>NC_091956.1:68031867-68631867 GCF_031021105.1 Erythrolamprus reginae | reverse complement strand
GAAGTTATATATGGTATGCTTGTATGTGTGTATGTTAGTATAGGGGATTTTCTTAAACTTATAATATTTTAATTAATTGGATTGTATTGGATTGTTTTTCACTTGTTGTGAGCCGCCCCGAGTCTTCGGAGAGGGGCGGCATACAAATCCAAATAATTTTTTTTTTTTAAAAAAAGAGCCTTCTCTGTGGCGGCCCTGACTCTCTGGAACCAACTCCCCCCAGAGATTAGAACTGCCCCCACCCTCCTTGCCTTTCGTAAACTCCTTAAAACCCACCTTCGTCGTCAGGCATGGGGGAACTGAGATATCTCCCCCGGGCCTATACAATTTATGATTGGTATGTTTGTACGTATGTCTGTTTAATTATGGGGGTTTTAAAATATTTTAAATTTTTTAATTATTAGATTTGTTATGAACTTTTTTATTGTGTTGTGAGCCGCCCCGAGTCTACGGAGAGGGGCAGCATACAAATGTAATAAATAAATAAATAAATAAATAAATAAATAAATAAATAAATAAACAAACAAACAAACAAACAAACAAACAAAGGAACAAATAAATAAATAAATAAATAAATAAATAAATAAATAAATAAATAAAGTACATGCTTCTATCTATTTAACATACAGAAAGATGAATTAGCAATGTCTGGGAAACATAAAAGTGCAATAAATGCTATGAGAATGGGTTATTCAAGTATGTGTGGTAAAATAAGTGATCATTAAAATGAATGAATGTGGACTGAATGCAAATATGAATCACTATTATGAAAGAAAGCCATAGAAGTTATTTGATCATGTGGAAAGAATGAATGAGGATCTCATCAAAAATCAAACATACAATATAAACTATTGAGAAGAAACAGAAGGCTGATAAACATATGATGGGTTTTCTCAAAAGGATTAGAAAATAACATTTAAAAATGCATGAAGCAGTGTGAGGAGGCAAGAGGCTTTTGCAAGGATGGAAAAGTAGGGTGAATAGAATAAATTATTTTCAGCTATATTTACTATTTTATTTTCTTGATTATTTCATTTCTCCCTCTTAGTATCTCTGATCATTGTATCCTCCTTAAATGTTTCTTACCTCAGAACAAAATCCTTTAATAGTTATGTATGCTTGTTTGTGGACCAATTTTGTGTAGTTCTGTCTTTGGTTTATATTTTTGTATTAAAATTTATCTATATTATCAATTCCTTTAACATTTCCCTATATTAACAACCTTAAGCTGGAAAGATATATTCCCCTTATTTTTCTTCAAATTTGATGAATATCCTTTAAGGCTAGATTTCAGATCAGTTTCCATAGTAACCATCTGTGGTGTCATCAGCATTATGATTTCATTGCAGAGTAAATCAGGTACAAAATATTCCTTTTAAAGAATGTTTTATGAAGCAATTATACAATTTTGGGCTTGAACTTTAAAGTTTCAGATTCATAGATTATATGTCCTTGTGCAATATGCACAGAAATGTGTATGTGTTACACATATATACACATATATACAATACTCATGAATCTCCAGTATAAAGTGTATCGATAGGATTGTTTACACTGGGGAACAATTTGGAACACAATTTCTGTTGAATTTATTTTTATTTATTTTTATTTAATTTATCAGATTTGTATGCCGCCCCTCTCCGAAGACTCGGGGCGGCTAACAACAACAATAAAACAATATAAACAAATCCAATAATTTAAGTTAATTTAAAAACCCTAATTTAAGAAATCAAATATTCCTACAGACATACGATGCATAAATTTTATAAGCCTAGGGGAAAGGGAATGTCTCAATTCCCCCATGTCAGATGACAGAGGTGGGTTTTAAGGAGCTTACGAAAGGCAAGGAGGGTGGGGGCAACTCTGATATCTGGGGGGAGTTGGTTCCAAAGGGTCGGGGCCGCCACAGAGAAGGCTCTTCCCATGGGTCCCGCCAAACGACATTGTTTAGTTGACGGGACGCGGAGAAGGCCAACTCTGTGAGACCTAACTGGTCACTGGGATTCGTGCGGCAGAAGGCGGTCCTGGAGATATTCTGGTCCAATGCCATGAAGGGCTTTATAGGTCATAACCAACACTTTGAATTGTGACCAGAAACTGATCGGCAACCAATGCAGACTGCGGAGTGTTGGTGTAACATGGGCATATTTAGGAAAGCCCATGATAGCTCTCGCAGCTGCATTCTGCCTGATCTGAAGTTTCCAAACACTTTTCAAAGGTAGCCTCATGTAGAGAATTCGATTTTTGAGTTTTTTTATAGTTACTTAGGCATGCTGGTTTCAAAACTGTGGTTCTTCTACCACATCAACTTTTTTCTCTACACCTTATGAGAATGTGACCACTCTCCGTGGAATTGAGCATGGATCATAGGAAGCACTATTACCAAGACCCATTTCAATCTGGCTTCAGACTTGGCTACAGCACGGAAACTGCTTTGTCATATTTACTACTACATGTTTTTATTCTCTTTAACTTTCAATTTGTATTGGACAAAATAAATAAATAAATAAACTAAACAAACAAACAAATGTGCACGTTTTTGAAATTGCAATTTCAAAATATTTAAGTTGATGAAAAGTATAGATAGGTTAAGCTTACATGTTATCAGTCTGTTTACATTTTTAAATACTTCATTTTCAATAAATTAAAACTATATATTTTTCTTGAGCTGTATCTCAACCTGAAGATGGAATTTGAAAACTGAATATGCTCCCATCTAAAAATAGAGTAGGAAACAATGTGAAGATATAACGTCAGATATCATCGAGATTTTTGTCCTAATCTCCCTGTCATGCTAGTTTCCACTAGTACTTTTTTTTTTTTACAATTTCCCACTGTGAGAGAAAAACAATGTAGAATTGCCATTCAGCTGTAACCTGCAGTCACCCATGAGATATGAAATAACAACCTGAGAAAACAGCAATTGCTGTTACCTAACGGGTTATTTTGACCTGGATTTCTTTTATTCTCAGGTAGCAATCTGGTTGTATATTTCTGCTTGTGGAACATTTTGTCAGGGACATGAAGTTGATAGGTTACACTTTTGGATGGCATCCATCTTTGGCAAACTTTTATTTTAAGATGCTTGTCAGAAGGCTGCAGGAATATATTTTCCAGCATTATGTCTGTTGTGGTTAGCTCTGGCCCAGCTCCTGCCCCAAGGACTGTGGATGTGGGGGAGACATCCACATGCTGCAGGCCTGTTTTGCCCCCGGTGGAATCTGCTGATGAAGGCTCTTCTGACCAAGAAGACATGAGTGACAGGGAGGAGGAGAGTGTGGCAGACAGCTCAGAAGGAGATCAATTATCTAGCTCCTCCTTGGATTCGGAACAAGAGTTAACGATACAGCCAAGCATGCGGAGAGCGATGCATAGGCAACAACAACTGAGAGATTATTATCCAAGAAAATGAGGCCACCTGTGGTTGGGTGGGGGTGTGGTAATTAGTGAGGCTGCTATAAAGAGCAGCCTCTGCGTTTGGCCATTGTGGAGGATTATCTGATCATTGTGTTTCGTGACTGCTTTACTGACTTTGACCTTTTGTGTGCTGATTTTTCCCCGCTTTGAAACTAAACCAGAGCAAAGTGTGTTTCACTTTGTGAAAGAAGAAGGACTGTGAATTGCCTCCCAGCTGCAAGCTAAGTATCACAGAACTGATAAGGGACTTGTACAAATTACCAGTTTGTTTGGAGACCAGTGCTCTTTGCTATACCAAAAGAGGGCTTAGTTTAAGTGAATTTTCATTATAAAGAACATTGTTTTGAATTTTCAAACATGTATGTGTCTGAAATTTGTACCTGTGAATTTTTGGGAGGAGTCTACCAGAGAGCCCGACAGAACAAGGTCCAAATGAAAAAAGTATGTTTATTGTTTGTTCACTGCAATTATGGTAGAATTGCATTCAATAATCAAAGACCTCTTTAAATATCTCAATAGTTAAATATCCTGTGGTTTTCCTATCACTCTTATTTTTAATATAAATACGTAGGAATTTTGTCTGGTTTTGTCTCTGATGTTCCTGGGTTGCTGCTCCTTCCAAGTACTCTTGTTTTATTGGTTTTATTACTAATTTTATAACTATTGTGAATGTCAAATCAACCAAAACAATGAACGCATGCTATCTAGAATTTAATGTAAGCACTGTATGTTTTAGAGATAACATTAACTCCTGGAGTTCTGTTCAGTTTCAGTTTTTAAATAATTTCTTTAGTTTTATCTTCTGTTATGGTTTAATTAAAAACATTTTGTTGCACTTCAATATTTATAATATTGTTTTCAAGTATTTTTCCAAGGTTACATGCCAGATGTCTATTTACTATATAATATTGGATAGTATTTACCAATTTGGTCTAACATGTCTATTTTAGATTCTTGTCTAGTTCTGTCATGTTAGTAATATTTATCTTATATTGATCGTTTTGCAACTGTTGGGTTATTTTTGTATCATTTATCTTTTTTTAAAAAAGTTTCTAGCATTTTTTGAATACTCAGAAAATTGTATATAGGCAGAAGTCACCTGAAATTATATAACAGTTTGGAACTATATGGTCAAACAGATCTGCCTACATCATGAGATCATGAAAACAAATGGAAGTGAATTTAATACAGTGATGGGCTGCAATTTATTGGAGTTAAGAGAGAGGGTGGAATGCATGACAAAATGATATATAGGTATGATTTGATATATGATGATATCACTAAGACAAAGCAAGTCCTTTCAAACTAATGCACTTTTCAGATACTGAAGGAACACTAGTGAGTAACAAAGTGGCTTTTAATATTTAATGGGAGTGATTTTTTTTTGCTTCAAGACTATATAACTTTTTAATCCTTTTCACCCGGGGGAGGTTCATCTGACAATATAGAGTAGGTACAGAACATTTTATGGACTTGTTTTAAACTCATTAGATAATGCCAGCACCAATGGCACATTGTTCCATGACAAGTTAAATATAGTATCTATAATAACAATGCTTACAATCCAATAAAGGTTTCAGAAAGAAAGATGACCATTTTCTGTTTTATTCTTCTTTCTCCTCTTTTCATCTTTTAAAGATAAAAATGGAAAATTATTTGGAACTGAAAATATTATGAAATATGTACACATACTTATACTGTATTATAAAATAGTCACAAATAAAAATTTGATGATCTTGTTTCGTGAAAGTTGGAATGAAAATTATAATAATTTCCAAGGCAATAGCACTAGACTGAGAAAATCTGGATTTTGTTCAGTTTTTTTTTCTGAAATAAATGTCAGAAATGTTCTGCAAATAGTTTCAGATAGCCACATATACAGCAGATCTACATGAAATCAATCAAGAATATTTAGTGCTAATTTAGGTTATAATAAACTACAGTTTATCTTCTTTCTATAGTAGCATAATGAGAGCAAAAGACTATATAATAAATTACATAGGAAAATGAAGTTCCCCGCTACTTTCCCAAATTTAATAATTTCATCTAATAATTTCCCGCCGCATTGAATGGGATCTTCTATGTTAAAAACTAGGTCATCGGCGAATGCCTGAATCTTATATTCTTGATCTTTTATTTTCAGTCCTTTAATATCCTTATTAGTTCGAATCTGTATTAGTAAAATCTCTATAGCCAGTATAAATATCAATGGAGAGAGAGGACATCCTTTTTTGTGTATTGCAAAAATTGCAAATATGTCAATGTATATATTTTCTTGATTATGCTTTTTAAAACAAATTAATAAAAATTACTTAAAAGAGGGAAATGAAGTTCCCATAATTAGGCACATAACTATAAATCAGTGTGTACATGAATGAAATATGATAGTTACATATGTTCTGATATATTTCAATTCTACTGTGATGGTCACTGTCAATGTTCCTCATTTGTTACAGGTGACTGGTACGAACAACTGTATCCTCTCACAGTTACACTGAATGACTGTATTGGAGAAATGGTGACTAGGGCAAAAGAGTCAATGTCTTTTGTTCTGCTTCAGGAACTGGCATGTTGTTTGCCACAGTGCTTAATGTTGACATTAAGAAGAGATATCGTCTTCAGTCAAGCAGTAGGTGTTTTCTTTTGATAATCCTTTATTTTATTGAAAAGTAATAGATGTATTTGTATTTATTAGATTTGTATGCCGCCCTTCTCCGAAGACTCGGGGCGGCTAACAACAATAAAAAAGATAATGTGAACAAATCTAATATTAAAAATAATCTTAAAAACCCCAATTTAAAGACCCAATCATACATACAAGCATACCACGTATAAATTCTATAAGCCATGGGGAAAGGGAAAAAATTTCAGTTCCCCTATGCCTGACGACAGAGGGGGGTTTTAAGGAGCTTGCGAAAGGCAAGGAGGGTGGGGGCAACTCTGATATCTGGGGGGAGCTGGTTCCAGAGGGTCGGGCTGCCACAGAGAAGGCTCTTCTCCTGGGTCCCGCCAAACGACATTGTTTAGTCGACGGGACCCGGAGAAAGCCAACTCTGTGGGACCTAACCGGTCGCTGGGATTCGTGCGGCAGAAGGCGGTCCCAGAGATATTCTGGTCCGATGCGATGAAGGGCTTTATAGGTCATAACCAACACTTTGAATTGTGACCGGAAATTGATTGGCAACCAATGCAGACTGCAGAGTGTTGGTGTAACATGGGCATACCTTGGGAAGCCCATGATTGCTCTCGCAGCTGCATTCTGCACGATCTGAACTTTCCAAACACTTTTCAAAGGTAGCCCCATGTAGAGAGCATTACAGTAGTCGAACATCGAGGTGATGAGGGCATGAGTGACTGGGAGCAGTGAGTCCCGGTCCAGATAGGGCCACAACTGGTGCACCAGGCGAACCTGGGCAAACGCCCCCCTCTCCACAGCTGAAAGGTGTTTCTCTAATGTGAGCTGTGGATCGAGGAGGACGCCCAAGTTGCGGACCCTCTCTGAGGGGGTCAATAATTCCCCCCCTCCAGGGTTATGGACGGACAGATGGAATTGTCATTGGGAGGCAGAACCCACAGCCACTCTGTCTTATCCGGGTTGAGTTTGAGTCTGTTGACACCCATCCAGACCCCAACAGCCTCCAGGCACCGGCACATCACTTCCACTGCTTCGTTGACTGGGCATGGGGTGGAGATGTATAACTAGGTATCATCCGCATACCGATGATACCTCATCCCATGCCCCTGGATGATCTCACCCAGCGGTTTCATGTAGATATTGAATAGTAGGGGGGAGACAGCAAAGAATATTTTCATTACTCTGAAGCATCCTTCTTCAACCTGGTTTCGTATCACTGTGTTGAACTATAACTCTCATCATCTTCAATCAGCAAGTTAGTTGGGAATTTTGAAAATTGTAGTACAACACATCAAAGAGTTCAGTCTCTCCAATGACATGTTCCTTTTGCTCTCCATTGATAATTCATGGCCTTCTTGCAAGACACAACCTTGAGTGCCTGCTTATGAGGTATATCCATTGCAAGAGTATTCTCCTGACAAAATGTTAGTCAGATGTAATGCTTACCACGTATTTTAGATATTCAGGCACGAGATTATTTATTATAAAATGCTCCTTTTGTCAATCCATTTGAAGCCAACATTCCCATCTTGGATGTATTTCTCTGATAAGTTCTGCAATATTGAACAGTGTTTGTTTATTTACTTCAATAAGTCACTTTATTCCTTTTCATGGTGATTAAGTAAATAAGTAAATAACCAACAAACCACACAAGTAGATACTTAGAGACAACTATGGGACATTATTGTTTCAATAAAATTGAGCACTTCAACACTGCTAAAAAAAACCCCATAAGCATAAATCGACATTATTTGTCTATAATATCTGTCACTTAGCCCTCCTGAAAGAACTATAAAAATTTCAAGTCATTTCAATAATTGAACGGTCCTTATTAATGATAATAAAGTAATATTAAGGATTTAAATTAATTTTATAATAATTAGTATTCTATCACTGTCTAAGCAAGGAACAGTCTTTTGTCTATATCAGAGGTCCCCAAACTTGGCAACTTTAAGACTTGTGGATTTCAAAACTCAGAATTCTCCAGCCAGCATGATGACTGGAGAATTCTGGCAGTTGAAGTCCACAAGTTTTAAAATTGCCAAGTTTGAAGACCTCTTGTCTATATAGCAGTGATGGTGAACCTATGGCATACAAATCTAATAAATTATTATTATTATTTATTCTGCCGGAGTGTTTCAACCGCCTGTAATTACAGGGTAATTAGTCCAGGAAGACACACACCACGCGATAAAAGGAAAACCCAAAAGTTTTTATAGACAGAAAAACAGAAACAGCTCCCTTTTTAAATGTCAAAGGGATTTTCTGGTACACACAAGGCACAGGTTAAATGCAATCCAATTGCTCACCCAATAACTGGGAAATTGAGTCCAATTCTAAAGTCCCGAGAGTCCACACGCAATCTTGAACAGCACAAAAACCACGATCTGGACGAAACAATGAATCAGATAAACTGCCATGAGGCTAAAACACCAGGTTGCACTTTTATCTGTAGCACTAATTACAGCAGCCCCACCCAACCAAAGGCGGCCTCATTTTTTCTTGTAACAATCCTTCAGTTGTTGTCTCCTATGCATCACTCTGCGCATCCTTGGATGTGTCATTAATTCTTGTTCAGAATCCAAGGATGATACAGATGATTGGGCTGTCTGCCAAACTCCCCTCTTCCCTGTCACTCTTATACATTTTGCTTTCATCGTAAACCACTTATTAAATTTACCAACCAACTCGCAAGCCCAAATGTATTTGTTTTCAATTATCACTTGAAGAACCAAAAATTACACGTTCAATCAAAGTAGCATAACAATAACTATATTTATAATGAAATAAATAAAAGGCACATCTTAAGACTAGAACTGGCACCTAATAACCCTTCTGAAGCTCTGATTTGTAACTATCATAAGCATCATTAGCCATATTAATATGATCTGATGGAAATTTGTTCTTTAGATTTGTAGCCCCTTTTCTAGAAATTCCAAATGGCATATATAGCACACTCTTCTGCACCATCTGCATCAACACTCCCTCAAAGAACAAACCAAATACGTCTGGTGGGAAATTATTACCCAAAGTTACCCAGTAAACTATGGTTGAGGGTAGATTTGAGTTTGTGGGTTCTGAACATGATTTTGAATGTATGTATGTATGACATCAGGAAGCTACTAGCTTAATACTAGATTAATAAAGAACCAAGAACTTATATTCTCTTTCCTGCCACTTATCCATATTCTTTCAAGACTAATTTCTATTTATTTATGTATTTATTTATTGGATTTATATGCCGCCCCTCTCCGCAGACTCGGGGCGGCTAACAACAGTAATAAAACAGCATATAATAATAATCCAATACTAAAAACAGTTAAAAACCCATTATTATAAAAACCAAACATACATACACATATTCCATGCATAAAATTGTAGAGGCCTAGGGGAAAGAGTATCTCAATTCCCCCATACCTGGCGGCAGAGGTGGGTTTTAAGCAGCTTATGAAAGCAGCTTATTCTATGGCAAGAATATAATAATAATAATAATAATAATAATTATTATTATTATTATTATTATTATTATTATTATTATTATTTAAATTTATTAGATTTGTATGCCGTCCCTCTCCAAAGACTCGGGGCAGCTCACAATGATAAAAACAATATTATAGTGACACAAATCTAATATTAAAGAGAAATAACTAAAACCCTATCATATTAAAAACCAGACAACACATACATACCAAACATAAATTATAAGGAGCCTGGGGGAAAGAAGTCTCTAATCCCCCATATACTGAACATTTGATCCAATGGCTCTAATTTGATTTACATAAAATGTTACAATAATTTCAACTTTTGGCTGAAGCAATTAATATATCTGTTTGTGTGGTTATTGTCATTAATCTAGCTTGCTGGATTGATCTGTGGATTCATCATCAAGTTACACTCCAGTTTACGCGATCAAGGCTTTCTCCAGCAACTTCATTCAGTGGGCCTAATTGTTCAGTATGAAGGGCTTCTCAGTACATATAGTAAGTATTCACCTCAGATAACTAATTATTCACTCCCAGAATAGCTTTACTCTCAGAGCAACTAAAGAGTGTAGGGAAGAGTACAGTAAAGAGAGATGAAGCGGAAGAGATACCTAGAAGGCCAAACTGGTAGCGATTCGCTGGTGACGTCATTGTGAAACCAGATCAATTGGTGCCAGTCCATGGGCACCGCCATCTTTTTTTGAAAAAATTTTTGGCTCCCCCCCCCCCTTCTGAGCATGTGCAGAAGCCGAGTTCTGGCACTATGCATGCAGTCGCCATTTTTTTTTCCTTTCCACCCCAGATTTTTCATTCATGTGTGTGCAAATTGTGTATGCGCCTAGTACCCATGTGACCTCCACACTGATTATTACATGGTGCTTTACATGGATCTATTCTTACCATCAATGGGGAAAATCCTAAAGGAATCAAGATGCTCCATGAAGAGCTTGGATGAAAAGAAATACTAGGACAGCGATGGTGAACCTTTTGGCACCGAGTGCCCAAACTGGAACATGTGTGCATGTGCGTGAATGTGCATACAGAATGGCCAGCTGGTGCCATTTTATGGGTGGTTTCTGATTATTTTCAGGTCATGCATGGCATTGGACCAGAGTACCTCCGGAATCGCCTGCTACCGCACGAATCCCAGAGACCGATAAGGTCCCACAGAGTTGGCCTTCTCCGGGTCCCATCGACCAAACAATGTCGTTTGGCAGGCCCCAGGGGAAGAGCCTTCTCTGTGGCAGCCCCGGCCCTCTGGAATCAACTCCCCCCCGGAGATTAGAACAGCCCCCACACTACTTGTCTTTACTCAAGACCCATCTATACTGCCAGGCATGGGGGAGTTGAGACACCTTTCCCCCAGGCTTTTTTATATTTATGTTTGGGTATGTATATGTTGTTTGCTTTTTAAAATATGATAGGGTTTTATGTGCTTTTTAATATTAGATTTGTTTTCGCTGGAATATTGTTTTTATTATTGTTGTGAGCCGCCCCGAGTCTTTGGAGAGGAGCGGCATACAAATCTAATAAATTGAATTGAATTGAATTTTCCGGGACTTTTTTCAGACTGTTTTCTGGGCCATTTTCAGGCTGTTTTCTAGCTCCCAGGAAGAGCAACTGGCTAGTGCACATGTGCAGGTTGGAAATCAGAAGAACAGCTGCCAATCAGGCATGTGCCCCTAGAGAGAGCTTTGCGTGCCACTTCTGACACGTGTGCCCTAGGTTCGCCATGACAGTACTAGGGTATGCTTTAAATCAGATAAGTCAAACACAAAGTCCACAAACCAGATCGAAGATGGCGAAGGACCAACCCGTGCTGCCCTGGCTCCAGCCCAACCCAGCCATGCTCACCCAGTCAGCTGCAATGACCAGGCCATGCCCATCCTGTCCCCCTCCCCAAGGACACACAAAATCCTGATACAACCCACAATGAGTTTGACACCCCTGCTTTAGACTGACAATGTGGAGCATACCAAAATCAACAAAGTTGGTAGTGAATTCATCAAAAGAGGGAAGAAGATCTTAAACTACAAACTCAATGGTGGAAATCTGCCAAAACAATTAATACCAAGCATTAGATATACTGTATAACTGGAATAAAGGATTCGACTCAAGCTGATCTAGAAGCGGTGGATAGAAAGATCAGAAAAATAATACAATGAATCATGCCCTTTATCCATACAGCAATGTTGACAAGAGTCTATTTTTCAAGGAGCACTGGAGGATTGGGAATGTTGCAAGCACACCAGACTGTTGAAGAAGGAAAAAAAGGATACTGGAAGAATATCTAAGGATTCACTGAAGCTAGTACATCCCAAGATTTATTGAATACCAAAGTGACCAAATTGGCTTTTAAGAAAAATCAAATGAAAAGTAGAAAAGAGACATGGCAAGACAAAGTATTACATAGCCAGTACACAAAAAACTTAGCAAACAAGCAGATAACAACAATAGACAAGATTAAGACTGGACCAGAATATCTCTGAGACCGCCTGCTGCCGCAAGAATCCCAGCGACCGATTAGGTCCCACAGAGTGGACCTTCTCCGGGTCCCGTCAACTAAACAATGTCGGTTGGCGGGCCCCAGGGGAAGAGCCTTCTCTGTGGCAGCCCCAACCCTCTGGAACCAACTCCACCCGGAGATTAGAACTGCCCCTACTCTCCTTGCCTTTCGTAAGCTCCTTAAGACCCACCTTTGTCGTCAGGCATGGGGGAACTGAGACATCTCCCCCGGGCATATACAATTTATGAATGGTATGTCTGTATGTATGTTTCTTTAGAAAATGGGGTTTTTAAAATATTTTTAAACTGTAATTTAGATTTGTTGTAAATTGTTTCACTTTGTTGTGAGCCGCCCCGAGTCTGCAGAGAGGGGCGGCATATAAATCTAAATAATAAATAAATAAATAAGACATTTGAAGAAAGAGACAAAAAGGCTAATTCTGGCTGCACCACTTGGTATTGACAAAATCACTATATGTCAGTTGCAAAAGACAGATTTTCTTAGAACAGCTTACATTCTGGGACAGTATCTTTAACATCATCAAACAACGTCTGTCTATCCCAGATACTTAGAAAGGATGCAATAGGTTAGGGGTGTCAAATTCAAGGCCCACGCCTCGTTTTTTGTCTGGACTGCCTCCTGCAGCACAAGCCTGGCCAAAATAGTGCCGGCCAAAACTGCTGCAGGACACCGCCCAGGCTGAAAATAGGAAATGTGGAGTCTGTGCCCCATTTTGGCTGACAGGGTGCTGCAAGAGGTGTCTTTCCTGGCCAGACCACATAGGAGAACTACAATGCTTAATGCAGCCCTTGAAGAAACACTCTGTACTAGGTGGACAAAAATACCAGATCCAGTCTAAATATCTGGCTGTGTAACCAACCATAATAAACAAAATTTCCATCTCTCAATTACAAAAGGCCACATTATTTGGATCTGAAAATGTACTATGTCAATGCGTTACAGTGTCTTATATTGTTGGAAAGAACTTGATGCAAATGAAATCCAACATCAGCCAAAGAACTGCAGCTATAATTTTACAATGTTGTATATAATAATATCCTAAGAATCTGAATGGTGGCTTTTATGCAATAATGAGGAAAAAGATGGATTTATTCACAGAATGTGCTCATAGTGGGTTCGCATAACATACCCTGCCAGATTAAACAAACCTTATTTATGGCTTGGTGCAGTTATACTGCACTGCAGTATGTCAACCTAGATCTAGGTCTGCATCTGCTTTGGTGAATAAATGTCTCAAAATATTGCTAGTATGGTAGGAAAACAGAGATTTACTTAGAAGTTGTAGAACATAACAAATATCCAGAGACCTCTAGTTAATAATGCAAATAAAGAAACCCATAGTAAGCAAATAATTAGAGGGAAGAATTATCACTTTTTTAAACACATGGTAAAAGTTGATATAGTTTAATCTTAAAAACTGACCTCTATACAGTGATACCTCATCTTACAAACGCCTCATCATACAAACTTTTCAAGATACAAACCCGGGGTTTAAGATTTTTTTGCCTCTTCTTACAAACTATTTTCACCTTACAAACCCACCGCTGGGATTCCCCGCCTCCGGACTTCCATTGCCAGCAAAGCACCGGTTTTTGTGCTGCTGGGATTTCCCTGAGGCTTCCCTCCATGGGAAACCCCACCTCCGGACTTCCGTTGCCAGCGAAGCACTTGTTTTTGCAATGCTGGGATTCCCCTGCTGGGATTCCCCTGCTGGGATTCCCCTGCAGCATTGCAAAAACACAGAAGTCCAGAGGTGGGGTTTCCTATGGAGGGGAACCTCAGGAGAATCCTAGCAGCACAAAAATGGGCGCTTTGGCTGGCAAAAGGGTTGAATTTTGGGCTTGCACACATTAATCGCTTTTCCATTGATTCCTATGCGAAGCATTGTTTCATCTTACAAACTTTTCACCTTAAGAACCTTATCCCGGAACTAATTAAGTTTGTAAGACAAGGTATCACTGTATTTGATTTACATTTTTCCTTTAAACCAAGCAGAGTATCTAGTCATATATATTTTATTTTAGGTTTTTTTCAATTTAAAGTTGTTTTTTTCATTATAGGTGATGAAATTGGGATGCTAGAAGATATGGCTGTGGGAATATCAGACTTACAAAAAGTCATGTTTAAAATAACTGAAACTAAATCAGATGATCTACTGCCTGTTATAACAGGAAGACGGTATGTATTCTGTTCTTTTCAAAAATGTTAACTTGATATAGCACCAAAAAAAATTGAAGAGGAAATTATGTGATGTTTAAGAAAGAGGCAGAAATCAGGATGAACAACTTTTAAGCAAATTGCAGCGGACAGGATGTTCTGTTTAAGGAAATTGCAGGTTTCATTGAGTAGAGAAACTCCTTTGATTTTAATTGTGTAATTTTATATTGTCAAAAATGAAGAGAGGAGAATAGGTGTTTTTCTTTTTATATGAAAAACACTCAGCAGTATGTCTTCTGATGTTTGAATATAGGTGGGGTTTTTTTGCTATCTAGACCAAACCTGGCATAGGCCCAACAAAAGATTACAATTACAGGTAGTCTTCAAGATGTGACTATAAGGAGTTTGCCCATTTTAGTCGCATGTTGCAATGACCATTAATAAAAGGTCTCATCTAATAACCCAACATCACTGCTTTCTCCTATGCAATTGTTAAACAAACATGCAGGTCATTAAGTGGAACACTGAGTCTTTCAGGGCAGACCTTGGATTGCTCCAATCGGCTAAACTGGCTATTCAGCCAGGCAAGGGAGCCTAAAGCTGGTCAGCATCTTTGGTAGCCAGTTACAGACTGTAGGCTGAGGCCTACTTCCCATCTGGCCACCCCAGGGGTTTGCAGGGCTCTATCTGCTACTCAGCCAACTCCAGGGTCCAGCAGTACACAACTTATCTTTTTGTTTTTTGGAGAGAGTCCAGTCGATCAAACATGAGACTCAATTTTGTTGTAGAGGTTGCCGGCCTCATAGCAACTTTGTGCTATTCTCCTAGCAAATAGTATTTACACTCTACAAACATTTATTAATTAATTAATTGATTGATTGATTGATTGATTGATTGGATTTGTATGCCGCCGCTCTCCGCAGACTCGGGGGGGGCTAACAACAGCAGTAAAACAGTACATAACAAAATCCAATACTAAAAACAGTTAAAAACCCATTATATAAAAACCAAACATACATACAGACATATCATGCATAGAATTGTAAAGGCCTAGGGGCAAAGTGCATCTCAGTTCCCCCATGCCTGGCGGCAGAGGTGGGTTTTAAGCAGCTTACGAAAGGCAAGGAGGGTGGGGGCAATTCTAATCTCTGGGGGGAGTTGGTTCCAGAGGGTCGGGGCCGCCACAGAGAAGGCTCTTCCTCTGGGTCCCACCAAGCGACATTGTTTGGTTGACGGGACCCGGAGAAGACCCACTCTGTGGGACCTAACTGGTCGCTGGGATTCGTGCAGCAGAAGGCGGTCCCTCCTTAAAAAACAGAGCCTTCATAAACAAATAGAGCCTCCTTAACTAAGCGACTGATAGTAAGTTGAGACATTATTGCTATCATGTCTCAATTAAAATATCACAGCATGTCAAAAATACATTTCCTGCATTTTCAGACTTAGTGACTCTATGACAAAGGAAGAAACATTATAGAAAATCTTGTTTTAGGAACAGGCCTTTTGCCAAGCAGGTTTCTTAATGACCAATTACCAACTCGGAGTACAATATGATGTGCAGAAAGTTTCTGCTAATGAAATACGCTATGGTTTGGGGAAACAGGATTGCCATAAGAATCATGGTAAGGGACATAGAAACATAGAAGACTGGCGGCAGAAAAAGACCTCATTATCCATCTAGTCTGCCCTTATACTATTTTCTGTATTTTATCTTAGCATGGATATATGTTTATCCCAGACATGTTTAAATTCAGTTACTGTGGATTTACCAACCACGTCTGCTGGAAGTTTGTTCCAAGGATCTACTACTCTTTCAGTAAAATAATATTTTCTCATGTTGCTTTTGATCTTTCCCCCAACTAACTTCAGATTGTGTCCCCTTGTTCTTGTGTTCACTTTCCTATTAAAAACACTTCCCTCCTGGACCTTATTTAACCCTTTAACATATTTAAATGTTTCGATCATGTCCCCCCCTTTTCCTTCTGTCCTCCAGACTATACAGATTGAGTTTATTAAGTCTTTCCTGATACGTTTTATGCTTAAGACCTTCCACCATTCTTGTAGCCCGTCTTTGGACCCGTTCAATTTTGTCAATGTCTTTTTGTAGGTGAGGTCTCCAGAACTGAACACAGTATTCCAAATGTGGGACCTTCTGTTAGTGGAGTTCCATTAATTTTTTAAACAAATGTTCTGTTTCTGGGGGAGCCATAGCTGTCTTGCACTCCACTCTATTCCATTCAAACCCCTGTAAGAGCAGCTAGCATAGATTACATCAGTGCAATTAAATATTATTGCAGAGTTTCCAAACCCTATAGTGGCACAGCCTTTTAAAATGATAAATGATTTTTGGGTGTGATGCACTCCCTGAATAAAATTAATGAGCCATTACCCTTTGTTCCAGTGAATGAAGGAGCTATCAGTTCAGCAAGTGTCAGTTTAGCATTATGTGAGTTTCTTCTCCCATTTATTATTTCCTGTACATAAATTGGAGTCCTGCTAGAACTCAATCCCAGGAGGAACACGTTCTGGCAGCAATTCAGCTTTACATGCACAACCCATGGAGAACTCTGGCTTTGTGTGGGGAATCTTGTCGGGTGGTAGGAAAAGCAAGTAGGATGCTTGGCTGCATAGCTAGAGGTATAACAAGCAGGAAGAGGGAGATTGTGATCCCCTTATATAGAGCGCTGGTGAGACCACATTTGGAGTACTGTGTTCAGTTCTGGAGACCTCACCTACAAAAAGATATTGACAAAATTGAACAGGTCCAAAGACGGGCTACAAGAATGGTGGAAGGTCTTAAGCATAAAACGTATCAGGAAAGACTTCATGAACTCAATCTGTATAGTCTGGAGGACAGAAGGAAAAGGGGGGACATGATCGAAACATTTAAATATGTTAAAGGGTTAAATAAGGTTCAGGAGGGAAATGTTTTTAATTTAAAAAGTGAAACAAGAACAAGGGGACACAATCTGAAGTTAGTTGGGGGAAAGATCAAAAGCAACATGAGAAAATATTATTTTACTGAAAGAGTAGTAGATCCTTGGAACAAACTTCCAACAGATGTGGTTGGTAAATCCACAATAACTGAATTTAAACATTCCTGGGATAAACATATATCCATTGTAAGATAAAATACAGGAAATAGTATAAAGGCAGACTAGATGGACCATGAGGTCTTTTTCTGCCGTCAGTCTTCTATGTTTCTGTTTCTAACACAGATTATTGCTGGAACTTATTCTCACAGCTGGCTTGTCCACACAGACTAAACTGAGTTCTCACGGGGCTAAAGCTTTGTTTGCACAAGACATAGGCCTAGACATCAACATTGTTGTAAGGAGTATCTACAACCTACATGGATCATAATGGAGATATTGACCTCTCCAGGTTCCTAAGAGGTCAGTAAGGGGCGTACATAAGTGCACTAGTGTGCCTTTCGTCCCCTGTCCAATTGTCTTTCCTTTATCTCATATCTCATATATATTTTCTTCCTTTCATATATCTTCTCCTCTATTTTTACATATTATCTTTATATATATTACTTCATGTCTATTCTCTTCCATATGTATTGTGTATTGAAACATAGAAACATAGAAGTCTGACGGCAGAAAAAGACCTCATGGTCCATCTAGTCTGCCCTTATACTATTTTCTGTATTTTATCTTAGGATGGATATATGTTTATCCCAGGCATGTTTAAATTCAGTTACTGTGGATTTATCTACCACATCTGCTGGAAGTTTGTTCCAAGGATCTACTACTCTTTCAGTAAAATAATATTTTCTCATGTTGCTTTTGATCTTTCCCCCAACTAACTTCAGATTGTGTCCCCTTGTTCTTGTGTTCACTTTCCTATTAAAAACACTTCCCTCCTGGACCTTATTTAACCCTTTAATATATTTAAATGTTTCGATCATGTCCCCCCTTTTCCTTCTGTCCTCCAGACTATACAGATTGAGTTCATGAAGTCTTTCCTGATACGTTTTATGCTTAAGACCTTCCACCATTCTTGTAGCCCGTCTTTGGACCCGTTCAATTTTGTCAATATCTTTTTGTAGGTGAGGTCTCCAGAACTGAACACAGTATTCCAAATGTGGTCTCACCAGCATTCTATATAGTGGGATCATAATCTCCCTCTTCCTGCTTGTTATACCTCTAGCTATGCAGCCAAGCATCCTACTTGCTTTCCCTACCGCCTGACTGCACTGTTCACCCATTTTGAGACTGTCAGAAATCACTACCCCTAAATCCTTTTCTTTTGAAGTATTTGCCAACACTGAACTGCCAATACAATACAATATTGCAGTGTTTTTCAACCAGTGGGCCGAGGCACACTAGTGTACCGCGAGACATGGTCAGGTGTGCCACGAAGAAGGAAGCTCAGGTTCCAATCTCGCAACTTTTTGCTGAGAGAGAGAGAGAGAAAGAAAGAGAGAGAAAGAAAGAAAGAGTGAGAGGGAAAGAAGGCAAGAGAGAGAGAGAAAGAGAGAAAATGAGAGAAAAGGGGAAAGAGCAAGAGAAATGAGCGAAAAAGGGAGGAAAAAAAGAGAAATGAGAAAATGATTGAGGCAGAGAATGAGAGGAAAGAGAGAGAAACAAAAGAGAGAGAGAAGTGACTCTTGATTTAAAGCATATTATAAAAAAGCACCCAAAGAATAAGAGAGAAAAAAAACCCAGCCCTCACTTAATTTTGGAAATGGTTCAAGAGTGTGTATACACACACACACACAAGTGGGGGAGGAGACAGGGATGGAAAAAGAGAGGAGAGTGTCTTAGATTGTCATTTTGTGTCATTTTGGTTGGTGGTGTGCCCCAGGATTTTGTAAATGTAAAAAATGTGCCGCGGCTCAAAAAAGGTTGAAAATCACTGGTGTATTGGACGAATGAATGAATGAATGAATGAATGAATGAATAAATAAATAAATAAATAAATAAATAAATATCTAGGTGTATTCTATCCTGAGAAAATGACACTGTTGTGAAACCATGGCAGGCCAAACTATAAAATAAAACCTAAATTAGGCCTCTTGATCAAAGCAGCAGTCCTCCAGTTCATAAGCAGAAAGGAAAAGAGAAGTATAGCTCCAGATTTTAAGACATTCTTGCTCTCTTCTCTCCGCCGTACCTGCTATACTTCTATCTCTTTCCCTCTCTCCACTTTAAATATCAATGCATTTTGAAACGTATGCAAGATAGCTTCGTTTCATTCATTTAATACAGCTGTCTTTATATCCTAGTGTCCTTTTGCTCTTCTCTGCTCATGGGATCTTGGAGTCTATGTTGTGAGCCACCCTGAGTCTTCGGAGAGGAGCGGCATACAAATCTAATAAATAAATAAAAGTAAATAAATAAAATAAAGCTAGGGGAAATGTAAAAGGCAGAGGCTTCCAGGAATTCACTTCTATCTCCTTTCTACTCTAACTCTCAATTTTGCAGACTCACTCAGCATTACACAACATCTTCAAAATATAAAAGAACCAATTCTGCTTTGCAGGACAAATGTATTTACACACATACACAGTACAGGGCATTAAAAAGTACAAAATAAATAGAATTAACAAGAACATTAGCAACAATATACTGTACATTCAAAATACTATATAGTTAGCAGTGTTCCCTCTAATTTTTGGGGTGGGTGGGCGGAAAAGTATAGTGTCTGAGCGGCAGTCCCTTCAGGACTGGGCGGCACAGAAATAATAAACAAACAAACAAACAAAAAACCCACCCTGTTTTGCCTCAGAGAATTTCAAAATAAAATACTGTACTGTGTGTCTATAACAGTGAGCTCATAATAGGGCAACTCTATCAATATCAAAATGCCACTTAAATAGTTGAGCTAGTTTCAAACTAGATTTTGATTTTCTTTCTCTCTTCCTTACTCCCATTCTTTTTCTTTCTCTTTTCCTTCCTCTCTTTTTTCTATCTGTTTCTCTCTCTTCCTCTCTCTCTCCTTCCCTCTCACTCTTTCCCTCTCGGCTTCTGGGCAGGTTTGGAAAACTCTGAGTTGATGATGATTTTTAAGTGAGCGATTGCTCACTGCTCAGCTTAGAGGGAACTATGATAATTAGAGCTGAATAAGTTTGAATAGAAAGTTTGTTCAAGCTGAGTCTAGCTCTTGATCTCTATACGAATATGTCCATGAATTTTTCTGGTCAGTATTGTGGAAGTAGTTTGTTTAGCCTTCTCAAGAGATTTTTTAAAAAAATTCCCCAGTCCAGCCTATCAGCCAGGGACACTGCTCATTTACTGGTAATCAGGTCCAAACATAGGCACTATTTAAATGTTTCAAGATAACTATAATACTCTAAATGCTACCACATACTTTGTATGGAAAGGGACAGAGAAATAAACATGAATTAATGCTAAAAAGGGAAATAATTTTAGCTTTTGGTTTTGTTTTAAATTTATATTTTTCCTTGCCTTCAATTTCTGTTTCTTACTACATGTGGAAAATATGTTTGGTGAGGTCAAATATAATAATAATTAAAACAATAATCTTTAATAATGAAGAACTTCTCTTTTTTTGCATTGATATCCTTCAGTCTCGAAAGATCGTGGTATCATGCCCTGGATTCCCCAGAGAATATCTTATAACTTTGAAATTGCCAAGTCTTTATAAAGATTCTTTGTTGTGATCCACAAACACACAGTGGATAACAAACAGATTACTATGTTTGTGTTGGTGCAACTGTATTTATAATTCAAATGAGGAAATTCTGAGTGTCTTGGAATTTCTGCAAAAAAACAAAAATTAATTAATCTCAGTCATGAAAAAATCTGATACTAGATATTACCAGATGATCAGATTAATAGTAATAGGAAACAGTATTGAAGAATCCCATTATCACGCTCCAGTTCTGCAGGCTATAGTTTATAGATCACCTGATGATATTTCTTAGATTTTCAATTGAAAATAATCAAACTGAACTTAGGAAAAAGGGAAACTTTAAAGTCAGTAATCAGTGAGTGTGTTCAAGGTCTGGTTTCTTGGGAAATAGAGAGATCTGAAATACTGACTTCATTTATCTATTTTCTTTGTATTCCAAATAATTTGAAACTTCTTTCAGTTTCTAAAGTTACATAAAATATATTTCTGCACTGGGGTCTAGGTGCTTTCAAGGAAGTAAACATGTTTGTTTATAGATTGCCTATAATTTCTTTCCTGTGTTCTATAAATGGACACTAGATCATACCTATGCTAATACAGTGATACCTTGTCTTACAAACTTAATTGGTTCCGGGACGAGGTTCTTAAGGTGAAAAGTTTGTAAGACGAAACAATGTTTCCCATAGGAATCAATGGAAAAGTGATTAATGCATGCAAGCCCAAAATTTATCCCTTTTGCCAGCCAAAGCGCCCATTTTTGCGCTGCTGGGATTCCCCTGAGGTTCCCCTCCATGGGAAACCCCACCTCCGGACCTCTGTGTTTTTGCGATGCTGTGATTTCACTGAGGCTCCCCTTGCTGGGAAACCCCACCTCCGGACTTCCGTTGCCAGCAAAGCGCCTGTTTTTGCGCTGCTGGGATTCTTCTACTGGGATTCCCCTGCAGCATCACAAAACCACAGAAGTCCGGAGGTGGGGTTTCCCATGGAGGGGACCCTCAGGGGAATCCCAGCAGCACAAAAACGGGTGCTTCGCTGGCAACAGAAGTCCAGAGGTCGGACATCCCAGCGGTGGCAGTGGGTTTGTAAGGTAAAAATAGTTTGTAAGAAGAGGCAAAAAAATCTTAAACCCCGGGTTTGTATCTCGAAAAGTTTGCATGACGAGGCGTTTGTAAGACGAGGTATCACTGTATATCCCTAAAATGTTTTTTTCTAAATTATGGAGTGTAGACACATTGCTACCTTGTGTTTTCTACAGTTCTGGGTACCTTTCTAATGGTTTATTATTTTGTGTGCACCAGAGAATTTGTGGGGTTTTTTTATATTGGATTTTTAGAAACAAGGATTTTAACAATAATTATTCCCTTGGTATCTATCTTTTACCTTTTCTAAATTTGTAGAAGGAAGCAAGTTTTTTCTAACAATTTTTACTGGATTTAATTTTCCATCTCACTACATTTGATTCTGTATGCAGTCTTTGACTTACAGTCATTTAATGACCAAAGTTACAGTAGCACTGAAAAAAGGACTTATGTCCATTTTTCACACATAGAACCATTGCAGCCACTCCATAATCACATGATAAAAATTTGGGTGCTTGACAATTTGGTATACAGTGTTCCCTCAATTTCCGCGGGGGATGCGTTCCGAGACCGCCCGCGAAAGTCGAATTTCCGCAAAGTAGAGATGCGGAAGTAAATACACTATTTTTGGCTATGAACAGTATCACAAGCCTTCCCTTAACACTTTAAACCCCTAAATTACAATTTTCCATTCCCTTAGCAACCATTTAGATTATTACTCACCATGTTTATTTATTAAAGTTTATTTAAAAAATATTTATTAAATGTGGACGAAAATTTGGCGATGACATATGACGGGAAAAACCGTGGTATAGGGGAAAAAACTGCAAAGTATTTTTTAATTAATATTTTTTGAAAAACCGTGGTATAGACTTTTCGTGAAGTTCGAACCCGCGAAAATCGAGGGAACACTGTACATTAATGACTGTTGTAGCGTCCCCAGATCATGTGATCAACTTTTGCAACTTTCTGATAAGCAAAATCAATGGGAAAGCCAGATTCCCTGAATCCTCAGGGAGTGGGAGGCATACTAATTTAAATAAATATATTTAATTAAATAAATAAATTCACTTAACAACCATGTTACTAACTTAATCACTTAAGTGATTCACTTCACTACTGGCAACAAAGGTCATAAAATGGGGCAAATTTCATTTATTAATTTCATCTTGTTTAGCGACCACAATTTTGGGCTCAACTGTGATTGCACTTTGAGGACTACCAGCACTGTAAACAGAGTAGTGGTTGTTGTGGTTAACTCTGGCCCAGCTCCTGCCCCAAGGACTGTGGATGTGGGGGAGACATCCACATGCCGCAGGCCTGTTTTGCTCCCGGTGGAATCTGCTGATGAAGGCTCCTCTGACCAAGAAGACATGAGTGACAGGGAGGAGGAGAGTGGGGCAGATAGCTCAGAAGGAGATCAATTATCTAGCTCCTCCTTGGATTTAGAACAAGAGTTAATGATACAGCCACGCATGCGGATAGCGATGCATAGGCAGCAACAACTGAGAGATTATTATCAAAGAAAATGAGGCCACCTGTGGTTGGGTGGGGCTGTGGTAATTAGTGAAGCTGCTATAAATAGCAGCCTGTAGGTTTGGCCATTGTGGAGGATTATCTGATCGTTGTGTTTCATGCCTGCCTTGCTGACTTCGACCTTTGTGTGCTGATTTTTCCCCGTTTTGAAACTAAACCAGAGCAAAGTGTGTTTCACTTTGTGAAAGAAGAAGGACTGTGAATTGCCTCACAGCTGCAAGCTAAGTATCTCAGAACTGATAAGGGACTTGTACAAATTACCAGTTTGTTTGGAGACGAGTGCTCTTTGCTATACAAAAAGAGGGCTTAGTTTATTTGGATTTTCGGTATAAAGAACATTGTTTTGAATTTTCAAACGTGTGTGTGTCTGAAATTGTATCTGTGAATTTTTGGGAGTTTTCTACCAGAGACCTTGACAGAACAATGGTGGACTCCTATTATTACAAGCACTATATAGTATTTTAATTTTTAATTTTAATATTTTATTAGAGGTACTTTTAACTTATAAGATCTATGTTGTTTATTTACTGAGCTTATCTAATAATTTTTTCTAAGGTGTATCATGAATTACAAACCAAATTGTGATAAATGTGATTACTAAAACATTAATTGCTCTATTGGCTTGGAGCCTTTAGGCTGGATTTATGAAACCATCAGGGAATTAATAATACTAGACTATTAATTGAGGCAATGGCTTTATCTCAAAATATTTTTTAATATGATATGGTATGAGCCCTCAGTTACCCCTTTTCAAAATCATGTGTGACCTTTGCTCTTTTTTATGTAAAACACTTATATGCTGCCCACTTCTTTAATTGATCCACAATAGGTAGTTTACAAAAGCATAAAAAGCCAATAATAATAATAATTAAAAACAAGAAATATTAAGTACTGAAAAATAAATCAGCCAATGCTTAATATTCAAAAGTAAATTGTTAAAAGAGCTGGGTTAATACATACCAGGGTATCTACGAGACCGCCTTCTGCCGCATGAATCCCAGCGACCGGTTAGGTCCCACAGAGTCGGCCTTCTCCAGGTCCCACCAACAAAACAATGTCGTTTGGCGGGGCCCAGGGGAAGAGCCTTCTCTGTGGTGGCCCCGGCCCTCTGGAACCAACTCCCCCCAGAGATTAGAATTGCCCTCACCCTCCTTGCCTTTCGTAAACTCCTTAAAACCCACCTCTGTCGTCAAGCGTGGGGGAACTGAGACATCTCCCCCTGCCTATGTAGTTCTAGTGCATGATATGACTGTATGCATGTTTTTATATTGGGGTTCCTTGCTTTTAGATTTTTAAATGTGTAATTGTTATCTTAGATTTTAATTATCAGATTTGTCAATATATATTGTTTTTGTCACTGTTGTGAGCCGCCCCAGTCTGCGGAGAGGGGCGGCATACAAATCTAATTAATAATAATAATAATAATAATAATAATAATAATAATAATAATAATAATAATAATATACTTTTAGTCCCTTTTGCAATGTAACAAGACTTAATCCATACTGAGTTCAGCAACATGGTATGTATCATGGGGAAAAAACAAAGTTAATTGGTAATGTCAAACATCCAGCAGGCACCTCATTCATAATTTGAGAATACAAGATGAATATGCAGGAGTAGGTGATCTTGTAAATAGCTCGAAGCTCAGCAAGGAAAGGTTTTATATGTAAATTTATTAAATTAGATCCAGCAACTGGTAATTAGTGAAGCAATTATAAAGTCACCAAGCCAAATATTTTGTCTCTAAGTAGGTATGTCCGTGATTTATTACCAAAATCACTCAATCTTGCTACAGGTATTTTGGGGCTATACACTACATGTACAATGTGCACGTGTACAATGTTGACTGCAAATCTGACTGTTAAAGCAGGCTACAAGTCTTCAAATCCTGAAGTCCATTCCTTGGACTGAAACAATTCTATTTTGTTGACATTAATAGCTTATTCCTCCATATCCACCATTTATAATTTGGAGACATTCAGAGGCTCTAGAATTGTCTAAACTCACAAGAAAGGGGAAATATGGCTAAGTAACATTAAATTATTAATGACAAAGTGTGGTAACAGGTTATTAATGGCAAAGTGAGTGCAGCCATATAACTTTTTCACAGCGTACTAAGAAGTAGGCTGTAAAACAGTGAATCCAAACTACAGCTCCCTGAAGTATTCCTGAAAGTTATCAAATGGTATCAAAATCTGCCAAGAGACTCAGAAGTGGCAGTAAGATTGCCTTCCCATTTCTCTCTCCTCATTCTTTATTTATTTATTTTATTTATTTATTTTGTCCGAATACACAATGAGGGTTTTTGTGGGTATATATCTATATACACATAGTAAAATACATGATGAAGGTTATAGAGGAGATACTCATAGTAAAATATATCTAACAAATAATAGAAAAGAAGATATAGTAATAGAACATATCAATGAAAGAATAGAAGAAGAGATATAGGAATAGAAGAAAGGTATGGGAGATATAGGAGAGCAATAGGACAGGGGACAGAAGGCACTCTAGTGCACTTGTACTCGCCCCTTACTGACCTCTTAGGAATCTGGATAGGTCAACCGTAGATAATCTAAGGGTAAAGTGTTGGGGGTTTGGGGATGACACTATGGAGTCCGGTAATGAGTTCCACGCTTCGACAACTCGGTTACTGAAGTCATGTTTTTTACAGTCAAGTTTGGAGCGGTTAATATTACGTTTAAATCTGTTGTGTGCTCTTGTGTTGTTGTGGCTGAAGCTGAAGTAGTCGCCAATAGGCAGGACGTTGCAGCATATGATCTTGTGGGCAATACTTAGATCTTGTTTAAGGCGTCTTAGTTCTAAACTAAACCAAGCTGCCTTGAATGTAACAGAAAACTTTTTTTGCAATATGGAACTATTAGCAGTCTGGAAATAATTATTCCAGACACTTCACTAAAGTTCTAATAGCTTTATTGTTGTTTCCTTGATGTGGTATTTGCTAAAACACAAATGTTCACAATTTGGATTTTTTCTATAACTTCATTTTGATATGAAATCTACAAAAAAATTGGTATACTTGTACAACAATTTCTACATGTAGAGTGGTACATTTTCTTTTGGTGTCTATCTTTAGCATCTAACAAATACGAATTTTCTATATTTGTTAATTGTTAAATCTAACCAACAAATAAATAAATATAGAACATAAAGTGTTATGGATCTTGATTCATGAGGGGTGCAAAGAAAGTTATTCAGCTTTGAAAAGATTCATATTTAACAAAGAAGTAAAAAAATGATCAATGGTATTGAATACTTAGTAAATTGCCAAGTTTGCTTTTTTTGTCACTATTTTCTTTTATCTATTCAAATGCTGCATCTATTTCTGATATCTCATTCTCAGCCCTAATGTTCTAAAGAAAAATTGATTGTAAATGGTCAATTTCAGAAGGATCATTGATGCTTTAGGGAATTATGCTCTAAATATCAAGATATTTACTGTTGTTTATGGAAGGAACTGTAATATCTAATATATAAATAGTATGTGAAATAATTAACACTTGTAAAATGAGCAATACAGTTACATATGAAATAACCAAAAATGTGTCCATCTGGGTTTGGTTCTGGTATCAACCAAGGCTGCAGAACAGGAGAGGCGGAGTGGCAGTTGTCATTGAGAAATCTCTATTGGCCTTCAGGGGCTGTGGTTCCCCAAACTTCTGAAAGTGTGACTGTGTTTGAGATTGGATTTGTAGGATCAGTTGGGATTGTTGTTGCTTTTCTAGCCAAGCTAGACTTCAATTTGCTATCTCTGGATTTGGCCTTGGAAATAGCTCTGGGGATCATGGCCATCATGACATCCACAAGCATATCCCAAGTTATCCCAGGCTCACCTCAAGATAGTCGCACTCCAGATACGATATCCCTGTTGCAGTAGTGGTGGTAGATCTTCAATATCCCTCTGTCGTGGTCTCCATCGCTCAAGCACAAGGGTGTCAAAACTCAATTTCATTGAGGGCCGCATCAGGGGTGTGTTTAACTTTGGAGGGTTCGGGAGCATGTGGGCTTGGCCAGCTCAACATCAGTCATGTTGGGGATAGCTGTGGTGGCCAAGTGCTAAGGCAGGACTTCCCTGAAACCCTCACTCACTCTCATTATTATTTATTTATTTATTTATCTATTTATTTATCTATTTATCTATTTATTTATTTATCTATCTATCTAATCTATCTATCTATCTATTTATCTATTTATCTATCTATCTATCTATCTATTTATTTATTTATTTATTTATTCATTCATTTGTTTATTAGATTTGTATACCGCCCCTCTCCGTAGACCTCGGGGCGGCTCCCAACACAATAAAAACAGTTCCTGACAAATCTAATAATTTACAATTTAAAATTTAAAATAGTTTAAAAACCCCATTTTTAAGCAGACATACCAACAAACATACCATACATAAATTATATAGGCCGGGGGAGATATCTCAGTTCCCCCATGCCTGACGACAAAGGTGGGTTTTAAGGAGTTTGCAAAAGGCAAGGAGGGTAGGGGAAGTTCTAATCTCTGGGGGGAGCTGGTTCCAGAGAGTCGGGGCCGCCACAGAGAAGGCTCTTCCCCTGGGGGCCCGCCAACCGACATTGCTTAGCTGACGGGACCCGGAGAAGGCCAACTCTGTGGGACCTAATCGGTCGCTGGGATTCGTGCGGCAGAAGGCGATCTCGGAGATATTCTGGTCCGATGCCATGAAGGGCTTTATAGGTCATAACCAACACTTTGAATTGTGACCAGAAATTGATCGGCAACCAATGCAGACTGTGGAGTGTTGGTGTAACATGGGCATACCTGGGTAAGCCCATGACTGCTCTCGCAGCTGCATTCTGCACGAATCTTCCTTCCTTCCTTCCTTCCTTTTCTTTTTTCCTTGCTCTTCATTCTCCTTCCTTTTTCTTTCCCCTCTTTCCTTATTTTTCCTTCCCCTCTTCCCCTCTTACCTTCTTTTTCTTTTTATTTCCTCTTTTCCTTTCTTCTTTCCTGTCCCTTCTTGTATGCTCAAATGCAAAAGAGGAAATATTTCTCCTTTTGTTTTGTTTTAGTTTGTTTTGATAGCCTTCTGCCAGTGCAAACAGAGCTTACATCTGGTCTTTGGATTGGTCATTTGCGGTTTCCAGACCAGATCTAATTATTTGAGTTTGACACCCCTGCTCAAGAAGCATAATTAGCAGGCCTTTTCTATCTTAATGTCAAGTCCATGGAACAACAACAACATTGCATCTTCCAATTTTTCTGGATTTCTTTCAGTGTGATATTGGGAGTCCTGATGGATTTTATAGATATGGGTTTTTTTGTAATTAGAAAAGATTTTTCTTCATTTATGAAAACATCTAGCTTTTTAAATAAAGATATTGTTGTCTATCAGCCTAGCAGTAAAACAGATTGAAAATACAGTTGTTGTTTTTTTAAAAGTGAAACAACTCAAATTTAGTTTTGTCTTTGTTTTCATAGGCAACATTATATAATAGAAATAAAGCTTCCAGAAAAGATGTTTGAGTTGCTTCCTCAAGAGATTAAAGATGGGAAACTGCTTTATATCTATCCGGTCCTCTTTAATGTTGGAATCAATGAGCAACAAACACTTGCAGAAAGGTAAACCATCAGGGTTATGTGTTGTTTTATATGTGGATAGGAAAAAAATGCCCATAATGTTAAGATCCCATGAGATAATTAAATAATTGTTTATAATAACTTACCTAGGGAAGATACAGTTAAGTAAAGAGAAATGATAAATTCATTCTGTTCATATCTACATAAACTATACCTGATTAGCAGAAGAATCTACAGGTAGTGTTCTGTCTGGGTCACTCCAGAAGCCAAGACCAACCCAAAAAGAGAAGCCAGACACACCGGTAAAAGGCAAAGGCAGTTTATAAAATTCAAGAAAAACACAGGTAACAGAAAATGTCCTTACAAACAGGAAAACGCTGTATCTTCAGATATATCCTCGAAGACAAAAGTCCATGCAGCAATACAGGATTCTTGCTGCCAAGACGAGGCTGTAGATAGCAGACCTACACCTCCCACGGGTCTTCCAAACTGCTGGGCCACAAGCCAGGAACAGAGACGATGAGAACAAAGCAGATCACCGTAACTCCAATTGATAACACTCCACATGGCTTCAAGGGCTTGCCTGCCTTTTAAACCCTGCTAAGGAGCACCACTCCCAAGCCCAGCTGTTCCTAATTCAGTGCTGATAATACTTCTTTAATTGCTCCTTTCTTTGATCTGAACGTCTCTGTCGCATGTCAATGACGGCTTGTGCGTCATCGCCTAATGACTCCAAGCTACTGGCTGGGGAGAGCCCCCCCCGGGGCTCTCATGCTTTTCTCCTTCGTCCCATTCCTGACTTTCCTCTCCCCCATCCGACTGTTCAGCCCCCTCCTCTTTGCTGTCCTCCTCCTCCGGGCATGGAGCCAGCAGAGACACAGCTGGTCCCTGAGCAGCCTCAGGCTGAATCACAACAGGTAGTCTGGAACATGTTGGTTTTTATAGGAATTATACCAGTGATGGTGAACCTTTTTTGGTTTGAATGCACACATGCATACATGTCCAGACCCATGCCCTCTCCCTGCACATCCGCACAACCCTGTGCTTCCTCCCCATGTATGCACAGAACTCCCCTCAGGCACGAGCATAGGCCTCACTGAAGCCTCCAGACTCTTGTAGCTTCAGAACACAAAAAATGGCCAAATGGGCTACACGGAAGTTCAGAAATGAACTTCCAATTGGGCCTTTTTCGCCATCCCCAGGCTTTAGGAGGCTTCTCTGAAGCCTCCCGAGGGCGAAAAATGACCCAAAGGGCAAACTGGAAGTCTTTTTCACCATACTTCTAGTTTGCCCATTGGGCAGTTTTTCACCCTCCAGAGGCTTTGGGGAAGCCTCCGGAGGGCAGCAATGGCCTTCCCCAAGGCCAAAAATCATTTGGCCAGCACATGCATGCCACTAGATCTGACATAGGGCAACACCTCACATGCCCTCTGATATGTCTCCGCGTGCCACATGTGCCATAGGTTTGCCATCATGGAACTATACAGTTTAAAACTCAAAAAATACACAAAAATACAAATACAGTAGTACCTCTAGATACAAGCTGCTCCACATACGAGTATTCCAAGTTACGAGCCGAGACGCGAGCGAAATTTCTGTTCGACACCCAAGCTCAAATTCGGGATACGAGCCGAGCTTCCGCTAGGTGGCGCAAGAATCTCCTTGCTTCTGGTTATCTTGGTGCGCAAAACAAAGTCTAAAGGCTTTCGTTCGAGATGCGAGTTGATCGACTTACGAGCTCGGGTCTGGAACGAATTAAACTCGTATGCGAGGTACCACTGTATATGTGTATTTTGAATTACTGTATACACATTAAATTATACACATCAAAAATGCATAACATTCTATATATTAGAAAATGAAGATTGGAAAATAGCTACAAAGTGTGAAGATTGGGTTTTTCTATTCATAAACTGACATTAAAATAGGGATACAAATACACAATTGGAAAGATATAACTTTAATAAAACAAACTAAGTATTTATCCGTGTCTACCAAGAATCCACTGGCTAGATAGTTGAATAGGCACTATTTCATTTTTCAGAAAACCCATCCCCTGAAAGATACATCCTTGTTGTCAGGAACTTTGGTGCATGTAGTCAAGTCATTTGAGAGAAAAAAAGGACCATCTTCTTAATATTCTATCTGAATAGCATGTCTGGCCTAATAGTTCCTTTTTTTGTCTCAGCAGCTGGTTGGTCAGCTACAGTGTATCTGAACAGATTTTTCCATTTTTAGGTCCAACTAAATGTTGACATCTTCAGCTAAATATAGAGCACTTGTAGGCCATTCCAATTAACTTCTTCTACGTAGCTACAATTTACCATTCCAAGATTAGGATTAAAACAAATATTTTATCATCAAAACTTTAAACCAAAATACTATAAACTCTTAAAATACACATAATTCCATCCAAAACATGTTTTAAAAATCTAGCGTTATTCATTTAGAGGGAGAGTTGTAACAGCCCTTCTCCCAAAACTTGGTAACATAGCCAAGGCTTAGCAATTTTCTAAACATCCACAGGGATTTAGTTATCCAAATTACTGATGAGAACCTATTCCAAAGAAGGACAGATAAAAAAGCATGATTCTAAGTTCTTGATTGAGTGAACAAATAAAAATTGTACATAATATATATCCTATTATTGTACTAACAATAATGAACATTTGGAGATGTAAACATTAATAGCCTATTTAATAGACTATGATGGATAAGGTTGATCCAATTAGAATGGTTTTTTAGCTATTTAGACATTTACTAAGTGAATGTATAATGAAAAAATTAATACTTCTCAAATAGTATTTGTTCGTCTTCAGCTTAATTCAATATTTTAAATGTTTTTAAAGAATCAATATGCATAATTGAAAATAATAGAATAATCTAGATGTTGTTGTAATGTGCTAAGAAAAAAAATCTATGTAAAAATAAACGTCAGAATTGTCAATCCTACAATAATACAGTAATCCTATATAGTAATAATGAAATAAATATTTTCAATGCAAAATAAAGCTGAATAACAATAGGGTTGGAGTGCATTTTTGAGGCAAGGCATTAGGCCAGGGTAAAACAAAACAAAACAAGACAAGTATACTTTGTGTATGACTGGTGTGACATCCATTAAATGGCTTTTATAGGATATGGTCATATCCTCTAACTCTCTATTCTGTGCTGTGCCAAAGAATGGAAAGCCAAGATGTTACTCAGCCATGTCGGCATTGGAATTACAGTGGTACCTCATCTTACGAATGCCTCTTCTAATGAACTTTTCAAGATACGAACCTGGTGTTTAAGATTTTTTTGCCTCTTCTTCCAAACTATTTTCACCTTACGAACCCAAGCCGCTGCTGCTGGGATGAAGGGGTTTCTTTTTTTTTCCTTTTTTGAAGAAAGAAAAGGGAGGGGTGGCTTGGAGGGGAAAAAACTGCATTTTAAAAACTAGGAGAACAGCGTGCTTGCAGGCACTGAAAGGGTGTCTTTTGAAGAAAGAAAAGGGAGGGGCGCCCCCCTTGCCTTTCTTCCTTCCCACTCACCCTTTAGCCTAGCCTTGCTTCTTCCACCCGCCCCCTTTAGCTGCTCCTCCCTGCCCTCTGTTCGCCTCCCTTCTAAAGTTTGGGATTTTCCTGAAGGATTTGCACGCATTATTTGCTTTTACATTGATTCCTATGGGAAACATTGTTTCATCTTACGAACTTTTCACCTTACGAACCTCCTCCTGGAAACAATTAAATTCGTATGATGAGGTACCACTGTATTTGTTAAAAGTTGGGTTTTCTATGATTTGATACTTCTATAGAAAATTACTTCAAATAGCACTTAGAACTGCATTCTGACCATTGATGGGCTCCTACAGGTACGGTCAGAAACGCAGCACGGTAGCAAAATTTGGAGCTCCGCCCCAGAGCACCCAATTTGCACTGAAAGATGTTGAAACAAAATGTATAAGCCACACCCACAGTGTGGTAGTAAAAATTTTGGTAGCCCATCACTGATTCTGACCCACCTCACTTCCAACTTCAGAATACAGAAGAAGATGGCTAAGAATAGACAGAATTTGCAATAAATAAATAATATCAGGGAAGACTTCATTTTCAATTAGATCCCCATTGACTACAAATTCCTAAATATTTCACGAGAACTCAGTAATGTGTTTAACAACTATAACTGTCTGATTTATTCTCTTGTTTAGTCACCTAAACAAGAGAGTATTTGTTACTGCAATTGGGTAGGAAAAATAATGATACATTCAGACCAATTCTCTCTAGGTTTGAGAAAGACAATCTGACATTACATGCATTTCAAGTTAACAGCTATCAAGAGTAGGTGAAGGGTTTTTTCAGTGTGGCTTCTTTTGATAGATTCTGACCAAAAAACCCAAAACACTATACTGTAAAGCAGTACAGATAATATTTGGCTAGAGACTGGAATCTAGAGCACACCATGGGATAAAACTGGCATTAGCAATAGCACTTAGATTTACCGGTGTATATCGCTTTATATTGCTTTTATAGCCCTCTCTAAGCAGTTTTCAGAGTCAGCATATGGCCCCCAACAACCTGGGTTCTCATTGGAGCTTTATTTCATCAATATTTCCACAGACATTTTACTGAGGACTTTCCAGCATTACTCAACTAATTTTTCAACCTAGGACACTGTTTTTGTTGTGATATCTCCAGTTTTAAGTCTACTATGCAGTAAATATCATAATGGGCAGCTATGCTATCTCAACTGATGAAGTAAAATCAAAACTAAAAATACTGATGTCAGATTATTTCAATGATCCACGTTATATAGCACAGGTGTCAAACTTGCCACATCACATTGCCCTCTTGTGATGTTTCATTATGGTTTTTTCCCTTCACGGGGCTGAGATGGGTGTGGCCTGTGCGTGACGCATCTACACACATACTACAGACCATTTCTTTAGAATGCTATAAATAATTAACCGATATTAGTAAACATAAAGCTGAGATTGTTCAGTTTCTCTGACTGAATTGTGTTTACATGTTCATTATTGCATTTATGCTACTTTTGTTCTTATTTTTCCTATATATGTTTGTGATTTTTTAGGTTCGGAGATACCTCCTTGCAAGAAAGCCTTAATCAGGAAAATCTGGAACTGCTAAAAGAATATTATAAGTTATTAATGGAAAAAATGCCTCCTGATTGTAAGCATTTTAATAGAACTTCATTATGTTGAATTTGTTACATTTGTCATATAAACTATAAGGTGTTCTGCCTGACTGGGCTCAGGCGATTAGTAACAGTCCGGGGAAAAGAAATCAAACACACACATGCTTTTCTAATCAGCAAACTCGTATTAAACAAACAAAAAGGGTTAACGAAAACAGTCCTTATTGTCAGGAATAAATTATAGTGCAAGGCGGACAGTCAGCCACATACAAAGTGCAGGAAAAAGCAAACAAAGACAACCTGCATGGAGCAGAAACGTTTCAGGAGTCCTTTGAATCTTAGAGCAAACAGCAAGTCCAAGAGGTTTCACCTCCCACTTGCCTGAAAAGGCTGGGTTGAAATCCAAAGGCACGGAACAGAAACTTCAGAGCAGGAACCACAAAGTCACACAGATAAACAGCCACAGTTTGCCTTTTGCCTCTGTTCCCTTTTATACCTTTAGCCCTCATTAGGGGAACCACACCCATCCCTCATTATGAGAACCACACCCAGCCCAAGTGCTACTCTGATCACCAGTAATAGTCCTTTAATTGAGCCCTCCTTTGCATGGCTCTCCGGCTACGCATGTCTATGAGCTGGTCTGCATCGGAATCCAAGGAGGGTAGACTGTCCGAGTGGCTGCGTGCCAAATCCCCTGGGCTGTCTGCTGGGTCCTGTGTGCTGTCTGCCAACTCCTCTGAACCAGTGGCCTCATCCTCGGGGCTGTCTGCCACGTCTTCCTGGCTGTCAGCCAGGCTTTCGCATTCACTTTGTGCCGCATCTCTCCCATATGTGGCTGGCCCAAGCCCAAACACAACATAAGGTACTATCATTCCTATAAGTTTTATAAATTTGAGTTTCTTTATTATTTTATTGCAAACACTGCCCTTTCTGTCTCCTGAATCTCTCACTTGAAATAGAATTTCCCACCAGTATTGGTGGAATTAACTGAAGGTTTACATGAAATAATAGTGAAATCATATCTTGACAGGTACTAATTGTGAATAATTTTCTACTTCATGTTTGTTTTGATTTTTACCAGCAAAATATAACACAGACAATAACATATTAATCACACAACCATCAAGTTATATAACTTCCATAGCAGCTCAGCCATCCCATTGAAAAACATGTGAGAGTTAAGGTGTGTTAAGAGGACATGACAAAATCCTTTGTAGCAACAATGTACACACTGTTGGCATTTTCTTGAGTTAAATGACAGAAGAGCTTATTCAAACATTATGTTCAAAGAGCAGGTCTATGAATCTTCTTAACTGTCTATTTTCTGCGATTGTGTAATTATTGTATAACCAAGGAAAAGACACAGCTATGGCAGATGGTGTGTAACTACTGTGCCATGTGAAACTCTGGATGACTTGGGATAGGACTGTGGCTATCATGGTGACCACACTCCCAATGGAAGTAGATTGAATTCCCCTAAACTTATAAGTCTAGAGCAGAGGCCACAACCTTTTGAGCACCAGGGACCAGTTGCGTTGAGGGAGATTGTCCACAGACTGAAGGGGGCATGGTTTCAAGTATCGCCTGCATCCTACAGAATGGGTGTTGGCTTGTCTCGGTTAGGCTATGAAACCTTCGACAACACCGAGCAGAGAATTTTAACAGAGCGTGGATGTGTGATAAAGCCAAGACACGGACTTAGTTAAATAAGTATTATTTACATATAAACAAAATATAAACAATCCAGAATAAGCACGAAGCAAATACAGAATAATAAGCACTGAGCAATTACAAGATAAAAGCACAAAGCAAAATATAATATAGATCAGCGTTTCCCAACCGGTGTGCCGCGGCACACTGGTGTGCCGCGAGACATGGCCAGGTGTGCCGCCAAGCTTCAGCTGGGCGGGGCGCTGCCGGTACTTCCGTCCTAGGGCTCCCGCTCGCAGCTGTCCCCCGCCTCCTGCTCGATGCCGCGGTTTTCGGCGCTCTCCTGCTGGGCCCCAAAGAAGGAAGGCAGGAAGAAGGAGAGCTCCGTTCTTCGCACCTTTTTCCCGCCTTCTTTCTTTGGGGCCCAGCAGGAGAGCGCCGAAAACCGCGGCATCGAGCAGGAGGCGGGGGACAGCTGCGAGCGGGAGCCCCAGGACGGAAGTACTGGCAGCGCCCCGCCCAGCTGGAGCTCCTCTGGCGTCGATGGCAAGTGTCCGATGGGAGCGGGGGGGGGCCGCAGCGGCCGCAGGCAGTCGGGGGGAGATGGCGGCGGCGAGAGGCATCGCTCTCTCTCTCTCTCTCTCGACGGCAAGTGTCCGATGGGAGCGGGGGGGGGGTGGCCGCAGCGGCCGCAGGCAGTCGGGGGAGATGGCGGCGGCGAGAGGGATCGCTCTCTCTCTCTCTCTCAGCTGACTGCAAGTGGGAGCCCTGACAGTGGTGGTTGGACGTGCTGCTGGACGTCGTACATGCTGGCGCTGCGTGCCTGGCATATACGGTGTCCAGCACCACGTCCAGCTGCCGCCGTCAGGGCTCCCGCTTGCAGTCAGCTCAGAGAGAGAGAGAAAGAGAGACATATAAGAGGCAGAGAGAGAGAGAAAGAGAGACATAGCAAGAGAGGCAGAGAAAGAGAGACAGAGCAAGAAAGAGAGAGAGACAGCAAGAGAGGCAGAGAAAGAGAGATAGAGAAAGAGAGAGAGAAAGAGAGACATAGCAAGAGAGGCAGAGAGAGAGAGAAAAAGAAAGAGAGACATAGCAAGAGAAAAGGAGAGACTTAGCAAGAGAGGCACAGAGAGAGAGAGAAAGAGAAAGCAAGAGAGACAGAGAGAGAAAGAGAGATAGCAAGAGAGGCAAAGAGAAAGAAAGAGACATATAGCAAGATAGTGAAAGAGAGAGAGCGAGCAAGAGAGAGAGAAAAAAGCAAGAAAGAGATAGCAAGAGAGACAGAGAGAGAGAGCAAGGGAGAGAGAAAGACATAGAGGAAGGGAAGGAGGGAGAGAGAAAGAGAGCAAAAAAGAGAGGAAGAAAGAAAGAGGGATGGAGAGAGAGAATGAAGGGAAGGAAGGAAAAGAGAGAAAGAGGGAGAAATAGAGCGAAAGGGAGGAAGAGAGAGGGCTTTTTTGTCCAAACTTTTCTTTAGCCCCCCCCCCCCCTTTCAGTGTTCCCCAGGATTTTGAAAATACGAATAATGTGCCGCGGCTCAAAAAAGGTTGGGAAACACTGATATAGATAATAAGCACAAAGCTTATACAAGAAGATACGCACGAAGCATAAACACAACTCCCCCTCTCTCAGGCAAAGTGAAAAGGAAGTGACTGAGCAGAATAATGAGCTTTTATAGCTTCAATGAGGAAGTGACGAAACAGCCTTGAATATTAACTCTTCAAGTACAAGTTAACTCTTTGAGTGCACATTAACTCATTAAGTACAAGTTTGGTACAAGTGTACAATATGCAGTTTACAATGGCAATCCCTAACAACCATGTACCCTGTACTAACAAGGGGCTTTGCTTGTTTGTGTGGCTCAGTTTCTGGCATGCCATGACCCAGTGCAAATCCATAGACCTGAGGTTGGGAACCCCTGGTATAGAGAATTGCTCCTAACCCAGAATGAATTCAATGAGCTCAGACTGGGAAGTTGCAATGCAGCAGAGAAGTCAGTACAATAAGTCAGTACAAGTCCAACTTAATGAACAGGAGTGTTCATTAACACTCAAGAGTGTTGCACCACTCCTGAGACTAAGAGTTTCCTAGATGACAATCACCAATTTCCACTCCTGCTCTAGAGTCTGAAATGATGCCACACCTAAAACCCATATGACGATACTTCCAGAAGGCCACACCTAGGCCTGGGTAATGCAGGCAAGGTCAACCTTCTCATCGACAAATAAATCACAAGCAGCAGTTGGAAGCCAGAATATCTTTAGGAGCAATAGAAAGGAAGGCAGAATGTCCATGGTGTCTGTTGTCATTCCCCTCCCTCCCTCCCTTAGCCAATACCAATACCTCTAGAGTTCCAATGCCCAGCATGGTTGTTCAGATAGAAAGCTGCCAAAGCAAGCTCCAAGCAGCAGTCAGTAGGTTGCACATGTAGCAGCAAGCAGAGGCCCTCCATCATCAGAATGTGGCAGGAATCTCCCAACATCTCCCAGCAGCTGAAGTCCTTTGTTTCTGCCAGTTGCCTGACCAATCCCAAAAATAGAATAGAATAGAATAGAATTTTATTGGCCAAGTGTGATTGGACACACAAGGAATTTGTCTTGGTGCATATGCTCTCAGCGTACATAAAATAAAATATACATTTGTCAAGAATCATGTGGTATGACACTTAATGATAGTCATAGGGGTCAAATAAGCAATGAAGAAGCAATATTAATAAAAATCTTAGGATATACGCAACAAGTTACAGTCATACAGTCAACATGGGAGGAAATGGGTGATAGGAATGATGAGAAAAACTAGTAGAATAGAAGTGCAGATTTAGTAGAAAGTCTGACAGTGTTGAGGGAATTATTTGTTTAGTAGAGTGATGGCGTTCGGAAAAAAACTGTTCTTGTGTCTAGTTGTCTTGGTGTGCAGTGTTCTGTAGCGACGTTTTGAGGGTAGGAGTTGAAACAGTTTGTGTCCAGGATGTGAGGGGTCAGTAAATATTTTCCCCGCCCTCTTTTTGACTCGTGCAGTATACAGGTCCTCAATGGAAGGCAGGTTGGCAGCAATTGCTTTTTTACCTCTAACATAGCCACCCAATAACCCACCAAAGAAGAGGGTTTGTTGAGATGGTAGATGTAATATATATTGCAAGTTTCAATTCATTGTACAATATTCATCTACAGTTCATTCTGTGATGTTCTGGTGACTGGTTTCTATCCCCCTTGTATTATAGGTTTCTTCTTTTATTTTCTATACATCTCCCTTTCTCTTCAGCATTTTAGAATACTTATCTGTGTCTGACACCTGTAGATGACTTCATTTTTCTTTGTAATATAAATTGTTTGCTGTTGCAGTTTCAATATCGCGTTTTACAAATTTTCCATCCTTCCCAAACATATTTCTCCTTCAGAATTACAAACTACTGGATTTTATTTATCTTCCACCTCAGTTCACTGAAATATACTTCTCTGAAAGTTAGTATACAGGTTTGACTTCTCTCTATTCTTCCTTCTCTTGAACATGAACTCAAGGATAACACGATCCATTTCTTCCAAGATTCCAGTTACTTTTACCTGTTCAGCCTTCTTCAATTTCTTTATTTTTATTTATTTATTCATTTGTCCACTACACAAACACATAGGAAGAAAAATAGACATATAGTAATATATATAAGGGTAAAGTGAACTTAGAGGAGAGGATATATGAAAGAAAGAAAATATATATGATAAGTGAGAGAAAGGAAAGACAATTGGACAGGGGATGAAAGGCACACCAGTGCACTTATGTACGCCCCTTACTGGCCTCTTAGGAACGTGGAGAGGTCAATCGAGAGTCTAAAGGAGAAATGTTGGGGGTTAAGGGTTGACACAATTGAGTCCGGCAATGAGTTCCACGCTTCGATAACTCAATTGTTGAAATCATATTTTTTACAGTCAAGTTTGGAGCGGTTCGTATTAAGTTTGAATCTGTTGCGTGCTCTTGTGTTGTTGCGGTTGAAGCTGAAGTAGTCATTGACCGGTAGGACGTTGCAGCATATGATCTTGTGGGCAATGCTCAGATCGTGTTTTAGGCGCCGTAGTTCTAGGCTTTCTAGGCTCAGGGTTGTTAGTCTATTTTCGTAGGATATTCTGTTTTGAGTGGAGGAGTGAAGGGCTCTTCTGGTGAAATATCTTTGGACATTTTCAAGGGTGTTGATGTCTGAGATGTGGTATGGGTTCCAGACAGATGAGTAGTAGTCTAGGATGGGTCTGGCAAAAGTCTTCTCCGTATTTGTGTAGAAATTCCCTAGACTGTGAGTACTAACTCCAGTAGCTTTCCATTATAGCTTTCTACCAACCTCTAAATCATTTTTTTCCTTTCATGCTTACCTTTTGTATTGTTCAACCCAGGTTGTGGCATTATGTTCAATTCTGAGCCTTTGACATTCTTCCAGATACATCCTTTTCAGGCTTTGTGAGATGAAGGCCACATTTTGCCAGAGTTTATTCATGCGTGAAGAATATAAATCCAGAAAAGGCACTCTAGTACAAGATCTTGTTCTTTTTTCTCATGTCATGATAGCCACAGGATTAACAGAAGCACTTTCCTGCCCGGGCTTCATAATTTTTGCAGATCTATTCGGGGTCTCTATTGGCATTAACATCCATCATCACATGAATTATTAGAAAGAAATAGATATTGTTGATTAAGGAAACACAACAACTTGTTTGTCATAATCAGGATATAGGACCTGGAAGATAACACACCTCCCATGACGTCATATTAATCTGCATAATTTCACAAGGAATTCAGTTCATTTCACATTGCAACACATTTCTCTTTTCTCAAATTTGTTTTTCACAGTTCAAATTTTTTCCACCCTGTTCTGATAAACTAGGTTGATAAGACTTATCCAGTTAGGTATGGAGTGTCCTCAAGAGCAAGAAGGTGATACCAGGCTCTGAGCTCCATCACTGAAAAACACGTAATTTTACTTGTTCTACTAGGTCAGTGTTTTTCAACCAGTGTGCCATGGCACACTAGTGTGCCGCGAGACATGGTCAGGTGTGCCGCAAAGAAGGAAGCTCAGGTTCCGGTCTCGCAACTTTTTGCTGAGAGAGAGAGAGAAAGAAAGCAAGAGAGAGAGAGAAAGCAAGAGAGAGAGAAAGAAAGCAAGAGAGAGAGAGAGAGAAAATGAGAGGAAGGGGGGGAGAGAGAGAGAAATGAGCAAAAAGGGGAGGAAAAAAGAAATGAGAAAATGATTGAGGCAGAGAATGAGAGGAAAGAGAGAGAAACAAAAGAGAGAGAGAGAAGTGACTCTTGATTTAAAGCATAAGATAAAAAGCACCCAAAGAATAAGAGAGAAAAAAACCCCAGCCCTCACTTGTTTTTGGAAATGGTTCAAGAGTGTGTATACACACACACACACACACACACAAGGGGGGGATGAGACAGGGATGGAAAAAGAGAGGAGAGTGTCTTACGGTGTCATTTGGTGTCATTTTGGTTGGTGGTGTGCCCCAGGATTTTGTAAATGTAAAAAATGTGCCGCGGCTCAAAAAAGGTTGAAAATTACTGTAACATGTAACTAGGTAACATTCTTCCTTTAGGTTCTCCCAGTAGCTACTCCAGCTTTCATATCTCTCTCTCTGCTTTTCTTATTCTGTACAAGAACATTTCACCTTCCGTGGTATGTGGAAGTATAAAACCTCTCTCTTTATGTTATCTTGCCTTTTATTCTGGTAGAACCAAAGGAATGTCGGTTTAGATTCTCTTCAAATATTGCATGAACAAGGATTTCTTCATTCTGATTAATAGATTAACCGAGTTGGAAGGGACCTTGCAGGTCATCTAGTCCAAATCCCTGCCCAAGCAGAAAGCCCTAGTCTGCCTATACCTAGGATTGAACTCACAGCCTCCTGATTCTGAGGCAAGAGCTCCACCTCTAGGCCACAGTAGCTGGGTAATTGGAATGGATGCCCCATACCTTCTACCAAACTCCCATGTTAAGTTGTCTGAATGTACCCAATGTTACTTTTTTTGTCCCTTGCCACTTAGTTTTAGTGCTGAATATAGAAACATAGAAACATAGAAACATAGAAACATAGAAGTCTGACGGCAGAAAAAGACCTCATGGTCCATCTAGTCTGCCCTTATACTATTTTCTGTATTTTATCTTAGGATGGATATATGTTTATCCCAGGCATGTTTAAATTCAGTTACTGTGGATTTATCTACCACGTCTGCTGGAAGTTTGTTCCAAGGATCTACTACTCTTTCAGTAAAATAATATTTTCTCATGTTGCTTTTGATCTTTCCCCCAACTAACTTCAGATTGTGTCTCCTTGTTCTTGTGTTCACTTTCCTATTAAAAATACTTCCCTCCTGGACCTTATTTAACCCTTTAACATATTTAAATGTTTCGATCATGTCCCCCATTTTCCTTCTGTCCTCCAGACTATACAGGTTGAGTTCATTAAGTCTTTCCTTATACGTTTTATGCTTAAGACCTTCCACCATTCTTGTAGCCCGTCTTTGGACCCGTTCAATTTTGTCAATATCTTTTTGTAGGTGAGGTCTCCAGAACTGAACACAGTATTCCAAATGTGGTCTCACCAGCACTCTATATAGCAGGATCATAATCTCCCTCTTCCTGCTTGTTATACCTCTAGCTATGCAGCCAAGCATCCTACTTGATTTCCCTACAGCTGACTGCACTGTTCACCCATTTTGAGACTGTCAGAAATCACTACCCCTAAATCCTTTTCTTCTGAAGTTTTTGCTAACACAGAACTGCCAATACAATACTCAGATTGAGGATTCCTTTTCCCCAAGTGCATTATTTTACATTTGGAAACATTAAACTGCAGTTTCCCTTGCTTTGACCATTTATCTAGTAAAAGCTAAATCATTTACCGTATTACAGACGCCTCCAGGAATATCAACCCTATTGCACACTTTAGAGTCATCGGCAAATAGACAAACCTTCCCTACCAAACCTTCCCCTATGTCACTCACAAACATATTAAAAAGAATAGGACCCAGAACAGACCCTTGTGGCACACCGCTTGTAACCTGTCTCTGCTCAGAATACTCGCCATTAACATTAACTCTCTTCTGTCTACGCTTCAGCCAGCTGCAAATCCACTGAATATCTCATGAGTGTAAATTTTATTCATAAGAACTGTGGCTTGTAAGTGTAGAATTAAAAGTCCTATATCCACATTCTGTGTTGAAAATTGGAGTGGATTCACATCTAATATAAGAATGTTTAAACTATTGTACAAGAACGTCAAATGTAATTTGACGTAGGCATTCTATGTATTAAACTGTTTCCACGTTAATATTCAGTTCCTTGACCCCAAACTTCATTTTCTTCTCTTTCTGCTATGCATTTTGTTTTATGACCAAATGCTACAAATGGAGGAAAATCCAATTTCCTATTTTCGTAACTGAATTTGGGGCTGCTTATTATTTCTTTGTCCATGTAATGAAAAAGCATTTGCGCATTGAGCCTTGGAAAATCCCTAGTTCAGGTTAAGTCCTGATTATACCTCCCATCAAAATATAAGAAGACCTCAAAAAGGGGCTTAAAATCACTGTTGCTATTCAACAAGGATTTATTTATTTCAGGTGATCTTTAGTGCACTGCAGCATTTTTTCCCTGGATTTTCATGAAGACTATTGTTATTTAAAATTGCTTTCTCCCTAGGATATAAAAGATTTTAATCGATATTTTAGTGTATTTGCAGAACAGATGCAAGCCTGCTTTTTCTGGCTGATAACAACGTTATTTATGGACTTTTATTTGCTGAGCCTCTTGAACCTACTGGAATTAATGCTAATGAGGTTAAAACTGTGTTTAACTATGACAGATGATCAAAATTGTTTTAATGCTGCTCATTTTTTGAATGTTAAAACAGTTGTCTTCGTAATTAGAAAAATCAAAAATATTTGAGAGCACATTTTCCCATTACAGCTTGAAAAATAACTGCAGTAGGTTAGAGCTAGATCTTAATAATATGTTAATTCAATATTTATCCCAGCCACACCAGTCCTTAGACCTGCAGCTTTGAATTTTAATATCTGTTCTAAAATGTCAACATGCAAATATAATCTCTCTGTGATTTCTTAAGGCTCGAAACAAAAGAAACAAAGATGTTTCTTTTTTTATTGCTTTGTTTTTGTTTCTTATATTTAAATTTATTTATTTATTTGATTTGTATGCCGCCCCTCTCCGGAGACTCGGGGCAGCTAACAGCAATAATAAAACAACACATAATACTAATCCAATACTAAAAACAGTTAAAAACCCATTATTATAAAAACCAAACATACAAACAGACATACCATGCATAAAATTGTAAAGGCCTAGGGGGAAAGAGTATCTCAATTCCCCCATGCCTGGCGGCAGAGGTGGGTTTTAAGCAGCTTACAAAAGGCAAGGAGGGTGGGGGCAATTCTAATCTCTGGGGGGAGTTGGTTCCAGAGGGTCGTGGCCGCCACAGAGAAGGCTCTTCCCCTGGGGCCCGCCAAGCGACATTGTTTAGTTGACGGGACCCGGAGAAGGCCAACTCTGTGGGACCTAACTGGTCGCTGGGATCTGTGCAGCAGAAGGTGGTCCCTGAGATAATCTGGTCCGGTGCCATGAAGGGCTTTATAGGTCATAACCAACACTTTGAATTGTGACCGGAAATTGATCGGCAACCAATGCAGACTGCGGAGTGTTGGTGAAACATGGGCATATCTAGGTAAGCCCACGACTGCTTTCGCAGCTGCATTCTGCACGATCTGAAGTTTCCAAACACTTTTCAAAGGTAGCCCCATGTAGAGAGCATTACAGTAGTCGAGCCTCGAGGTGATGAGGGCATGAGTGATTGTGAGCAGTGACTCCCGGTCCAAGTAGGGTCGCAACTGGTGCACCAGGCGAACCTGGGCAAACGCCCCCCTCGCCATAGCTGAAAGATGTTTCTCTAATGTGAGCTGTGGATCGAGGAGGACGCCCAAGTTGCGAACCCTCTCTGAGGGGGTCAATAATTCTCCCCCCAGGGTAATGGTAAATCCTAAATTTATAAAATAGAAATTCAAACCTTCATCTATTTAAATCCTTCCTTACCCCACATTTGTTAAGAACTGAAAAGAGGCAAGATATCAATATAATTATATTTTTTATTTAGTTTAAATATTTATTTAGTTTTGCCAAATGTGGAAGGACAAATAAATATTTCTTAATTTTCCCCCATTTTTTCTTTGTTACAAAACAAAAGCAAATGTAGAAAAATAGAAACCAAAAGGCAAGAGACAAATACCTTTTGCTTACCACTATTTGAAGAAAAGGTTGAGTCATTATGATAGGATTGAACTAACACAATCAAAAGAATTCTCATGATCACTATAACATGGGCTACTGTGTTTTAGTAATGAATAGCAGGTATGTTCTGTAGTTTTTAGATAATTTCTTTGATTAAAGCTCCATGACCACAAAACTCAATGATTTAAATTAAGATATCTGTTGTTGTTGTTGTTGTTGTTGTTGTTGTTATTCTTTTTTCTTGATTCCTCGTGTCTTCCTTTCTCCTGCCCATCAAGGGTGCTATGTTCTTTATTCACCTTTGCTGCAGTTGCAGAAAAGCAGCACTCAGGATGATTACAGAGAAAAAACAGAAATAAAGTCAATTGTGGAATGCTTCCAGTTTCCATTCAAATCACAAACACTGGGTGCTTTGCATTTCAGAAAAAAACTCATAAATAGTAGCACAGTGGTATCTCCACTTAAGAACGCCTCTACTTAAGAACTTTTCTAGATAAGAACCGGATGTTCAAGATTTTTTTGCCTCTTCTTAAGAACCATTTTCTACTTAAGAACCCGAGCCTGGAAAAACTTCCCAGGAAATTTGAGAGCGGCACGAAGGCCCGGCCAGTTTCCTGCTACTCCCCCTTTAATCCCCGCCATCTCAGGCTATTCTGGGCTGCCAGAGGAGCCTTTCGGTGGCGCTGAAGGAGGCATAGTTCCCTCTAAGCTGAGCAGTGAGCAATCGCTCACTTAAAAATCATCATCAACTCAGAGTTTTCCAAACCTGCCCAGAAGCCGAGAGGGAAAGAGTGAGAGGGAAGGAGAGAGAGAGGAAGAGAGGAAGAGAGAGAAACAGATAGAAAAAAGAGAGGAAGGAAAAGAGAAAGAAAAAGAATGGGAGTAAGGAAGAGAGAAAGAAAATCAAAATCTAGTTTGAAACTAGCTCAACTATTTAAGTGGCATTTTGATATTGATAGAGTTGCCCTATTATGAGCTCACTGTTATAGACACACAGTACAGTATTTTATTTTGAAATTCTCTGAGGCAAAACAGGGTGGGTTTTTTATTTGTTTGCTTGCTTGCTTGCTTGCTTGCTTGCTTGCTTGCTTGCTTGCTTGCTTGCTTGCTTGCTTGCTTGCTTGCTTGCTTGCTTGCTTGCTTGCTTGCTTGCTTGCTTGCTTGTTTGTTTATTTATTTATTTATTATTTCTGTGCCGCCCAGTCCCGAAGGGTCTGCCGCTCAGACACTATACTTTTCCGCCCACCCACCCCCCAAAAATTAGACGGAACTCTGGAAGGAGGCATTGGCAGTCCAGAGCAAACGAAGCGTTTTCCTTTTCTCTGGGTGCTTGGAGAGGGAATAAACCACTTCGCTGTGGTTACTCCCTCGCGTTACCTCTCACACACCCTGCGCGAGGTTGCCTCCTGGAGTGTCTGGACGTGGAAAGGCAAAAGGGGGTGCTTCACCCCGGCCTAATCAATTCGGCTTCAGCCAAACCGAGGAGTCACCACAGTGAAGGAAAGGCGCCAGCTACAAAGTGAGCAAGCGAGAGAAGAGGGGAGTCCTTCAGCATGGGAAGGAAGAGGAAGCAGGTAGCAACAGCTGCTGCTGCTGCTGCCTTTCAGTCAAAGGAGCGGGAGTTTTCCCCCTCTTGCCCGCCTGGGTTTCTCTCCCTAGCGCAGTGTATGGGAGGCAGCCTCGTGCCAGATGTATGGGAGGCGTGTGCTCCTCCTTGCCGCCTCAGAGTCCCTCTTTTTTTTTTAAAGCCTTAAAGTTTTGGATTTTTTTGATTCACCTCACCTCACCTTCTTCCTTTGGCAGCGACTGTCCTCCTCTTCTTCCTCCTCCTCCCCCCACCCAAATTATGAGCTTTTATTTCTTTCCTAATGGGTTTGCACACATTATTTGCTTTTTACATTGATTCCTATGGGAAAAATTGTTTCTACTTACAAACTTTTCTACCTGGTCACGGAATGAATTAAGTTCTTAAGTAGAGATACCACTGTATCTATATTAATGAACATAATTAACAACATAATATATCAATGATATGGTATTACTCTGTTAGATAAATAATAATGCATTAGAAAGGACTGTAGCTAATTTTTTAATGAATGGAAAATTTTATCACTGGCTGCTTCCTTCTCCTTTTCAGGCCTACCGCATTTTCAGGAACAGAATGATTTAAAAGGATTACTAGAAAATCTTCATCAAAATATTCAGACTAAAAAAAGAAAGAATGTAGAAATCATGTGGTTGGCTGCAACGGTAAGAAGTCTCATCAAATACCAATTCCATTGAAGTCTTGTTAAATTAAACTTTGGGTCCCCAAAGAGCTGAGGAAAGTCACTAATGAGATTATTTTTTTTCTAAATCACTCTAATTTTGTTAATTACAAAATATGTCTATTTTTAGAGTCCTTCCAAGTATTTTATCAAACTAAATCAGTTGCACATACATGCTTTACCAAAGCCAGTTTTTCTAGTGCCTTTCTTTGAAATTTTGTTAATGCTAAATCCCTCCAGACATATTGATATTAAATATTAAATATTTTGAAAACATTCTCTCTATATAATGAATCATAGACTTTAAATTCCTTTTTCTACCAGGATTAACTGCTTTAGGTTTTGACTGGAAGTTTGGTTTGAAGTTAGGAAAGAAATTGAAATAATTCTGTAGTCATTTCATGAATATCCTATTTGCATTTTAATCTCATCTGCAATTGAGAAACACAGAAGATATAATAATAATAATAATAATAATAATAATAATAATAATAATAATAATGATGATGATGATTTATTGGATTTATTGGATTTGTATGCCGCCCCTCTCCGTAGACTCGGAGCGGCTAACAATAATAATAAAAACAACTACAAACCCCTATTATAAAACCAAACATACACACAAACATACCATGCATAACTTGTAATGGCCTAGGGGGAAGAGCTGTCTCAACTCCCCCATGCCTGGCGGTATAGATGAGTCTTGAGTAGTTTACAAAAGACAGGGAGGGTGGGGGCAGTTCTAATCTCCGGGGGGAGTTGGTTCCAGGGGACCGGGGCTGCCACAGAGAAGGCTCTTCCCTTGGGGCTCGCCAAACGACATTGTTTAGTCGATGGGACCCAGAGAAGGCCAACTCTGTGGAACCTTATCGGTCGCTGGGATTCGTGCGGTAGCAGGCAGTTCCGGAGGTAATCTGGTCCATTGCCATGTAGGGCTTTAAAGGTCATAACCAACACTTTGAATTGTGACTGGAAACTGATTGGCAGCCAATGCAAGCCACGGAGTGTTGAAGAAACGTGGGCGAATCTTGGAAGCCCCACTATGCTCTCGCGGCTGCGTTCTGCAGATCTGAAGTTTCCGAACACTTTTCAGAGGTAGCCCCATGTAGAGAGCATTGCAGTAATCGAACCTCGAGGTGATGAGGACATGAGTGACTGTGAGCAATGACTCCCTGTCCAAATAGGGCCGCAACTGGTGCACCAGGCGAACCTGGGCAAACGCCCTCCTTGCCACAGCCGAAAGATGATGTTCCAATGTCAGCTGTGGATCGAGGAGGACACACAAGTTGCGAAACCTCTCTGAGGGGGTCAGTAGTTCCCCCCCCCAGGGTAATGGACGGACAGATGGAATTGTCCTTGGGAGGCAAGACCCACATCCACTCCGCCACTATAACAAAGAAGATTGACATTAGGGGTGAAATCAGGGGGTGTTGGAATTAGATTTCATTTTCATTGGTAAGATATACTAAGAAAATAGTATTTTTGAAAATAATTTGGCTTCTTAACAGGCACAGTTCCTGTGGCCAAACTATATTGATATACTGTATTTTTCAGACTATAAGACACACCAGAGTATAAGATGCGCCTTAGTTTTGGGGGAGGAAAATAAGAAAAAAGCTGATTGGCAGGTGGATCAACTTCCCGCAATACCACCAATCAGGAGGAATGACAAATAAAGAGATCAATAAAGGTGAAGAAGCAATATGGCTTAAAATTAAAGGGCAAGAGAAAGAATAACTATCTTGGTAAATTATTTATTTATTTATTTATTAGATTTGTATGCCGCCCCTCTCCATAGACTCGGGGCGGCTCACAACACAATAAAAACAGTTCCTGACAAATCTAATAATTTACAATTTAAAATAGTTAAAAAAACCCATTTTTAAGCAGACATACCTACAAACATACCATAATAAATTATATAGGCCCGGGGGAGATATCTCAGTTCCCCCATGCCTGACAACAAAGGTGGGTTTTAAGGAATTTGCAAAAGGCAAGGAGGGTAGGGGCAGTTCTAATCTCTGGGGGGAGATGGTTCCAGAGAGTCGGGTCCGCCACAGAGAAGGCTCTTCCCCTGGGGCCCGCCAACCGACATTGTTTAGTTGACGGGACCCGGAGAAGGCCCACTCTGTGGGACCTAATTGGTCGCTGGGATTCGTGCAGCAGAAGGCGGTCCCGGAGATATTCTGGTCCGATGCCATGAAGGGCTTTATAGGTCATAACCAACACTTTGAATTGTGACCGGAAATTGATCGGCAACCAATGCAGACTGCAGAATGTTGATGTAACATGGGCATACCTGGGGAAGCCCATGACTGCTCTCGCAGCTGCATTCTGCACGATCTGAAGTTTCCGAACACTTTTCAAAGATAGCCCCATGTAGAGAGCGTTACAGTAGTCGAACCTCGAGGTGATGAGGGCATGAATGACTGTGAGCAGTGAGTCCCGGTCCAAATAGGGCCGCAACTGGTGCACCAGGCGAACCTGGGCAAACGTCCCCCTTGCCACAGCTGAAAGATGCTAATAGCGGTCAATTTGGAGGGGGGGGACATATTGGAATTAATTAGTAGAAATCCTAGAGGACAAAATTAGATTTATATTTTTTATATTTTTCTTTTAGAAGCAATACAATTTCAGTAAAATATACCTGGAACAAAGTGACATATTTACGAATGATTGATTAAATGTATGTGGATTTATGTTATGGATTGATGGAGAAAAAAATAAAACTTTTTGCAAAAAAAACCCCTCTAATCAGCTGTTCCCAGAGGTGGACTTTTGCAACAGGTTCATTGGTTGTGAGCTCTGCTCCTTATTTTTTTTCCCTGCCTCTGAAACCTCCTTTTCAGGGACTTTTTTTCTGAAACCTCTATTTCAGAGACCTTTTCAGCCAAATGTAGGTGGGATTACAGTTGGAGTATAAGACACACTCAGATTTTTACCCTCTTTTGGCAGGGGAAGGTGCATCTTATACTCTAGAAAAATATGGTACTTTTGCTGTCTGATCTACTAAGACCAGCAGAGGTTTTGCTTGCAGCAAATATATTCATAGATATTTACTGCATTAAAAATTAAAATTGGGTTATTTCCTTCTGTTAGTGCATCTCAGGATTGTTTGATGGGATTTTATTATTGTATTATTATTGTATTATTTTTCAACATAGGCTGGTAAATAATTTTGATCTCAATCACTAAAAGCATCAGACCACACTTTAAGAAACAGTAAAAAAAACAGAGAGTTTTTGTTTTCTTCAAGATTCCCTTCCTGTTGAAAGATCTATTGGTACAGCTAGAGTGGAAAAAGAAAGCATAAATAGGGAAATTTAAATTTAAAAATTTTAAATGCCATCCATTTACATTTATTTACAAGGTTTGCATTTGAGGTTTGCAAATGTCTCATATAACCCCAATTTAACTGGATATAAGTTAAATGGTTATATCAAAAAAATATGCCATGGAACTGCAAAAAGACTGAGTGACTCCACCCAAACTTGGTGTACATATAGGTACTCTGAGTTAAAGAGTGTATCCATTATACAAAGGCAACCTTCTTAGTCTACGATAGCCAAAATTGAGGAAGAATTTGGTACCATACCTTCCAATTAAAATTTTATGAAAAGCATAAGCTGTCATAAGAAGTAGCTCACTTCATCAGAGATCTGAACCATTAAACTAACATAGGATTTGAAAATGTAATGATGAAAATGGTTTGGGAGAAATGATGGTTATGCAAATGCCATTACACGGGTAACATGTTACAAGTATTTAATCTATTAGCCATTGTAATGTGTAAAAAATTCATTCAGTTTGTGAAGACCTGAGATCTTCTGATGCTTTGATGATGAGTTTGACTATCTGTCTATGGTTCTGTTGTTCTGAGTTTTTTAATCTGTAATTGAGTGCAAGTATCATGTTCTGTTACTTGTTGCATATACCATTTCTTTCAGCTATAAGGTGATTACCGTATTTTTCAGAGTATAAGATGCACCAGAATATAAGACACACTTTGGGGAGGAAAATAGGAAAAAGAATATACTTACCAGATATACATCTGGCAAGCATCCTTAGCCAGCACATTATTTTATCCCCTGGTTGGGGCTTTAAAAAACTTTATTCGTAAAGTAACAATGAAAGAGCTTGCAAGCCAGTAAGAGCTGGGAACATTAGAGCAAATAGAGCAATGGAAAAAACCTTGTAAAGATTTAGGGCTTGGAAAACATTCTTCGCAGAGAATAACAAATTTGTAAAGAATTTGCAAGCTGGTAAGAGCTGGGAACATTGCTAGCATCTGGTTAGGGCTAGAAAGAAGCTTATTTGGAGCAAGTTAGAGCAATGAAAAAACCCTGGAAAGTCTTAGGGCTTGGAAAACATTATTTGCAGAAAGTAACAATGAAAGAGCTTGCAAGTTGGTAAAAGCTGAGAACATAGTTAGCACCTGGTTAAGGTTGGAAAGAAACTTATTTGGAGCAAGTACAGAATGAAAAAAAATTACAAAGACAAGGTTTGGAAAGCATTCTTCGCAGAGAGTAGCAATGAAAGAGCTTGCAAGCCAATAAGAGCTGGGAACATTGTTAGCACCTGGTTAGGGCGGGAAAGAAACTTATTCGGAGCAAGTTAGAGCAATGAAAAAAAAACCCTGCAAAGACTTAGGACTTGGAAAACATTATTTGCAGAGAGAAACAGTGAAAGAGCCTGCAAGGTAAAAGTTGGGAAGATCGTTAGCAGCTAGTTAGGGCTGGGGGGGGAAGCTACATTCAGAGTATAAGATGCACCCATATTATCAGCCTCTTTTAGGGAGGAAAAAGGTGTGTCTTATACTCTGAAAAATACGGTACCTGGTCAAGTGTAGCTCTAAGACAGTGATTTTCAATCTTTTTTGAGCCGCGGCACTTTTTTTACATTTACAAAATCCTGGGGCACATCACTAACCAACTTGACACAAAATGACACCATAAGACACTTTCCTCTCTTTTTCCATCCCTGTCTCCTCCCCACCCTTGTGTGTGTGTGTGTGTGTGTGTGTGTGTATACACACACTCTTGAACCATTTCCAAAAACAGGTGAGGGCTGGGTTTTTTCTCTCTTATTCTTTGGGTGCTTTTTATCATATTCTTTAAATCAAGAGTCACTTCTCTCTCTTTTGTTTCTCTCTCTTTCCTCTCATTCTTTGTCTCAATCATTTTCTCATTTCTCTTTTTTCCTCCCCTTTTTGCTCATTTCTCTCTCTCTCCCTTCCTCTCCTTTTCTCTCCCTCTCTCTTGCTTTCTTTCACTTTCTCTCTCTTTTGCCTTATTTCTTTATCACTCTTGCTTTCTCTTTCTCTCTTTTCTTTCTCTCTTGCTTTCTCTCTCTCTCTCTCTCACTCTCTTCTCTCTCTCTCACTCTCTTCTCTCTCTCTTGCTTTCTTTCTCTCTCTTTTTCTCTCTCTCTCTTTCTTTCTCTCTCTCTTTCTCACTCTCACTCTCTCAGCAAAAAGTTGCAAGAACCTGAGCTTCCTTCTTCGCGGCACACCTGACCATGTCTCGCGGCACACTAGTGTGCCACGGCACACTGGTTGAAAAACACTGCTCTAAGAAACTGCAGTGTCTTTTTCCAGTATCATTTGCATAATTGTGTTTTTGTGTTACCTATTACAAATCAATAAAAGTTACACCTTTAGAACAGATATTCTCTTTCTAATGCCGCAACCCTTTAATACAGTTCCTCTTTTTGTGGTGACCCCCCAACCATAAGTCTAGTGCCAATTCTCCCAACAGAGCTTTAAGCTGATTGGCAGGAAGGTCAGAGGGACACCCCCAATGTAAATGTCTGATTGGTCAGATTGTAAAAATATGTTCCAAGGCACCAGAATAGAAGCTTTAGTTCCTAACACCATGGGAAATTTGTCTTTTCCCAGGGTTTTAGGTGACCCCTGTGACATGGTCGTTCGACCCCCAAAGGGGTCCCAATCCCTAGGTTGAGAACCACTACTTTAGAAGATCAGCTGTGTCAAGGACCACAAAGCATTGGTCCCTATTTATTCACCTACAGAATATGTTATATTCTGATTTCTACTACTGTATATTGGATGACACTACAGAAGTATTGCCGAGGCTTTCAAGTTTGTGCTTCTATTTTTTAAAAATTAGGTTCAATTCATTACAGAATTTTGACTGAGCTTTTCTGAATTAAAATTAGAACTTCAAAGCTGTTATAACTGAACCAAACAGATGCTGAAGAACAAAGAGTTTGGCAACAGAACAGAAAAAAGATCAGAAAGATGTAACCTATGGGGAGAGACAATGTAAATTGTATTTTATTAAAAGCAGATAAAAAGACATGAAAAATGTCTTGTACAGAAGCAACTGCCACTTAGTTTATGGAAACTGCCATCTAATATGTGAACAATCATTTCACAGTGAATACAACTTTTTGAATCACTGAACTGTAGAAATCCTGTGGAATTATAATTCTTAAAAATATGCATATAAAATTAAAAACATGGAGTGATCTGCATGTCTTTAGCAAGCTAATTTACTGAATGAAATAATGCTCTTCCATGCAAAAATAATTTAATTTAGTTTTTTTATAAGTTTATTATTTAATGTATCTTGAAATATATTCTGTTGAGTTATAGTACTACCATGTTACTTAACATATTAGATCCAAGGTTTTTTGACAGCTATAAATTAGTAATTAATAATAAAGCATTAATATGACAGTGAGACTCAAGAACTTTTGATCAGTCAGTTAATCTCCAAATTTGAAATCTAGCTGAATTTTCTGATGGAGATACCTACTATTATCCATGTAATGACAACATTATACTCTGCAGTATTAATACACTTAATCTGGCAGCAGTTCAGAATGTGACAATCAGTGCATGTGCCCAGGTACACACTTCTTTTGAAATATTAAAGATTGAATACCAATTAGTTACTGAAATACATGTATAGCTTTGCTTATAACATGGAAAGACTGAAGTAATTTGGGGAAGAAAATACAGTGGTACCTCTACTTACGAACTTTTCTAGATAAGAACTGGGTGTTCAAGATTTTTTTTTGCCTTTTCTCAAAAACCATTTCCCACTTACAAACCCGAGCCTCCGAAACTTTAACCAGAAAAGGCAAGGAGAAGCCTCCGTGGGAATCTCCTGGAAGGAAACAGGGCCTCCAGCCTCCCTGTGGTTTCCCCAATCACACACATTATTTGCTTTTACATGGATTCCTATGAGAAAAATTGTTTCTACTTACAAACTTTGCTACTTATGAACCTGGTCACAGACTGAATTAAGTTTGTAAGTAGAGATACCGCTGTATCCAATGAAATTATTATATAGAATTAAGTTATAACTAAAGTATAATTATATTAATTATACTAAATTATATGACTTTAGTAATCAGGTTGTCGAAGCGTGGAACTCATTACCGGACTCTGTAGTATCATCCCCTAACCCCCAACATTTTACCCTTAGACTATCCACGGTTGACCTCTCCAGATTCCTAAGAGGACAGTAAGGGGCATACATAAGCACACTAGTGTGCCTTCCGTCCCCTGTCCTATAGTCTTTCCTATATCTCGTATTTCTTCTCTACTATATCCTCTATAACCTTCATTGTGTATTATTGTGTATTGGACTAAATAAATAAATAAATAAAAATAAAATGACAGTCTGGGCAGCTTTTCTCATTCTTCTTTTCTTCTGATCACAATATTAAATCTTTATTTCTATTTCCATTTTATTCTAATTTAACTTTTGGTATATGTTTACTTATACTGCTTATGTTTACTTAATGCTGCCTCCTTATCTATTTTTGTCATTTGTGTTATAACTATCATATTTCTCATTTTTTTAATTCCATTTATATTAAATTAATATTATCTATATTGTTTTTCAAACTATTCCTAGAATTTCACCCCTACTTTTTAGAACTCCGAGTCCTCTTTGTCTTTAATTTTCATTGTCAATCTATTCATCTCTACACAGTCCTTTATCTTCTTGAGTACTTCTCTCTTGGTCGGCATTCTATTCAATTTCCACTTTTGAGCATATGCTATTCTGGCAGCTTAGGCATTTGCTAATGAAGAACTACTTTTATTTTGCATTAAGTGTTACATATTTTTATACTGTATATGGTAAATATTTGAAAATTCTTTAATATGAGATAATTCTGGCAAGTGAAAAACATTTCATTCTTATTGGAAAAATAATTACCAATATTATGGACGGATGAAAATTAATTACAAAGATCTATATTATGTATTTCAAACAGTATTTATCTGTGACTTTTAGCTGAAAAATATGTGTTCAAAAAATAAAGAACTTTTAAACAGTGAAAAAGTGCAGATGAGAGACATAGCCTGTGATAGATCAGATAGGGGCTAATTGAGATTCAACTCACTCCATTTCTGCATTGACAATGTCATTTTATCTGGATTATCAGGTTTGAGAAATTCCTGAAATTTCTTCCTAGAGTGCTCTCGCAGCTGTTTTGCTGATTAGCTATTTTGAAAGCAAAATGAAATAGTCTGTATGAGTTAGATTATATAAATTTTATATTTCTTTAGATTGCTGTAAAATTAAATAGATAATTGAGCTTATGGTAAAGCTATTTATACTTATCGTTAAGATCTATAATACTATCCAAAATGGTTTCTAAGTATAATAAAAGACTGCTGCTTGCTATATTTCACTTTCTTGCTCCTCCTGTAATCTACATATATTTTAATACTAAAAGAAACTAGATTGATGGATTCAAGATACTGGGTCTTTTCTATACAGAATCTAGTTTGAACAACTTACCTTGACAAGTCTGGTCCACTATCATAAATGTTTTTAATTATAAATGGCATAAATAGCTCCACAAGTATATCTTGTTGATGGATTTTTCCCCCTATTTTTAAATGTTGCTGAACTACCACTCATTAGCTCTTTGTGTACGTAAAATAATAGACATGTGCAAAAGTACATTCATTGCTGCTTAAAATTTCTATAACATAATATAAAAAGCCATCTTCCACCTTGTTTTCTTAAAATACAAGAAAGAACTGTTTCTTCCAACATCTTTTCTTTTCACCACTGGTGTCTGTCTTGTACATTTTGATACATTCAGTCTAATGATTTATATACATTCTATATATTAATAGAAGTTGATTTTTATTTATTTTATTTTTATGCTTACCAAATTTTTATACTCTTGTTTGACTTTGGACACTTATTGTAAAAGTATTATTTAATGGATAAATTATATTTGTATTATCAAAAGAACAAAGCAGAAAATATTTTTGAGACATGTGATGTATTGATTTCTCTATATGGTTTCGTATGCTAGATCAGCATTCCCCAACTTTTGCAGCTTGTTTGAGGCGACAGTGGTGGGTGGGAGAGGCAATGGTTTGCATGTGTGCATGCACCACTTTTACAAATGGTGCTTTACATGCACATGTGCTCACCTACCATTTTTGCACCCTGATTCCAAATAAGACTGAGGCCCAGCACCAGGCCACAGGTAGGGTTGGGAATCCCTGTACTATATACGATGCAGTATGCCTATAATTAAAATGCATACAACTACAGTGGTACCTCATGATACCAACCCCTCGCCATACGAACAACCCGAGATACAAACCCAGGGTTCGGATATTTTTTGCCTTTTCTTACGAACGTTTTCCGTCTTACGAACCTGCACCCGCCACCTGGCTGTCGCTTTTTGAAACAGCCGGGGGGCTTCCCAGCGTCCTCCTGAACCCGAATGCCAAACCCGAACTTCCGGGTTCGGCATTTGGGAGGCCGCCGAGAGGCCCCCGGCTGTTTCAAAAGGTGACAGCCGGGCGGCAGGGCTTCTCGACGGCCTCCCGAACGCCAAACCCAGAAGTTCGGCAAAAGTTCAGGTTCGGGAGGCCACCGAAAAGCCCAGCCGCCCGGCTGTCGCTTTTTGAAACAGCCGGGGGGCTTCCCAGCGTCCTCCTGAACCCGAACGCCAAACCCGAACTTCCGGGTTTGGTATTCGGGAGGCCGTCGAGAAGCCCCCCCGCTGTTTCAAAAGACGACAGCCGGGCAGCGGGGCTTCTCGGCGGCCTCCCGAACGCTGAACCCAGAAGTTTGGCAAAAGTTCGGGTTCGGGTGGCTGTCGAGAAGCCCCGCCGCCCAGCTGTCACCTTTTGAAACAGCCAGGGGGCTTCCCAGCGTCCTCCTGAACCCGAACGCCAAACCCGAACTTCCGTGTTCGGCATTCGGGAGGCCGCCAAGAAGCTCCCCGGCTGTTTCAAAAGGTGACAGCCGGGCGGCAGGGCTTCTTGGCGGCCACCCGAACCCGAACCTTTGCCGAACTTCCGGTTTTGGCATTGGGAGAACGCTGAGAAGCGCCTGGCTGTTTCAATTGAAACAGCCGGGCGGCGGCGTTTTTTGGCGGGTTTTTCTTTCATTGCACGCATTAATTCATTTTTCGCCTTACAAACCTCCCCCGGGAACCAATTAGGTTCGTAAGACGAGGTATTACTGTACTTGGTTTACTTTGTGCATTATAAGCAATCCAAAAATTTATTATGCCCAAAAAACAGCACCTAACAATACTGTAGAATGTAAAAGAGTATAGAAGTATAAAACTATAATATGAAAGCAAAGAAATTATATCTTCTTTTTGCACTATAGATTTGCCGCAAGTTAAATGGTGTACGGTTCACCTGCTGTAAAAGTGCCAAAGATAGGACATCAATGTCAGTGACACTGGAACAATGTTCAATTTTAAGAGATGAGCATCAATTGCACAAAGATTTCTTTATTCGGGCACTGGACTGTATGAGGAGGTATGTTCTTATTCTTCACTTTTTGTTATCTATTTACCGTATTTTCAAGTTTGTAGATGTGTTTTAATCTACGTTTCCCTGACTAAGTCAGGGTACAGTTTGAAAAAAGTGACATTTTAATTACTTTCCCAAGTCAGGATCATATTACATATCTTTCATAGATAATTTTTTTGGAAGTATATTGAATTCTTACAAAGATTGTTCAGAATACAGCTAAATATATATTATGTTTTAAACATACTTTATTTCCCTTGGTACTTTTATGAGTTTCTTCAATTAAAGACAAATAAAATACAGCAACCAAAGTTAATTAAACTGGCACTTGATTTTTTAAAATTAAATTACTTTGCAATTAGTAGTAATTATACAATGACTCTGATTAAATTAATCAAGATACATAATTAGGAGAAGTCGTTTGATTTGCTTATTGGCAATAAATTTAAATGAAAGAAAAATGTAGCTTGTAAAGGTCAGATTTATTATTTACAAAGAAACTCACATTACGTACACTTGGTCATTTGAACAAGTGCAAAATCAACACATTTTTGAAATTAAGAAATAAACATTGTTTGCACTTGGTAACTAACTCTTTTATACTGAATTCCAGACATCTTCTTTAATGGATAACTACCGTACTTGGTGAGAATTAACTGATCATGCTTTGAAATCCAGTAAAAAATTAAAAAGTCTAGCCATTTATCAATATTCTTTGTAATGCAAAGAAAATATAACAGTTCCTGTTTATAAATTATTTGAACTGCATGCAGATAATTTGACTAAAAGAAAATAGGTTTCAAAGAAGACCTTTCTACTAATGGCTGAATTACATTTTTGGAAAAGCTGCTAATGAATATAATAATAAATCAATGGGAACAATACAATTTTTTATAAATTGCTAAAGTCACATTATACTATTTACACTATTTCATATATTTCATTATTGTCCATATATTTTATCCCTGCTTAGCTTTTCATTCATGACTGGCAATGCATATACTAGTTTTCATGTTGAATGTGCTTATATTGATTATTGATGTATTTTATTTATTTAATCCTAAACTCTAATCATTTACAGCTACTCTGCTTTTCATAATCATTTTGTCATCCCAAAAACATCATAGCTACTGTGGCTGAATAAAAGCATTATATGGCTGCCCATCTCACAAAAAGTGATTCTGGATGGTGTATAACAATCCATTAAAATAATAAATATATAAAACTATCATCATTAAAAATATAAAATAAAAAAACTACAAGGCACAAGAGAGAGTAGAAGTTAGCCGTTATAATGGAACCATCCTAGCGTCTCATATTTTCTCCCATTTGTGAATCAAACGATCATACTTTTCAGAGTATAAGACATACCTTTTTCCTCCCTAAAAGAGACTGAAAATTTGGATGCATCTTATATTCTGAATGTAGTTTTTTGAAGGTTTTTCCCCCCAGCCTTAACTAGGTGCTAACGTTCTTCCCGGCTTCCTACTCCTCCAAATAAGGTTTTTTTCCCAGTCTTTGCAGGCTTGTTTTCAATTCCTACTCCGTCTGAAAAGGGCATTTTCAGCCCTAATGGGGAGCTAATGATCTTCCTAGCTTACTGCATTTTCTTTTAAATTCCTACTCCCTCTGAAGCAGTTTTTCCTGCCCTAAGTCTTTACAGGCTTGTTTTCATTCCTACTCCCTCTAAAAAATGCTTTTCAGCCCTAACCAGGGGATAAAATAATGTGCTGAAACTAAACAGGCTAAGGTTGCCAGTCAGATGAATACCTGGTAGGTAGATCCCCCCCCCCTATTTTCCTTCCCAAAAACTAAGGGGCATCTTATACTCCAGTGTGTGTTATACTCCAAAAAATATGGTACAGTGATCTCTCGGTTAGCGCGGGGGTTACGTTCCAAGACCTCCCGCGCTAACCGATTTCCGCATTATACTGGATGCGGAAGTAAAAACCACCATCTGCGCATGTGCGCCATTTTTTTCATGGCCGCACATGCGCAGATGGTGGAGTTTGCGTGTGGGCGGCGGGGAAGACCAAGGGAAGATTCCTTCAGCCGCCCAACAGCTGATCTGCTCCGCAGCGCGGAAGCAGCGAGGAGCCGAAGATGGGGTAAAGGCAAAGGGGAAACCCCATCTTCGGCTCCTCGCTGCTGCCGCGCTGTGGAGCGGATCAGGTGTTGGGCGGCTGAAGGAACCTTCCCTTGGTCTTCCCGCCAGATCACTTGCCGCTTGCCACTTGCCAGTCCACGCCCCCCTGGATGAGCGGCCCCGCATGGCCCCAGCGCCGGACTCCGAACGCCGAAACCGGAAGGGGCGAGGTGGGGGAGAACGGGAGGCTCAGCATTCCGTCAGTCACAGCGCTGGCTGTCAACTTTTCTTTTTAGCACTGGGGAGGCAAGTCAGCTCCTGCCCAGTTTTAAAAAGAAAAGTTGACAGCCAGCGATTGTTCCGCTGCCGCCAGCATGGCCTGGCTGGCAGCGGAAGATGTAACGGAGCCCACGGGGGATTCGCCTTCCTCCCACCCGCAGCTGAGACTGATCGTGGGCTCCTTCGCAACCTCGGAGAGCTTCCAGGGCATGAAAGCTCACGAAAACCAGGAAGCTCTCCGAGGTTGCGAAGGAGCCCACGATCAGTCGGCTGCCGGCGGGAGGAAAGCGAATGCCACGGGGCTGGGCTCGGCTCCCCCCTCAGCTCCCCCCCCTTACCAGCCCCGCCGCGGAAGGCTCCATTCTGTTCCCTGCCGGCCCGATTGAGCGGCCGGCGGTCTCCATTCAGGGAACAGACGTCCACCCCCTCCTCGGAGTCCCCGGCACCCAGCGTCCCCACGCCGCCTCCACCTCCCGGTAATGCGCCCGACCTCTGCCTCTCTCTTTCTCTCTCATATACCACGCCGGCAACAGGGAGAGAAAGAGAGAGAGAACTAGCGTGGACTTATTTTTTATTTTGTAATATTTTATTTTTTTAATTAATATTTTTTGAAAAACCGCGTTGCAGCGTTTCGCGCTAATCGAGAACGCGCAAATCGAGGGATCACTGTATATGTTTTTCAGGAATTACTCTTGATGGCATGCACATAGTACCAGAATGATAAGAGAGCCGGAGTGGCACAGCAGGTAGAGTGCTGTACTGCAGGCCACTGAAGCTGACTGTAGATCTGTAGGTCAGAGGTTCAAATCTCATCACCGGCTCAAGGTTGACTCAGCCTTCCATCCTTCTGAGGTTGGTAAAATGAGGGCCCAGATTGTAGGGGCAATATGCTGGCTCTGTTTTTTTTAAAAGTGCTATTGCTAACATGTTGTAAGCCACCCTGAGTCTAAGGAGAAGGGTGGCATAATAATTGAATAAATAAATAAATAAATTTAAGTAACGCCATTAACAAGTAATGGCAAAAGCAATCAAATAGCTTTTAAAGAATCCATCCATTATAATATTGTATTAGTTTTTAGCCTTTTTCTATTAACAATTATACTAAGGGGGACTACTTTAAATAACCAATTAAACCATCCAAAGTTACCAAAAATGAAGCTTTGAATAATGATTTCACAGTAAGATGAAATTAAGTCAGTGGTCTTTACTTTCCATAGAAAAAGTGCCCCCGTTATTTACTCTTCCACAGAATATAGATATGAGGAGCATTTTTTTTAAGTATTGGAGGAAACTGCAATGAAAGTATTTTCACTGTTTATGAAAATGATATCAGAATATCTGCTCAGAGTTGATGCAATTGAGTAAATTTATAATTCTTCTGGATTGATTGCAAATTTTTGGACATGTTAAACAGTTAACATCTAACAGTTAACAGTTAAATAGCTAAAAATAGCTTTAAAAAAGAAAGAAATTATCTATAGCCTTGAAGGACTTCTTCATGTTTAACCAGTTTTCATTTAAATTGTGCCATTTAAAAATATTCTATACATGGGCAAAATATATGTTTCTTCCTTTATATGATTGTTTGATGAAACATTCCTTTAATAATTTTATATTCTAGAATGCAGTAATTTGGTTAGAGTTTTTTTAAATGTCCTTTGTATTGTGCAATAGGACAAGCTTATCACTCCCTGAAACACTTGAAAACACTCTAATGGAATCAAAGCCAAAGCAATGCACCATTTCTTACTTTTGCAATTTGAAATGATGTCAAGTAGTGATGATTATATTGAGTAGGCTAACAATGATCAATTGTAATTATTGTCATATGCAGGTCTTGGCATTTTGAAAACAGCAAAATGAACTTTCCCTTGAAACTAAATGCTAGCGTACATCAACAATATCACACAAAGCTCAACAATAGTAACATAGCACTTATGATTTAATGATAAGTTATCATTCTTCAGAGTAGACCAGTCTTGGTATTTGAATGATAGCTTTTTAACCCTATGAATAATGTTTTAATTTTTGGTGATTTTGGAGTTTGCAGTGGTGATAGAAATAAACATTATGTAATACAGTATAGAGCATTAACATTTACAAGACTTTTTCCGATTCTGTTGAATTGGAAGGTGCAGTCTAGGAAGTCACTAGGAATAAACACAGACTCAAAGTGGGTGGGGGGATAGAGCATTTTCCAAATTTCTTAGAAAATAGCTTCTAGAATCACTGATATTGGAACTAGAATTAAGGGGAATTAAATGGCAAAATATTTAATTGTCAGTAAGTCAGACATGAGTGCCATTGGCAAAAGAGATGTATGATGGTGTATGCTACTTGGATAAAAAATATCTGACATTTCCTGATTGATGCAAATTAAAATAAGCTGTAAGTAAACCTTTGTTCAAACATACAGTTTATTCCAGTAAATTATAATTAAACAATTTAGATTGGCTTCTGGAAATTGAAATACTACAGTTTAGAAGGAACATGGGGAAAGGAGAACTTAGAGTTAGTGAAATTTGCATTGTATATAAGCAGGGGTGTGCTGCTATCCGGATGGGGGGGAGGCGGGGGCGCAGTGGGGTAGCGAAAATGGAGCTCCACCCCAGAGTGTCCAATTTGCACCAAAAGATGTTGAAAGAAAATCAGGGTGTCCTGCATAAGCCACGCCCTTCACTGCATATAAGCCTGCTATAAATGCAACACTAGTTTGGGAATTAGACCTAGGCATAATCTTCAGTTTGGTGTAATCCAAAACTAATCTTAATGAAAAAGCACCTAGTTGTTTACTAGATACAAGTCAATTCTGGGTATCCAGAACTTGTATCGATGTTAAATGCCAGAGAAATCAGGAGATTCAAGCAATTCAAATGAACATAAAGATTTATTGGATGCGTAAGTTCCCTACAAAAACTGAGCTACCAACGGTCAAGGGAAATTAGTGGGAGATAAGAAAAGGATTCAGAATGGACTGGACTTAGTTCTCTTCTGGACATGGAAGGGCTCATGATTTATGATGTGTTTGACCCCTCCTTCGGACTTAGCCTGGTCATCTCCTACAATTAAAATCTGAATACCAAAACAAGCTGAATACAGATTCAAACCTTCAGGCACATTTCCATTCTCTAAAAGATCAAAAGCAGCAGCAGCTATTTCATTAAATATCAATACAATAAATAAGCATGTGTTTCCTGTATGATATTTATATATAGAACTAATACTATTTCTCATATTGATCTAAATGCTGCTGTATTTAAAGATATGAATTTATTTAAGTCAGTCTCCAAATATATTTAATATCATGAATGCACTAAATCTTATTATGAAAGTAATTGAAAGCACTGGTATTAGCCTTCTAATTCTCTTTCCTGTTGGCTGTTGATTATTAATATTCTATTGTTACTATCTCCTTGCAACAAACAAATCCTAAAGGATCATTTTAAAGATTTCAGCATTTTTAAATTTTATTTCTGTGATTTAAGGCCATGAAATTAAAGTTTATGGAAATTATCAGTCATCCAGGTCATAGTTGTCCCAAAAGTGCTTTTTCAAGAGGCAGCTGGACTTTCTTGTTTTTCTTTTAAGATGTTTCACTTCTCATCCAAGAGAAACATCTTAAAGAAAACAAGAAAGTCCAGTTGCCTCTTGAAAAAGCACCTCTGGAATAACCATGAAATTAACTTGTTCCTACTGTCCTAAAGAAAGATATATTGAACCAACCCTAGTGAACTTACAATTCAGAAATCAATTAAGGAAAAGCAATGCTAATTAATTTTTAAGCTAAAGGAGATTCTAAGGAGGGAAGTCTATTCCATTATCTCTTTGGGGGTTAAAATAAACAGATGTGATAGATAGTCTGTCCCACTCTCTGCTGGAAGACTCCAATGATTTATTTGTTTACTGAAATGTCTATGCTGCCCAGTTCCAGTAGGCTCTGAGAAGCTTATGAAACCTACTTATTCATCATGTTTATGTGATCACCCATCTCATAACAGTGTAACTCTTGTGTGACATACAACAATTAATTAAAAGAAAAACCAAAAAATATATAAAAACATCATTAAAAGCTAAAAAACTACCTTTAAAGCACCCAAACAGAGAGAATAAAGTTAGCCATAGCAAGGGAGCTATTGCAAGATACAGTGGTACCTCATCTTACGAGCGCCTCTTCTAACGAACTTTTCAAGATACGAACCCGGTGTTTAAGATTTTTTTGCCTCTTCTTCCGAACTATTTTCACCTTACGAACCCAAGCTGCTGCTGCTGGGATAAAGGGGTTTCTTTCCCCCCCCCTTTTTTTTTGAAGAAAGAAAAGGGAGGGGCGGCTTGGAGGGGGAAAGAGTTTGCATTTAAAAAAGTAGGAGAACAGCCTGCTTGCACAGGCACTGAAAGGGTGTCTTTTGAACAAAGAAAAGGGAGGGGCACCCCCCCTTGCCTTTCTTCCTTCCCACTCACCCTTTAGCCTAGCCTTGCTTCTTCCACCCGCCCCCTTTAGCTGCTCCTCCCTGCCCTCTCTTCGCCTCCCCTCTAAAGTTTGGGATTTTCCTGAAGGATTTGCACGCATTACTTGCTTTTACATTGATTCCTATGGGAAACATTGTTTCGTCTTACGAACTTTTCACCTTAAGAACCTCCTCCTGGAACCAATTAAGTTCGTATCATGGGATACCACTGTATTCCCAATTCTTGGGGACCTCCAGCTTGAAGCCAGTGCCAGTTCTTGAGAGACATGAAATGTTATAAAAGATGAAGCTAAAGACCCACGTCTGGGGATAGAAATGCAGGCACCATGAAAGAAACGCCCATTCTCTTGAGACTTGCCAAGTATAATTGTACTATGATAATCAAATGTTATACTCTATTTGAAAGGCAAAGTCAGGTTTATTAAAATAAAAATATAACCCCAAACCCCCACTTCTTTATTCACAGAAAAATGCTGTGAATTTTTCCAATCAAACACAAGTAAATAAAAAGACCACTTTGGGAGAACTGAGGGCAAAACCATCCCTCAGATTAACTGGAATGACCAGAAAGGAGATTAACAAATCAAAAGAACATTATGAAAGTAGAAGGGATGCTTATAAAGATACAGTGGTACCTCATCTTACCAACGCCTCTTCTAACGAACTTTTCAAGATACGAACCCAGTGTTTAAGATTTTTTTGCCTCTTCTTCCAAACTATTTTCACCTTACGAACCCAAGCAGCTGCTGCTGGGATGAAGGGGTTTCTTTTTTTTCCCCTTTTTTGAAGAAAGAAAAGGGAGGGGCTGCTTGGAGTAGGAAAGATTTTGCAGAGAACAACGTGCTTGCAAAGGAACTGAAAGGGTGTCTTTTTAAGAAAGAAAAGGGAGGAGGGAGGGGCAGCTTGGGGGAGGAAATTTTTTGCAGAGAACAACGTGCTTGCAAAGGCACTGAAACGGTGTCTTTTGAAGAAAGAAAAGGGAGGGGCGCCCCCCTTGCCTTTCTTCCTTCCCACTCACCCTTTAGCCTAGCCTTGCTTCTTCCACCCGCCCCCTTTAGCTGCTCCTCCCTGCCCTCTGTTCGCCTCCGTTCTAAAGTTTGGGATTTTCCTGAAGGATTTGCACGCATTATTTGCTTTTACATTGATTCCTATGGGAAACATTGTTTCATCTTATGAACTTTTCACCTTACGAACCTCCTCCTGGAACCAATTAAGTTCGTATGATGAGGTACCACTGTATTAGATATCATCTAGATACAATAATGTTTCTGTATTCTCACTCTGTTACTATAAGCATAGTTCTATTTGCTCTACATCTTGAAATGCCTTCCTAAAATGCCAGCTGACAATGTGCATATTTACCCTAGATTTTCTAACATTTATTTAGTGGCTTTCAGTTTCCTGTGCCAAACCTGGCTAGTTATTTATTGAAAACAAATAGCTGAAACAACTTCATATACGTAGATAGAAACTGCCTGGTTTGATTTATCTCAGTTTTTCTATTAAGTTCCCTAGTCTTTGGGAAATTGAATTTTGAAATTCAGTTCAGAGCTCTTACTTAAATATCCTTGTCTATGTATCAGCATTTCCCCCCCACAATTTTGTATCCTATTTAAAGAGGTATAAAAACCCTGAGATTAATATCAGATTAGTATGTCATCAGAGATATGTGCTTGCACAAGAGATTCTGTGATTCCATATTCTATTATTTGCACCAGATTTGACCATGATAAGAAATATTCTCATTGTTTTTAATTTAATTTTCTCCGATTAATACGTAAATAAGAAAACGTTGAATGTCAGGTATATGAACAATTTTTTTTAAAAAAAATCCTCTTTTATCATTCCTCTTTTAGGGAGTGCTTTATTGTATTAAACTGGATCATGCCAAAACTCAATTTGGGATAAATTTAGCACATGCTTGTTAAAGCTGTTCACCATGCAGTAGAAAATTCATTGATCTAATCCAGTGATGGTGAAACTTTTTTTGCTTGGGTGGCAAAAGAGAACATGCATGATACCGTATGTGTGCCAACACCCATAATGCAATGTCCTCCCCTGCACGTTCGTGCACAAATTCCCACATTGCCCCCCAGTGCATGCACGCAGGGCTCACCAAAGCCTCCGGACTTCCAGTAGGCCCATTGTTCTCCTTCTCCGGGCTTCAGGAAAGCCTCCGCAGTCTGTGGATGGCAAAAAATACACCCAACAAGCCTACCAGAAGTTCCAAAACAAACTTTAAGTTGGGCTGTTTTTCATCCTCCCCAGGCTTTAGGAAAACCTCTGGAAGCCTGGGGAGGGTGAAAAACACCTTAAAGCCCAACCAGAAGTTCATTTCTGAACTTTCAGTAGTCTCATTTGATCAATTTTTCACCATCCACAGGCTCCGGAGGCTTTCCTGAAGCCAGGGGAAGGTGAAAATGACCTCCAGAAGGCCAAAAATCAGTTGGGCAATATTGCCCTATATCAATTGAGCTGACACAAGGCAATGCCTTGCAGGCCCTGAGATATGGTAACACATACCACCTGTGACACTCATGTCATAGGTTTGCCATCTTATCCTGCTCAACAGTTATCTAATTAGAATTTAAATATTTTTTCTTTCAAGCAAAAAAGAGCCACAGTTCTATTGAAGTGCAGACTACTGTATTTAGATTAAATTAATCCAAGGTTTAGGTATTAAATACCTGTAATACAATTTAATACTGATTTCATAGGTTTTGATAAATGAAGCGATGTATGTTTGTATTTTTGTTCTTTGTTTAAGTAACAGTTTTTAGCTTGTACTTCAAAACACATGCTTCATATTCCAGTAATTTACTTTTGCATGCCAGAAAATTGACTGCACCAAGATCAGAATTGTAGTCATGCATACGTGAATAGCAAATTTCCAAACTATTTCTATACTGAGCTATAATACTGCACCTAGTCAGTCTATTTCTTATCTCTTCCTCATGCTAGCTAGAAGGTGAAATTACCTGAAATTCTGATGGAGTTAAAAAGATACAAAAAAGCAGGAGGAGGAGGATGTCCATACTTCAAATTTGTGCGTGTATGATGTAGCTTGGTTGAAAAGCAATACAAACTAAAAAGTTGAAAAGCAATATAGACTAAATACATTAGAAAAAGCTACATGTTCCCCGGTGTATACCTAATTATTTTTTGTGCTGGTAGACTGATACGCTTTATTACACCAAAAAGCAGCAGCTTAAAATAACATAAAGATGAAATAGCCATTAATATAATTTTAAAAGAAACCAATTAAAAAGGAGGTGAGTTGAGTACAATAACTGAAGATTATAAATTACAAATTTTACAGTATGTAAGTTCCAATTAAGCCTAATGGCTTGTGACACAATAGTCAAATTTCAGCCACTTTCTTGAAAACATCAGTGAGTAAAAAACAAATTTTTCTGTTTATGATGTTAGTTAGTGAATATTTTGCAGTTAGAGAGGTTATCAGTCCTGCTGTCCAATCTCTTTAATGATATATTGGCCAAACCATGAGTATATGAACAGCAGTCTCAATTTCATTATCCGAACAGATACATCAACTACTTGCTTATTTTGCTTCTGTAATTGCAATGCTCTTGGAAGAAATCCTTGTTACATTTCCCTATTAATAACATCAAGGAGAAGCCATATCCTTTACTATGAAAATACAAAAATCTGGAACATATGTTTAGGGGTAGATAAAGTTGAAACAGAAAGATTATTAATTTGTGCTCAGAAGCAATAGTTGAGAAGTGGAGGTTAAAGATCTAATTTTCTGTAATTATTAATATGGTGTTTGAATTTTATTTCTAGTCTCTTAAAGTTTTGATTTTTAAATGTGTGCCATTCTTATTTTCCTCCTTGATTTCAATTAATAAAAGCTTCTGAATTTATTTTACTACAGCCTTAAAATGCATAAATTAATATAAAATATTTATGTATGCATATAGATGTAATACTTGCATGTGTGTATATATACTTATATATACGCACATTCACTCACTATAGCCCTGACTTACGCACAAAACCATTAGGGTAACTTTTATGTCTGTCACTGTCGTGAAATCTTGGAAAGAAGGCAGTGGCAAACACTTCCAAAATGTTGCCAGAGGGAAAATTGCCTTGATTTGTCCATACATTCACCAGAAATCAAGTTTGACTTAAAGATATATATGGTCTGTCATATTCCTATTTGTGACAGATTCGCTTATGTGATTTTTAGCTCTGTCAAGTACGTCTTAGTAATAAAAATCCTGAGAAATCCTGATCTAAGTAATCAAGAATTGATTTTGCCATTAGGGCCTACTCCGATGAACTCCAGGATTTAAATTACCAGTGCAAAAAATATACAATTTCATTATCTATTAACACATCAACATTTGCCGGCATCACTTGGTTGGCAAAATACCATATTCTTCTTACGTTCTTTCTGAGCAAGATACTCAGCTAGCAGATTTAATATCATTTGTTTGCAAGTGTGCCTTGCAGAAACTAGTCATTGTGAAGAGATTAATTGCTGTGAACCACCATCAATCTCAATAACGTTGAAAGCTACAGTGCATTCCTTTTATGGTACTGGAAAAATGTTCATCAAATATTTCAGATTCCTACTGAAAAGAAATAATAAGAATTCTGGAAGTATTTGGAATGATCTAATTTTGAATTCAATAATTATGGTATAAATGGGAATGATTCATTTTATTAAAATGACATAAAAATTATTAAGATTAATATATATTAATAATTATATTATATATATATATATACAGTGTTCCCTCGATTTTCACGGGGGATGCATTCCGAGACCGCCCGCAAAAGTCGAATTTCGGCGAAGTAGAGATACGGAAGTAAATACACTATTTTTTGCTATGAAAGTATCAGAAACCTTCCCTTAACACTTTAAACCCCTAAATTACAATTTCCTATTCCCTTAGCAACCATTTAGATTATTACTCACCATGTTTATTTATTAAAGTTTATTAAAATATATATTTATTAAAGGCGGATGAAAGTTTGACGATGACATATGACATCATCGGGCGGGAAAAACCGTGGTATAGGGGAAAAACCCGCAAAGTATTTTTTAATTAATATTTTTGAAAACCCGTGGTATAGACTTTCTGTGAAGTTCGAACCCGCGAAAATCGAGGGAACACTGTATATGTATCACATGTTTTTTGCTGTTTTTCCTACAGAAAAAACATATATATATATATATATATGTATATAGTTATATATATAGTTACATACATACATACATACATACATACATACATACCTACATATATACATACATAAACATTCTTATAATATATTGCAAAGCTGAATTCCAAAGTGATTAAAGAAATTTCCAAAGATAACACAACAAACTACCTACATAAAACAGACAGAAAGCAGCAACCAAAATCTGTGGCTATTAGCAGTGGTGACGATCCTTACAGAGTCAAAACCTGGTAGAATAGCTCCACTTAAATGGCCTTCCTAAATGCCTACAAAGAGGGCACTAAATATACCATACACGTAGAAATTTTTAAACCAATTTTTACATGGCAAACAAATGGGATGAGCCAGTCCTATTCAATAAGATAATTTTTAAAATATTCAGGTGCCAAGCCATGAAAGTTGTACAATAGAAAGCAATCCCCAGACTTTCCAGCTCCATGGACCTGGCGCAAGTGGGAAGGTTTAATGTGTGCAACCTAATCTTGGGCATGCACAAATGGAGCTTTGCGTACTGGTCTGCTGTTTGTGCAGCCCAGTTTCCAATGGATTACAGAATGGCACTAGTCTGTAAAACAAACATTACTTTAAATTGTATTTGGAAACGTATTGGTATTGAGTCAGCGGTGGGCTGCTTCTGGTTGGGATAGCTTCTTAGAACCCGTAGCAGTTTCACCCACCTGCCTGGGACGCTTCTGGTGGCAAAATATTTTACAACCCACCACTGTATTGACTGCATTACTTGCAAAATTAATGTTACATTGCTGTAACATTGTTTTGACTGTCAGAAAGTGGGCTACTGCAATTTGCACCAAATGAAGTTTCTGTTTTTGAAACTGAGTCTTAAAAACTGCATACAGTGGTACCTCGAGATACGAGTTTAATTCGTTCCGGACCTGGGCTCTTAAGTCGAACAGCTCTTATCTCGAACGACTTTTCCCCATAGGAATTAATGTAAATAATTTTAATTGGTTCCAGCCCTCAAAAAACTCACAAAGTTAGTCTAAATTATGCAGAAAGACATGTTTTTAATGAAGAAATGTACATGTACATATAAATGAATAATGAAGTTTCTTTCACTTAACTTGTAAACTTTCTTAAACTTTTATATTTACATATGTTCAACTTCTCTGCCACCCAATCCTGTAGGACAGAGGTCCCCAACCCTTTTTGCACCAGGGACCGGCTTTAAGCGATCAAGAGAGGAATGGGTGAATGAATGGACGGAGGGTGGGAAGGAAGGAAGGAAAGAGGGAAGGGACAGGAACAGAGGAAGGAAGCAAGGAAACTTATGAAAGGGGAGAGTAAGAGAGGAATGAGTGAAGGGAGGGAGGGAGGGAAGAAGGTGGGAAGGAGAAAGAAAAGAAGAAATAGAGGAAGGGAAGGTAAAAGAGAGAAAGAAAAAGAGCAAGAAATAAAGAAAGAAAGAAAGAAAGAAAGAAAGAAAGAAAGAAAGAAAGGGGGAAGGGACAGGAACAGAGGAAGGAAGCAAGGAAACTTATGAAAGGGGAGAGTAAGAGAGGAATGAGTGAAGGGAGGGAGGGAGGGAAGAAGGTGGGAAGGAGAAAGAAAAGAAGAAATAGAGGAAGGGAAGATAAAAGAGAGAAAGAAAAAGAGCAAGAAAGAAAGCTGCAAGCACCCCCCCGAGCCCCCCAGGCCGGCTGCAACCTTTTAAAACACGCGCGCCGCTTCGCAGCTGTCTCCTGAAGCCGAACGCGGAAGTTAGCGTTTGGCTTCAGGAGACAGCTCCTTGGCGCTTGTATCTCGAATTTGGGCTTGTAAGTAGAACAAAAATATCTCTCCCCTCCCAGCTCTTATCTCGAGTTGCTCTTAAGTAGAGCAGCTCTTATGTCGGGGTTCCACTGTATAACATTTATTTATTTATTTATTTATTTATCAGATTTGTATGCTGCCCCTCTCCATAGACTCGGGGCGGCTAACAACAATAATAATACAATGTAAACAAATCTAATATTTAAGTTAATTTTTTAAAAAACCCAATTTAAGAAACCAATCATACATACTGACATACCATGCATAAATTTTATAAGCCTAGGGGAAGAGAAAGTCTCAATTACCCCATGCCTGACGACAGAGATGGGTTTGCATTGCAATCTATGCTTAAAGTGGTTAAAGGTTAAAAACTAGTGTACACACAAATATTTTCATTAAAGCTCAGACCATCCCTGTCTACTAATATGCCAGAACTAATAATAAGTTCAGGTGTTCTCCGCTTCATCAGATAACACCAATGTATTTGGATACACATTGGTGTGGGGCTAAACACCATCTCAGACTCCATAAGCTGGTTTCTAGCTTAACCCAGGATAGAATTTTATTTCTGTATATCATTGGTCTCTGTATAGCAAAGTTATCATTACAACATCCTAAATTGCCCCATACTGAAAATTAGATCTATGATATGATTACCTACAGTATATGAGTCAAGCCAGATATTACCAAGGACATACCTTTGTTTATGTTTATTAGATTTGTATGCCGCCCCTCTCCGAAGACTTGGTGCGGCTCACAGTATAACAGTAATACAATACATTACAAATCCAATAATAAAAATTAAATCAATTTAAGAAAGCATTAATAACATAATAAAATCCCTAACTATGCAATCATGCACATTCAACCTAATCTGTCATACAGTAAGGCCGAAAACATAATAAAAAGGGGGGAAAGGTGGTAATTATCCCCACGCCTGGCGACAAAAGTGGGTCTTCAGCATTTTACAGAAGGCAAGGAGGGTGGGGGCTGTTCGAATCTCTGAAGGGAGTTGATTCCAGAGGGCCGGGGCCACCACAGAGAAGGCTCTTCCCCTGGGTCCCGCCAGCCGACATTGTTTGGTCGACGGGACCCGGAGAAGGCCAACTCTGTGGGACCTAATTGTCCGCTGGGATTCGTGCAGCAGGAGGTGGTATCAGATTTAAGGATATCCTTTCTAAGGTATAAATATTAAAGTTCCTCAGCACAAATAACCAGAAATATTACAATAAAAATGGAGCAATAATTCTTGAAGCTCACAAATCTTGCAGCCAAATGGATAGCAGACCAACAGGAATTCCAACTCTGTAAAGCCTAGCTTCAAATACAAGAAACCTGTCATCTGTAGCTTATTTTCTCTGGTTTCAACACAGGTCCATTTGTTCATCCAGAACTAAGTTATGGGAGTTCTTTTCATAAATAGACCTGGGATAACCTATAAGCCAACTCCCTGACCATTGACCGAGAAAAGGAAACTAGCGCAAATTGCTGTGTATTTTTCCTGTTTAAATGGCCAATCTCTGCTTCTTCCTTTTGCAAGCTAGACATTCATTGGATAGGAAAGGGAATTTAAGAAACGTACCACATACGTTCTTGTTTTCAAGCGATTCCTACATGGCTCCCTTACTTCTAGCACATTATCCAAGTATGTTATTAATTAAAAAAATATGTTATTAATAAAAATGATAATGTCAAAATATATGTAGATCATATGTTCTCTTATAAAGCATTTTCTTTGAAGATAAGAGAATTGAATCTACTCCTAATTCTTCATGCATTCATACTTTTGCTGCTTTCCCCTTTACTTTGCAATAAAAGCACATTTTACTAAACAGCCTGCAAGTGATTACTGAAATCTCCATGACAGTGAAGGGTTTATGAACTATAAAATAATTTTCAAAAACTTGCAAGCTCATAATAATTTTCTTGCAATGAAGCAAGGCCCTGAATTTCAGATAAGTCCTCAATTTTCAACCACAATTGGCCCCAAATGTTTATTGCTAAATAAGGCAGTGGTTATGTAGTTTTGCACCAATTTATGACCTATTTTTGCCACTGTTGTTGCACAATTGCAAATCATTGCAATTGTTAAATGAATCATTGTCATAAATTAATTATTAAGGTGATGAAGTGAATCTGGCTTCTTCCATTGACTTTGCTTATCAGAATCTATCTGGTAAGGTTACAAAATGATGATTACATAATCCTGGAACAATGCAATATCATGAATCCCAGCACAGTTGGATGAGGCTAGATTTTGAATGATAGATACATAGATACATAGATACATAGATACATAGATAGATACATAGATAGATGGATGGATGGATGGATGGATGGATAGATAGATAGATAGATAGATAGATAGATAGATAGATAGATAGATGGATAGATGGATAGATGGATAGATGGATAGATGGATAGATGGATAGATGGATAGATGGATAGATGGATAGATATAAATATTTCCAATATTGAAATATTTCAGATTTATTTTACTCCTTTGGAATGAGTTATTTCATTTTGCATTACAAATGCTATTTTAATGTGGCAAATAATACCAGTGGGAGGTTTTGGATAGCCCTAACATGTGGTTTTAAAAAGAATAATGGTCAAGCCCCAAAATAGAATTATGTAGTATAGATTTGTAACCCTGCATGGCCATTTTGATGTTGGAATACCAAAGTATTGCTTTTCTCTCCTATTAAATGGTCTCTTGTTTGTTCCTAACTTCCCCTGTTTAACAGCAGACAAACCCAGGGAGCACTGAATGAATCGGATGATCCCGAGACAGGCTGTCTAACTGATAACAAGCCAACTTCTCGTCACTTCTATCCTGTCGCCTTGCTACTTGTCAGCTCACACTTGCTGGTCGTGTGGCTTATTTTAAGTCTTGCTTTACTATTAGCAAAATATCAGTAAAGTTCACTTCTGTTGCTTTTTTTTAAGGAACAAGAACACTTTAAAAACCACACATTGTACTATATTGTACATTCTTGGACTTTCAGACTAGTTCTTCAGAAGCCAATGTCTTGAACTGTATACATTCTTCTTTTCGTCCCAGGAATCAAGACAGCATACTGATTTAATCTACCGTCTAGCTCTAGCAAATATTTTCACGTTTCATTAGTTCTAAGACAGGCAATGTACATTAGGGTTTCTTGATCAGATTTGACCTAGTCATGAAATACGATTCACCCCTTCCTAATCAAATTCCAATTTAGGGAATTGTCAGCACTTTATTTTAATTCAGGACACATTTGCAGGAATAGTTATTTTTCCCAGCATAATATTTGTACTCAGGTGTGAAAATTGCCAAATTCTACTTTATTAGATAGAACCTTTCCCTTTAACAGTGCTATCTTTGCAGTTTTCATGCCAGGAGCCACATAAAATGATTGATTCCTTGTATGAAAATGTAATGATAAAGCCTCCAGCATGATTATATTTATTTTTCTGCGGTGATTGCTCAAAACATGTAAGAAGATAGAGGAAAGTATTTATACACTGACATTCAAAATTAAGTTAAATGTTATGGGTAAGCTTCAACGGATTAATTTTCAGTGTGCTATTTTCATTATTTATTTCCAGTAGAGTCCTGTTTTAACAAATAATTTTAGTATTCCTTTTAATTATTTGTTGCATAACTAACTCTTTTTTTGAAAGCCATATGTGGCATACAATAACTTACATTGTGTAACATAATTAACCTGTTTGTAATTGTTGCTTTTGCTGCTTTTCCTTTACAAAATCTGTCTATATTATTTTAAACAAAGTTTTCTTTGCATTTTGTTGGCTCTTGTGAATTTTGTACTATGTATGAATCAGCATCCTTTCTTTACGCAACAGAAAGTTGATTTGAGCTCCCAAGAAAACCATGGCGGTTTTTTTATCAAACTTAAAAATGAGACAAAGGTGGACCTTTTCTTTGCAGATTTATAGGGCCAGGTTTCATTTAAAAAATGCCTTATTCATGGAACCTCCACACTTCTAGTTACATGTAAACTTTAACATGTACGAATGAGCAAAAGAAAACCAATCTAAAAAAAAAATAAGATAATTTTTAAAATAAATATATTTCTAATGCTAGAGTAAAATATATCATAAAATATATCTAATCAAGCCACAGTGAGAAGAAATAAATATATATATATATATATGACGGTCTTGGTATATTCGGGTTTCTTCCAGTGTAGGATTTTGAAATTTCTGGTGACGTTTCGACGAGGTCCCACTTGTCATCTTCAGGCTGGTGTTTCTGTCCTTGCTCTAAGGCGAACACTGTGAGACCTGAGCTGCCTTCCTTCTATAAATACCCTAACCCTAACCATCAAACCACACCCAGCCACCAGTATTTATAGAAGGAAGGCAGCTCAGGTCTTCGCCTTAGAGCAAGGACAGAAACACCAGCTTGAAGATGACGAGTGGGACCTCATCGAAACATTGCCAGAAATTTCCAAATCCTACACGGGAAGAAACCCGAATATACCAAGACCGTCATACCTGTACCCGTGAAAATCTATGAAAATATATATATATATATAAATCCCATAACCTACTTTTGAAGGCAATAACTGTATTGGCCTGGCCTTGGATCTAATTCTGTAAGATGTATCATCACTTGTGGAAAATATATTGTAGATTTATCTTTGTTATTTTTACTTCAATTGTTGCTAAAACTCTGCAATGTACAAAATAAAACATATTTATTTATGACTTGTTTCACGAAGTTGTCTTTTTCCCTCCCCTCTGCACTAGACAAGGATGCCGGATAGAAAATGTCCTGAAGAATATCAAATGCAGAAAGTATGCTTTCAACATGATTCAGCTGATGGCTTTCCCCAAGTACTACCGGCCACCAGAGGGAACATATGGAAAAGCTGACACCTAATCTCTTAGGCAAAAATGCCCTTTTGAAAGTTTGAGGGATTATACAGGATCCACTCATTTAGTTAACGCGCATATATTTTGTGTGTTTTACAGATTGGGAGGATGCCTTTAAGCAGACCTACCTAGGATCACTCAAAAGAAACTTCAGTAGTACCTCTAGATACGAGTTTAATTCATTCCAGAAGGGAGCTTGTATGTCGAACAACTTGTATCTGAAACAAATGGCTTTAGACTTTGTTTTTCCCCTCTGAGATAACCAGAAGCAAGGATTCTTGCACCACCTAGTGGACGCTCGGCTCGTATCCCGAATTTGAGCTCGGGTCTGGAACAGAAATTTATCTCCCCTCGTGGCTCGTAACTAGGAATACTCGCATGTGGAGCAGCTCGTATCTAGAGGTACTACTGTACATACATGATAGATTGAACATTCAGGCATTGAGTTGTCTGTTCAATAAATACAGAATTTTCATAAACTACGATGACTATCATAGGCTTACTAAAAGGTTTGGTCCACAATCCAATAAGGTAAATCATAAGGCTGGACTTTAAACTCTAGCTCTTGATATTGTATGCTGGAAGTAAGAACAAAGCCAAGTTGCTACTTTGCCGTTAATATATAAAATTCATAATAGAATTTGAAGGAAAAAACAATCTTTTATTACTTTGACTTATTAAATATGTGCAGATATTACCACATTTTCTGAGTTATTTTTGCAATTCCATCTATATTTACTTCCAGCTTTTTCTTTTAAGTTCATTCATTCAACAGGTGGCCTGTTACAATCACCCTGTAAGGAGAACTAGTGTTTCTTAACTAAAAGAGCATTAAGGACAGTCTATAACAAAGATGACCGCTAGAAACTATTCTTTGAAAATACTGAAAGCATGATGGGAAATACTGTAAAGAGCCTTTATTGGTAGCTTAAAAGAATGTTTACATTTGAATAAAAGTTATAGGATTTTAATAATATTGAACTGTTAGAATTAAATACTGATCAGAATAAAGGGTCGATTTGTTGACATTTTGATTAATCTATTGTCATTCGTGCAAGATTCAATTTTATTTTTATATGTTAAAAGTAAGATTTATTTAGAAATTAATTTGTGAATGTTAATACAGAATTGGATAAAGTGCCTTTTGTGTAAAATACAAGGTTAGCGTAAGTTTTACATTAGACTCCAAAACTATCCTTTATACAAACGCATTCTTTAAGAAATTTAGACTGATTTCATGTTAATTAGGAAACAGTGACATCTGCCAATAGAAAATTTGGCCAGGGTGTTGAAGTATATCCAATCCAAACAGTTAGAATGACTTTGTCCAGCCAAAACTTCTATTATTTAAAGGCAGCATGATGATACTTGTTGGGATTGTCCAACTGTTCTACAAAATCAAAGTTGCTATTGCTGTTGCTGCTACTAATTTTTGCAGAAAGAATAACCCGGAAATTGAATCAAAAGTTGTGAAGTATCAAACTCCAAGTTGATTTTCTTCTTTTTCATCTCTTTTTAACCACAGAGGTCAGATCTCTGTGTATAATATGTCAGAAGAACCATATATTTTACAACTATATTTAAAAATGCTTTAGGAGCCGGAAAATCCATTCCTTTGTAAGAAGTGTTCATGATTCTTTGGGAATCAAAATTGTTTTGAGATACAAGAAATTGGCTTCTCATTCTTTATAGTGCCAAAAAGATAATATTAAAATGCCACCAGGCACCCCATTTTAATAATACTGAATGATCAGTGAAGAAATTTTCTTATTCTTTGCTTGCTTTAAATGGGAATGAATAATAGAGTGCCTAATCAGTTTTTTTTAATTAAAGTAGTACATTCCTGAAACATAGATCCTGCAGCAAACTATCAAAGCAAGTACAGTGATACCTCATCTTACAAACGCCTCGTCATACAAACTTTTCAAGATACAAACCCGGGGTTTAAGATTCTTTTGCCTCTTCTTACAAACTATTTTCACCTTACAAATACACCGCCGCCGCTGGAATGCCCCGCCTCTGGACTTCCGTTGCCAGCGAAGCACCCGTTTTTGTGCTGCTGGGATTTCCCTGAGGCTCCCCTCCATGGGAAACCCTACCTCCGGACTTCTGTGTTTTTGTGATGCTGCAGGGGAATCCCAGCAGTGAAAAAACGGGCGCTTTGCTAGCAACAAAAGTCTGGAGGTGGGGTTTCCCAGCGAGGGGAACCTCAATGAAATCGCAGCATCACAAAAACACGGAGGTCCACAGGTGGGGTTTCGAGGCAAAAGGGGTGAATTTTGGGCTTGCACGCATTAATCACTTTTCCATTGATTCCTATGGGAAACATTGTTTCGTCTTACAAACTTTTCACCTTAAGAACCTCGTCCGGGAACCAATTAAGTTTGTAAGACAAGGTATCACTGTATAAAGAGTTAGCTACACATGAAACTTGAATACGAGATACTGCCAAACATTGCATATAAAGTAATGAATTTTGAAGGACTCATACATGAAAAAAAAATGCATCATGTATCCATTAGAATTGAAATAATATAGCAACATGTTCTAATAATAAAATGCATTTCTTGCTCAAATGAGCAATATGGGGACATGTTTAATAAAAATGTGGACAGCAAGCAGTGTCACCTTCCAAGTACTGTACTACTCAGGATAGCTACTATTTAATTACTTCCGCTGGGCATGTCCTGAAGAATTAACCACTGGAATGTGACTTTTCTCAGTTTTACAGCACTGACACTACAACTAAATACTGCAACAGTTTTTCTTAAGATCATTATGTGCAAGTCATTTTCAAGCAGTTGCTATTGTACATGATGTTTCAGGTATCTTACTTAAGAAAGTATCTTATTTAAAGAAATATGACAATTTAACTCGTAGAAAGATGAAATATTTTAAGAATTTATTCTGTAGCCCCAAGTTTTATGGCAGATGGAAAAAAAATTCTATGGTAGGCAGGATTAGCTGATATATAAAACTATCAGCATAATGCAATTTGCCATGAAAAATGTTAACTGAATTAGTATGTATAACTGGCATATTTTACATACATGCATGCATTTTATAAATATACATACACACAAAGCATTTGTCCAAATACTCAGAGATGAAATGGCATCAATTGTGTGATTTCAGCTGCCATCTTGATCTTTTTCTTTTACCCACCTCTGCAAACATCCCTGAAAATAATCTCTATTTTTAATACATTTTAAATGGTAGTACAACACCCTAGCATGGGTTCATTGTTTTAGAGCATTACACAGTTTAGAATAATCTTTTTTCCTCTCTATTTCATGGCATTTCTTTCCTGTTCCTGGGACCATTTGACCTACCATTCATTTCCTGATATCAAATTCCAAAAAAAACAAATCATAATAGGTCTTTTTTTGTGAGCAATCATTGATCATGTAAAAAAAATTTAAGGCAGTTAATAATGACCATTGAAAAATATTGCAAATAAAATGCAGTCTCTGATGTATGCTTCAGTGTCATGGGAAAATAGTTTATAACTAATCCATCTAAACCAGGGGTAGGCAAAGTTGGCTGTTCTCTGACTTGTGGATTTCAACTCCCAGAATTCCTGAGCCAATCATGCTAGCTCAGGAATTCTGGGAGTTGAAGTCCACATGTCATAAAAGAGCCAACTTTGCCTACTCATGATCTAAACCCAAGTCTCTAGGGGTACAATCATATTTCTATGTACTGCATCGAACTGTTTTGGAAAGTGGGTTTTCAAAAGCAGTTTGTGATATCAGATAGCAAAAGAAGTAGGAGAGAAATAGAGAAATGTTTCCCCAGAGCAAAAGTTTAAACAAAGTTTGTTAGCTTATTAATAATAACCTTCCAGTATGGTCAGAAACATTATTTGATTGTGGCTTAATATATAGTTTCAAAATTATTACTATTACATATATGCTGTTCACATGGAATGTGAAGAAGCAATGATTAATTTGCCATTAAAACATTCATCATTATTAAGAAGCCTATGGAAATGTTTCATTAAATTGTGGAACAACTTGGAAGCATTTTTGGAAGCCTGCTTGATTTTTATTAAATTGGGCCATAGTTTATAAATATTTTGCTTTTATGCATGTCATCTGTTTTCTTTTAAATCATTTTGCCTATTATTTTAGAAATTGTAAGAGTTCATGTGTGTAAGCCATATCCATTGTACATTATGCTTGCATGTATTTTTATTTAAATAAAACTCATATTTTCATATTATTGCCTGAGTTTGAATTGTTTCCACTGCCATAAAACAGGCACTTAAGTGCTTAAGAAGAAATGTGACAATTAAAACAATATATATATATATTGACGAGGTCCCACCAAGCTAAACAATACATCCTAATCATAAAACCATAACACCAGAGTTTGCCTAGCCTTTTGGCCAAAACATATACAGCAAGCTTACAAAAATTGCTATTCAGATGTGTGATGAGATGCTATTCCCCAAGGGAGGTGCTGTCACATAGAACACATAGCTCTTGAGTCCAATAAGATGACTGTTTAATTAAGGGGATCTAGAACATGCAACATACAAATCTAATTAATAATAATAATAATAATAATATAATGCTGTTGCTTCTACATCTGGTGATGTGAGCAAAAATAATGACAGCAAGTACTCCAAAAGCATGGCCTTAAGGGCACCTTACATTGCTCCAAGAACTTCTTAAGAGCCACTGCAGCTCAAAGAGCAATGGTGTTATCTAGGCATAGTGAGAGATACCTAAAAATTTCTACACCACTCCATTCTGAACCAAATACAGCTTCCAAATGCTCTTCAAGAACAGCCCCATGTCGAGCGGCACAGAAATCCAAATAGGAAGTGATAGGAACAGTCATTCAGAAATGGGCGCAGCCAGCGCATGACCTGAACCTGAGCAAAGGCCTCCTCTGGATTGTAGTGCTTTGACAAGCCAGTGCAAACTGCTTTGAGAACTCAGAGTAAGAGGATATGCATTGCATTTTGAATGAATGAAATATTATCATTGAATACTTTGTTCTGTACAAAGTTGAATGTGCATAACAGCATGTGAAATTGATTGTCAATCAATGTTGCTTCATGTGGACAGTTTGATTTCACAGAAGTTTGATTTACTTGGAGTTATATTGTGTTGTTTAAGTGTTCCCTTTATTTTTTTGAGCAGTGTATTTAATTGTATGTTCAGTGGTTGAGCTTGATGGTTTCATATGTGTGTGTGTTTCCATATACAGTGTGTGTGTGTGTGTGTGTGTGTGTGTGTGTAGATTGTTCTGAGTTTGGGTTTTGCCCCGTGTAATATTTTGAGGGTCTATGTGACGTTTCGGTGAAATCACATTCACCATCATCAGGCTGAAGTTGTAAGCTTCGTGCTGCTGTAGATATAGTATATAGATATATAGATATATAAAGAAAGAGAGAGTACTGTGTGTGTGTTGTGTGTATGTGTGTGTTGTGTGTGTGTGTGTGTGTGTGTAAGAGAGACTGTCACCATAGTTGTCACCACTTTAGGAAACCACAAACTGCAAATAGTCTTCAAAATAGAGTTTAGAGTCATGTTTGCAAATTATTAATTATAGCCATGATAGTGGGCATGTTGTTGGAGATTATCTGTTTGTGTATTTATAAAATCTATATGGCTCTTCACCCAGACATAGTGACAATGAGACCCCCTCACTTCATTCCATCAGTTCTGTCACCACTTGCCATCTTTTTAATCTCTTATTGGTTTTATTGATATCTTTGAGCTTTGTAAATCAGTGTCATTGAGAGTAAGGTGCCATAGAAGTTTAATCGATTATTAATCAATATTAAAGCTCATAAACAGAGTACATTGCTTTTATGTGCATTTCTTAGAGGTTCTTGCAATGCTATGAGAAAAGGAAAATTATCCTTTAAAAATGTGAGCTTCTCAGTCTTTTTCTTCGAAGTTTTTCTTTATTTTTTTCTTCTTTTTATACAAACAATTTGTAAACATATCTATCATAATTCACTGGCGAGACAAAACAAGAATCGGCTATTTTATAGATCAGTGTTTCCCAACCTTGGCAACTTGAAGATATCTGGACTTCAACTCCCAGAATTCCCCAGCCAGCGAATGCTGGCTGGGGAATTCTGGGAGTTGAAGTCCAAATATCTTCAAGTTCCCAAGGTTGGGAAACACTGTTATAGATGACTGGGTTTTGGTAGCCATATTCATTTGAATCTGGGAATTCTCTGCAGGATCAGACCAGGGGTGGGTTCTAACTTACCTTGCTCTTGGTTCACTTCCTCCTGCACATGTGCAGTGCTGAATTTTTTTAAAAAAGTTTTTAAAAGATAGTGATGCGCAGTGTCAGAAACCCAGCTTCTGCACATGCTCAGAAGAAAAAACCCAGGGGAAAAAATCCATTTTTTAAAAAAAATTTAAAAAAATTCCCCCAAAAGATGTCGGCGTTGATAGACCGGCACCGACAGAACTGGTTCCAAACTTCCAGGCATTTTGGGAGTTATGTACAATGCAGGCATGATAAAATGATTTATAACAAAGGAGACAAGAGGGCAAGTCAGAGGAAAGGCTTAATGAACTCAATCTGTATAGTCTGGAGGACAGAAGGAAAAGGGGGGGACATGATCGAAACATTTAAATATGTCAAAGGGTTAAATAAGGTCCAGGAGGGAAGTGTTTTTAATAGGAAAGAGAACACAAGAACAAGGGGACACAATCTGAAGTTAGTTGGGGGAAAGATCAAAAGCAACATGAGAAAATATTATCTTACTGAAAGGGTAGTAGATCCTTGGAACAGACGTGGTAGATAAATCCACAGTAACTGAATTTAAACATGCCTGGGATAAACATATATCCATCCTAAGATAAAATACAGAAAATAGTATAAGGGCAGATTAGATGGACCATGAGGTCTTTTTCTGCCATCAGACTTCTATGTTTCTATGTTTGTATCCAGCTGGTTTAGATCGGTTTGGGAGAACCAGTAGTAGTGACCTGTGAGTGGGCCCACCCACCTCGGTGCTATGCCATCCTCTGTAGAGATGTTGTAAAGCAGCACGCAGGTGAGCAAAGCACATGCACGGAACGTTGCAAGCACATACGTTCACATTTTCAGTGTTGAGCAAACCGGTAGGTAAATTATGTGAATCCCATCTCGGGGGCAAGTGATAAAACAAACACACACAGCGGTAGGCTACTAGCCGGAACGCTAAATTGCACTCGCCACCGCAGCTCGTAAGTGCTTGTGTGGCCAGCGCGACTTTGCTTCTGAACCTGTGGAGGTAGCAAAATCGTGCATGGACCCACAGATGCGCCCAGCGATGGGCTAAAAGCTGGAACGCTAAATTGCGCTTGCCACCTTGGCTCATAAGTTCTTGCAGGTCCAGCGGGATTTTGCTGCTGCACCTATGGAGGTAGCAAAATTGCGCCCGTGTTTCGGCGAGGTTTTACCTGTGGCTCCTTGTACGATTTTGCTTCCTCCACAAGCGCAGCAGCAAAATTACAGTAGTCCTGCAAGAACTTACAAGCTGCGGCAGCAAGCACAATTTAGCGTTCCAGCTCAGCCCACCGCTGGATGCGCCCGTGTTTTGGCATACGCGGAAGCAAAAAAAACCTCGACGAAACACGGGCACACCTGTGGCTCTGTGCATGGTTTTGCTACCTCCACAGGTGCAGAAGCAAAATCGCACTGGCCCCGCAAGCACTTATGAGCCGCCGCGGCGAGCACAATTTAGCGTTCTGGCTAGTAGCCCACCGCTGAACACACCCCACAATATTGGGATGTAAACACTGACCTCTTATCTGCTGAATAGCATGCGTTTAAAAGAAAAGCTTATTCCCACAGATCTTATGTACACGGTACCTAGGTTATTCATGTGTTGATATGTATCTCTTGAGATTACAGTATAAAAGTTGTCACTTAGGGCTTCTTCTGTAGCTCAGAGCTGTATCAATAGCTGTAACTGTATCGGAAGGATGGAAGGCTGAGTCAACCTTGAGCCGGGGGTGAGATTTGAACTGCTGAACTATAGCTAGCAGTCAGCTGAAGTAGCCTGCAGTGCTGCACTCTTAACCACTGCGCCACCCTGGCTCTGTGCCTATGTGCTGTTGTGGTTCCGTCTGAGGCCCCTCAGGGAACGGCTGACCTTCTGTCGGTTTCCAGCTCAGAGGGAGAGGCTGAGGAACAGGAGGTGCAGGCAGACGAGGAGGAGGAATCCCAGGCTGAAGAAGAGGGAGGACAGCCAGAGTCCCACCAGGGGGAGCTCTCCCCAGCAAGCAGCCTGGATTCCTTAGAGGAAAATGCACAAGCCATAATTGATCTGCGACAAAGAAGAGCTACTCAGAGAAGAAATCAATTGGCTAAGTACTTTCAGCATTAACGAGGCAACAGCTGGGTTTGGGTGTGGTGCTCTTGGGAAAGGCTAAAAGGCAGACCCACCCTTCCTGGCTTGTGGAGTTTTATCTTTGAGAGTCGTGGGACCTGGCTGTGAACTTTGGCGTCTTGGAATCCTGGTTTGTGCCTTTGACTATTGAAACCTTGGGGGGGGGGTGCCAGCAAGAAGCTTGCTGTATTGTCTGGACATCAGGACCCTGCTGTAACGTATTATAGCCTGTCTGTTGGGAAGAACAGGTTTTCCTCTGTGCTTATTTTTTCCAGCTATAAAATACTTTTGGCTTTTACCAGAGTGTCTGGCTGTTTTTTCCAGTTGGTGTTGAGGTCTGGGGGAACCCAGACAGAACATGTGCAAGCCATTTCTCCTTGCTTCTGGGTATTGATACATGGTGCTTGGCAAGAAGCATTGTTACACAATTATGAAATATCTTCTTTTTAATATTCATAAAGCGCCTGTAAGGGGCAGGGAAGGAAGCTAATAAAGTTAAACGTAGATGGAAGACTATCCAAAGATGGGGAATAATCTGTGTGACTTCTTTGCCGACACAGAGATACACAAAAGAAAAAGAAAAGCCATTTCAAGTGGTTGTTCAAAATTACATTCACTTTATTTTCTTTTTCTGTGGCACGTGGTACTGTAAGAGCTAATTTTTAGCTACATGCAAAATATATCTGTGTTTTTTTAAAATCTGAACTCCAGCTATAGTAATCTAAATAAAGAGGAAAAAACCCCAAAGATTGGTTTAAAAAAAGACATGAAAGACCAATTTGCATTTATATATTCATGGATATGTTAATGGACACCAGCAGGGAGTATAAGCCGATGCACTTTTTAGAAACCAACAGGGAAGCACTCTATGCAAGTAGTGTTCCACTTTGCATTAAACTGAAGTTATGTCAATTTTACGGGCATGTTGACAGGGACTGGGGCTCTTAACACTGTCTTCTCTCTTAAGTCTGGAATTTTCTCACTGTGCTCCTGAGGCTTATTTTTAACAGTTAATTTGTTTGGATGCATTAAAAAGAACATTCCTCTGAATTCTGCAATAATAAGAGATAATCCCAAGGTCTCCAAACTTGGCTGAGAAAATCTGGGAGTTGAAGACCAAAAGACTTAAAGTCGCCAAGTTTGGTGACCTCTGGATTAAACTATACAGTGTTCCCTTGATTTTTGCAGGGGATGCATTCCGAGACTGCCCGCGAAAGTCGAATTTCCGCGAAGTAGAGATGCGGAAGTAAATACTGTACACTCATTTTGGCTATGAACAGTATCACAAACCTTCCCTTAACACTTTAAACCCCGAAAGTGCAATTTCCCATTCCCTTAGCAACCATTTAGATCATTACTCACCATGTTTATTTATTAAAGTTTATTTTTTTAAAAATTATTAAAGTCGGATGAAAGTTTGGTGATGACATATGACGTCATCGGGCGGGAAAAACCATGGTATAGGGGGGAAACCCGCAAAGTATTTTTTAATTAATATTTTTGAAAAACCGTGGTATAGACTTCGCAAAGTTCGAACCCGCGAAAATCGAGGGAACACTGTATATCAAAGCTCTTTAACACCAAACCTAGACCAGTGACGGCGAACCTTTTCTTCCTTGGGTGCCGAAAGAGGGTGCGTGTGCGCTATGGTACATGCGTGAGTGCCCACCCCCATAATCCAATGCCTGGGGAGGGCGAAAACAGCTTCCCCCCCCTCTGAGGTATTCTAGAAGTGGGAAATAGCCTATTGGTTGACCCAGTAGGCTCATGTGTTGCCGTCCCCAGGCTCCAAAGGCTTTCCTGGAGCTGGGGGAGGTAAAGCACCCCCAGAGGTTCTCTGAAAGCCAAAAATACCCTCCCAGAACCTCTGTGTCATCCAAAAAATCAGCTGGCCGGCACACAAATGCATGTTGGAGCTGAGCTAGGGCAACAGCTTGCGTGCTGGCAGATATGGCTCCGCAAGCCACCTGTGGCACCCGTGCCATAGGTTCACCATCACTGACCTAGACAATAATTTCATGTCTCAGTGGAAATGAAACATTGACACTTTCAAAATGTACAGGGAGCCACTCCTTGGAATTTATTGTTGCGGTCAACTCTGCAACACACCTCACTGATTTACAATGCAAAAGGAATCTCTAAATTGTCATAATTCCAGAATTCTCTGAAAAAACCTATCCCTTAAGTGTGTATTTTCTAATGGAAAATTGGTAGTTCTCTTTTCTTTTTGTCTCTCTTTTCTTTCTTTCTCCCTTCCTTCCTTCCTTCTTTCCTTTCCTTCCCTTCCTTTTCCTTTTCCTTTGACATCCTGCAATGCAGCGGTCCCCAAACTGCGGCCCGCGGGCCACATGCGGCCCACTGAGGCCATTTATCTGGCCCGCGGGTCTTTTCCAAGGCCACACTGGAAAAGCAGTGAGAACATCCCCGTCAATCTCATCTCACCCGAGGTAAAATAAGGCTTGCCGAAAGCCGAGCTGGGCACAACACACACACATACACGCACACACCCGCCTCCTCCTCCTCTTTGAGTTGCTAGCTCCCGTTTTCTGAATGGGGATTGAATGAGAGTCCGGGGTCGGAGGGTGGAGGCTTGTCGGGTGAGTCCTCCGCGGGGAGAGAAGAGGGAGGGTGAAAGACGGAAAAGAAAGAGAGAGAAGTGGAGAGAAAGAAAGAGAAGGGAAAGAGAAGGGAAAAAGAGTGAGGGAAAGAAGTGGAGAGGACGGAAGGAGGGAGGGAAGGAAGGAAGGGGGAGAAAAAGGGAGAGAGAAAGGGAGGGAGGGAGGAAGAGAGATAGCAAGAGAGAGAGTGAGAAAGACAGAGCAAGAGACAGAAAGAAAGCAAGAGAGAGATCAAGAGAGAGAGAGAGAGATAAATAAGGTATGTGCAATGTGCATAGGAATCTGTTCACAGGTTTTTTTATAGTCCAGCCCTCCAACAGTCTGAGGGACAGTGAACTGGCCCCCTGTGTAAAAAGTTTGGGGACCCCTGCTGTAATGCCTGACTGAAAAACTAAGGTGTGGGATGGGAGACTAGGAAGAAATGACAATTGATAGGCAACAATTAAAGTTTTCTGTGTGGATATGATGAGAAACTGTATGAGAAAAAGTGGCAAAATCTGGGGAATTGAGTCAAAAGAGAAATTGGCCTAGAGCAGTGCCCCCCCTCACTTTTGGACACCAGGGACCGGTTCCATAGAGAGGTTTTTCTGCAGACTGGAGGAGACATTGTTTCATGTGTTTCATGTGGGGCTTCTTCGCTTGTTTGTGCAGTCCGGTGTCAGTCCATGGACCAGGGATTGAAAACCCCTTCCCTAGATAGCCTGTTTGTGACTATGTAGAGACTAAGTCCAGCCCCTCTTGAATTCTAATGACCCTTATCTAGGGCCTGAACAGTGATAATTCTTTTCAATAGATTGAAAATAAGCATGAATAATAATAAATCAATAATTAATTAAGACTTCATGTGTGGTCCTTTCACATCTGTCAGAACATGGTCTCATGGCTCCCAGTGGAATCACACATAAGCACACACAAACACACACACACACATGAGAGGAAGAGGATAAGATCTCTTTAAAAATTATGGTTTAATAATCCAGAATACTATATCCCAATGTGGGTGCAATAAAAGTGCTTAGATAATGGCAATAAAAGAGAATTGTGCCATGGTAGAACCTATTAAACCCTACAAGTCATTTTTCAGATGTTATTTGCTCTTCTTCTTAAATGTACATTTTAATTTCTAAGCCAAACAACTGACTACAGGTGGGCTTGACTTACAACAGTTCATTTAATGACAATTTGACATTGCAACGGCATTGAAAAAGTGATCCCCCCTTCCCGTACTTATGACCACTGTAGCATCTTTCATGGTCATGTGATTTACATTCGGATGCTTGACAGCAGGTTCATAGTTATGAGAGTTGCAGTGTCCCAGGATAAGGTGATAATTTTATTTTTACTATCTTTTCACAAGCAAAGCCAATGGGAAAGCCAGATTCATTTAACAACCATGTTGCAAATGGAACAACTGCAGTGATTCAGTTAACAAACGAGGCAAGAAAGGTCATAAAATGGGGCAAAATTCTGGGCTCAACTGTGATCGTATCATGAAGACTACCTGTAACGTTGTTCTGTCTGGGTGCCCCCAGACTTCAACACCAACTGAAAAAAGCAGCCAGACACTCTGGTAAAAGCAAAGGCACTTTATAGTTGGAAAAACAAACACAGAGAAAAACCTGTTCTTCCCAACAGACAGGCTATGAGGCTTCACAGCAGAGTCATGACGGCCAGACAATACAGCAGACTTCTTGCTGGCACACACACCACTGTAGAGAATAAGACCCACGTCTTTCCCCCCAAGGTTTCAGCCTTCAGGGCCACAAGCCAGAGTCAGAAACACCAAAGATCACAGCCAGGTCCCAGGACTCCCAAAGATAATACTCCACAATACAGGAAGGGTGGGTCTGCCTTTTCAGCCTTTCTGGGGAGAACCACACCCAAACCCAGCTGTTGCCGATTTAGGGCTGGAAATACCTGGCTAATTGTCCCCTTCGTTGTGCTGCTCTTCTCTGCCTGAAATCGATGATGGCTTGTGCATTTTCACCCAAGGACTCCAGGCTGCTTGCTGGGGAGAGCTCCACCCCGGGGGACTCAGGCTGTTCTCCCTCTCCCTCGGCCTGATATTCCTCCTCCCCGTCTGCCTGGGCCTCCTCCTCCTCCTCCTGTTCCTCATCCTCCCCCTCTGAGCATGGAGCCGGCAGAGGTTCAGCCGTTCCCTGAGGAGCCTCAGACGGAATCACAACAAACGTGTTGGGATTAAAGTTTAAAATAATTACGGATAATCTATTTCCGTTTAGATTTTAATAAAGATAATCACAAATTCACTATTTCCGGTATTATGTGTTGTGGTTAGCTCTGGCCCAGCTCCTGCCCCAAGGACTGTGGATGTGGGAGAGACATCCACATGCTGCAGGCCTGTTTTGCCCCCAGTGGAATCTGCTGATGAAGGCTCCTCTGACCAAAAAGACATGAGTGACAGGGAGGAGGAGAGTGGGGCAGACAGCTCAGAAGGAGATCAATTATCTCTCTCCTCCTTGGATTCAGAACAAGAGTTAATGATACAGCCACGCATGCGGAGAGCGATGCATAGGCAACGACAACTGAGAGATTATTATCAAAGAAAATGAGGCCACCTGTGGTTGGGTGGGGCTGTGGTAATTAGTGAGGCTGCTATAAATAGCAGCCTGTGGGTTTGGCCATTGTGGAGGATTATCTGATCGTTGTGTTTCGTGCCTGCTTTACTGACTTTGACCTTTTGTGTGCTGATTTTTCCCCGCTTTGAAACTAAACCAGAGCAAAGTGTGTTTCACTTTGTGAAAGAAGAAGGACTGTGAATTGCCTCACAGCTGCAAGCTAAGTATCACAGAACTGATAAGGGACTTGTACAAATTACCAGTTTGTTTGGAGACCTGAGTGCTCTTTGCTATACCAAAAGAGGGCTTAGTTTAAGTGAATTTTCATTATAAAGAACATTGTTTTGAATTTTCAAATGTGTGTGTGTATGAAATTTGGACCTATGAATTTTTGGGAGGATTCTACCAGAGAGCCCGACAGAACATTATGTAGAGAAAATCAGACCAGATGTGCTATCATTCAAACAAAAGACAAGAAGTAAAAGAAGAGGCTTCGATGTTCTGATCGGGGCAAAATCTTATGAATTATAAATATTCATTTGCAAAGCCATTTCAGATCAAGACTCAACTCCAGCTTTTTTCAGGTAGTTCTATGACTCAAAAGCATCGTGAAGTAGTACTTGGGAAGCTATCTAAAAAAAGAAGACATTATATTCTGATGAATCATGTGATCAGGATCCTCTACCAGGCAAGTAGATATGTTTGCAACTCATGCTCTACTTCAGTGATGGCGAACCTATGGCATGGGTGCACAGGTGGCACGCAGAGCCATATCTGCTGGCAGGTAAGCTGTGGCCCTAGCTCAGTTCCAACGTGCATGTGTATGCTGCTCAGCTGATCTTTGACTCACACAGAGGCTCTGGGGGGTGTTTTTAGCTTCAAGAGAGACTCCCCCAGCTCCAGGGAAGCCTTTGGAGCCTGGGGAGGGCGAAACATGAGCTTCCTGGGTCCAGCAGAGGTTGGGAAATGTTGTGGATGGCTCTGGCCCAACTCCTGCCCCAGGGAATGGGGAGGTGGATGCAGGGGGAAATTCAACATGTCAGAGGCCTGTGTTATTGCCGACAGAATCAGTTCAGAGTTTAGTTTCCTCGGACAAAGAAGAAGGTGGGAGTGACTCGGCAGAGGAGGGCTTGGCACACAGCCAAGGAAGTCAATCTTCCTTATCTTCTATAGCTTCAGATGATGATATGTTGGACCCACGCAAGCACAGAATTATGTGTAGAAGAGACCAAGTAAGAACATATTACAGGAAATAAGGGAGGCCACCTGTGTTTGGGTGGGGCTCCAGTAATTAGGGCTGCTGCTATAAATTGCAGCATGTGGGTTTGGCCATTGTGGAAGAATATCTGTTGCAGTTTCATCAGGAATCTTGTGTGCTGAACTTTGTTGCTTTCACGCCTTTGAAACCAAAGCAGAGCAGCATGTGTGTGTGTGTGTCTCCCTTTGTTGGAAGAAGAAGGGGTGTGAAGTTTCTCCACAGCTGCTGGCTAAGTACTTAATGACTGCTTAAGGGAAATTGTACAGACTATCTGGTTGTTTTGGGAAGAGTGCTCTTTGCAATACAAAAAGAGTGCTTAGTTTATTTTGACCTTTGTGATAAAGAACATTGTTTTGAATTTTCAAATGTGTGTGTGTCTGAAATTTGTATCCTTGAATTTTCGGGAGGCTCCTATCAGAGAGCCCGGCAGAACAGGAAACAGCTGTTTCTGGCCTCCAGAGGGCCTCCTGGGGGCAGAGGAAGCTGTTTTCGCCCTCCCCAGGCATTAAATTATGGGTGTGGGCACTCACACATGTGTAATAGCGCACGCCCATGCTTTTTCAGCACCCAAGGGAAAAAAGGTTCGCCATCACTGCTCTACTTCATCAATCTTGACTGTTTTGGTCTATTATGAGATCTTCTATAGAGGTTTGTGTTGCTATTCTTGGTAACTCAGTTGTTCATATTGGGAGCTTCTCTACATTAAAAAAAAAAGGCGGGGAAATTAATTTTGCAGAAAGATCAGCTTATTATTGGATTACAATTGCTTGCATGCCCAAGCAGTATAGTAAATGGATTTCTGTTATCTATAGGAACTGGTGCTATTGAAAACCTTGATGAAACATCAGAGTACCAGTATTTGCTCAATAGTCTGGCCCTTATAAGGCAATAAACCATGCTGCATCAGAGTGGACTTTAGTATTGCTCCAGCAGGTTTTATTTGTTGATTTATTTATTTTAATTACAATAATTATTAGCCCTGGGCTCTTTTAAGGCTTACGTGTTCACAGGAAGCAGTGCAAAATAATTCTTTCATACACAGCACATTCCTCTAAAATGTTCACATTAAACACATAATTGTTGTAACGTTCTTGGTCAGTAAACAACTTTAAAAAATGAGTCAGCAAATTGCTTTAGTATAGGAAGGAGTGCAGAAGTGGTGGCTGTAGATCAAGTTAAATGGTAAACACCTTTTGACAGACCATAATGAATCCTAGATCCTCATTTTACATATTGTGCTGAATAAGGTGAAATGTATAAATATTTTTGAAAACAGATTCCAACGTCCAATCTATTCCAGTTATGGGCAGTCAGAAAAAAATGTTCTTTCATAATTAAATTTTAAAATCCTGCAAAATGTCTCACAGAATATATGAGTTGCTCCTGTTACATTTGAAAAAAAAATCAAAGCATCCATTTCACATTTATCCTAAATCTGATATCACCATGTATACATTTTAGAATATGTGTTGTATGGGCAACAGTGCGTATCTTTCAGCCTTTAGCCCCGAAATGGTTCAATGACACATGGAAATGCAGTCTGTCATTGTCATGAACATGGGCTTCAGAATAATAAGAGCGTTAAAGGCATTAAAAGATAAGCTTTTACGTTTAATAGTATGCTCAGGCAAAATTATCCTAAATTGTCCTAAACTGCTAAAAGTAATGAGTGCATCACAGATCAATAGGGACAGAGAAAAGCCATCTAATATGTAACTTAAGATAATATTTTTTCAGGGTATAATTTCTCACCCTTATCCTGTTAATTGATTATTTTCATCCTGTGGTACAATCAATTTTATAGCATCTACCTTGGCTTGACTGAACATATCATTTAGCATGTATAAGGGAACTTCTATACAACCAATAGAAAGTTTCTTGTGAAATAGAGGGCCACAATCCATTTGTCTGCTGGCTTGTTTATAATTTTATTTATTTGTTTATTTGTTTGTTTATTTATTTATTTATTTATTTGTTTGTTTGTTTGTTTGTTTGTTTGTTTATTTATTGGATTGCAAGGGACTTCATAAATATATACATAACATAAGTGGTACTTCTACTTATGAACTTCATTTGTTCCATGACCAGGTTCTTAAGTAGAAAAGTTTGTAAGAAGAAGCAATTTTTCCCATAAGAATCGATGTAAGAGCAAATAATGTGTGCAATTAGGGAAATCACAGGGAGGGTGGAGGCCCTGTTTCCTCCTAGGAGATTCCTAGAGAGGCCCCATTGAAGCTTCTCCCCATCTTTTACGGTCCTGTTTCCTCCCAGGAGATTCCTAGAGAAACCCCACGGAGGTTTTTCCCCACCTTTTTTGGTTACATTTTCAGAAGCTCAGGTTTTTTAAGTGGAAAATGGTTCTTGAGAAGAGGCCAAAAAAAAAATCCTGAACACCTGGTTCTTATCTAGAAAGGTTTATAAGTAGAGGCGTTCTTAGGTAGAGGTACCACTGTAAAATATAAACATAATACTGGAAGTGTTCAAGGCACTTTATAAAGTACAAATGAAGGGATTCTCACTCTGAGGGAATTGGAATCTAAACTTTAACAAATGAGAAATAACAAAAAAAATTGAGCATCTGAGCAAGAAATAAATATATTTATAGTTATAGTTTGTGATATTGTTTAGTACAATTATAGTTATAGTTTGTGATATGATGGATGAATGTGTTATTTGTTTATAACAAAAATTGTGTCCCATTTGAGAACAAAATGCTTAGGTTTAACTTAGTGCCAGTCCTATCAACCTCCAGGTATGACAGGACTTCAGGTGTCAATGTTAGATCACTGTATAGTGTAGAGTACACTATACAGTGTACATAGTGTACATAGATCAGTTATGTGGATTTCAAATCCCCCAAATTTCCAGCTACTATTTATGAGAATTCTAAGAGTCAAAATCCACACATCTGGAAGATACCAGATGTAGTGGTAGTGTGGTTATAGCTAATGTATATATACTAATATATACTAATATGCTAATGTATATTGCCTTGATACTCAACTTGCTACTAAGAATTTAATTCAAATGTTAGTAATATAAACAATAGCATTCAGAACTAACAACTTGATAACTGTAAGCCATGTCAAAGTCAATTGTATCAGTCACAACTAAATTATTCTTTTTTTAATTGTGTTTATTAGTTTTCCCAAGTTTTTAAAAACAACATTTCTATAGTTTAATATACTGTAGATCTGTGCCCAATTTCCTATGTTTGTTACATTTCTTATATCACTTCTTTATAGATACATATATTACATTACATGTTTATATATTCCTTTTAATACATCCTTTCACAGTTTATCCCTGTCTTTGCCTTTGTTACCAATCCAACTGTACAAATTATTCCATATCTCACAATACTCTGAGATACTAGTTCCTGTAATCTCCATAGTCATCCTATCCATTTCTGCACATTTATAAATTTTGTCTATGGTATTATTTTCTGGTGGGATCTCTTTGTTTTTCCAGAATTGTGTATAGGATATTCTAGCAGCCATAATTATGTGAGTAATTAAATATTGTATTTTTGGGAATATATTTTCATAGAAACATAGAAACATAGAAGTCTGACGGCAGAAAAAGACCTCATGGTCCATCTAGTCTGCCCTTATACTATTTTCTGTATTTTATCTTAGGATGGATAAATGTTTATCCCAGGCATGTTTAAATTCAGTTACTGTGGATTTATCTACCACGTCTGCTGGAAGTTTGTTCCAAGGATCTACTACTCTTTCAGTAAAATAATATTTTCTCATGTTGCTTTTGATCTTTCCCCCAACTAACTTCAGATTGTGTCCCCTTGTCCTTGTGTTCACTTTCCTATTAAAAACACTTCCCTCCTGGACCTTATTTAACCCTTTAGTATATTTAAATGTTTCGATCATGTCCCCCCTTTTCCTTCTGTCCTCCAGACTATACAGATTGAGTTCATTAAGTCTTTCCTGATACGTTTTATGCTTAAGACCTTCCACCATTCTTGTAGCCTGTCTTTGGACCCGTTCAATTTTGTCAATATCTTTTTGTGGGTGAGGTCTCCAGAACTGAACACAGTATTCCAAATGTGGTCTCACCAGCATTCTATATAGCGGGATCATAATCTCCCTCTTCCTGCTTGTTATACCTCTAGCTATGCAGCCAAGCATCCTACTTGCTTTCCCTACCGCCTAACTGCACTGTTCACCCATTTTGAGACTGTCAGAAATCACTACCCCTAAATCCTTTTCTTCTGAAGTATTTGCTAACACAGAACTGCCGATACAATACTCAGATTGAGGATTCCTTTTCCCCAAGTGCATTATTTTACATTTGGAAACATTAAACTGCAGTTTCCATTGCTTTGACCATTTATCTAGTAAAGCTAAATCATTTACCATATTACAGACGCCTCCAGGAATATCAACCCTATTGCACACTTTAGAGTCATCGGCAAATAGGCAAAGCTTCCCTACCAAACCTTCCCCTATGTCACTCACAAACATATTAAAAAGAATAGGACCCAGAACAGACCCTTGTGGCACACCGCTTGTAACCTGTCTCTGCTCAGAATACTCGCCGTTAACAATAACTCTCTGATGTCTACGCTTCAGCCAGCTGCAAATCCATTGACCTATCCAGGGATTAAGTCCAATCTTCACTAATTTATCTATCAGCTCTTTATGTGGAACCGTATCAAAGGCTTTGCTGAAGTCCAGGTAGGCAATATCCACGGCACCACCTTCATCCAACACCTTTGTGACATAGTCAAAGAAATCAATGAGATTAGTCTGACATGATTTGCCTTCAGTAAAGCCATGCTGATTTGGGTCCAAATCATAAATTTAAAGATAAATTTATCTTCCACCCATCTTGCTATTGAGAGCCACTTACAACCTCCGCATCATTTGAAATGATGGTTTAGCTTGACGTCTGGCTGAGTTCCCCTAAGAATGGAAGAATTCTTTTTTTTAAGTCTAGATAGGATAGGGTATTTTTTCCCATGTAATACAAATTTAGTATATGCTGCTCTTTTCAAGAATCTATTCTATCCTTACCCACACTCCATACTTCTCACCAACTGCTCTCTATAGATAAAAATAGCTAATGTTGATACTAGAAGGAACTATCATTCTTCTGGGACTTCCTATTTTCCTCAAAGCCTATTTTTTTATAAATCTGGCCACATAGATGTTGTTCTTGCTATCATTATGAAATGGATTTAGACACAAATGGGGTGCTTACAATCCCATACAAGGTGCTTCATATACTGTATGCTTAAATTTGCTTGTTAGGTTGCTAACAAAGACCATATTTACATAATCTCCAATCATAAACCTCTGATAGGAGATGGTAGGGATTGCCTGAAATATTTCTTCTATGCAGAATAGGAGCCCCAACCATTGAACCATAAACCCTTGTAACTATAGTGTTGTGGTTAGCTCTGGCCCAGCTCCTGCCCCAAGGAATGTGCTGGTGGATGTGGGGGAGACATCCACATGCTGCAGGTCTGTTTTGCTCCCAGTGGAATCTGCCGACAAAGTCTCCTCTGACCAAGGAGGCCTGAGTGACAGGGAGAAGGAGAGTTTGGCAGACAGCCCAGGAGGACATCAATCATCTGTATCATCTCTGGATTCTGAACAAGAATTAATGACACATCCACGCATACGTAGAGTGATGCATAGGAAGCAACAACTAAAGGATTATTACAAGAGAAAATGAGGCCACCTGTGGTTGGGTGGGGCTGTTGTAATTAGTGTTGCTGCTGTAAATAGCAGCGTGTGGATTTGGCCATTGTGGAGAATTATCTGATCGTTGTGTTTCATGAATGTGTTCCTGACTCCGGCCTTTGTTTGTTGACTTTACACCACTTTGAAACCAAAGCAGAGCAACGTGTGTTTCACTTCGTGGAAGAAGAAGGGCTGTGACTTTCTTCACAGCTGCAAGCTAAGTACTTACAAACTGATAAGGGACTTGTACAAACTACCAGGTTGTTTTGGGACGAGTGCTCTTTGCAATACAAAAAGAGTGCTTAGTTTATTTTGAATTTTGGGATAAAGAACATTGTTTTGAATTTTCAAACGTGTGTGTGTCTGAAATTTGTATCCTTGAATTTTTGGGAGGCTCCTACCAGAGAGTCCGGCAGAACATATAGCAAATTTAGTAGCATTTAGCCAGTAGCATTTAGCATCTTCAGCATGTTTTAATGCAGTTTTACTGAGCCTTCAAATAGGGCTAACACATCAGATCAACCTTTCTGGTATCCTGCCCTGCAGATTTATTTCAATGGTTTGCTTCTCTGGAGGACACTAAGTTGGGAAGTAGCATGACGGTTTCACTTTCCCAACATCAGTTGAGTTAGCTATTTTACAGTTCTCCTTCAGTTAGAAGCTTTAATCTTCATTCCCTGAACGCTAGTCTGCAGAGTTAACAAAGCTTGATGAAATATTTGAAATGTTCAACACCATTACTCCAATTCCTTCCCATTCACTGAGCACGCGCCTCTAGTGAATATGTAGCTGACAAATCAAATGTAAAAGCTACACTCAGCTATCAATATTTAATATGTGCCTCAGTTCATGTCCTTCTACTTTCCTTACTGATATAAACTACAATAAATTAATATAGTGATATAATTTAGAAGCAGAATAAAAGTAAGGATATTAGACTCATCAATTCTTCCCAAACCTGTCTTTGGGTAGGTGTTATATTTTAGTACAATCAAGTTATGTCTGAAGGTTTTATTACAACTTGTCTTGGATATTGACTGATTTTTTAAAAAAAAAAACCTCGTGCAATGGAGAAATCATTAAAACTTAAATCAGATACTAGTTTCATTTTTATATCCCTTAGGGTTAAAATTGCTTTGGTAGCCCATTTGCCTTCAATGTTACTAACTGGTATACTCAATAGTGAGTTGCTCCTATATTTTTTCTCAATACTAGCTGTTCTGCCGGGCTGTTCTGTCTGGGTCACTCCAGAAGCCAATACCAACCCAAAAAGAGAAGCCAGATACACTGGTAAAAGGCAAAGGCAGTTTATATAATTCAAGGAAAACACAGGTAACAGAAAATGTCCTTACAAACAGGAAAAACACTGGAACTTCAAATATATACATGAAGGGAATAGTCCATGAAGCAATACCAGATTCTTGCTGCCAAGACGAAGCTGTAGATAGCAAACAGACACCTCCCACGAGTCTTCCAGACTGCGAGGCCACAAGCCAAGATCAGAGACGCTGAGAATCCACCCTTCCTGTATTGTGGAGTATTATCTTTGGGAGTCCTGGGACCTGGCTGTGATCTTTGGCGTCTCTGATTCTGGCTTGTGGCCTTGAAGGCTGAAACCTTGGGGGGAAAGGCGTGGGTCTTATTCTCTATAGTGGTGTGTGTGCCAGCAAGAAGTCTGCTGTATTGTCTGGCCGTCAGGACTCTGCTGTGAAGCCTCATAGCCTGCCTGTTCGGAAGAACAGGTTTTTCTCTGTGTTTATTTTTCAAACTATAAAGTGCCTTTGCTTTTACCAGCGTGTCTGGCTGTTTTTTCCAGTTGGTGTTGAAGTCTGGGGGCACCCAGACAGAACACCACCCAAACACAAGTGGCCTCTCTTATCTCCTGTAATATGCCCTCAATTGGTCTCTTCTACGCATAACTCTGCGCCTGCGTGGGTCCAAGACTTCTGCATCCAAATCGACCGAAGATAATGGAGATTGACTTCCTGGGCTGTGTGCCAAGCCCCCCTCTTCCAAGTCACTCCCACCTTCTTCTTCGTCCGAGGAAACTGAACTACCTGACTCTGTCGGCAATAACACAGGCCTATGACATGTTGAAGTTTCCCCTGCATCCACCTCCATATTCCCTGGGACAGGAGCTGGGACAGAGCCAACCACAACAACTAGCCTTGAGTGTTAAAGTGCTTTGTGCACTTTAGTCACAGGATATCATATAGCCCAAGCAGATATAGATATAGTATTCATACCTGTTCAAAGCTCTCTATCTCAAGAGAGTGGGCATGGTTTATGCATTTTCTTTCAACATCTTTCAGTGCAAATTGGGTGCTCTGGGGTGGAACTCCATTTTTGCTACTCCATTGTGTTCCCCCCTGTCTGAGCAGTAGCCCACCTCTGGTCGCGGGAGGGGCATTGCATTCTGTGTGTGGGCACTCGCACATGTGCAACAGTACACGCATACATGCACATTTTCAGCATCCAAGGGGGAAAAAAATTCACTGGTCTAGCCCTTTTTCGCTTTCTTATCTAATAGGAAGAAGATAATTGATATAGAATTTAAATTAAAATTCAATGGTTTAATATTTATTACACAAATAACACGCACACTAAAATTCCACAAAATTCCACTGGATCACCCCAAATATGATCTTTACATGTACAGTAGATACATCCAAGACTACATACAAGCAGGAAGAGAGAGAAAAAGAAATCTCCTAGTACAAATTGAAGTCTGCACACAATAACATTGTGTGGAGGGTTACCTTGTGAATTCTAACCTAACGATTGCTTTGATCTATGCAGCTTAATATGCCTGTGTGCTTTTTGGTTATTGCTGTTATTGAAAAGAACTTTAGATGTAATTCTATTGATATATTTAAGCTCGGGGGCTTTAATATAGTTCTTTCAGCTTCTGTAAACCAGTGTTCTCTAGTATTCAAGTCAAGAAGCACAATAACCAATATTTGTAACCAGAGTTTAAATAACAGCTGAAGATAAAAAGGAGCATTTTTTTAATTTAATCAAGGTGGAAAAAATCTGATATGAATCAGCTGCTTGATGTAATTTTTATCATAATTCTGATATTAATATGTCAAATACGAAATAGTTAACAAAAACTAAGATATATTCTTAAACTGGCCCTAGTATTTTTTTTTTTAATCCCAAATCTCTGTTTGTATTGTAAATAGTGACCAGTGAAGGCCAGAGCAAGCCAAGTGTGTCCTTGGGGAGCCTTTTCAGCTGGACTTTGTTTTTTGTTTCCACCATAGAAGATCTGGGTTGACCTATTTCTACAAGGCAGCACTGAGTCTTTTTAATAAATCAGTCTAACTCAGATCAAAATGCTCAGAGCTATAGGTCGTGGCTTAGTCAACCTCAGAAGCCAGTTCTCAGCAATCAGACGATAAAGTTTGGGGGGGGAAATTTTTTTTCCCCATGTAATTTTTGTCAGAGGGAATGGGATTTCAGAGTAGCTTGTTAGGTTTCCTCGTTTAGAAATAAACCTTCAAGAGCCAGCACAGCCTCTAAAATAAGTGAAAACCTTACTCAGTGATGCAGAATTGAAGGAGGTATTAGATGTTGTGACTGCTCTTAAAAGCTTTTCAAACATGACAAAGATACCTACAAAAGCATTATGCCTTAAAACTTGGAGATGCTGGACTGCTTTAGAGGAAGTGCTCAGTTTCAGGCAATTTATTTTATTTATTTTTATTTATTTTTATTTATTTATTTATTTATTATTTTTATTATTTTTATTTTGTCCAATACACAATGAGGGTTTTAGTGGGTATATATCTATATGCACATAGTAAAATACATGATGAAGGTTATAGAGGAGATACTCATAGTAAAATATATCTAAGAAATAATAGAAAAGAAGGTATAGTAATAGAACATATCAATGAAAGAATAGAAGAAGAGATATAGGAAGAGAAGAAAGGTATAGGAGGTATAGGAGAGCAATAGGACCAGGGACAGAAGGCACTCTAGTGCACTTGTACTCGCCCCTTACTGACCTCTTAGGAATCTGGATAGGTCAACCGTAGATAATCTAAGGGTAAAGTGTTGGGGGTTTGGGGATGACACTATGGAGTCTGGTAATGAGTTCCACGCTTCGACAACTCGGTTACTGAAGTCATATTTTTTACAGTCAAGTTTGGAGCAGTTAATATTAAGTTTAAATCTGTTGTGTGCTCTTGTGTTGTTTTGGTTGAAGCTGAAGTAGTCGCCGACAGGCAGGATGTTGCAGCATATGATCTTGTGGGCAATACTTAGATCTTGTTTAAGGCGTCTTAGTTCTGTGTTAGAAAGCTATTCACACTTCTGATTATAATGTTTGCTTCCTCCAAGCATACATTTTTCTATCGTTGGTAATAAAGGATTTACGCCCTGGATCATTGGATTATAAGAAGTAAGTTTTTTTCAGAATCCTTATTTTCATTCTTTTTTTCTGCCTGCAATGCAGTAGCTAATTTTACACTAAGGACTTAATTACTTCAGTTCTCCTGGCATTTTTTCTTTGGACTGTAACAAATTTAAGAGTATGTGGTTATGCCTGCAGTTCTCATTAGAGGTTCAAAAACAAGAATGCACCAGCTAGTGAATGGCCACTAGAAATATTGTAGATAACAAATCCACATTTTGTTTTTATTAGACCTCAAAAATTGTATACAATGCTTTAATCTCAACATCTGGATGAGTTGCTAATCTGGTAGAAGCAATGCCAGGTAGAAAAAAAAATTTAAAACAGAATTTTCCCAAGCTAATTATTTAGGGCCTTCTGCTTTGAGAGGATAACAAAGTTCATGTTTTATTATTCACCAAATAGTAAATAAGCAGAATAGCAAATAAAGATACATTTTATCTGTTGTGATTCCGTCTGAGGCCCCTCAGGGAACGGCTGATCCTCTGCCGACTTCCTGCTCAGAGGGGGAGGATGAGGAACAGGAGGTTCAGGCAGACGGGGAGGAGGAATCTCAGGCTGAGGGAGAGGGAGGACAGCCAGAGTCCCCCGAGAGGGAGCTCTCCCCAGCAAGCAGCCTGGATTCCTTAGATGAAAATGCACAAGCAATAATGGATCTCCGGCAGAGAAGAGCAACACAACGAAGGGGACAATTAGCCAGGTACTTTCAGCACTAAAGAGGCAACAGCTGGGTTTGGGTGTGGTGCTCTCTGGAAAGGCTGAAAAGGCAGACCCACCCTTCCTGGCTTGTGGAGTATTATCTTTGGGAGGCCTGGGACCTGGCTGTGATCTTTGGCATCTTGGAATTCTGGTTTGTGACTTTGAATACTGAAACCTTGGGGGGGGGAAAGGTGTGGGTCTTATTCTCTACAGTGGTGGGTGTGCCAGCAAGAAGTCTGCTGTATTGTCTGGCCATCAGGACTCTGCTGTGAAGTCTCATAGCCTGCCTGTTGGGAAGAACAGGTTTTTCTCTGTGTTTATTTTTCAAACTATAAAGTGCTTTTGCTTTTACCAGCGTGTCTGGATGCTTTTTCCAGTTGGTGTTGAAGTCTGGGGGCACCCAGACAGAACATTATCTATTCAGGTTAAATATCTCTCAAACTTCTTTCAAAAATTATTATAAAATTTAGCATGTTTTGTAAATTGTACATAAGCATTAGGTAAGTTTCACCTAAGCATTAATCGTTAGATTCAACACCTACAAAAAATATGCCCGTAGTAATGTTATGTTTATTCTAAATATAAATAAACATAAATATAAAGTGTCATGCATATCTTACTTTTCTTGCATGTTCATTCATGTGCTAATTTATGAGACTGTAAACTCCAAGCAATGTACAATTAAAGTGTGTAGAAAGACAAAATCAAGAATTTATTACAACGGTACAGACAGTCCTCGACTTACAACAATTCATTTAATGACTTTTTTCAGTAACAACATTTGTAACGTCTCCATGATCATGTGATCAAAAGTCATATACATGCCATGTCCTAAGGTCATCTGATCCCCTTTTGTAACCTTTTGATAAGCACAAAGTTAATGGAGAAGCCAGATTCACTTAACAACAAAGTTACTGTTTTGTCCGGTTGGGTCACGATCAGAAATAAAAAGCCACATGTGCTTTTGAAAATTTGATCATAGGCAAAATCTATTGTTAAAATAAACTGGTTAACTAAATTTTCATGCTGGCAGCTTTCCGCTCTAATGAGTCGAAGATAAGAGAGGCCCGGACTGTGAGCCAGAGAGAGTCATAAATCTCAGTTCTTAAAGTGTTTCTGGTAGCTTGACAAAACTTACAGTTCAGTGGAACTCAGCAGCTCATGAAATGGGTCTGAATGGAAGTCTGTGAAAGCAGAAAGATGTCTCAGTTTCGATTCACCAACTGTCATGATGATAAACGTTGTTCACCAAACCCCCTTTCCTCCAGCATGTCCCTTATATACTAACAAGGTGTGGCCAAATGTCCCCTAGATCTATTAATGTCAAGCATCTCTTCTCTTCATGTATTCTTGCCTACCCCATATCCTCCTGACCTCTGCATCTAATAGGGGGTCCTGCTCCTCTAATTCCCCATCGTCTTCTGAAACACTCAATCCCATAACGGGGGGGTGCTACAGACTCTAACTCAACTTCACTCTCACTCTTGGAATCAGATGGCAAGAACACTGGCCTGCGATGCCAGTACTCATCCATTTCTTGATCCTCAAAATCCGTGACCAGCTGAGCCGGATGTGGACTGCTTACAACAGTTACTAACTTATCAACTGCAATTATTCACTTAACAACTATGGCAAGTGTTCTGCCGGGCTCTCTGATAAGAGCCTCCCGAAAATTCAAGGGTACAAATTTCACACACACACACGTTTGAGAATACAAAACAATGTTCTTTATCACAAAAGTCAAAATAAACTAAGCACTCTTTTTGTATTGCAAAGAGCACTCTTCCCACAACAACCCGGTAGTCTGTACAATATCCCTTAAGCAGTCATTAAGTACTTAGCCAGCAGCTGTGGAGAAACTTCACACCTCTTCTTCTTCCAACAAAGGGAGACACCCACACATGCTGCTCTGCTTTGGTTTCAAAGGAGTGAAAGCAACAAAGTCCAGCACACAAGATTCCTGACGAAACTGCAACAGATATTCTTCCACAATGGTCAAACCCACATGCTGCTATTTATAGCAGCAGTCCTAATTACTGGAGCCCCACCCAAACACAGGTGGCCTCACTCATTTCCTGTAATATGTTCTTACTTGGTCTCTTCTATGCATAATTCTGCGCTTGCGTGGGTCCAAAATGTCATCATCTGAAGCTATAGAAGATAAGGAAGATTGACTGCCTTGGCTGTGTGCCAAGCCCTCCTCTGCTGAGTCACTCCCACCTTCTTCTTTGTCCGAGGAAACTAAACTCTGAACTGACTCTGTTGGCAATAACACAGGCCTGTGACATGTTGAATTTTCCCCTGCATCCACCTCCCCATTCCCTGGGGCAGGAGCTGGGCCAGAGCCAACCACAACAGGCAACAAAGGTCATAAAATGGGGCAAAACTCATTTAACAAATATCTCACCTAAAAACAGAAATTTTGAACTCAGTTGTGGTTGTAAGTCAAGGACTAACTGTATAAGTAATCATAAATAATAAACACCGTAATATCATCCATTAATATCCATTTATGCCATAATGTTCTTGTAGCAATATGATTTCCAAAGGTTTTCTGGGAAAAGGTGGTTTTAACAAGCCTCTGAAATTCCACAAGAACAATGGCCTCTCTTGCCTTTAAGGAAAGCTGTAGGAGAGGAATCTTTATGGAAAATGCTGGTTTTCAAGTCTTCTCTCATTAAATATCCCAACATCTGAGAATTTCCAGTAGGCACTCTCTGCTTTTTTCCATTGGTGGCGGATTTTACGCAGAACCAACAGTCTCAAAAATACCAAGCCCCAAGGTCAATGTAACTTTAATAAACATTATTTTAAATTGCACTCAGAAATAAACTGGCAAACAAGGCAGCTGCTTCATGATAGTGATTATCATAGTGATGACCAGGCTACGTGCAATCACATTTTCTACCAACTGGAATTCCATCCTCTCCATTTTTTCTTTTGCTCAATATTCAAAGGTGAACAGAAGATCAGCCTTTTTATACGACATGTGTTTATTAGAGGTTTGTAGCCTGTTCTTCAAGGTTCCTCTCCTCATAAATCAGCTCATGCCAGAATAAAAAAGTAATATAACAAAATGTCAGTTTATTAAAATATAACCAAATAACAGGAATAGACAATAAGATCAATGATGACAGACAAAGTAATTAAATAACGAACCACAAACATAATTCAAGTCTGGATTGGCAGAAGTGAGCCTGTACAATACACAGACATATACAGTGATACCTTGTCTTACAAACTTAATTGGTTCCGGGACGAGGTTCTTAAGGTGAAAAGTTTGTAAGACGAAACAATGTTTCCCATAGGAATCAATGGAAAAGCAATTAATGCGTGCAAGCCCAAAATTCACCCCTTTTGCCAGCCAAAGCGCCCGTTTTTGCACTGCTGGGATTCCCCTGAGGCTCCCCTCCATGGGAAACCCCACCTCCGGACTTCTGTGTTTTTCCGATGCTGCAGGAGAATCCCAGCATTGCAAAAACGAGCGCTTCACTGGCAACGGAAGTCCGGAGGTGGGGTTTCCCAGCGAAGGGAGCATCAGTGAAATCACAGCATCGCAAAAACACCAAGTCCTCGAAACTCCACCTCCGGACCTCTGTGTTTTTGCGATGCTGCAATTTCACTGAGGCTCCCCTCACTGGGAAACCCCAACTCTGGACTTCCGTTGCCAGTGAAGCGCCTGTTTTTGCGCTGCTAGGATCCCCCTGCTGGGATTCCCCTGCAGCATCACAAAAACACGGAAGTCCGGAGCTGGGGTTTCCCATGGAGGGGAGCCTCAAGGGAATCCCAGCAGCACAAAAACGGGTGCTTCGCTGGCAATGGAAGTCCGGAGGCGGGGCATCCCAGCGCCGGCAGTGGGTTTGTAAGGTGAAAATAGTTTGTAAGAAGAGGCAAAAAAATCTTAAACCCTGGGTTTGTATCTCGAAAAGTTTGTATGACGAGGCATTTGTAAGATGAGGTATCACTGTATAGCAAAAACAGAACCTTCCTTGTATCTTTTCCTAGTAATGGAGTATCGATAAGGCATATGATTTTTTTTTTTGCACAATTCATAAGCTTTCTTGAAGCTCTCCAAAATGCTTAAATTAGCATGCAGTTTCTCTTTATTGATATATTCATTCTTTTAATGATAAGATACTTCAGAAGTCAGATTAGAATTGCTAATATAATTTTTCATATGCTGATGATTGCTCAATGAGAAATAAGATTGTTCTCTGCCTTTACAAATGTGGTCTTTATCTAATGCGGCTTTTGAGACAGGATGTCTCGTGGAGTCAAAGTTAATTCCCTTTGAGTATTCCATTTCAGTATTAGCAACTCTTTTGCCCGAGGACAAGATTTCTATTAAGCAATTCCTATCCGCATTTTTTTTTCCAGTACATAATTTCCAGTGCATAATTTTCTAGTTAATTTATTTACTTACTTACTTCTGTCTCATTCTTTCATTAGTATTTTTATTGGCTATTAGATTTAATTGGTTCTTTACAAGCAAGAATAGCTGTTGGGGTCCAGCAAGAAATCCCAGAATTTAGTTGTGAAGTTTTGCAAATGTGAATCTCCCAATTGTGGTATAAGTCAAGAACTACTTACAATTGTGTGTAACAAAGTGGCAAATGCATTTTAACCTAAACAAGTGCAAAGTTATGCATATTGGGGCAAAGAACCCCAATTATACCTACCAACTGATGAGGACCAAGCTTTCTGAGACAACCCAAGAAAGGGATCTTAGGGTTTTGGTGGACAGCTCAATGAAGGTGTCAACCCAGTGCACAGCAGCAGTAAAAAAAACAATTCCATGCTTGGCATGATTAGGAAGGGAATCGAAAATAGGTCGGCAAGTGTTGTATTGTCTCTGTACAAATCGATGATGAGACAACACTTGGAGTACTGTGTACAGTTCTGGTCACAGCACCTCAAGAAGGATATAAGAGAACTGGAAAAGGTGCAAAAAAGGGCAACAAGAATGATCAAGGAAATGGAGCACCTCCCTTATGAAGCCAGGTTGCAACGCCTTGCATTTAAGATTGCATTTAAGAGGTGACTTGATCAAAGTGTATAAAATCATGCATGGGGTAGAAAAGGTGGATAGGGAAAAATTCTTTTCTCTATCACACAATACTAGGACAAGGGGGCACTCACTAAAATTTATAGGTAAGAAAGTGGGGACAAATAAAGGGAAATATTTCTTCACCCAGAGGGTTGTTGGTTTATGGAATTCCCTTCTAGAAGAGTTCGTGACAGCTGTCAGCCTGGATAGCTTCAAAGCAGGATTAGACAGATTCATGGACGCTAACTGTATAGGTGGTTATTGAAATGGATGTCTAAGTGCCACCTCTATGTAGGTGAGGCAGGCAGGATTCCCTTGGGTACCATTTGTTGGGGGTCAAGGGAAAGGGAGGGTTTTGCCTTCTCTTTCTGCTCAAGATCCCCATGTACAATTGATGGGCCACTGTATGACACAGAATGCTGCACTTGATGGGCTTTGGCCTGATTCAGCATGGTTCTTCTTATGTTCACATGTTCTTGTTTGAGAAGGGAAGTCTCCAGGTCATCATAAAGTGATGACAGTTAAGACAAATCTCTCACTTCCCTGTCTAGGTTGGCTGAGCTGCATTTCAAATTTAGTGTACAAATTTATTTGCCTAGTCAATATCAAAATGCTGGTTGCAAAAACAAACCTGTTCTCCTTTTTTGGTCGATGTTTTTCCAAATGCAGATTTAATCATGTCATTTGGGTTTGGCGGATTGATTTTTTTAAACTCAATTTATTTAATTGTCCTATGGAAATTATCATTGCAAGGGCAATGAAACAATAACTTTTTCAATCTTGTGATATTCTTTTTATTCAGGTTTAGGTCATAGTGTTTCCTCACATTTCCCCCCAACAAATTACATTGATTCAAAAAGGTGCCCTAACCCTTCTACGCTCCTATGAAGAAGCAGAAGCAATAGACCAGGGTGTCAAACTCACATCGTCACATCAGCATGACGTGATGTATCAGGACTTTCCCCCCCTTTTCTAAACCGGGTATGGGTGTGGCTAGTGTGTGATACATCTGGCACGTGGGCCAGGAGTTTGACAGCCTTGCAATAGACTATTCATTCTAATTGTACCAGTCTTGTGCTAATCAAATGGACAGAACTAACTCTTTCTATGCAAGAGACTGTTTACACAGAACATACTGTTATGGTTAGCTCTGGCCCAGCTCCTGCCCCAAGTAATGTGCAGGTGGATGTGGGGGAGACATCCACATGTCGCAGGCCTGTTTTGCTCCCAGTATAATCTGCCGATGAAGTCTCCTCTGACCAAGGAAGCGTGAGTGACAGGGAAGAGGGGAGTTTGGCAGATAGCCCAGGAGGAGATCAGTCATCTGTATCATCCCTGGATTCTGAACAAGAATTAATGACACATCCACGCATGCGTAGAGTGATGCATAGGAGACAACAACTGAAGGATTATTACAAGAGAAAATGAGGCCACCTATAACCATGGGTGGGGCTGCTGTAATTAGTGCTACAGATAAAAGTGCAGCCTGGTGTTTTAGCCTCATGGCAGTTTATCTGATTCATTGTTTCATCAAGATCGTGCTTTTTGCTGTGTGTGTGGACTCTCTGGACTTTAGAATGGGACTCAATTTCCCAGTTATTGGGTGAGCAATTGGACTGCATTTAACCTGTGCCTTGTGTGTTCCAGAACATCCCTTTGACATTTAAAAAGGGAGCTGTTTCTGTTTTTCTGTTTATAAAACCTTTTGGGTTTTCCTTTTATCGTATGGTGTGTGTCTTCCTGGACTAATTACCCTGTAATTACAGGCGGTTGAGACACGCTGGCAGAACACATACTGGCTCCTTTATTGTGATTTTACTCCAGGCTGTGAAAGGAGTTGGTTGATCCAAAATATAGATAACACAGTACAGAATAGATAATATTGGTGTTCTGCTTTGGACCTACCGGATCGGAACAAAGAAGCTCCCAGGAGCAAAGGATTCAATTCAAACACTTTTATATAGTTAAAGATGCTTTGTTCAGACAGGAGCAGATTTTTTCAGATGAGGTTGGCAGAAGCCTCGCTCAAATTGGCCAAGAGATAACAAATGGCCAGCAGCCAAGAGGCAGAGTTAATTAGCACATTCTTCCTTGAGAGAAGGTCCATAAATCACACACATACCCTCACAGATCTCCAGATTTCTTTTATCATTCATCCGCATCTCTGCATGACTCTTAAAGGAGCCACAACAGTTTCTCAGCACGGCAGTTCTGGAACTCCAGATCTGAGTCCTCGACCATGATGAATGTTGAAACTCCACGTCTCTTTACCCAGAAACTGTTCTGTCGGGCTCTCTGGTAGACTTCTCCCAAAAATTCACAGGTACAAATTTCAGACACACACACGTATGAAAATTCAAAACAATGTTCTTTATAATGAAGAGTCACTTAAACTAAGCCCTCTTTTGGTATAGCAAAGAGCACTTGCCTCCCAACAAACTGGTAATTTGTACAAGTCCCTTATCAGTTCTGTGATACTTAGCTTGCAGCTGTGAGGCAATTCACAGTCCTTCTTTTTTCACAAAGCGAAACACACTTTGCTCTGGTTTAGTTTCAAAGCGGGGAAAAATCAGCACACGGAAGGTCAAAGTCAGTAAAGCAGTCACAAAACACAACGGTCAGATAATCCTCCACAATGGCCAAACCCACAGGCTGCTATTTATAGCAGCCTCAATAATTACCACAGCCCCACCCAACCACAGGTGGCCTCATTTTCTTTGATAATAATCTCTCAGTTGTTGTTGCCTATGAATCGCTCTCCGCATGCGTGGCTGTATCATTAACTCTTGTTCTGAATCCAAGGAGGAGCTAGATAATTGATCTCCTTCTGAGCTGTCTGCCACACTCTCCTCCTCCCTGTCACTCATGTCTTCTTGGTCAGAGGAGCCTTCATCAGCAGATTCTACCAGGGGCAAAACAGGCCTGCAGCATGTGGATGTCTCCCCCACATCCACAGTCTTTGGGGCAGGAGCTGGGCCAGAGCTAACCACAACAGAAACCCTCCCTTATATACAGACTGTTTATAGCTCAGCTGTTTCCTAGAGCTATAACTGAGTAGACTTTCTTTCATAGGCTCACTTTCTGAACTTTTTCCCATAATGATATTCCTGTCTTCTTTTTGACCTTCTGAGCTGGGCATCTAATAGGGATTCCTGAGCCCCAATGTCTCCCTCCTCCTCTGACTCAGACATTACCATCCTCGGGGTTTCCACAGTCTCTGGAGATTCCTTGGTTTCTAACTCTCCCTCATTCTCACTCTCTGATTCAGTAGTCAACAATACTGGCCTAGGATTGCCAGTATGGACCCAGTTCATCCTCCTTAGACTCTGTATTAAGCGACCCAGTTGTGAACCACTCACTCACAATAATTGGTATGTTCAGTGGAGAGAGGGAGATGGTCCTTCCTCGCATCTATGAGAATCTGAGCTTTAAAGGAGAAATTAAGGGGGGAACCCCCAAATATACTGGAAATAAGGATATAAACATATAAACATAGAAGTCTGATGGCAGAAAAAGACCTCATGGTCCATCTAGTCTGTATTTTATCTTAGGATGGATATATATTTATCCCAGGCATGTTTAAATTCAGTTACTGTGGATTTATCTACCACGTCTGCTGGAAGTTTGTTCCAAGGATCTACTACTCTTTCAGTAAAATAATATTTTCTCATGTTGCTTTTGATCTTTCCCCCAACTAACTTCAGATTGTGTCCCCTTGTTCTTGTGTTCACTTTCCTATTAAAAACACTTCCCTCCTGGACCTTATTTAACCCTTTAACATATTTAAATGTTTCGATCATGTCCCCGCTTTTCCTTCTGTCCTCCAGACTATACAGATTGACTTCATTAAGTCTTTCCTGATACGTTTTATGCTTAAGACCTTCCACCATTCTTGTAGCCCGTCTTTGGACCTGTTCAATTTTGTCAATATCTTTTTGTAGGTGAGGTCTGCAGAACTGAACACAGTATTCCAAATGTGGTCTCACCAGCGCTCTATATAGCGGGATCATAATCTCCCTCTTCCAAAAACTCTTAGCCGATTATTTGGTTGTGGTGAGAGGCAGAGGTTTACATTCATTCTTCCCAGCTTCTGCAAAAAGTCTTCTCAGAGGCATGTAATTCATTTGAACAGGTCTGATTGGTACTGAAAGCCATCTGGGCTTTAAAAAGGCACTAAACATGTTGAAATAAATAAAAAATAACCTGAAAATGTACAATTAAATTTAGTTCCACTTCACAGATTTTAAATTCCCTGAACTGGATGTGAGTGTTTACCTTCTTTTTTCTCCTCTGACAGACGTAAGCAGTGTCATAGTTCAGGGGTTTTAGAAATGAATCATTTGATGGGGATTCTTTTTGAATGGCTCCAGTCATATCTTTGAAACACACCATTCTACTGTAGAAAACACAAATAGAGGTGAAACTTGAAAAATTAGAATATCATACAAAAGTTCATTTATTTCAGTAATGCAACTTAAAAGGTGAAACGTAATATATGATAGAGACTCATTCCATGCAAGGCAAGATAGTTCAAGCCATGTTTTGTCATAATTGTGATGGTTATGGGATACAGCTCATGCAAAAATCAGAAAATTAGAATATTACATGCAATCAATAAAGCAAGGATTGTACATATAATAATAATAATAATAATAATAATAATAATAATAATAATAATAAATTAGATTTGTATGCCGCCCCTCTCTGAAGACTTGGGGAGGCTCACAACAACAACAATACAAAATACAGAGTACAAATCCAATAAAAATTAAAAACGAAATTTAAAACCCATAGATATTAAAAACAATCATTACTGCACAATCATACCATTCACATGTATTACAGTCAGGAAAAAAAGTGGTGGGGGGGGAAAAGATAGTTATTCCCCCCCCCCATGCCTGGCGACATAGATAGGTCTTCAACATCTTGCGGAAGGCGGGAAGAGTAGGGGCAATTCGAATCTCCGTGGGGAGTTGGTTCCAGAGGGCTGGGGCCGCCACAGAGAAGGCTCTTCCCCTGGGTCCCACCAGATGGCATTGTTTACTCGAAAGGACCCGGAGAATAATATCGGACCTCTGAAAAGTATAAGCATGCATATATACTCAGTACTTGGTTTTGTCCCTATTGTCTACTTTTTATCTTTACTTATCTAATGTTTAATATGTACAAATTATCACCCTATAATTGTTTGACAAATAAATAAAATAAATAAATAAATAAATAAATTAGTGCCTCAATGCAGAAGGGCATGGAAGCTATCAGCCTGTGGCACTGCTGAGGTGTTATGGAAGACCAGGATGCTTCAATAGCGGTCTTCAGCTCTTCTGCTTTGTTCGGTCTCATGTCTCTCATCTTTCTCTTGGCAATAACCCCGTAAATTCTCTATGGGGTTCAGGTCAGGTGAGTTTCTTGGCCAATCAAGTACAGTAATCCCACAGTCATTGAAATAGGTTTTGTTGCTTTTGGCAGCGTGGGCAGGAGCCAGGTCCTGCTGGAAAAATGAAGTAAGCATCCCCATAAAGCTTCTCTGTGGAAGGAAGCATGAAGTGCTGCAAAGTCTCCTGGTAGACAGCTGCATTGAGCCTGGACTTAATGAAGCACAGTGGACCAACACCAACAGATAACATGGCTTCCCAGATCAACACAGACGGTGGAAACTTTTGCATCTCATTTGGAAACAAGACCCAGAGCATCAAGGAAGAATGGAGAGGCACACACTGCAAGATGCTGGAAGTCCAGTGTGAAAGGGAAAAATAAAGGAAAAATAAAGGAAAACGCATATAGATGGAATTGTGAATGGGTCTAGTTCCATGCTGTTGTGGTTAGCTCTGGCCCTGCTCCTGCCCCAAGGACTGTGGATGTGGGGGAGACATCCACATGCTGCAGGCCTGTTTTGCCCCGGTGGAATGTGCTGATGAAGGCTCCTCTGACCAAGAAGACATGAGTGCCAGAAAGGAGGAGAGTGTGGCAGACAGCTCAGAAGGAGATCAATTATCTAGCTCCTCCTTGGATTCAGAACAAGAGTTAATGATACAGCCACGCAGGCGGAGAGCGATGCATAGGCAACAACAACTGAAAGATTATTATCAAAGAAAATGAGGCCACCTGTGGTTGGGTGGGGCTGTGGTAATTAGTGAGGCTGCTATAAATAGCAGCCTTTGGGTTTGGCCATTGTGGAGGATTATCTGATCATTGTGTTTCGTGACTGCTTTACTGACTTTGATCTTTGTGTGCTGATTTTCCCCCGTTTTGAAACTAAACCAGAGCAAAGCGTGTTTCACTTTGTGAAAGAAAAAGGACTGTGAATTGCTTCACAGCTGCAAGCTAAGTATCACAGAACTGATAAGGGACTTGTACAAAATACCAATTTGTTTGGAGACAAGTGCTCTTTGCTATACAAAAAGAGTGCTCTCTTTATTTGCATTTTCGGTATAAAGAACATTGTTTCGAATTTTCAACATGTGTGTGTCTGAAATTGTATCTGTGCATTTTTGGGAGGATTCAACCAGAGAGCTCGACAGAACACATGCTCTCCACTCAAACAAATCCATTCAGAACTTTGTGTTGGTATGTCTGCTGTTCCCCCAGCATCTATCTCCATCCTTTTATTCCCCAACTCCAATCCTACTCCAGTGTACAACTTTAAAAAGTGATATTTTTTTTATATTCAATCTGTGTCTATTCCAGTTATAATTACAAATGGACACTGCTCAAAAGACATTACACCAAAAGAAAAATAAACCCAACAGTAGAGTTGTTCAGATATCATAAACTGGCTAATAAAATGCTTTATAACCACCTAGTGCTTATGAAACCTCATTAAGGTGGAAAGGCAACAAAACTAAATAATGAGGATTTGCTTATAGCAGTTTCAATTTCTATACTTCAGTTTGTAAATAAAAATAATACTAAAATAAGGCTCATGAAATGAAAGAGCTAGTTGTTTCAAGGTCAACATTGTTAAGCTTCAACACAATTTAATTATAAAGCAATGCCTTTGAATATTTTTCTAATTAGAAAATGTCACGGTGCCAATAATCTTGTTATATGATTGAAGTCTATGCATAAGCCACTAACATCCAGTGAAATTATTACATTGTCTAAAAACTAAAAAAAGATTGCTCATTTATGACCGCAACATTTGGGGACGTATTCCACAGGAAGTGGAAAAGACAGACAGAATTCTAGTTGTTTGGCTTATATATCAGTTATTGTGTCCTTGTCTCTCTATGAATGGAAGGACGTAGACTAGCAAATACTGCTAGAAGAATGCCTGGATAGCATTACAATTAAGTGCTTCTAAAACTGGTTTGAAATCCATACTGAAACAGTGCTGATCAATAGTTCCATAAAGAATGACTGCAGAGTCATTCCATGTCAAGTGGACCAGTGGTCCCCACCTTATCATGTCAGATTTTGATGAAATTTGGCGCATAGTTTCTTTATGATATAAAACCATGCTGTGCAAAATTTTAGTTCAAAAGACTAAAAATTGGGAGTTCTAGGAGACCTCAAGTAAAGGGTTGCAAAATGCTAAAAGTTGGGCCAACTTCCAGAAGCTGTAAACTTGGCAGTTTCAGGAGTATGTTGGAGATATTTGGATAACCTTCACACCTTGTAAGGCTTTATAAACTGGCAAAACCCCATGTACCCAGTCCTCTTGCTTTTTACATGTTTCAGGCTCAAACTGTGCAAAAAAAACCCTCAAAAATGAATTTACAGCAAACCTCAGGCTGTTGTAGTTTCAAATCTACTTGGCCTTTCATGTTGATTTTTGGCAGGTGTACTAGGTACACAGTTGCAATGAGGACTTCCAATTTGCAGCACTTTCTTTCAAGTTGTTGAAAAACTATAAGAGTCCAGAGTTGGTATTTAACAGGCTTTTGCCAAATATTGGCTATCTTTGATGCCCTGTTTGATCCTGTAGGACAGCTTCAATCCTCTTCAGTTTAGCACTATTATAAAGAGCAGATTCTCTTATTTTGTTTTAATTTTGGTGTCTCTTCATATAAGGATTGAAAAAATGTACTCAACTGTTTGCGGGCAGTCTGTGATTTCTGCACTGCACCCTTGATACAAGTGCAGTAAAAGTGATTACCAGCATGGATCCATTGCTGATCATTTTCTTGACTGAATTTTAACCTCAATAAAGAGAAATCAATTAAGTTTCAATGTTATATCTGATCATGCTCCAATAATATTGTCAGTAGTATTTATGAGGATTGTGTTGACTCCAAATGTGCTATGGACTTCTTGGATTGTGATTCTACAGCACAAAAACTGATGGATTGCTAGCCTGAAGTTGGGAAGTCAATCCTGAAGGTGTTGGATCTAATGATGTAAGTTTTATTTTATTTCATTTCATTTTTTTAATTCACCAAACATGTATTAGATAACATGTATATATATATACAGTATATGTATGTGTTGTGGTTAGCTCTGGCCCAGCTCCTGCCCCAAGGACTGTGGATGTGGGGGAGACATCCACATGCTGCAGGCCTGTTTTGCTCTCGGTGGAATCTGCTGGTGAAGGCTCCTCTGACCAAGAAGACATGAGTGACAGGGAGGAGGAGAGTGTGGCAGACAGCTCAGAAGGAGATCAATTATCTAGCTCCTCCTTGGATTCAGAACAAGAGTTAATGATACAGCCACGCATGCGGAGAGCGATGCATAGGCAGCAACAACTGAGAGATTATTATAAAAGAAAATGAGGCCACCTGTGGTTGGGTGGGGCTGTGGTAATTAGTGAGGCTGCTATTTATAGCAGCCTGTGGGTTTGGCCATTGTGGAGGATTATCTGATCGTTGTGTTTTGTGCCTGCTTTGCTGACTTTGACCTTTGTGTGCTGAGTTTTCACCGCTTTGAAACTAAACCAGAGCAAAGTATGTTTCACTTTGTGAAAGAAGAAGGACTGTGAATTGCCTCACAGCTGCAAGCTAAGTATCACAGAACTGATAAGGGACTTGTACAAATTACCAGTTTGTTTGGAGACGAGTGTTCTTTGCTATACAAAAAGAGTGCTTCGTTTATTTGCATTTTCGGTATAAGGAACATTGTTTTGAATTTTCAAACGTTTGTGTGTCTGAAATTGTATCTGTGCATTTTCGGGAGGATTCTACCAGAGAGCTCGACAGAACATGTATGTATGTAACATATTTTGCTGATAATGAAAAGATAAACATGATTATGAATGCATGAAATGGATATGAATAAAAGGGAATATTGGGACACGCTGGTGTTCTTATGCATGTCCCCTAAAGACCTCTTAGGAATGGGGTGAGGTTGACAGAAGACAGTCAGGGAAAGAATCCAAATCTTCTCCAAGTGCCCAGTCCTAAAACAAGATGGCAGTTAAGAAGAGTCTAGCTATTATCCTCTGTGTAACTCCTTGAGCATCACTAATCAATCAAGGTCAATTTGCTATTTAAGGGCATGCTTCAAGGTTCCCTCTAGCTTCTTGATCTGTTCTGCTGGTTTTAAATTCCTACAGCCTCCAGGCTCACTGCCCTGTAGACTAATCAGTAGTTTTTGACCTCTGGATTGGATTCAGCAAACGCCGGCTGTTCTGAACTTTTGACTTTCAGCTAATAGCTTGGGCGTTTTTTCCCCTTTAGCTATTTCCATAGACTGGCTTATTCTGTTCCTGTCCGCAGGCAAATAATTCTTTTACTCTGCTTGAGTGGATGTAATCTTCAATTTGCAACCTTCAGTCTGGGTTTTATCTATTTAAGCACTGAACTGATTTATGGTCCAGTTAATAAATCAATTAGAGCAATATACTAATTATTCTTGTATAATTATTCTTGCCTATTCACAGATCAACTTCACACAAAAATACAAAATATTTAAATTTCCTTTTCCAAAAAACAGCAAGACATTCTTTCAGATAACAAATTCATTAATTAATTTGTTGAATCTGTGAGACATTAATTAGTTTGGGGTTAAATTACTACACATATAGCAATGTGCATCTTGTATTTTCTTTAAAAAGAATCTCAGCATATCCTGGAAAAGAGAATATATACAGGGGGAAAAACACCCACGTAATTGACTGGCTACTAGAATATAACAGCTGCAATAACTTATCTCCTTCACAGTTAAATATTCAAAGGACAAGATTAAAACATATCCAGCCACGCAGATATAGAAACAGTGAGTTTTGCTTTGGAAACAAATCCACTGAATGACCGGAGGACAGTTACTTTATCTCAACCCAAAGAAGATGACAATGGCAAACCATTGAAAAACCTTACCAAGAAAACTTTTATATGTAGTCTTTGAGAATCGAACATGATTGAATGAAAGAATATACTGTGTGTTGTGTTTGGGCCTGGGCCAGCCGTTGCTCCCACAAATGGGAGAGATGTGGCACACACTGAATGTGAAAGCCTGGCTGACAGCCAGGAAGATGTGGCAGACAGCCAGGAGGACGAGGCCACTGGTACGCAGGAGTCAGCAGACAGCCCAGAGGATTTGACATACAGCCTTAGACAGTCTTTCCTCTCTGGATTCTTCTGCAGATCAATATATTGATCTGCATAGCCGAAGAGCTATGCAAAGAAGGGATCGCTTTAAGGAGTATTACAAGTCATTATAGGAGCACCTGGGCTGGGTGTTGTTCTTATACTGAGGGCTGGGTGTGGTTCCCTTAATGAGGGCTAAAGGTATAAAAGGGAACAATGGCCCAAGGCAAACTGTGGCTGTTTATCTGTGTTATTTTGTGGTTCCTGCTCTGAAGTTTCTGTTCCGTACCGTTGGAGTTTTCAACCTAGCTTTTTCAGACAAGTGGGAGGTGAAAACTATGGGACTTCCTGTTTGCTTCAAAGATTCAAAAGGACTCCTGAAACGTCTTTGCTCATTCCAGGTTGTCTTTGTTTGTTTTTTCCTGTGTTTTTGTATGTGGCTGGAGTAAGCCTTGCACTATCATTGTTTTTGGACAATAAGAACTGTTTTGAGTAACCCTTTTTTTTGTTTAATATAAGTTTGCTGATTAGCACAGCACGTGTGTGTTTGATTTCTTTTCCTTGGACTATTACGCATTGCCTGAGCCAGTCAGGCAGAACACTGTGTATGTTTTTATATGCTACACACATAGAGACACACCTAATTTGACTTTGAGCATGAGTACAGAATGAACAAGTTTATATATATTTTAAAATAAAACAAATATTTCTGAAATTTATTTCTTAATATTATGGCGCTGAGTTATCAACATCATTACATCTATGAAAGCAGGAAAGAAACCTGGTCCATATAGATTTCCACTAGAATTAAGGTATTAATTAAGAACATTTATTCTTAAATTGTTGGCTACTTTTATAAATGAGATTTATATGAAATGCATGTTTTCATCATTTTATGAGTCTACATTACAGTAATAGTGATTGAAATTGGGTCTTACATATTGGTTAATATGTAATATACATTTAATATCCTTGTTAAATGTATATACTAAAATTTTAATTGTGACATTATCACAGAGATTACTGAACATATTTCCTTTTTCTGATTCATCCTCATCTATACAGATTTTTTAAAGGAAGTCATGCATCTCTTAATATTAGACTATTAGTACATAAACTTAATATATGAGAAAATGTATTCGACTATGGTCACTGCTTTAGACGTAGAAAAAGCTTTTGATGTGTGCTCATTAATTTTTTTAAACATATCTATTAACTAGGTTAGACTGCGGAATTTAAATTACTCAGCTTCATAGAATCCATTAAAATATACTATATGTAGTGGCTTTGAAAGTAGAAAAAAAGATGTATATATATTTTTTCTACTATCTTGCCTGCAGGAACTATCCCTATGGAAAACAGCTGATCCAGCCAAACTGCAGTGGCTTTTCAAATATTTTCTACATGCAAAATCTCTCATAGTAGATAGCATATTGTTACTATTAATTATGATAATAGGTAGATGGCCAGTACATTTGCTTGAGCAATGTTAATGGATAACTTATTTACTCCTGGCTTAAGGATGTGGACAAGATACTTGGAGTTATTATCTGCTCATGAGATCAACTCTAGTAGCATTTGTGTATTACTTTTGTTACAGTATTTTTAATTTCATTTTCCTGCTTTCATACACCCACTGAAGAATTAATGTTTTCCTAAATATTTTTGCAAATATGATGAAAATTATTAAGCTATAATTCTTCCACTGACTGTATGGTTTTGACCCAGGGATAGGTTGACTTATTTCTTTTTGTCAATGTTGTTTGGTAAATACATTCCATGTATATAGGTTTTCCATATAATTTCTCTCCACCCCAAATTAAGAGATTGTAAAGTTATAAAACGGGGAGTTTATATATGTAGGTTTTCCATGACGCAAAACAACAGGAAGATCTCCCCCCCCACACGTAAGAGTTTTTATTGGCAATTTTCACTTTTATCGCTTAAATACGCAAACTACTATAACAAGAAAAAAATATTTCTATAAAACGTGTAGAAAAAAAATACACACAAGAAATAGAAGGAAAAAACCATCCAAAGAAAACCCAAATAAACTTTAATACTGATACGTTTTTAAACAGCAAATTACACTTTATTCATAAAGAATTGCGTTAATCAGACTATCGTTATGTGATCAAGATTCAGATAAAGTTTATAAATGAGCACATCTTTAATACATTGTTTAAAAGCAAAAATTACACTGCCAATTTGTTCCATTGGAAATGGATCTCTTTTTTTTGCTCTCAGGTAAAAAAAAGAATACTTATTTCTTATACACAGGAATATCTTTGACAATAATCACATCTGTATTATCAATCTTCAGTGCTGTATGTAATGCTTAGGCAAATCTTAATTCCGTATCTCCCTTTTGACAAAGTGCCCCCAAATATCCCTCATAATCTTCAGTGCTGTATGTAATGCTTAGGCAAATCTTAATTCCGTATCTCCCTTTTGACAAAGTGCCCCCAAATATCCCTCATATTTCTTAATATCACAAATCTTGTTTTTATTCTTTAAATCACCAATTTATACAAATTATACCTCCTCATCCAAATCCAAAACATTTTCTAATAAGTTAACAACTTTAAAAAATATATTTTCATCAGAATCCCCTGGGAGTGCTATAAATGTCAATTATTTTCCTCTCTCAATGCCAATACTAGTCGAGTTCTATTGTCCAGTTTCTTTCTAATTCTTTTTCTGCAACCTCTCTCTCTTTACTCTCCAGAATTGCAACTTTGTCATTGCTTTATGTCCCCAGATACTTGTTTTTACAGAGCTCTTTTCTTGGACCAGGGCAGTTACAATTCTTGGGCTAACAGGATGCACAATAAGCCTTTCCCGCTGGAATGAGCAGACTGGACTAGCCCCTTTGAAGTGAGATGTTCTTCATATGCTCTGGACCCATGCCATAAAGGGCTTTAAAAGTGATAACTAATACCTTGAATTGAAGCTGACGTTAAGAGTGGTGTCACATGTACCATCAGAGGTGCTTCCAGAACTCTCTGCACCATTTCATTCTATTCCAGTTGTTATCAAGGTTGAACAGCTTTTGAACCATTTAAGTATTACTGCTTTCAACTTACCAAAGAACTGGGGAGGATAAAAGAATGCAGATGCTTTTGAGGAAGACCGTGAGAGCCAAGATCCCACCGAGGACATTGATGCAGTTATCCAACAGAGAAGTGAACTGTTCTCAAAATGAAAGAACAATTCATAATTGGACAATGTGACCAAACTGGGGTTGGGAGAAGGAGCCATTGTTTAACTATACAGTCATTGTACAGGAAAAATCAGAGTTGGTTTTGATTCTTCAGTGTCGAATCGTTGTATCCAATAAAGTTTTGCTTTTGGGATTTTCTTGAGTTTACTAGTCAGACCGTTGACATTTGTAGTTTCTGGATACTATTCAAGGGTACAGTGTTCCCTCGATTTTCACGGGTTTGAACTTCGCGAAACGTCTATACCACGGTTTTTCAAAAATATTAATTAAAAAATACTTTGCGGTTTTTTTCCCTATACCACGGTTTTTCCCGCCCGATGACGTCATATGTCATTACCAAACTTTCGTTTCCCTTTAAAAAACATTTTTTTAAATAAACTTTGTTAAGTGAATCACTGGACAGCCAACAGCCCACAGGTATAGAGGTAGCTGATGAGGAAGAGGAGGAACAGCTGGGTCCAGTGCCTGATGCATGGATGTGCAGAAGAAGGCAGAGAAGTGGAAATTGGTGGTCCAATCCTTGGGATGGAAGAGCCCCTACTGCTAGAGAAGCCCCATACTAGCTCTGGGGATAAAAGGCAGGGGGTGGAGATGAATAGATGTGGCAGACAACTATTCATCTCCCCTCTGGACAGATTTGTTAGCCTGTGGTGAGAAAGGAACTTATTTACTGCGGCTGCTGCCGCTTCTAATAATCCTAATCATTAACTTCAGAGGGTTTGTCGTGTTTGGGGAGCTGGTTAGAACAAATTCCATCTCTACATTTCTATCCAGAGCCTCTTAACCATGTGACAGATATGTACTGGGGAGGGGGGTAACTAAAAAACTGGGGAAAGTTTTAAACAAACAATGATGCCTACTTAATTCTAAATCTTACCACTATAATTATTTATCTTCTCACAATTTCTGTAAACTCCTTTTCCATTTCTTGCCCTTTTCTTTTATAAGGTGGTTTGAATTGCTACATCTTTGTAAACTACCAGGTCTTTGGCTGTTATGCTATTCGGCATGTCTGGATTTCATGAAGTCCATTCACCTTTCAATTGCGTGTGTTTCTGAGTTTGCGTCGGGTTTTTTTCACATTTACAGTCACTGTCCAAAACCAACTTTGTCCTGCTGTTCTGCGATTTCTTCCTCTTTCGATTATCTTTCTCTTTTCCAGCATTCCGCTATATAAGTGTGATCTCCTCTCTTGAAGCAGAAAGCAAACTCCTTTTATAATTGGTGCATAGGTGCGGTTCAGCTAATTTAGTTGCAGATAGTACTTGTTTAGTTGTCCCAACTGGGATCAACAATTGTCATTAAGCAAAGTAATTGCTAACTGAAAATTCAACTGTGCATATGTTCTTACTTAAATTCCCTTTGCTGTAAAGACCCACGAAACTCTTAAATGCAAGGATTGATTGCAACGTTGGTTTTTCATAACTGTAACCACAAATGGTCGCTAAACAAGGCAGTCACTAAATGGGAAGTACCTCTACTTCAAACTCCCAGAAGGAAAGACAGAAAGAAAGAAAGAAAGAAAGGAGGGAGGGAGGGAGGGAGGGAGGGAAGGAAGGAAGGAAGGAAGGAAGGAAGGAAGGGAGAGAGATATGGGATTAGGTGACCATCTTTCCATGGACGAAATGAATTATTTCTTCCAGCTTTAATGGACTATCTCAGTGCACAATTTTCATTTTTTTATTCTCTTCGTAGTTGATCCGCTGTATAACTTCCTTGAAGCCTGATATAAAGTCTGAATATTTTTTTTCTGTATATGTTTCACATCGTTGGCAGGTCTGTGAATCTGTATTCTTCAAAAATGAAAGATTGGGGAAAGTACAGTAAGCAACGTGCGGAAGCAAAGACATATACCTGTATGTATGTGACATCTATTACAGCTAGAGTGAATTTTTCTTTAAATCTGCAGCATGAGATCCAAAACCATCTCTGTGAGTAGATGGCTCCAGAGAAATACATGTAGTCCTCAACTTATGACCAGAATTGAGCCTAACATTTCTGATGTTAAACAAGATATTTGTTAAGTGAATTTTTCCCCACTTCATGACCTTCCTTGCCTCAGTTGTTAAGTGAATCACTGCAGTTGATAAGTTAATAACCTGGTTGTTAAGTGAATCTGGCTTCCCATTGACTCTGCTTGTCAGAAATTTAGAAAATGTGATCACATGGCCTTGGGATTCAGCAATGGTCATAATTAATAACCAAGTGTCAAGCATCTGAATTTTGATCACAAGGCCATGGGGATGCTGCAAAGGCTGCAACTGTGAAAAATGGCTGGAAGGCACTTTTTTCAGTGCCATTGTAATCTAGAATGGTTACTAAATGAGCTACTGTAAGTGGAGGACTACCTGTATCAAAATCTTGAAATTCCATATTAGCAGAGTTCAGTGATGAGGTTTTTCTTTCTCTTTCACAGTATTGCAACAAATAGACAATACATTTCACAGCTGTCAACATATACTGTATATGTATATATGTGTGTGTGTGTATTTACATTTATATTAAATATAAATATTTATATTTATATTTATATATGTGATTGTTTGTATGTGTGTGTGTGTGTATACACACACACATGCACATACACACGCACACACACATACATACAAATATATATATATATATATATACACACACACACACACACACACACACACACACACATATATATATATATATATGTCACATGTTTTTTGCTGAATTTGAACATTAAGGGAGACTAGGATAGATCTATTTCCCTTATTTTGGCCTCATCAGCTAGCCATACCCACTGGGACTTGAACCTGCAACCTTTGCCTTGTAAGGTAGAGAATTATCCTCTAGGCTACAGTATCCAATCCCTTCATCTCTGCACCAGGGAAGGGTTACATATTTTTGTGTCGAATCACCCTGGTGTATTGAAGGAACATCACAGCTCCTTATTTGCCTCTCGGCCCAACCCAGGGCCATTTCCAAGGCAGTTAATTTTATTGACAGCCGACAATTCTATCTGTATGTTTCACATGTTTTTTGCTGAATTTGGAAAATTAAGGGAGACTAGGATAGATCTATTTCGGCCTTATTTTGGCCTCATCAGCTAGCCATACCCACTGGGACTTGAACCTGCAACCTTTGCCTTGTAAGGCAGAGAATTATCCTCTAGGCTACAGTATCCAATATATATAAAACTTGTTTTCTATCGAATCACAGAAAACAAACATATGGCTCTTTCCTGGTACAAGCTAAGGTCTAGAGGTTAAAACCACAGTCTTGCAAGGCAGAAGTTTGCAGGTTCAAATCCCTGTAAGAGTATGGCTAACTAACGAGAACATAATAAGCTTGAAATAGATCTATACTAGTCTCCCTTCCTTTTCACTTATCAGCAAAAATATATTACATGTATATGTATATGTACATGTATATGTATATGTATGTGTGTATATATATTTGTAGATTCAATCTTACATGGGAAAATACCCGAATACACCAAGACGTGTATATGTGTGTGTGTGTGTGTGTGTTTTCATAGATTTTCAGGGGTTTCTGTATGTAGATTGTTCTGAGTTCGGGTTTTACTCCGTGTAATATTTTGAGGGTAAATCATCCTGGTATATTGAAGGAACATCACACACACACACATACACACACATTTATATGGACCTACATATATGTAAAATCATAGATTTTTGTAGTTTTTGTAGATTTCATGGGTATAGATATGTAGGTCTTGGTGTATTTGGGTCTTTTCCCATATAAGATTATGTTGTTTTGAGGTGTTGGAAAAGGGAGGAAGTTTTTGCTTTTTTTCTGACTGTGTTTTTGTGTTCTGCGATGCGTCCAAGATCTTGCATGGGATCTTACACCATAGTTATGCACAATCTTACACGGGAAAAGACCCGAATACACCAAGATCTACATCCACACATTTATATACATATGTGTGTGCGCGCGCGTGCGTGCGCGCGTGTTTGTTGAAAAAATATTCATTTTCATTATCAGCAAAAATATCTTATATATATATATCTATTTTCATCTTATAGCGATTTGCAACCTACAAAGAATTTAAAGCTAAATGTTTATGCTTGCCTAGTTTCTTAGAGGTTCTTAAACTCCTTTAGCCATTCTTTTGCAATTTACAGTGATCCCTCGATTTTCGCGGGTTCAAACTTCACGAAACGTCTATACCACGGTTTTTCAAAAAATATTAATTAAAAAATACTCCACGGGTTTTTTTTTCTATACCACGGTTTTTCCCACCCAATGATGTCATACATCATCACCAAGAGTCACTTCTCTCTCTCTTTCTCTCTCTTTCCTGTCATTCTCTGCTTCGATCATTTTCTCATTTCTCTTTTTTTCTCCCCCTTTTCCTATCATTTCTCTCTCTCTCTCTACCTTCCACTCTCCCCGCCTCTTGCTCTCTCTCTTTCTCTCTTTCTCCCTCTCTCTCCCTCTCTCCTTTCTATCTCGCTCTGTCTGTTGCTCTCTCTCTGTGAGAACGCCTGCCCCGCCTCTCCTGCAGCCCCCTCGCTGACAGCTGGGATGAAAGCGCTCTCAGCTAAGGGATTGTGAGAGGGGCAGGGCGGGCATTCTCAAAGCTCCCCGCCCCCAACTTCAAGCCCGGCTCCTTGTGCAGCCTTGGAAAAGGGTGCGCGGGGGTAGTTTTTGGCTGTCCATAGCCAAAAATGGTGGTTTTACTTCTGCATCTCTACTTCGTGGAAATTCGACTTTCACGGGCAGTCTGGGAACGCAACCCCCGTGAAAACTGAGGGATCACTGTACTCCTATTATCAATTTAAATCAATCCCGAGACCCTCTTAAAACAGAGTTGTATTTTGTCCATGAACCAAATATAGTCTGAAGTCCTTTTAGTTAATGTGTTAAGTAGTACAGAAATGTTAGAAGGAAAGGATTATGGGAGCAAGATATTTTAACTCACAATTCACTTCAGTGCTATTCAATCCAAATATATATCACCTTTGCAAAAGGAAAAAATTGCTGCCCCCACTCTGTTCCTTGTGAAAAATATCTGTTCTCCTTCTCCATGGAGAGTCTGCTCTGTTGCATCACAGAGAGAGAAGAGGAAGCAGAAAATGTGATGTGCACAATTGAGTTGTGAAGCCACTCTTTCACAGTGCTCCAACTATCAGCTTCCAGACAGAGGGCAGACAGATTTAATCAATGTCTTTTATCAAGTGAGATCTTCAGCTCATAGCAAAAGGCAGGTGGATTATCTCAAACCTCCCCTTGGTGTTATAGAGAACAATGGTTTGTTTGTTTTTTTTAAAAAGCAAGGGCTGAATCTGGGGATCAAGAATGAGAAGGAAAAATGGCACGCAATCTATCTTTGCAGAAACCTCAGAATTAACTGACTAGAGTCTTTTGGCTTCAGCTATTAAATATAGATAATACACTAGTATTTCATGTACAGTGATACCTCATCTTACAAATGCCTCGTCATATAAACTTTTCAAGATACAAACCCGGGGTTTAAGATTTTTTTGCCTCTTCTTACAAACTATTTTCACCTTACAAACCCACCGCCGCCGCTGGGATGCCCCACCTCTGGACTTCCGTTGCCAGCGAAGCACCCATTTTTGCGCTGCTGGGATTCCCCTGAGGCTCCCCTCCATGGGAAACCCCACCTCCGGACTTCCGTGTTTTTGTGATGCTGCAAGGGAGTCCCAGCAGGGGAATCCCAGCAGCGCAAAAACGGGCACTTCACTGGCAACAGAAGTCCAGAGGTGGGGTTTCCCAGCGAGGGGAGCCTCAGTGAAATCGCAGCATTGCAAAAACACAGAAGTCCGGAGGTGGGGTTTCCCATGGAGGGGAGCCTCAGGGGAATCCCAGCAGCGCAAAAACGAGCGCTTCGGCTGGCAAAAGGGGTGAATTTTGGGCTTGCACGCATTAATCGCTTTTCCATTGATTCCTATGGGAAGCATTGTTTCGTCTTACAAACTTTTCACCTTAAGAACCTTGTCCCGGAACCAATTAAGTTTGTAAGACAAGGTATCACTGTACTTTGTTTGAAGCGGAATGTATTCATTCAAACTGGACTCATTCCATGCAATGCACCCAAAGCTTTGAATCAAACTAAGATATGCAACTTCTTGTATAAATTACATTTTTCAGTTTTTGAACCATGCCAATTTTCTCTGGTTTACTGTAACGGTTTTACTGTAATAACACCAGGTTGTTACAGTAAAACTTTCCTAACTCTGTTTTCCTTCCAAGAACAATAGAAATCTTTATCTTTCCATCTCCAACCTGAGATATAAGCAGGATGCCGTAACATCCTGCTCTTATGAATCAAAGTAAAGACTCTCTGTGAACTTTGTTATTTGCAAGAAAAAGGCCAATGTAAAGGGAACATTCTCAGCTTCCTTGGAAATGGCAAAGATCATAACTTTATCTCAGATGTGTGGCATTCAGAAATGCCTTCTGAAAAATTTAAGTTGTGCTAGGTGTGCCTACAACATACAATATTTTTCGGAGTATAAGATGCAGCGGAGTATGAGACACCCCTTAATTTGGGGGGAAGAAAACAAGGACAAAAGTCATTCTGCCTTTGCCTATCAGCATCAGGATCAGCAGTACCCTTACTTCCACTTGGATTTAGATAACAGGGCAGCACAAATCTTTTTATTCATTTAAAACAAACCTTATCGCCCTGTGGGCATTTAACTGGAGTGGGTGGGGTGGGGGATAATTTTCATGGGGGAAGAAGAGAGACTTGGCGCCAGAGGCTCCACTCCTTCTGCTACCATCTCATAAACACTGCGCCTTTGCTCCCTTGGTTGGAACCGGAATCCTGAAGCGGGACATCAGGACGCATTTGGTGAAGGGGGCACTGCATGAGAGGCCTAAGGCAAAGTGGGTACCAGCAGGTTGAACGGAGCCTGCTGTGCCATGGGGGAATCCCCTACCCCAGTGATGGTGAACTTTTTTTTCCTTGGGTGCCGAAAAAGAGTGTGTAAATGCTATCGCAAATGCGCGAGTGCCCTAACCCAGTGTACCAGGTGTGCCGTGGGGAAATTAGGGAATGCTACAAAACCCGCCCAAGGCCGTGCTTTCTTAACAACTCCCCTCAAGCGGTAGTGGCAGCTGGCATGTCCAACCGCTTTTCAGAAAGGGGAAACGAAAGGCCGAGCCGCGGGAAAAGGGAGACATGGGATTCAGGAGGTGTGCGTGATTGACAGGGGTGCAGCTCAATAGGCGTGTGGCGGTCCCCCTCAGCTTTCCCACCCCTCTCCAACCATGGGCAGGGGTGGAACAATGGGAGGAAAAGGAGATGGAAGCAGGAAAATGGCAGCGCTGTTGACAGCAGCGCCGTTGGCAGCAGCAGCGGCTTTAGCGGTGGCTTCGGGCGGCGGCGGCTCATGGCAGGGCTTGGCACCCACAACCCACTTCCCCGTGCTGCTCCTACTTGCGATTCTTTCATCCCTGCGTGAGTCCCAGGCGTGTCGTATTGGGCGGCTGTGGAGCTGGGGCGGGGGGACAACAGAGGGGAGCGTAGATGGAAGGAGAGGCTACTTCCTCCTTGGAGACCCGCCACCCTCTTAGCCAGACTCGGTGTGTGCCGGAGGTAGAGGAGGAAGACCAGCACTAGTTTGCCTGGGGTGCCATGGGGAGGAAAAAGAAGAGTGCCAGGCTGGCCGCTGGACAAAAGGCGAAAGGAGCAGAGGGCAATGCTGCTTTTGTAGGATGGATTGAAGGGCTGGATAGAATGGAATGGTGGAATAGAATAGAATAGAATAGAATAGAATAGAATTCTATATGGATATTTGACATTTTTATTTTTATAACAGGTCCCCACAGAGGGTGGTATACAATGCATCACAATGTTATCTATATTGTATATGGCCTCCTAAAGGGTCAACTCCCCCCAGAGATTAGAACGGCCCCCACCCTCCTTGTCTTTCGCAAATTACTCAAGACCCACCTTTATCGCCAGGCAAGGGGGAATTAAGATATTCCTTCCCCCTAGGCCATTACAAGTTATGCATGGTATGTTTGTGTGTATGTTTGGTTTTATAATAAGGGTTTTTAGTTGTTTTATTAATTGGATTGTTACATGCTGTTTTTTATCATTGTTGTTAGCCGCCCCGAGTCTATGGAGAGGGGCGGCATACAAATCCAATAAATAATAATAATAATAATAATAATAATAATAATAATAATAATAATAATAATCTTCTTAAAGATCTCAAATCTCTATATGCACCATTAAAACAGACCCCCTAAACCCAGATGACACTATATGTGTAATATGTACTGTATTAGAGTGTCATTTTGTGTCATTTTGGTTGGTGGTGTGCCCCAGGATTTTGTAAATTTAAAAAATGTGCCGCAGTTGAAAATCACTGACCTAACCCATAATTCAATGCCTGGGGAGGATGAAAACAGCTTCCCCCATCCCCCCCAGAGGCCCTCTGAAGGCCGGAAACAGCCTGTTTCCCAACTTCTGGTAGGTCCGGTAGGCTCATGGTTTTTTTATTTATTTATTTTATTTATTGGATTAGTATGCCGCCCCTCTCTGTAAACTCGAGGCGGCTAACAACAATGATAAAAACAACATGTAACAATCCAATCCAATATTAAAATAACTAAAAAAAAACCTTATTATAAAAACCAAACAAAGATACAGACATACCATGCATAGAATTGTAAAGGCCTAGGGGGAAAGAATATCTCAGTTCCCCCATGCCTGACGGCAGAGGTAGGTTTTAAGAAGCTTACGAAAGGCGAGGAGGGTGGGGGCAATTCTAATCTCTGGGGGGAGTTGGTTCCAAAGGGCCGGGGCCGCCACAGAGAAGGCTCTTCCCCTGGGTCCCGCCAAACAACATTGTTTAGTTGAAGGGACCCGGAGAAGGCCCACTCTGTGGGACCTAATTGGTCGGTGGGATTCGTGCAGCAGAAGGTGTTTTCCCTCCCCAGGCTCCAAAGTTTTCTCTGGAGCCAGGGAAGGGTAAAAACAGCCTCCCCCATCCCCCAGGAGGTTTTCTGGAAGACAAAACGCCCTCCTAGAGCCCCTGTGCGAGCCAAAAACCAGCTGGCTGGCACACAGATGCACGTTGGAGCTGAGCTAGGGCAATGGCTGGCGTGCCTGCAGATATGGCTCCATGTGCCACCTGTGGCACCCGTGCCATAAGTTCGCCATCACTGCCCTACCCTTTGCCTCCCCCCCTCCTCCGCCGGCTGCTCTGTCTTTCTCTATGCATGATGGGGAAGGGCCAGCATGGGAACCTGGGTGACATTTTTTTCTTATACCTACTGGGCCAGTATCTTTGTGATATACTCAATGAATGTTTAAAAAATGGTTTACTGGACTATTGGTCTTTATATGCTTCTACTCCTGTTGCCATTAAAGGTCCATCCAACTTGCTATGTATGTTTTCATTCAAGGGCACTTTTAGCATTCCATGTATGTGTGTTTGTGGGGGGAAAGAAGTACAGTAGTCCCTCGCTATACCGCGCTTCACCTACTGCGGCTTCACTTCATCGCGGGTTTCTGAGGAAGTCGATCGACAGATTTAAACAGCCCGCCGAACTCGATCGGCAGGTTTTTCAAAAAAAAAAATAATCTAAAATTGTAAATACTGTATTTAAATACTGTATCTAAAATAAATACTGTGTGGGAAGGGTTTATAAACACTTAAAACAATGAAAACTTACCAAACAATCACAATATAAATACTTAAATAAGTACTATCAGTCGATAAATTCCCCATTGCGGATTTCACCTATCGCGGCCAGGTCTGGAACGTAACACCAGCGATAGGTGAGGGACTACTGTATCTTTTACTAACATATTGAGCAATTTTTTAAATGAATAGAAGATTTTACAAACTCCTTGTACACCATTTCAGTGCAATGCGTACTTTAACCCAGGTTGGACTTACCGTGGATAAAAAACTTCTAACAGTTCTGATTATACGCTCCACACTATAATGAAATTTTGGATCCACAAATTTAGATTCATATGACACTACTTGCATCTCAAGTTGAAAGCATTTGATCACTGATAGATTACAATGACTCTATGAAAAAAACGAAATAAAAATCAACACATGTGTATAAATAAATGTTTCTGGCCTCATTCAGACATTACATCTTTCAATCATTTTTATTATGCTCCCTTCTTGCTTACAGAAGTGGAGACGTTGCGTGTGATGCTATGTATTGATTATAATGGTGCACAAAGTCTGAAAAGATCAAAGTTCAGTTTTTCACTTATCTTTTAAATGTTCTTAAGTTACAGTGTACAATTACACGGAATGGACTTTAACTATAAACATTTATTAATGAAACCAATTCAGTCTGGACATTATATTCTACAGTTATATATGATTGAAATAAAATATACTGGCTGCCGTTTAATTAATTAATTTTAATTAATTACAATCTGATAAATCTGCTGCCGTAGCTCGTAAATTCCCCTAAGTGGTAGTTCTAAAGTTTGGATGTGGTTGCTGAATTTTTTATAATTTATTATTATTAATAATTTATTAGATTTGTATGCCGCCCCCTCTCCAACCACATCTATTTCTCTTATAACTAGGACAGACAAAATTGCTTATGAAAATAATCTAAACAGGCTGACAGATGTACAGAGAAAAACTAGGACCATAAACAAATCAATAAATAGTGGTTTCGACAAATAAGCAGCAGTCTCTTGAAAGACACTTCCAATTAATAATCTGATTCTCACAAGTTTTAAAATATTTTCAAAGAATATCTCCTAGAACAGTGATGGCGAATCTATGGCAGGGGTGTCACAGGTGGCACGCGGGGCCATATCTGGTGGCACTCGAGCTGTTGCCCTAACTCAGCTCCAATCTGCATGTGTGGGTCCTATTCTTTTTAATATGTTTGTGAGTGACATAGGAAAAGGTTTGGTAGGGAAGGTTTGCCTATTTGCCGATGACTCTAAAGTGTGCAATAGGGTTGATATTCCTGGAGGCGTCTGTAATATGGTAAATGATTTAGCTTTACTAGATAAATGGTCAAAGCAATGGAAACTGCAGTTTAATGTTTCCAAATGTAAAATAATGCACTTGGGGAAAAGGAATCCTCAATCTGAGTATGGTATTGGCAGTTCTGTGTTAGCAAAAACTTCAGAAGAAAAGGATTTTGGGGTAGTGATTTCTGACAGTCTCAAAATGGGTGAACAGTGCAGTCAGGCAGTAGGGAAAGCAAGTAGGATGCTTGGCTGCATAGCTAGAGGTATAACAAGCAGGAAGAGGGAGATTGTGATCCCCTTATATAGAGCGCTGGTGAGACCACATTTGGAATACTGTGTTCAGTTCTGGAGACCTCACCTACAAAAAGATATTGACAAAATTGAACGGGTCCAAAGACGGGCTACAAGAATGGTGGAAGGTCTTAAGCATAAAACGTATCAGGAAGGACTTAATGAACTCAATCTGTATAGTCTGGAGGACAGAAGGAAAAGGGTGGACATGATTGAAACATTTAAATATGTTAAAGGGTTAAATAAGGTCCAGGAGGGAAGTGTTTTTAATGGGAAAGAGAACACAAGAACAAGGGGACACAATCTGAAGCTAGTTGGGGGAAAGATCAAAAGCAACGTGAGAAAATATTATTTTACTGAAAGAGTAGTAGATCCTTGGAACAAACTTCCAGCAGACGTGGTTGGTAAATCCACAGTAACTGAATTTAAACATGCCTGGGATAAACATAGATCCATCCTAAGATAAAATACTAAAAGGTTGGTGAATTGCAGATCTTAAATTGTCTAGAATATATTTTAAGAACTATTCAAACTTCTGATAGATCGGGGTGGCACATCTGGTAGTGTGCTGTACTGCAGACCACTGAAGCTGACTGAAGATCTGTAGGTCAGTGGTTCAAATCTCATCACCGGCTCAAGGTTGACTCAGCCTTCCATCCTTCCGAGGTGGGTAAAATGAGGACCCGGATTGTGGGGGCAATAGCCTAGCTCTGTTAAAAAGTGCTATTGCTAACATGTTGTAAGCCGCCCTGACTCTAAGGAGAAGGGCGGCATAAAAATTGAATAAATAAATAAATAAATAAAAATAAAATACTCACGGGGTAATTTAAATCTGCAGTATATAAATAGGCATCGATCTAAAAAAAGAAAATTGTTATGTAATCAGCAGTTTTAAAGCATATTTGTCCTCAAAGCATAAGATTAAAATCATTTAATAATTGCCTTGCATCTTAAGAACATTAAGCATTTGGAGAGGATGATTTGGGAACTTTTGAAATTAACAGCAAAATCTAATTTTTCCAAACAATGTACATAGTGTAAGGTAAAGGGTTTGTATTTCAACAAATCTGCTTTGCAATATTTGTAGAATCAAAGTTTAAACGTGATTGTGGAAAAAGTATTCTTTCGTATATCTTTTCAGAATTACAAATGCTTTAAACTTTAAAATGTCTTCAAGAGAATATAAAATAGAAAGGTGCAAAAACTAAAATCAGTCATTGCAGATACAGTGTTCCCTCGATTTCCGCGGGGGATGCGTTCCGAGACCACCAGCGAAAGTCGAATTTCCGCAAAGTAGAGATGTGGAAGTAAATACAGTGTTCCCTCGATTTCCGCGGGGGATGCGTTCCGAGACCACCAGCGAAAGTCGAATTTACGCGAAGTAGAGATGCGGAAGTAAATACAGTGATCCCTCGATTTTCGTGATCTCGATCTTTGCGAAACGCTATATCGCGATTTTTCAAAAAATATTAATTAAAAATATTTTCCCACCCGATGACGTCACTCTCTTCCTTTCTCATCTTTCTTTCTCTCTCTCTTTCTCTATCTTGCTTCTTCCTCTCTCACACTCTCTTCCTCCCTCTCTCATCTCTTTCTTTCCTTCTCTCTCTTTCTCTATCTCTCCCCCTCTTGCTCTCGAGTGGCGGGCGGCGGGCGAGCGGCGGGTGAGCGGCGGGTGGGCAGCAGCGAGGAGCCGAATATCGGGGTTTCCCCTTTGCGTGGGCGGTGGGGAAGACCCAGGGAAGGTTCCTTCGGCCGATCTGCTCGGCAGCGCCGCAGCAGCGAGGAGCCGAAGATCGGGGTTTCCCCTTTGCGTGGGCGGCGGGGAAACCAGATCTTCGGCTCCTCGCTGCTGCGGTGCTGCCGAGCAGATCAGCTGCTGGGCGGCGGAAGGAACCTTCCCTGGGTCTTCCCATGTGCGGAAGTAAAAACACCATCTGCGCATGCCATGGAAAAAAAGGGTGTGCATGCGCAGATGGTGTTTTTACTTCCGTACCACTATATCGCGAAAAATCGATTATCGCGAGGGGTCTTGGAACGGAACCCTCGCGATAATCGAGGGATCACTGTACACCATTTTTGGCTATGGACAGTATCACAAGCCTTCCCTTAGCACTTTAAACCCCTAAATTACCATTTCCCATTCCCTTAACAACCATTTACTCACCATTATTACTGGTACTCACCATTGAATAAGACACTTAGTGATCCTGATATTTATAAACATAATTATTTATTAACAATAATTATTTTTTTTGTTATTTATTTGCAAAAATTATTAGTTTGGCGATGACATATGACGTCATTGGGTGGGAAAAACCATGGTATAGGAAAAAACCGCGAAGTATTTTTTAATTAATATTTTTTGAAAAACCGTGGCATAGGCTGTTCGCGAAGTTCAAACCCGCGGAAATCGAGGGAACACTGTATACTCAAATATTATCAAGAAATAACTCAAAGGTATTTTTTCAAAAGGGACTGGACTTCCTTTGAAGATGTTTCACTTTTCATCCAAGAAGCTTCTTCAGTTCTCACTGAATGGTGGAGAACGGAATTAAAAAAAAACACTTTTGGGTCAACCATGATCTGGCTGCCTAAGAATCTCCATAGACAGGAAATAAGTTAAAATAGTACCAATAAATTTGACTTTTCATTATGCGGGCATTGTATTCATTTCTATTTTAAGTTACCTCAGACTTGACTTTAATCTTTTCCAAGTCCTTTAGCACGGCTCCCAAACGCTCGATGGCTTGTATACATAGTAGATATAAGCTTGTTTGAAACAGAAGAGTTAACACAATAAAACTATCAGAATACTTCAATGATATGATAACAGGAGTAAATGATTTTTAAATCATTAACCATAAATAAACACATATGATCTCTAATACACTGTGAAATTGTATGTTAAGTTCATAGAAGGATTATTCCAGCCCCAGTATTTTGTATATATAATATACATGCTTCTGAGATGCTTGTTTGCCTTGATATTTTTGCCCATAGCATGCTTCTAAGATGCTTATAACTGGCGCGGGTGGAGGGTATTGGGGGAAAATATGATATAGGGCAGGATACATTTGAGGGAAGAACAGCATCAAGAAAACAGTACACGTTGGAACATATTGCAAATGTGCATTTTATTGCACAATTTATACATTACAGATATGTGCAAAGGGATGGATACCATCACACACACACACACACACACATATATATATATATGTCACATGTTTTTTGCTGAATTTGAAAATTAAGGGAGACTAGGATAGATCTATTTCGGCCTTATTTTGGCCTCATCAGCTAGCCATACCCACTGGGACTTGAACCTGCAACCTTTGCCTTGTAAGGCCGAGAATTATCCTCTAGGCTACAGTATCCAATCCCTTCAGCTCTGCACCAGAGAAGGGTTACATATTTTTGTGTCGAATATATACACACAGTATATGTGTGTGTGTGTGTGTATATATATCCCTTAATTTTCAAATTCAGCAAAAGGATGTGACATTATATATACAGTATATAATTTGAAAATTAAGTGAAATAAATCTATAACAAGCTCCCTTCCATTTCACTTATCAGCAAAGATAGATAGATAGATAGATAGATAGATAGATAGATAGATAGATAGATAGATAGATAGATAGATAGATAGATACCGTAGTTAGATAGATATATATAGAGATAGATAGATACCGTAGTTAGATAGGTAGGTAGGTAGGTAGGTAGGTAGATAGGTAGGTAGACAGACAGACAGACAGACAGACAGACAGATAGATACCATAGATAGATAGATAGATAGATAGATAGATAGATAGATAGATAGATAGAGATAGATAGAGATAGATAGATCGATAGATAGATAGATAGACAGACAGATAGACAGATAGATACCCTAGTTAGATAGATAGATAGATAGAGAGAGAGAGAGAGAGAGAGAGATACCCTAGTTAGAGAGAGAGAGAGAGAGAGAGATACCCTAGTTAGATAGATGATGATAGATAGATAGATAGATAGATAGATAGATAGATAGATAGATAGATAGATACCCTAGTTAGATAGATAGATAGATAGATAGATAGATAGATAGATAGATAGATAGATAGACAGACAGACAGACAGATAGAGATATAGATATAGATATAGATATAGATATAGATATAGATATAGATATAGAGATATAGATATAGAGATATAGATATAGAGATATAGATATAGATATATAGATATAGATATAGATATATAGATATAGATATAGATATACAGTGGTACCTCAAGATACGAACCCCTCGTCTTACGAACAACTCGTGATACGAACCCGGGGTTCAGCAAAATTTTGCCTCTTCTTACGAACTTTTTTCGAGTTACGAACCGGCGTTCGGAGACTGCTGGGAAGCCGCGCGGCTGTTTTAAAAGGTAACAGCCGGGCGGCGGGACTTCCCAGAAGCCTCCCGAACGCCGGTTCGTAACTCGAAAAAAGTTCGTAAGAAGAGGCAAAATTTTGCTGAACCCCGGGTTCGGTTCGGGAGGTTGCTGGGAAGCCCCCCAGGGCGGCTGCGACCTTTTAAAACACCCGCGCCGCTTCGCAGCTGTCTCCCGAAGCCGAACGCGGAGGTTCGGCTTTAGCGTTCGGCTTCAGGAGACAGATGGGAAGCGGCGCAGGTGTTTTAAAAGGTCGCAGCCGGCCTGGGGGGCTCGCCAGCATCCCCCGAACCCCGAACTTTTGCCGAACTTCCGGGTTTGGGGTTCGGGGGGGTGCTGGCAAGCCCCCCAGGCCGTCTGCGACCTTTTAAAACACCCGCGCCGCTTCGCAGCTGTCTCCTGAAGCCGAACGCGGAAGTTCGGCTTTAGCGTTCGGCTTCAGGAGACAGATGGGAAGCGGCGCAGGTGTTTTAAAAGGTCGCAGCCGGCCTGGGGGGCTCGCCAGCATCCCCCGAACCCCGAACCTTTGCCGAACTTCCGGGTTTGGGGTTCGGGGGGGTGCTGGCAAGCCCCCCAGGCCGTCTGCGACCTTTTAAAACACCCGCGCCGCTTCGCAGCTGTCTCCTGAAGCCGAACGCGGAAGTTCGGCTTTAGCGTTCGGCTTCAGGAGACAGCTGGAAGCGGTGCGGGTGTTTTAAAAGGTCGCAGCCGGCCTGGGGGGCTTGCCAGCACCCCCCCCGAACCCTGAACTTTTGCCGAACTTCTGGGTTCGGGGTTCGGGGGGGGTGCTGGCAAGCCCCCCAGGCCGGCTGCGACCTTTTAAAACACCCACGCCGCTTCGCAGCAGTCTCCTGAAGCCGAACGCGGAAGTTCGGCTTTGCCGTTCGGCTTCAGGAGACAGATGGGAAGCGGCGCGGCTCTTTTAAAAGGTCGCAGCCGGCCTGGGGGGCTTCCCAGCACCCCCCCGAACCCCGAACCCGGGTTCGTGGGGGTGCTGGGAAGCCCCCCAGGCCGGCTGTCACCTTTTAAAACAGCCGCTCGGCTTCCCAGCAGTCGCCGAACGCCGTTTTTTGGCGGGGGTTTTTTGGTTGCACGGATTAATTGACTTTACATTGTTTCCTATGGGAAACAATGTTTCGTCTTACGAACCTTTCGTCTTACGAACCTCCTCCTTGCACCAATTAAGTTCGTATCATGAGGTATTACTGTATAGATATAGATATAGAGATATAGAGATATAGATATAGATATAGATATAGATATAGATATAGATATATAGATATAGATATATAGATATATAGATATAGGTATAGATATAGATATAGATATAGATATAGATACAGATATATAGATATAGAGATAGAGATATAGATATAGATATATAGATATAGATATATAGATATAGATATATAGATATAGATATGTGCAGTTTCCTTGACTCACCTAAAAATAAGGTAAAAAACCAGAAGTTTATTTTTTACATTTTCAGGAAACTGAAGAAGGGATTTCAGCACAGCATCAGAGACCATGATTCCTTTCTGAAATATTTCTTGCCCCCATACTGGATGAGAATTAACAAGCGGTGAGGAATACAATCCTTATCGGTTTATCCTAGATGCTGCATGTGTTGAAAAATATTACAAATTTAAACATATTATATAACGTTTATTATATAAATATTACATGATAAAAAACAGATACAGTGATACCTTGTCTTACGAACCCCTCTTCATGCGAACTTTTCGTGATACGAACCCGGTGTTTACGATTTTTTTTTGTCTCTTTTTCTGAACTATTTTCACCTTACGAACCCGAGCCGCCGTCGCTGGAATGCCCCGAAGCGCTGGGATTTCCCTGGGAATCCCCGCCTCTGAACTTCCGTTGCCAGCCAAAGCACTGGGATTTCCCTGAGGCTCCGTTTGCTGGGATTCCCTTCATTTCATCTTTATAGTAGGATATTTTTTCTTCCAAATAATTAACTGAAAAATCTACTGAAAAGTAATAAGTGGACAAGAGTTTGGAAGGGTTGAAGAAACTCAAGCATAAATAATTTTGAAGGCTAGCCAATTTGAAAGGGAGCGTTCAGAATGCAAGCCCGGTTAAATTCCAGTTATCATTTATCTTGAATTATCTCTGCCGTGTTTTTCTCTGTTTCTGATTTTTCTGATCATTCCAGTGCAACCAATTTTTCTCTATTCACCATACCATGCTATTTTTCCTTCCTATGTATTTGTCTGGGTGCAAGTGATTTCTACAGATGTGTGAGACTGTTTGATACACAAAGACAGGGAATCAACTAGAGATCGAATTCAGCAGGTTCTGTCAGGGGGAAGTGGTAGCAGCAATTTGGACTGGTTTGCCAAACTGGTAAATACTACCACTGGGTAGCCCCACCCCTACCTGCCTGATCGATGCTTGCCCCACCCACTCGATTCTTGCCCTGATCACCCACTCAATGCTCACCCCGCCCATCCCTCTCTTTCCTATAGGTTTCCTTCACCATGCAGCCCAGCTAATCGCCAAACATACCATGCATAAATTATATAGGCCCAGGGGGAAAGGAATATCTTAATTCCCCCATGTCTGACGACAGAGGTGGGTTTTAAGGAGCTTACGAAAGGCGAGGAGGGTTGCGGATCCTAACATGATATGGCAGCCACAGAGGGTGGGGGCAATTCTGATCTCTGGGGGGAGCTGGTTCCAGAGGGTCGGGGAAAGAAAGAGAAAAAGAAAGAAAAAGAAAGAGGAAGGAAGGGAGAGAGAGAGAGAAAAAGAAAGAAAAAGAAAGAGGAAGGAAGGGAGAGAGAGAGAGAAAGAAAGAAAGAAAGAAAGAAAGAAAGAAAGAAAGAAAGAAAGAAAGAGACAGGAAGGAAGAAGAGGAAGGAAGCACCACAAACCCTGCCACTAGATGGAGCTTCAGAAGATACATTGAAACAGCACAGCAATTTAGGGCTAGAAGATATCTCGGAGGTCATCTAGTCCAACCCCGCTGCTGCAGCAGGAAATCTTACATTGTCTGGATTATTTTGGTGCCTCTAACACAGAGGAAAATTGCCAGAAAAGAGGAGTTTACTAGGACAAGGCTGCCATGCAGAGGAAGGCAGAGATAGTCCCTGACTTATGATCACAATTGAGCCAAAATTTGGTTTCTAAGTAAGACCATTGTTAAGTGAGTTTCACCACATTTTACTCAATCCATGACATTTCCTGGCTCTAACAGTCATACGTAAGCTAGGGAAGAAAATCTGAAGGCATGCATAATGTTCTAATGTACAGAAGTTATGGTTAAATATACTGCTCAAAAATAAATAAATAAAGGGAACACTCACCCTAGATCTGAATGAATGAAATATTCTCATTGAATACTTTGTTCTGTACAAAGATGAATGTGCACAACAGCATGTGAAATTGATTGTCAATCAGTGTTGCTTCCTAAGTGAACAGTTTGATTTCACAGAAGTTTGGTTTACTTGGAGTTATATTGTGTTGTTTAAGTGTCCCCTTTATTTTTTTGAGCAGTGCATGTGGCAGAAAGTGAACTCTGGGTGTGTTTTTCCAAATGCAATAAGTGAGGTTGAATGTATAGTTTTAGAAGAGTTCTCTCTCTGTGCGTGTACATACATACACATACAGTATATATAGTAGATAATGTATATTTTTCTGTACCTGTGTGTAATATGTATTCGTATACACATATGGCATATATACATAGGATTAAGTAGTATATTTTGGATGTTTAGTAGTAGTAAATAGACAGGGAAATTGTATCTCATTGAGCCCTTTGAGGCGAGGAAAGGCCAGGCACTCTAACCCTGACTCTTGACATGAGTGACATCAAGTTGGTCACGCCCACCCAGTCACACGCCCACCCAGAAAACCCCACCCAGTCACATGACTGCAAAGCCATTCCCACCTAGTCACATGACTGCCAAACCACTCCCACCAGTCACATTATGACAAAGCCATGCCCACGATCACATGACCCTCAAGCTATGCCAACAAAATAAGCCACACCCATGGAGTGGTAGTAAACATATTTGTAACCCACTCCTGAGCTGGGGGGTAAATCAGCTGTCCCGTTGATTGAGGAGGGGTTTGTTTTTCCCAGGCTTGAATAGCTTCTCTGGCTATTTTTGTGACAGCAGATCCAACAACCTCATTATGTATTGTCTTCTGGATTACTTATTAACTGGGGAAGCATAACTACATTTAATAGCGCCCTCTTCAAGCTTAAAGATCAAAGGAACATCTACTCACGCATAAAGTAACTACCTAAATATTGGGAGGAAATAAGATCGCTGACTTCAATAATGCTACTGAGAAATTCTGGGCGTTCAAATCCACTTAGTTTAAATTGTCAAAGCTAAGAAACCCTGAATTTAAGAGCCTAGAACTTGGCAAGCATTAGCAGGGCCTTTTCTGCAATGGCTCCACTGACTGCTAGTCTCCAAAAGGACCCTCAAAATTCATGTATTAATCTTAATCTTCCCTTCAGTTGTTTCTTAAAAATAATCATTGCATAATCTTTGCTTCAAACCTTCTCTGAAAGACATCAAAATTAATTCACAGTGCAACATTCCATATCTAAGAACTTAATCCCTATATTTTAATATATATTTATAATTGTAATTTACCCAGTCACATTTTATGGCTACGAAAAAAATATTTTTAAGCCTGAATTTTGAATTCATCTTCTGCTTGCTCTTATACAACAGCTGCCACCCAGCCACCACATACACTCAAAGTGAATCATTCAGTGTTATTAAAAATCTGTGAGTTGTACTTTTATTTAAAACATGAAAAGCCAGCTCTGTTCAAATCAGGAAAACCAAGCCCATGAAATCTGGTCAAAGTAACCCAATGCAGTAACTACTAGCTGCATCGTTGCAAGGACTTCTCTTTTTTTAGCACAATTTGTTTTTGAAAGTCACCGACCAGATCGGAAACTTTACTAATGGGAACAGGGAATGCCAAAATCAGCAGAAATAAGAGGGAGGGAGAGAGGAGCAACGACAATAGAAGCCAGGACTCTGCGAGAATACCCTATGCTACCAGATTTACAATCCTAGGTTTTGAAAGCTTAGAACTACATCGCCTTAAACACGACCTAAGCATAGCCTATTTGACCCCTATGACAATCATTAAGTGTCGTACCACATGCTTCTTGCCAAATGTATATTTTATTTTATGTACGCTGAGAGCATATGCACCAAGACAAATTCCTTGTGTGTCCAATCACACTTGGCCAATAAAATTCTATTCTATTCTTCCTGTCAACGACTACTTCAGCTTCAACCACAACAACACTCAAGCGCACAACAGATACAAACTTAAAGTGAACCGCTCTAAACTTGACTGCAGGAAATACATTAGTAACAGAGTAGTTGATGCATGGAACTCACTACCAGACTTTGTAGTACAGAAGTCTTCAAACTGGGCAAGTTTAAGACTTGTGGACTTCAACTCCCAGAATTCTCCAGCCAGTAGCTGGCTGGAGAATTCTGGGAGTTGAAGTCCACAAGTCTTAAACTTGCCCAGTTTGAAGACCTCTGCGTATCATCTAACCTCCAAAACTTTATCTTTAGACCAGGGGTAGGCAAAGTTGGCTCTTTTATGACTTATGGACTTCAACTCCCAGAATTCCTGTGCGATGCTAGCTCAGGAATTCTGGGAGTTGAAGTCCAAATATCTTCAAGTTGCCAAGGTTGGGAAACACTGTTTTAGACTGTTGATTCCTCAGCGGTCAGTAAGGGACGTGCAGAAATGCACCGGAATGCCTTCCGCCCGTCCTTATGTTTCTCTTTAATAGTATCATGCATATAAATATTATTATATCTTCGTATACCACCAATACGTATAATAATAATAATAATAATAATAATTCAGAAATACAGCATAGTGATCTCGTTTGCTGTGTTGTATTGACATAATAATAATATAATATATAATATTATATTATTTTATTTATTTATTTTGTCAAATACACAATGAGGGTTTTAGTGGGTATATATCTATATACACATAGTAAAATACATGATGAAGGTTATAGAGGAGATACTCATAGTAAAATATATCTATGAAAGAAAAGAAGATATACAATAGAATGTATCAATGAAAGAATAGAAGAAAGGAATAGGAGAAATAGGAGAGCAATAGGACAGGGGACTGAAGGCACTCTAGTGCAGTGTTTCCCAACCTTGGCAACTTGAAGATATCTGGACTTCAACTCCCAGAAGTCCCCAGCCAGCATTCCCTGGCTGGGGAATTCTGGGAGTTGAAGTCCACATATCTTCAAGTTACCAAGGTTGGGAAACACTGCTCTAGTGCACTTGTACTCGCCCCTTTATATTTATAATTTATAATAATATAAATAATAATAATTTATTAGACTTGTATGCCGCCCTTCTCCGAAGACTCGGAGCGCAGTTTGTTTATTATATTTTAGAAATCTTGAGGGGCGGAATGCGGGGAGGGGAAAAAAGAATGAAAAAGAGGCAACGGATGGCAAATTAGCGACGTTGCACACGGCACCTTGATTTTTTTTTTTAACATCAGAGTCACGCAAAGGCTTGGACCCACCAATCCCTTAAAGCGACTGCCCGCCACCCTTAATGGAGGCGGCCGTATCCCATGGGAACTTGCTTCTTTCTATGTGCACCAAAACCACCCGTCTTCCTGCTTCCTCTTCCCGCCCAGTCAAAGGGGCCAAGAATAAGAAAAGCCACGGCCCCGCAATTGTGGTGCCGCTGCCCTGAGGCCGCCTGACCCGCACTGGCCACGCCCTTCGCCGCCGCGCCAAAGGGGGACACGCGTGAGGGGGAAAAAATAATAAAAATAAACAGAAGGCGATACCTGTCAGCAGCAACCTCGGCGACTAACGGCGAGTCCACAGCACCCGGGTCCGCTCGCTCGACACAGGGCATTAAAAAAAAAGGGGGAAGGAAAGGCAGGGAGGAGACGACCGAACCCAGCCCCGTTTGGGCCGCCGGCTTGCACGCAAGCGAGTCCCCCGGCGCCGGGTGGAGGGAAAGGCTTGGTGGAGAGGTTCCGAAGCGTGGAGAATCGGGAGGCGCCACGTGCCGCCACATAATAAACAGCACCAATTCCGCCCCCCCCCCCCCCCGCTCCGCCCCAAAAAGTTGCTTCGGGTATTTTATAGTGTTTCCCAACCTTGGCAACTTGAAGATATTTGGACTTCAACTCCCAGAAATCCCCAGCCAGCATTTGCTAAAGCATTTGCTGGCTGGGGAATTCTGGGAGTTGAAGTCCAGATATCTTCAAGTTGCCAAGGTTGGGACGACGGCGTCGGAAATGTTTGCCATGCCTTCCTTCCATCAGACTCCGTCCCGCCCGCCCCACTGTGGAAATACACTGCTCAAAAAAATAAAAGGAACACTCAACACATCCTAGATCTGAATGAATGCAATATTCTGACAATACTTTTTTTTTGTACAAGGTTGAATGTGCACGACAGCCTGTGAAATTGATTGTCAATCAGTGTTGCTTCCCAAGTGGACAGTTTGATTTCACGGAAGTTTGATTTACTTGAAGTTATATTGTGTTAAGTGTTCCCTTTATTTTTTTGAGCAGTGTATATTTCCATAAAATCTGCTACAATGTCCTTCCTGTCAAGGAGGACTTCAGCTTCAACCACAACAACACACAAGCACAACAGATACAAACTTAAAGTAAACTGCTCTAAATTCGACTGCATGAAATACGACTTGAGTAACTGAGTAGTTGATGCATGGAACTCACAACCCGACTGTAGTATCTCTGAGACTTCGGAGAGGGGCGGCATACAAGTCTAATAAATAATTAAAATTAAAATTAAAGTTATTATCACCTAGCCTCCAAAACTTTACCCTTAGACTATCCACTGTTGACCTCTCCCGATTCCTATGAGGTCAGTAAGGGGCATGCAAAAGTGCACCAATGTGCCTTCCTAATGTTTCTCTTTTACTAGTATCATGTATATAAATAATATATCTTTATATACCAGCAATATATAGGTGACAAAACAAACAAACAAACAAATAGAGAAGGAAAGGCTGCAAAAAAGTCTGCGGAGAGGGGCGGCATACAAATCCAATAAATAAATATAAATAAATAAAATAAAATAAAAAAAGGACCTTGGCCATCTCTCTTGACTGGCAGGGCAGGGAGGAGCGGGCTTAATCGAAACCTGCAACCCACAGCCACACTTACCCTCAATGACAGCTAATGGGAGGTGGGCGCGCTACGGCAAAAAGCTGCAGAATCAGTCGATCCTACAATTCACAACTTATTTATTTTATTTATTTATTGTGTTTATATGCTCATTCCAAAGCGGACTCAGAGCAGCTAACAAGTGGGATAAATACAATAGTACTATAGCTTTCATTATAAACCACAAATTATAAAACACAAATTTTTATCCTATTTAATTTTGAAACGTGTCGAATTTGGTTATAAAGTGGCCCTCCCTACTTTTAATTAATCCTGGGCCTGCTAAATTCTGGTCCCTGGTGAGACAATCAGTTAAACTCATTCTGGACTGGATCCCCTGTTGTGCAATTTGTATCGTGGACTTAGTCATTTTAAATTCTATCAAACGCCCTTCAACCAATTTCTCATACTTCCTTTATTTTTCTGCCAGGAAGAATTGGACAAAGCATAGGTAACGCTGCCTCTGGACAGCACAGGTAATACTGTCCTCTTGGACTTCGCTTGTTTGAGGCAATATAAAAATCCTTTTGGTTTCTCTAGACTCTCGTGCAGTCTTGCTCAATTGAGGCGACTCGAAGATGGATGGATTTCAATTCCAAGAATTGCAAGGGAATTGGAGCCTGTACATCTTCAAGCTATCGCCATTAAGAAAGATGGCTCTGGAGAAGGAGGCATGCCAAGGAAGCTAACTGCCACCCAGCCTGTTTATTCTCTTGTCACTCGCTTGTCACTTGTAAGGATGGTCAGTTCAATCATGCTGCTGAGAGAATAGAATTCTTTATTGGCCAAGTGTAATTGGACACACAAGGAATTTGTTTTGGTGCATATGCTCTCAGTGTACATAAAAGAAAATATAGATTTGTCAAGGATCATGTGGTACAACACTTAATAATAATAATAACAATAATATTATAATAAAAGAGCCTTCTCTGTGGCGGCCCCGGCCCTCTGGAACCAACTCCCCCCAGAGATTAGAACGGCCCCCACCCTCCTTGTCTTTCGCAAATTACTGAAGACCCACCTTTGTCGCCAGGCATGGGGCAGTTAAGTTATCCTTTCCCCCTAGACTATTACAAGTTATGCATGGTATGTTTGTGTGTATGTTTGGTTTTTTATAATAAGGGTTTTTTAGTTGTTTTTATCAATTGGATTGTTCATGTTGTATTACCACTGTTGTTAGCCACCCCGAGTCTGCGGAGAGGGGCGGCATACAAATCCAATAAATAATAATAATAATAATAATAATAATAATAATAATAATAATAATAATAATTTATTAGATTTGTATGCCGCCCCTCTCCGAAGACCTGGGGGCGGCTCACAACAATAATAAAAACAATATTATAGTAGAACAAATCTATGATTGTCATAGGGGTCAAATGAGCAATGAAGAAACAATTGTAATAAAAATCTTAGGATACAAACAACAAGTTTCAGTCATACAGTCCTAAGTGGGAGGAAATGAGTGATAGGAATAATGAGAAAAAACTAGTAGAAATAGTAGTGCAGACTTAGTAAAAGGTTTGACAGTGTTGAGGGAATTATTTGTTTAGCAGAGTGATGGCATTTGAGAAAAAAATGTTCTTGTGTCTAGTTGTCTTGGTGTGCAGTGCTCTATAGCAACATTTTGAGGGTAGGAGTTGAAACAGTTTATGTCCAGGATGTGAGGGGTCAGTAATAATAATAATAATAATAATAATAATAATAATAATAATTTATTGGACATGTGAAAGCATGCAGCCCTCCCCCGGTGGGTCAACCTCTAGGGAGGCACTGCATGCCATGATCGCCACATCAGAATGAAGCGACAGAGAAAGTTTTCTCGATGAGGCGACCTCAAATGAATCAAGGTCTCTCCTTTTTATTGTGTTTCACTTCTCTGACATGTGGCACAGAATAACCAATTCGCGAACGCCACATACATTAAGCCATCCTCCAGCTACTATTCACTTTTGCACCTTATAAGGCAAGCTTCTCTTGTGGCTTCCCTTTAGATAATTAACGGAAGCTACATTCTCTGCCCTTTCCCTGGATTTTGTGTTTGCAAAGGAATGTCAGTAATGCATACTGTATATTTCCTTATATGGAAGTTAGCTATAGGTTTCCTTCATGTTGCATACCAAGTTAAATGCTTTCCCCCCCGTGGTCATAGATTCTGCAGCTTGCTTATTCAGCCTGGACTTTGCTGCCTTTCCATAGAGGAAGAATTAAGGTTTTATTCAGCACATAATTAGGATTAAAACATCACTCTCCAGTAATATCTTATTCCCAAATTTCAGTGCTTATAAACCTATGATTACAACAGACATGTGTGGGTGTGTCAGAATCACTAGTAAAAATAATAAGAATTTTTAAATAGAAAGTATTTAAACTGAATGCAGGACTCAGTATTATGCTAGGGGAAACTACTTATGGTAGCACCTGCAATCATCCATTAAATTCACTTACATTTACTTAATGACAGGAAGATCTGTTTCCTAATTATATTAGGGACACATAATAACCATCAAAATACCACTAACCACAGCAAGGTGCTTATTTAAAATATAAATTATTTAGATGCATTTACCCTCTATGAAATAACTCTTAATATATGCAAATTTCATTTCCAGTGATCACAGTCTATTTAGCAAGATCTAAACCATTACTATCACTAATGAGCAACTAAATTACAATTTAGATATTTAAGTACAATGACAAACAAAGCAAATGGCTTACAAGAGCCAAATTCTATCCTGAATTAAACATTAACCTAAATTTACAGGCAAACATATTTGTTATATACAGTGTAATCATCTTTATTAAAATGGAAAAATTAAGGCAATAATACCCAATTTGCAACAATTTAAGGTCTGGCAAGTAATTTATGACATCAATAATCTTGCAGCATTTAATTTTTTTCAGACAGAACATAAGAGGTAAACATGCTGTTGCATGTTTAAAATAGTCAATACTAGTTTTTATAATGAATGAAGTTGCAAGAGAAAACCAGGAATGCAAACAGTATAATTTTTCCTTTTTCCTGTACCATTGGAAAACATAATATAAAATTAAGTGCATGGCAGAAAAAATGGAAACGTATTTATGTATGTATGTATGTATGTATGTATGTATGTATGTATGTATGTATGTATGTACGTACGTACTTATTTATTGATTTGATTTGATTTGATTTGATTTGTATGCCGCCCTTCTACGTGGACTCGGGGCGGCTAACAACAGTGACAAAAAACAGAATGTAAAAATACAATACTACAACAGCTAAAAACCCTTGTTATAAAACCAATCATACATGCAAACATACCATGCATAAATTGTAGAAGCCTAGGGGGAAAGATTATCTTAATTCCCCCATGCCTGACGGCAGAGGTGGGTTTTGAGGAGCTTACGAAAGGCAAGGAGGGTGGGGGCTATTCTAATCTCTGGGGGGAGTTGGTTCCAGAGGGTCGGGGCCACCACAGAGAAGGCTCTTCCCCTGGGCCCCACCAAATGACATTGTTTAGTTGACGGGACCCGGAGAAGGCCCACTCTGTGGGACCTAACTGGTCGCTGGGATTCGTGCGGCAGAAGGCGGTCCCGGAGATATTCTGGCCCGGTGCCATGAATGGCTTTATAGGTCATAACCAACGCTTTGAATTGTGACCGGAAACTGATCGGCAACCAATGCAGACTGCGGAGTGTTGGTGTGACATGGGCATATTTAGGGAAGCCCATGATTGCTCTCGCAGCTGCATTCTGCACGATCTGAAGTTTCCGAGAGCTTTACAGTAGTCGAGCCTCGAGGTGATGAACTTGTCTGATCTTGAGAGTTTATCAGGCTAGATTTCCCAATAACTTGAGTAATATTCTCTACTTCCATAAATTATTTCTGGCTTAGTAAAGGTTAATTGTTTTCAACAAAGGTGTGGTTTTGTGTTTGTGTGTTTGGGTAGTTGCTTACTTTTGAACCTACTGCTTTTACTTGGTCTTGAGACAATGTTTAGCTCATCCTGTTAACTGTTTTTTCCCCTTTCTTTCCTTGTGTGTGAGTGTGTAAAAGGGGAATAAAATGTATTGCTCTTTCTTTTAGCACTCAGCCAGGGTATATGTTAAATGTTAAATTTAATTGACCACTTTCACCTCCTTTTTATACACTATTTCCCCCACTTTTTTGTTGCTCTTAGGGTTGAAAGTATGTCTTGTTTCATTTTCCTTGTTTAACTGTTCCAAAGTTTAATTTTTATGATAAAACAATGCATTTAAAATAAATTAAGAACAAAGTTTATATTGATGTAGCTATTTTGGAATGTGTGGAACAGTGTGTCCTCATATATACTTCCTCCTTGATCAGATACTATAGGGATATGGAAAACAGCCTAGAGACAATATATCTCTACATTGTATGGCGATTGCTGTGAGCCGCCCCGAGTCTGCGGAGAGGGGCGGCATACAAATCGGATTAATAAATAAATAAATAATAAATAAAATCTGAAAATGTTAACTTTTGCCGGTCCCTGGTGGATGGTGACATCATATTTCTGATGTTGTAAATCTTTGTTTACATTGTGTGCTATTCACAGATCCATCACAATGAACTAGTATGGCAACGTTACAAATAAACAAACCAATGAATACAATGTTCTACATTTACCCTAATTTTTAAAATATTGAGAAGTTCTAGAGTTCAATGCCTTTCCTAGAATGGGTTTCCTTTCAAGACCACCAGTACCAACTGATATAAAATAGTACTGTACAAAGAAAAAGATACAAAACAGATATGTTAAAATGGTAGTTTAATAATTTCATACATTTTAAATCACATATTGATTAAAATCTGAAGAATGCTGTGACGTATTTGTTTTTTTTACTTAATGTTGAAGCACTATAGTCATGCTACTTCTTGTTCAATCATGCCAGCTCTCTTCAAAAGTAGTGTATTTGAGCTTCAATTTTGGTATCTGTCCTTCCAAAGAATATCCAGGGTTTAATTTCCTTTAGGCTTGACTGATTTGATCTTGCAGTCTAAGGGAGTTTCGAGAATCTTCTCTAACACCACAATTGGAAAGCATCAATTCTTACTACTGAGGAAACTAGCTTTGACTATATCATGTTGGCAAGGTGATGTCTCTGCTTTTGAATATGTTGTCTAGGTTTGCCATAGCTTTCCTCCAAGGAATAAATACCATGTTTCCCCGAAAATAAAACACTGTCTTATATTAATTTTTGCTCCAAAAGTTGTGCTACGTCTTATTTTCGGGGGGTGCCTTATATTTCTCAAATAAGACAAATTCACAGGCAGAAAAGCTGACACCCCCAAAGAAAGTGTACCGTATGGTACACTGATTACGGTATGGTATAAGGGCAGACTAGATGGACCATGAGGTCTTTTTCTGCCGTCAGTCTTCTATGTTTCTATAGTTTTCAATCCATATCATGCTATATTTTTTTATAAACCAATTGTAGTTTGTAACTGATATATATTTTTTATCATCCTCATTTTTGCCAGCCTCAAAATAAGCAGCCATGAATTCATAATGTATCTCTGAAGTTGATTGATTGGGGAATCTCAAAACCTATTGTTAAAGAGTTCCATGTCTTGTTGCGGTTCATGCAAAATCTACTTCCATCCCCATCCTGACACTCACTGATTTCCATCTCAAACAAGTTCTTGTCTTCTGAATGCCAGTTGCTTGGAAGGAATTCAGATAACCTGATTAGTGAATCTAATTATCTTAGATTTGCTGTCAGCTTCTCTGCCCTCATCCCCCTGTTTTAACTGTCTGGTTTGGTTTTTGTCTGCTTATTTAAGCAACATTTATTCTTCCTGGATAATATAGCAGCAAACAAAGAGCAAAGTTAAGAGAAGTAATACTGCAAACTTTAAAAAAGAAGTAAGTTAATCTGTCACTTATCTTCATTTTGACTGCAGCTATCTTTTTAAAGTGATAAAAATTTATTTTTTAAAAAGTCCTATTGTGCAGCAATCCTATATAACTCTACCATTTATTATGTATCAGGAAAAGGTTATACATACAAAATCCTTTCTGATGCATAAAAGATCAATGAATAGTCCCTATTGAAAGACTATCCGCTTGTGTTGGCATTGATATAACTCGATTATCAGTGTGTCAAAGCAAACAACTAGCTCTATATAGCGGAATCATAATCTCCCTCTTCCTGCTTGTTATACCTCTAGCTATGCAGCCAAGCATCCTACTTGCTTTCCCTACCGCCTGACTGCACTGTTCGTCTATTTTGAGAAACCACTACCCCTAAATCCTTCTCTACTCAGATTGAGGATTGATCTCAAGGGATAAAAAGATATGAAATTATTATTTATCTCTGGAAGTCTTTGAGTTCCAAATATGAGACTGGGACATAGTATATTGCTGTGCCTTAATTTAATACAGTAAAGTGAATAATTAAAATGGTTTTGTTATTAATCTGTAAAAATCTATATTTATTTATTTATTTTATTTTATTTTATTATTTAGATTTGTATGCTGCCCCGAGTCTTCGGAGAGGGGCGGCATACAAATCTAAATAATAAAATAAAATAAAATAAATAAATAAATATAGATTTTTCTGTGAATAAACAGCCTTTTTGATGTTTAATTAGTTTTAATTAATGTAACACTAATGTAAACTCTGAATGTTTTGTAATATAGACTTTTTTCTTTGTATTTCACTATTTTAACAAGGGAATAATCATTTTTTAAAATTAAAAAGTTTACATCCCCATAGGCTCTGAGATATCTTTTTAGAATCACAATGAAAACATCACACAGCCCCTCTTTGCTATTCCCAATCTCATAGGAATCTAGGCAAACACATTGCTGTTTGCTATAGGAAAGTTAATCTGTTTTGAATTGACAAATATTTGTCCACTCTGTTCTTCTGACACTGACATAAGGCACAGCTAAAACTGAAATGATCTCTGTACATGCAAACTATCTCAGTGTAACTAATCTGAAAAGAAGTATGCACTGAGTATTTGTACAATGAGCATATTATGCACCTAAATGTTTCTGTTTAGAAGGGGGAAAATAATCAAAGAATGCTTTCAGCTCATAAAAAATCCATAAAGGAAATAATAGAAACATAGAAGACTGACGGCAGAAAAAGACCTCATGGTCCATCTAGTCTGCCCTTATGCTATTTCCTGTATTTTATCTTACAATGGATATATGTTTATCCCAGGCATGTTTAAATTCAGTTACTGTGGATTTACCAACCACGTCTGCTGGAAGTTTGTTCCAAGGATCTACTACTCTTTCAATAAAATAATATTTTCTCACGTTGCTTTTGATCTTTCCCCCAACTAACTTCAGATTGTGTCCCCTTGTTCTTGTGTTCACTTTCCTATTAAAAACACTTCCCTCCTGGATCTTATTTAACCCTTTAACATATTTAAATGTTTCAATCATGTCCCCCCTCTTCCTTCTGTCCTCCAGACTATACAGATTGAGTTCATTAAGTCTTTCCTGATACGTTTTATGCTTAAGACCTTCCACCATTCTTGTAGCCCGTCTTTGGACCCGTTCAATTTTGTCAATATCTTTTTGTAGGTGAGGTCTCCAGAACTGAACACAGTATTCCAAATGTGGTCTCACCAGCGCTCTATATAGCGGGATCATAATCTCCCTCTTCCTGCTTGTTATACCTCTAGCTATGCAGCCAAGCATCCTACTTGCTTTCCCTACCTAAGGAAATAATAGGTTGATTTCATCTATTGTTGAAGATGGAACATTGTGGCAAGTCAAATTCCTGGAGAGCAACAAAAGAATTACACAAATTCTTTTTAAAAACTGACAGCCAATTTGTGTGTCAGAATTGTGCATACTTTGAAGCAGCTATATGGCTGTGGGTTGTTATTTTGGATTTTTTTTTTTTGTCTACTGCAGTCCTCAAAACAGACAAATTAAAATTAGAGCAGCCATTCTTCTCGCAAATTGGGAACCCAAGAATCTTCCAACATTTGCAGAATGTTAAACTGGGAAAGATCTAAAGTTATGCATAGACCGAATGCTACATATGTAATAACTAATTTTTTAAATTGAGACAGAAAATGCAAAACAATATTTTATGTTATTTATTTTATTTATTTATTTATTTTGTCCAATACATAAGACACATTGAAGAGAATAGATATGTAATAATATAAACAAAGAAAGAATAGAAGAAAAGATATAAAAGTATAGGTGAACATATTTGAAAGGAAGAAAAGATAAATGAGATAGGGAGAGACAATTGGACAGGGGACGGAAGGCACACTGGTGCACTTATGCACGCCCCTTACTGACCTCTAAGGCAGTGTTTCCCAACCTTTTTTGAGCCGCGGCACATTATTCACATTTTCAAAATCCTGGGGAACATTGAGCGGGGTGAGGGGGGGCGCAAAAAAGTTTGGACAAAAAAAATCTCTCTTTCTTGCTTTCGCTCTATTTCTCTCTCCCTCCCTCTTTCTCCCCATCCCTTTCTTTCTCCCTTCCTTCCTCTCTCTTTTGCTCTTTCTCTCTCCCTCCTTCTCCCCTCTTGCTGTCTCTTTCTTTCTTTCCTTTCTTTCCTTTCTTTCTCTCTCTCATTCTGTCTCTATTGCTATCTCTTTCTTTCTTCCTTCCTCTCTCTTTTGCTCTCTTTCTCTCTCCCTCCTTCCCCCCTCTTGCTGTCTCTTTCTTTCTTTCTCCTCTCTCTCTCTCTCATTCTGTCTCTCTTGCTATCTCTTTCTCTCTCTTCCTTTCCTTCTCTCTCTTGTTCTCTCTCTTCCTTTCTTCTCTGCGGAGGCCGGCAAAGCTTTTTCTGGGTAGGCTGGCTGGGGGATAGGGCGCGCGCACGCACGCACCCCCGACGTTCCAAAGAACCTTCTCCGACCTCCTCTGTGAGAAGGTTTTCTCCGAGTGCTCGCCGCCGTTGCAGCCACCACTGCGGGAGGAGCTGGAGAAAGGGGCAGATCGGGCGGGCTGGCGGGCGTCAGCAGTGAAAAGCCAGGGGCGCGAGGGGAGCGGAGGCACTGGGGGGTGGGGGCAGCCGCGGAGCCGGCCTCCGCACTTTCATCGCTCCCCACCCCAAACTCCAACGCCCAGCTCCTTACACGGAACGGAAGAATTAAGCTCTCCTTTTTCCTGCCTTCCTCCTTTGGGGCCCAGCAGGTTTGCGCCGGCAGCGCCCCGCCCAGCTGGAGCTTCCCTAGAAGCTTCACGGCACACCTGCCCGTGTCTCGTGGCACACTAGTGTGCCGCGGCACACCGGTTGGGAAACGCTGCTCTAAGGAACCTGGAGAGCTCAATCGTGGATAGTCTAAGGGAAAAATGTTGGGGGTTAGGGGTTGACACTACTGAGTCAGGTAATGAGTTCCATGCTAACTCGGTTGCTGAAGTCATATTTTTTACAGTCAAGTTTGCAGTGGTTAATGAGCCAGTTTGATGTCTAGTAGCTCAAGTGCTAGATTAGAAATTCATAAGTTCTAATCCTGTTTAGACAAAGCTAACTGGATGACCTGGGCCAATGACTTTCTCAGCTTTAAGAAGCAGGTAATGGCAACCACTTCCAAAAATCCTTTCTAGGAAAATGTTTACTAGAAATGTTTCACTTCTGGTTAATTTTCTTATTTTGATCCATTCTCTTAGCAGCAGCAGCTTCTTCTTCTTCTTCTTCTTCTTCTTCTTCTTCTTCTTCTTCTTCTTCTTCTTCTTCTTCTTCTTCTTCCTCCTCTTCTTCCTCTTCCTCTTCCTCCTCCTCCTCCCCCTCTTCTTCTTCTTCTTCTTCTCCTTCTCCTTCTTATCCTTCTTATCCTTCTTATCCTCCTCCTCCTTCCTTCCTTCCTCTTCCTCCTCTTCCTCCTCCTCTTCTTTTTTTATTTTTATATGTATTATATCTTTTCTCCTGAGTCCTTTTTCTCTCTTTTGAATATATTATTCAGTTAGTTCTCCCCGAAATTTTCACTGGTCTCTTCTCACTATTTTCCTCTTTGTATTTGATTGATTCTTTCCTGAGGGACGTTCCCTTCTATCTACTCTTTTTGTGCCACTGTTAATCCCAGTGAAATCATCAAGCTTTTTTACTTTCAGTCCCCTTTTCTTCATTGTTGTTTTCTTGTTCCTCATTTATATTCTTGTACCAGCACAATTTCTGACTCTTTATTACCTTTTAAAGTTTCGTGCATATTTTTAACATCTCAAATAATTCCTCACACATCCACTACTCCCTACCAATTTAAATAGTTTTAAAGTTTTTTATATTACATAACCTTTAATTCAAATTTAAAGTCCATATAGTCTCTTTTAATTTTCAAGTTCTATTATCTAATTCAAATATGAGTCCAATTCACTCCAAGTCAAAAGTTGTTTATCTTCCACAGTCGTAAATGGTCAAAACCAAGCAATGTAGAAAAACAAACACTCCTTAAAAATTCTCACAATTCCCAAATTATCTTTTCCAGTAGTCAAGGTCAAGTTGCACAGCTGCCCTTTCTCTTCTGTCTTCCACCAAATATTGCAATGCACTCTTTCCACTAGCAGAAGACTCTCTCAAATCCACAATACTCTTCACTGCTTGTCAATACTGTCTAAAATACTTTAAAATCTATATAGAAAATGTTTTCCCCCAGGTTCTTTTATTTCATTTCTTTTTTAGGTTCTCCAAATTCAATTGTAAAAATGAGAATCTTCTTAGGCTTTGGTGTTTCAGCCTCTGATTTATCCTCCCTCCATGAAATTTCCCAACTGCCAATTAACTGGTATTCAAGGAGACCCATCCTTGAATACAGCTCATCTGTCTGGAACCCATACCACATCTCGGACATCAAAACCCTTGAAAACATCCAAAGATATTTCACCAGAAGAGCCCTTCACTCCTCCACTCGAAACAGAATACCCTACGAAAATAGACTAACAATCCTGGGTCTAGAAAACTTAGAAATTACGTCACCTAAAACACGATTTAAGTATTGCCCACAAGATCATATGCTGCAACGTCCTACCAGTCAATGACTACTTCAGCTTCAACTGCAACAACACAAGAGCACGCAACAGATTCAAACTTAATATTAACCGCTCCAAACTTGACTGTAAAAAATATGACTTTAACAATCGAGTTGTCGAAGCGTGGAACTCATTACTGGTCTCAATAGTGTCAACCCCTAACCCTCAACATTTCTCCCTTAGACTATCCACGATTGACCTCTCCAGGTTCCTAAGAGGTCAGTAAGGGGCATACATAAGTGCACTAGTGTGCCTTTCGTCCCCTGTCCAAATGTCTTTCCTTTATCTCATATATCATATATATTTTCTTCCTTTCATATATCTTCTCTATTTTTACATATTATCTTTATATATATATATATTACTTCATGTCTATTCTCTTCCATATATATTGTGTATTGGACAAATGAATAAATAAATAAAAAATAAAATAAAAACTGCTAATTTCAACTCAGGGACCCTTTTTAACATCCAAATTCAAAATTTTCTTTTATCTATGAGTTGGTCAATCACTCACCCAGTTCCAACACCGTTCAAACACTGCTTCCACACAAAAACATAGCCCAGTTGCCCCATCTTCAGAGCAGTCATTTTGAAATGGCCGCCACCCTTGCCGGGGTTTGAAGAGCTGTGTCTGACCTGTCAAGGAACTTGGCTATTCCTCTTGGTGGTCCGAGATGCCTCTTGCTTTTCACCATCCCTACAGAACGGTTTCACTCTGAAGACCTCCCCGACAGCGTATTGTCCAGCTGGATTTTCACAGAGCTCATCAGAGCCCATTGTTTTTCCAGCTACTCTTGCCACAACGCTTACAGTTCTCCTAATAACATCTTTTCAAATAAATAAAAATCACAAGGGAAGAAGAAAGCAACAACATACTGCCCTTCCTGGATATTCTTATCATCAGGAGAAATGACAACAAATTATAAGTGCACTCTATCAAAAAGTACTAACCAAATGTTCCATTATCAAAGTAACAACCCAAGCTGTGTGTTCTGTCGGGCTCTCTGGTAGACTCCTCCCAAAAATTCACAGGTACAAATTTCAGACACACACACGTTTGAAAATTCAAAACAATGGTCGTTATAATGAAAATTCACTTAACCTAAGCCCTCTTTTGGTATAGCAAAAAGCACCCATCTCCAAACAAACTGGTAATTTGTACAAGTCCCTTCTCAGTTCTGTGATACTTAGCTTGCAGCGGTGAGGCAATTCACAGTCCTTCTTCTTTCACAAAGTGAAACACACTTTGCTCTGGTTTAGTTTCAAAGTGGGGAAAAATCAGCAAACTAAAGGTCAAAGTCAGTAAAGCAGTCATGAAACACAATGATCAGATAATCCTCCACAATGGCCAAACCCACAGGCTGCTATTTATAGCAGCCTCACTAATTACCACAGCCCCACCCAACCACAAGTGGCCTCATTTTCTTTGATAATAATCTCTCAGTTGTTGTTGCCTATGCATCGCTCTCCGCCTGCGTGGCTGTATCATTAACTCTTGTTCTGAATCCAAGGAGGAGCTAGATAATTGATCTCCTTCTGAGCTGTCTGCCACACTCTCCTCCTCCCTGTCACTCATGTCTTCTTGGTCAGAGGAGCCTTCATCAGCATATTCCACCGGGGGCAAAACAGGCCTGCAGCATGTGAATGTATCCCCCACATCCACAGTCCTTGGGGCAGGAGCTGGGCCAGAGCTAACCACAACACTGTGTAGGGACATTATTCAAAAAAAGAGAAAAAATGCATTGTAGCTACCACCCCCCAAAAAAAACAGAAAAAGGAAACAGATCGCCTATACAATATTGGCCAATAAAATGGAATTTCCCAAAAGCAAAAACAAGGGTTAGAATTTTAATCAAATACAGTGATACCTTGTCTTACAAACTTAATTGGTTCCAGGATGAGGTTCTTAAGGTGAAACGTTTGTAAGACGAAACAATGTTTCCCATAGGAATCAATGGAAAAGCGATTAATCCGTGCAAGCCCAAAATTCACCCCTTTTGCCAGCCAAAGCGCCTGCTTTTATGCTGCTGGGATTCCCCTGAAGCTCCCCTCCATGGCAAACCCCACCTCCAGACTTCTGTGTTTTTGCGATGCTGCAGGGAAATCCCAGCAGGGGAATCCCAGCGTTGCAAAAACGAGCGCTTCGCTGGCAACAGAAGTCCGTAGGTGGGGTTTCCCAGCGAAGGGAGCATCAGTGAAATCACAGCATCTCAAAAACACTGAAGTCCTCGAAACCCCATCTCCAGACCACTGTGTTTTTGCGATGCTGGGATTTCACTGAGGCTCCCTTCGCTGGAAAACCCCACCTCCGGACTTCCGTTGCCAGCGAGGCATCCATTTTTGCACTTGTTTTTGTGATGCACTGCAGCATCACAAAAACATGGAAGTCTGAATGTGGGGTTTCCCATGGAGGGGAACCTCAGGGAAATCCCAGCAGCGCAAAAACGGGTGCTTCACCGGCAACGGAAGTCTGGAGGTGGGGCATCCCAGCAGCAGTGGTGGGTTTGTAAGATGAAAATAGTTTGTAAGAAGAGGCAAAAAAATCTTAAACCCTGGGTTTGTATCTTGAAAAGTTTGTATGACGAGGCGTTTGTAAGATGAGGTATCACTGTAATTGCCTGAAAGCTTGAGAAAGGGCTATAAGAGAGAAGAGAGGAAAATGAAATCAATCAATTTCCAGTACCTGATGAATTTTATTCCCTCAAAACAAGCAAAAAAAGCCACACATACTGTACAGTATTTTCAAAAATCCTCATTTGTCTCTATGAGTTTAGCTTTAAGTGGAGTTAAATGAGGTTTTACATATTGAAAAATCTCCCAGACAGCTGTTTATGACTTTTTAACATCTAAAAATGTAAATATAAATGTTGTTTCAAATTCTCAAGTTTCAGTTACACTTTTTTCTAGTGATGATGTATGTTCACTTTTATAAACATGGCTTATTGTGTGCAGATACTTATTCATTTATCTTCACAAAATCCCCATCTTCACTGGAATGCAAAGGAATCTTTGAGCCCTTGTGTGATGTGATCTCATTCACTTTGGGACAAGAGTGCTCCATGGGACTTGTGACCTTCGAATCTTCCTATTCATATGTTATTCCACTTCAGGTGAATTAACCCAAGCAATTTCAGATCTTTATAAAGCACAACCAACACTTGAGAAAGGTATCCTTGAAAAAAAAATAGAAAAGGAATGGAGAAGGAAACCAAAAGTATGAAAAATTTATTCCACTTGTAATGTGTACCAGTAACAGGCAGTTGTCAGATAGATGTAAGACAGCCAGATGTTTTAGATTATCTTCTCATAACCAATTGGCACAGTTGGGAAAACATTTTTTTATAAAAAGGAAGTCCACAACTGAACTGATTAAATCACCATGTGTTCTAATTTCTCCGTTGCCAAAAGTCTAACAAGCTAAATGTGTTTGCAGTTACTCAAATAGATAGTTTGCTTTAAATTAATAATAATTCACTTATAGTCTGCAGTTCCAATTGGACCATTGTTTTTATCATTCAATCAATTACCAAATGTAATTCCAATTTACGATCACACATGCATTTTTGTATATATCAATTATCTGTAGACATATATGCTTTGGTTATAAGTTTTTTCTTCCTGAATTCATGAAGCGTACAATATTTATTTATTTATTCATTTGTCCAATACACAAATACATAGGAAGGAAAATAGACATGTAGTGATATATATAAGAGTAAAGTGAACTTAGAGGAGAGGATATATGAAAGAAAGAAAATATATATGATAAGTGAGAGAAAGGAAAGACCATTGGACAGGGGACGAAAGGCACACCAGTGCACTTATGTACGCCCCTTACTGACCTCTTAGGAACTTGGAGAGGTCAATCGTGGAGAGTCTAAGGGAGAAATGTTGGGGGTTAGGGGTTGACACAATTGAGTCCGGCAATGAGTTCCACGCTTTGATAACTCGATTGTTGAAATCATATTTTTTACAGTCAAGTTTGGAGCGGTTCGTATTAAGTTTGAATCTGTTGCGTGCTCTTGTGTTGTTGCGGTTGAAGCTTGATTACAGGTAATTATGCCCCTAATTATGTGGCTGGACTCATAAATTGTATTAATCCATAATATGGGTCATTTGGATTTTACTTAGTTGCCCACTATGAGTCCAACCTTGGTGGTTGCAACTTTTTCAGCTGGAGTATACCTGCAAATTTCAAAATACTGTATGTGCTATCACATAAAACTTTGGGAGGAAAGGATTTCCCATTCTCTAAATAACTGTAATAAGTTGGGCACAGAACACTGCTTTACCAGAATGCTGACTGCCATCTGATCTAGCCTCATTATAATAACAAACTGGTTACTGTTCTGTCCAACTCTCTGGTAGAATCCTCCCGAAAATGCACAGATACAATTTCAGACACACACACGTTTGAAAATTCAAAACAATGTTCTTTATACCAAAAATGCAAATAAACAAAGTACTCTTTTTGTATAGCAAAGAGCACTTGTCTCCAAACAAACTGATAATTTGTACAAGTCCCTTATCAGTTCTGAGATACTTAGCTTGCAGCTGTGAGGTAATTCACAGTCCTTCTTCTTTCACAAAGTGAAACACACTTTGCCCTGGTTTAGTTTCAGAGCGGGGAAAAATCAGCACACAAAGGTCAAAGTTAGCAAAGCAGGCATGAAACACAATGATCAGATAATCCTCCACAATGGCCAAACCCACAGGCTGCTATTTATAGCAGCCTCACTAATTACCACAGCCTCACCCAACCACAGGTGGCCTCATTTTCTTTGATAATAATCTCTCAGTTGTTGCTGCCTATGCATCGCTCTCCGCATGCGTGGCTGTATCATTAACTCTTGTTCTGAATCCAAGGAGGAGCTAGATAATTGATCTCCTTCTGAGCTGTCTGCCACACTCTCCTCCTCCCTGTCACTCATGTCTTCTTGGTCAGAGGAGCCTTCATCAGCAGATTCCACCGGGAGCAAAACAGGCCTGCAGCATGTGGATGTCTCCCCCACATCCACAGTCCTTGGGGCAGGAGCAGGGGCAGAGCTAACCACAACAGTTACTATCCATGCCAGATTTAGAATAGTATATAATAGAATTTTTTTATTGGCCAAGGGTGATTGGACACACGAGGAATTTGTCCTGGTGCCTATGCTCCCTTGTACTTAAGAGAAAAGATATGTTCGTCAAAACTCATAAGGTACAACACTTAATGATAGTCTGGGGACAATGAACAATCAAATCATATTAGGAACTAGTCAATATAAATTGTAAGGATACAAGCGACAAATTTAGTCATATAGTCATTATGATGGGTGATGGGAACAATGAGCAAATTAATAGTAGTGCAGACTTAGTAAATAGTTTGGCAGTGTTGAGGGAATTATTTGTTTAGCAGAGTGATGCCGTTTGGGGGAAAACTGTTCTGGTGTCTAGTTGTTCTGTTGTGCAATGCTCTATAGCGTTGTTTTGAGGGTAGGAGTTGAAGCAGTTATGAGTTATTGTTCATTTTATCTTTGCTGGAGAATTCAGTAAAAGGATTGGACTGAAAAGTGTTCTCTCTTGAAATGTCTCAACTTTTAAAAGATTCTGGTTTTAATAGATATATTTAAAGAAGGTGAAATTTAATTTTTTTTAAAATATATATTTTTCAATATTTGTAATATGTATGTGTATGTCAACTGGTTCAGGCAACTTTTCTTGGAAATAAAGTGAGGTAGTTTTAAAGAGTAAAGAAAATGAAAGTTTCAGTATGTTAAAAAAAGCTACATAAGAGTAACTCTAGCAGGAATAGGCGACCAATCTAGGAACAAGACCTGGAAACAGGTTGTGGGAAGTAGATGGATCTAACACAGGCAGGGGCCAAATGGACAAGAAGGAAGTAAAAACAGACCTAATAAGGTTGAATCCAGGGAATCTCCGCAGCTTGGGGAATCTCCAGTTGAGTCTAGGAAATCTGGAAGAACCCGCGAACACCTGCTTACTTAAAAGAGTATGCATATGCGCATCTTAGCGGCAAGGAGTGTAATGCGCTGGTTGGCCACTAGTTGGTTGATCTCGAGTGAAAGAAGCAAGAGTGTGATTGGTTTGAAAGCTGGGTATAACAAAGCTGGTTGTTAAACAGTTATTTTGTATTCTAAGTTACTCTGATGAGTTACAGTTGCAGTTGTTGTTCTGTGATGTTCTATTACAATTAAAGGCTGTTGTAGTGAAAATGCTTTGTGGCTGCGATGTCTCCAAACACCTCTACTTAATATTTAATATGCATCCTGTTTCATGTTTTTAAATGGGAGAATATTTGATGAAAAGTGTTCTGCCGGCGTGTTTCAACCGCCCGTAATTCCAGGGTAATTAGTCCAGGAAGACACACTCCACACGATAAAAGGAAAACCCAAAAGTTTTTATAAACAGAAAAACAGAAAAAGCTCCCTTTTTAAATGTCAAAGGGATTTTCTGGTACACACAAGGCACAAGTTAAATGCAATCCAATTGCTCACCCAATAACTGGGAAATTGAGTCCCATTCTAAAGTCCAGAGAGTCCACACACACAGCAAAAACCACGATCTTGATGAAACAATGAATCAGATAAACTGCCATGAGGCTAAAACACCAGCCTGCACTTTTATCTGTAGCACTAATTACAGCACACACACCCCAACCACAGGTGGCCTCATTTTCTCTTGTAATAATCCTTCAGTTGTTGTCTCCTATACATCACTCTATGCATGCGTGGATGTGTCATTAATTCTTGTTCAGAATCCAGGGATGATACAGATGATTGATCTCCTCCTGGGCTGTCTGCCAAACTCCCCTCTTCCCTGTCACTCACGCTTCCTTGGTCAGAGGAGGCTTCATCGGCAGATTCCATCGGGAGCAAAACAGGCCTGCGGCATGTGGATGTTTCCCCCACATCCACCTGCATATTCCTTGGGGCAGGAGCTGGGCCACAGCTAACCACAACAAAAAGTAACTTGCCAGTTGGCTATTTCCCCATTATTATGGCCTACCATTCACATATTTCCCATTCAGCCATTATTCATGTTACTGGAAATTTACTGAAATTTCAGGCACATCTGGAGCTTAACATATCCATTTAGAAGAACTGCAATTCAAAATACTATGTGCATCAGACTGAAGGAAGCTCAATTAAAGAATTTCACTACAATCTTTAGAAATGACGCATATGCAGAATTCTCAGGCTTGTTAAAGTTAGTAAAGATTTAATAGAATTTTGGCAAAGCAGCAAACTATAACGGATAATTTAGTTTCAAATGGTCTGGCAAAAAGAAAAAAATGTAAAGACAATCCTAGAAAGACATTTGTTTAAACACTTGTGAGAACGTAATTCTATTTTAATTGACTTTTAGAAGACCATTATATACCTCTTTGGTCAAAAAAAGCAAACTGAAGCATTGCGTAACTGTAGCACCAACATGCAAATTTTTCTCATTTCTAAAATTGGAAAGGCAAAAACATTACTGGGTTCTGAGCAAAACTAATCCAGCAAAGCCACTTGTCTCCCTGAACTGTTTTGTTACATGATTTGTTTTAGGTAAAATGTTAGAGTGTAAGGCTCTCTAGGTGGTTTTATAAAATGTAAGGTGAACAAATCCCTGAGCCAAAGACCTTACATTTTTTTAAAAAATAGAAGGCAAACAAAAAAGAACAAAAATAAAAGGAAGGGGAGATACAGAAAACATTTGCAAGCATTTTATTAATATTTTCATTCAAAGCACCTCCATATCTCAGGGACCGCCTTCTGCTGCACAAATCCCAGGGACCAGTTAGGTCCCACAGAGTGGGTCTTCTCTTCTCCGGGTCCCGTCAACTAAACAATGCCGCTTGGCCGGATCCAGGGGAAGAGCCTTCTCTGTGGCGGCCCCGGCCCTCTGGAAACAACTCTCCCCCAGAGATTAGAATTGCCCCCACCCTCCTTGCCTTTCGTAAGCTACTTAAAACCCACCTCTGCCGCCAGGCATGGGGAAACTGAGATTCCCTTTCCCCCTAGGCCTTTACAATTTTATGCATGGTATGTCTGTATGTATGTTTGGTTTTTTATATTAATGGGTTTTTAATCGTTTTTAGTATTGGATTATTATTGTACGCTGTTTTTTGATTGCTGTTAGCCGCCCCGAGTCTTCGGAGAGGGGCGGCATATAAATCCAATAAATAAAAAATAAATAAAATAAAATAAAATAGAACTTTTTGCCATTTCATTCTGGAAAAGTCCAATTAGATGAAACAGGAGAGTTTAAAGAGTTGGCCATTATTTTTCCCCCTATTCATATATGAGTTTAATATTATATAATATTAGAGCAATATTTGTTTCTTCGCTTTTTGCAACGTTAGTATTTGTGGACACACAGTTCTTCACAGGAAGACATCTGGTGTTTTCAACATTGCAGTTCCTGGGCTCAAATAAGCGGTTGAGAATCAAATAAATTGCTCAAGAAAAACACAGGCAGTCAGGCACTTCACACTTCACCAGCTAGTGTCTAGCTCCAAAGAAGAGGGAATCACCAGTGCCATTTTGAGTCCTGCTAGAAGTGAGAATTTTCAGGGCGACTTGCATCTGAAAAGATTTGGATTGTCCTGGATTCATAGCTCCGACTTGAGGAAGAGGTCTGGCCAGGAAGCCCTTTGCACAGCTTCATCTGACGTGTGAGTTGCATTCTCTCTTAGATCAATATGCCTGTATACATTCACTCATGTCCTAATCACCTCCCAGCTTGATTATTATAACACAGTATAGTGGTACCTCGGTTCTCGACCACAATTCGTTCTGGAAATGTGGTCGAGAACCAATTTGGCTGAGAACTGAAACAATTTATCCCGTAAGATAAATTCCCCTTCTCAGCTGTCTCTCTCTCTAGCTTGCCGGCTTCTGTCCTCAGCTCTCTCGCTCGTTCTCTCGCCCACTTCTGTCCCCGTCTCTCTCTCTCTCTCTACTGCAACAATATCGCCAAAAAGGCTTCTAGAATTATTAACCTGATCCTATGTAGCTTCTGCTCCGGCAATCTCACACTACTCACCAGAGCTTACAAAACTTTTGCCAGACCCATCCTCGAATACAGCTCATCTGTCTGGAACCCATATCACATCTCGGACATCAACGCCCTCAAAAATGTCCAAAGATACAATCCCGGGTATAAAATCTTGTACTCTGGAAACATGTTTATCTATATCTATATCTATATTATATCTATCTATCTATCTATCTATCTATCTACCTATATTTATTTTATTTATTTATTTATTCTGTCCGATATATAATACACATTGAAGAGAAAGATATGTAATAATATAAGTAAAGAAAAGAATAGAAGATAAGATATAAAAGTATTGGTGAACATATTTGAAAGGAAGAAAAGATAAATGAGATAAGGAGAGACAATTGGACAGGGGACGGAAGGCACGCCCCTTACTGACCTCTAAGGAACCTGGAGAGGTCAATCGTGGATAGTCTAAGGGAAAAATGTTTGGGGTTAGGGGTTAACACTACTGAGTCGTGTAATGCGTTCCATGCTTCGACAATTCGGTTGCTGAAGTCATATTTTTTACAGTCAAGTTTGGAGCGGTGAATATTAAGTTTGAATCTGTTGCGTGTTCTTGTGTTGTTGCAATTGAAGTTGAAATAGTCATTGACAGGTAGAACGTTGCAGCATATGATCTTGTGGGCAATATTTAGATCGTGTTTTGGGCGACGTAGTTCTAAGCTTTCTGTTCTTCAAAAAGCAAAACAATTAGACATGTCATTGTGTTTCATATACACAGTGCAGTTTTTTCCATTTTGGTTCTAGTTTATTCTTACTTTTATTTTTTTTGTACTTCAGTAAAAAAATAATAATAATAAAAGGATTTTAAAAATAGACAAAGGACTGTGAGAAAACAGTTCCACTGACGAGAAGGAGAAAACATTTTTTCCACAATAACAGGAAATTTGTACATTGCTTGGATGCTTGTTCTGAACTCAATAAGCCAGTTTTCCTTTCAGTTTACTTTTAAGCAAATGCAGGTTGATTTTAGAGTTTTGCCAGAGTGGTGCAGCAGTTAATGCTAGTTATGGTCTGTCTGCTATTGAATGTAAAGGCCAATCACCCTCTTTGAGCCCTACTTGCTTTAACAGGGCTGTGAGGTTAATTGGGCTCCTGAATGGGGGAAAAAGGATATGCATTAAGTGAATGAATTTGTGGTGCATCATCAATTCAGGCAAATCATTACTTGATATTGCTGCCACCAAGTGATGTGTATTTATATCTGAATAAATATTGAGTCATAATCAAACGTTTTTATCTTTCCTTTATTTAAAAAAATGTAAAGCTAAATAAAGAGAGTAAAAGCATTATTTCCCCTATGCTTGAAAGAAGAAACAGAATATCTCCGAGACTGCCTTCTGCCGCACGAATCCCAGCGACCGATTAGGTCGCACAGAGTGGGCCTTCTCCGGGTCCCGTCAACTAAACAATGTCGGTTGGCGGGCCCCAGGGGAAGAGCCTTCTCTGTGGCGGACCCGACTCTCTGGAACCAGCTCCCCCCAGAGATTAGAACTGCCCCTACCCTCCTTGCCTTTCGTAAACTCCTCAAAACCCACCTTTGTCGTCAGGCATGGGAGAACTGAGATATCTCCCCCGGGCCTATACAATTTATGTATGGTATGTTTGTATGTATGTCTGCTTAATAATGGGGTTTTTAAAAATATTTTTAAATTGTAAATTATTAGATTTGTCATGAACTGTTTTTATTGTGTTGTGAGCCGCCCCGAGTCTACGGAGAGGGGCGGCATACAAATCTAATTAATAATAATAATAATAATAATAATAATAATAATAATAATAATATCCAAATAAAGCAGGTGTTGGCCAACTTATTTTTAAAATTTAACTTTTACATAAATGTAAATTGAAAAGCATAATCCAAAATAAATAGCAACTTAATGTCTCCATATTCCATACCGCATTCTCCTCTCTATGCCAGAATAAAGGCTTTGAGCTACAAAGTGAGATTTCATATTGGACATATCATAGAATATAAAATAACAGAGTTGGAAGAGATCTTGAAGGTCTTCTAGTCCAAACCCCTGCTTCAGCAGAAGACTTTATGCTATTTCAGACAAACGGTTTTCCAGTCTCTTTTTAAAAGCTTCCAGTGAAGGGAACAGCCACAATTTCTAGAGATATCTGTTTTGATGATTACCGTATTTTTCAGAGTATAAGACGCTCCCTAGTTTTGGGAGATGAAAACAATGGGAAAAAGAAATTGTATTTCTTTGCATGTAAATCTGACCCATAGAAATATCAAAGAATTGGAGAAATGTACATTATGGCAGTATATTAATGCCAGAAAAGTGTCTTAAATGTAGTCACAGTAACTCCTCCCAATTATTTAAATAGAACTACTCATTTCAGATTATACTTTTACAGATCTTTAAATTTGATGTGGCTTTCTGGAAGTACAGTTATTCTCTACTTTTTCAAAGAAGATACAATAGCACCAGGCCTTTTCAGATCAAGCATTTATTTTAAAAAGCTTGATAAGCTTGTTTTTTTGTTTGTTTTGTCAAACAATTATAGGGTGGTAATTTGTACAAATAAAACTTTTAACAAAAAGTTCATCTATTTACTCTGCTTGGTTGGGTGGCCTATACACCTATGGCAATGTCATTATTTTTTCTTTTTGTATTAACCCGGTTGCATTCAAGAAGGCTTGATTTTGTACATGTCAATGGAGGTGTAATGATTTCTTACATAGAATGAACACTTTCTCTTTTGTAGGTCTCTTTCTTTTGAACAACTTAACCTTGATTCTAACCATCATTTAACTGAATCCTTTCTCATTGTTTGGAAATTATTTAAGATCATTTTTTTAAAAACAGGAGAAACCCCCTCCACAAATTAAATAAACCAATCTCTTTCCTTACTCTGATCTGACCAATTGATGCTTATGGGTATTAAATGTTGTGGGAGGCACACATGAAAGATAGGATTAAAAACTCTGAAAAAATAGAAAGTTATTTTTATCATGATTATCAAGGAGATAAATTAGAAACAAGATAGACATTCTTAATACTAGTTAAACCAGTTATTGCTGTGTACAGTGGACATGTTCCAACATCAATAAAGTATGTCTGTTTTATTTTTCCTACTCCAAAATTCCCTTCACATTGCCACCATTGTTTTGCTCACATCTCTCCAAAACCGAGTTACTATTGTTCTCAGCCCTAGGAGAACATTTGCAAACAATTAGTTCTCCTACACACTTTCTCATTTGTCTAATAATTTGTCAAAATCACTGTGGTTGCTAAAAATAGGAGAAAGTTACCATGGCACTATTGTTCTCCTCACAATTTAAAAGTTGGTGAAATGTTTCACTATATGTAAGTTTTTACCACACTGCAGTAAAACAGAGGCCACAAGCTGTGAAGTAGAAAATTATACAAATATGAAAACAGCCAAATCTCTAAGCTCTGCAGAGCTCCAGTGTTTCAGCTGGAAAATTTGATTTGCAACATTTTTGGCTGTCCAAGAGTTGGGCTAGAAATAAATTGTTTCAGCAGACACCAGTTGAACAGACATTGTGCAATATTTCTGGAGTGGTGTCATTTATAGAGTGAGTCCAAAATTATATTTTAGACTGCACATCATGGCAAAGCCATTGTAGTTTGTATTCCGTGACTTATGATTTGATGACATATTCAATAAACCACACTAGTCAAACCATCATTTAATGTGGTCCATAAATGCAAAACTGTAAAAAATATGACTTTAGCAATCGAGTTGTCGAAGCGTGGGAACTCATTACCGGACTCAGTAGTGTCAACCCCTAACCCCCAACATTTCTCCCTTAGACTATCCACGATTGACCTCTCCAGGTTCCTAAGAGGTCAGTAAGGGGCGTACGTAAGTGCACTAGTGTGCCTTTCGTCCCCTGTCCAATTGTCTCTCCTTATCTCATTTATCATATATCTTTTCTTCCTTTCATATATCTTCTCCACTATTTTTATATCTTTTCTTCTATCCCTCATGTCTAATACTTCATGTCTATTCTCTTCAATGTGTATTGTGTATTGGACTAACTAAAATAAAATATAATAAAATAAAATAAAATAAAATAAAATAAAATAAAATAAAATAAAATAAAATAAAATAAAATAAAATAAAATAAAATAAAATAAAATAAAATAAAATAAAATAAAATAAAATAAAATAAAATAAAATAAAATAAAATAAAATAAAATAAAATAAAATAAAATAAAATAAAATAAAATAAAATAAAATAAAATAAAATAAAATAAAATAAAATAAAATAAAATAAAATAAAATAAAATAAAATAAAATAAAATAAAATAAAATAAAATAAAATAAAATAAAATAAAATAAAATAAAATAATAAAATAAAATAAATAAAAATTTGGGCCACCCATAAAATCAAACTATTAAGGAAAGAAAGGTTGAATGTAACCGACTGGGTAATCTCAATTTTGACAATGCTGGGATCCTTTTAGAACCCCCAGTATCTTTAAGAAAGCATTATGTGTTGCAGTATAGCATAAAATATGTTAGAATAGGATTGTATTATAATTATATATATCTGGACCTCTAGCATAAAAATGCTCTGCTTATTATAATCCAGGATAGGAGGGCACTAAACTTGCCTAGTCTGCATTCCTGGTAATTACAACAGAGAAACAAAAGGGCTCTCACTAATAAACAAAGTTTACATCACTCCAGACAGAACGTTATATGATCAAAGGGGGAGATTTACATTGCCTGAAGCATACACAGGATGAGAGGGTGATTAAGGAAGATTAGTTGAGATAAGGTAGAAGGCTTCAGAGAAACTAGGTGTGAGAAACATCTGCTTTGAGGAAGAGGTTCTAGGAAATTGTTTTGTGATATTTGTGGGAATAGGAAGAACTCAAAGATATGTTATTGGATGTATCACTTGACATGTACGTGTAATTATCCCCATTTCCTTATGTTCCCAAATAAAAAGAGGTGCATGGCTCTATACCATGTCACTTCACCCAGAGAGAGAATGTGCCCAAGTCTCCTTTCTAGGATTCGCGTTCGTGAGTGACCCCACACGGCTGGGTTGCACTTAGTCCCATTGAAGACATTGTCTCTGTAATAAAAAATGAGCAGCCAATTTGGTTTGCAACGTAGTCCATGGCACAGCATTAGGAGGCTCAGGATCTGTCAAAGTCCCTGCTAACTCAAATATGTGCGTGCCACAATAACTCTTTATTTCTCTTAGGCGCTTAACGAGCGGCTGAAACACTTTCACTCCAGGCGCGAGTGAAGCAGAAGGCGCGTAAGACAGGGAGCGCTTCTATTTAAAAACTTTCACCCAGCAACAACCGGCGGCTGACAGCTCTTCCATTTTGGCGCCTGCTACAGCGACCAATAGGAAGCAGGTAAACAATTCCTATGGGTTATTACGATTTCTGCTTAACAACACCTTTTAACAAGTTAACCTAGATATAGAAAATTACAGAAACTTCAGGATTCAACAGTCTCCATCAGGGACTTTGGCAGCATCCACTATTATGATTCCTTGCTCAATAGTGCAAATATTACCAATAGGAGATTAATTACTCTAAAACCAAAATTGTGGTGTTTTGCCAGGATTAAAAACTATTCTTGGCATATCAACAGGATTTAATATTGCACAGGTTTCATGCTTTAAGTACTTGAGGATGGTACTTTAGCCTGAAGTAACTGCAGGATACATGACACTTATGTTAAACTAAGTGCACAAATGCCAACTTGTTTTTTTACAGGACAAGAGAGGGACAGCTGTTAAATTATTTCAAGCCAAATTTTGTCTCAACTCATGTACAGAGCACAACCTGGGTAATTTCCCAGCTGTACCTCCATAATGAGTCTCATTAAGATTCTCTAAGGTGTTGCTTCAGATGATGTTGTGCCTTTAATATGTCCTCTCTTTCTCTCTTGAATCAGGTATGATTAAAGTAATTTGTATTTGTATTTATTAGATTTGTATGCCGCCCCTCTCCGAAGACTCGGGGCGGCTAACAACAATATAAAAAGACAATGTAAACAAATCTAATATTAAAACAATCTAAAAAAACCCCAATTTAAAGAACCACTCATACATACAAGCATATCATGCATAAATTCTATAAGCCTAGGGGGAAGGGAAATTTCAATTCCCCCATGCCTGACGACAGAGGTGGGTTTTGAGAAGTTTACAAAAGCCAAGGAGGGTGGGGGCAACTCTGATATCTGGAGGGAGCTGGTTCCAGAGGGCCGGGGCTGCCACAGAGAAGGCTCTTCTCCTGGGTCCTGCCAAACGACATTGCTTAGTCGACGGGACCCGGAGAAGGTCAACTCTGTGGGACCTAACCGGTCGCTGGGATTCGTGCGGCAAAAGGCGGTCCCGGAGATATTTTGTTCCGATGCCATGAAGGGCTTTATAGGTCATAACCAACACTTTGAATTGTGACCGGAAATTGATCGGCAACCAATGCAGACTGCGGAGTGTTGGTGTGACATGGGCATACCTTGGGAAGCCCATGATTGCTCTCGCAGCTGCATTCTGCACGATCTGAAGTTTCCGAACACTTTTCAAAGGTAGTCCCATGTAGAGAGCATTACAGTAGTCGAACCTCGAGGTGATGAGGGCATGAGTGACTGTGATCAGTGAGTCCTGGTCCAGATAATGCCTGTCGGGCTCTTATTTTTTTTTATTCTCGTTGAAACTTACCAAGGCCCTTACTCCTTTGATAACTCTTAAGTTTCAGTGAATGAAATCCTGATAAATTACAAACATATGGTCTTTTTTTAAAAGAAGAACTAAGGAGGGACTGGGTCCTACACCATTATTTATTAAATAATATATTAGGCTGACCTAAGCAGAACTCCTAAATTACCAATAGACCAGTCCTGATTAAAGAATATATTATGCTGATCTAGGCAGAGCTGGTAAATTGCCAGTAGATCAGCCCATAAGCTACTTTCTAAAATGTGCCTCAGGCCTCACAGAATTGGTTTACTCCAGACATAGAAGGACCTGGAACAATGTGATACTATTCCTCAGCAGGGTTAGAGGGAAGATTTTTTTAAAAAAATTGTCTATCCATAAGAATTATGCTCCTGCAGGGATAGGAAGGTAGAAGCTATTTACAGTATAGAAGTCCTCATAACTATAACGGAGCTTGCCCATTAGGTTCATAACTTGTAATGTTCATAAATTAGGTAACCCTGGGATTATGGTTATTTATGACCTTCAAGGTGGTGCCGTGGATATTGCCTACCTGGACTTCAGCAAAGCCTTTGATACGGTTCCACATAAAGAGCTGATACATAAATTAGTGAAGATTGGACTTAATCCCTGGATAGTTCAGTGGATTTCAAGCTGGCTGAAGCGTAGACATCAGAGTTATTGTTAATGGCGAGTATTCTGAGCAGAGACAGGTTACAAGCGGTGTGCCACAAGGGTCTGTTCTGGGTCCTATTCTTTTTAATATGTTTGTGAGTGAGATAGGGGAAGGTTTGGTAGGGAAGGTTTGCCTATTTGCCGATGACTCTAAAGTGTGCAATAGGGCTGATATTCTTGGAGGCATCTGTAATATGGTAAATGATTTAGCTTTACTAGATAAATGGTCAAAGCAATGAAAACTGCAGTTTAATGTTTCCAAATGTAAAATAATGCGCTTGGGGAAAAGGAATCCTCAATCTGAGTATTGTATTGGCAGTTCTGTGTTAGCAAAAACTTCAGAAGAAAAGGATTTAGGGGTAGTGATTTCTGACAGTCTCAAAATGGGTGAACAGTGTAGTCAGGCGGTAGGAAAAGCAAGTAGGATGCTTGGCTGCAGAGGTATAACAAGCAGGAAGAGGGAGATTATGATCCCGCTATATAGAATGCTGGTGAGACCACATTTGGAATACTGTGTTCAGTTCTTGAGATCTCAGCTACAAAAAAATATTGACAAAATTGAATGGGTCCAAAGACGGGCTACAAGAATTGTGGAAGGTCTTAAGCATAAAACGTATCAGGAAAGACTTCATGAACTCAATCTGTATAGTCTGGAGGACAGAAGGGAAAGGGGGGACATGATCGAAACATGTAAATATGTTAAAGGGTTAAATAAGGTCCAGGAGGGAAGTGTTTTTAATAGGAAAATGAACATAAGAACAAGGGGACACAATCTGAAGTTAGTTGGGGGGAAAGATCAAAAGCAACATGAGAAAATATTATTTTACTGAGAGTAGTAGATCCTTGGAACAAACTTCCAGCAGACGTGGTAGATAAATCCACAGTAACTGAATTTAAACATGCCTGGGATAAACATATATCCATCCTAAGATAAAATACAGAAAATAGTATAAAGGCAGACTAGATGGACCATGAGGTCTTTTTCTACCTTCAAACTTCTGTTTCTATGTTTTTGTGGCAGTTATTAAAAAATGGTTTGCTATGGGCGAGTTTTGCTGAAACATCAGTGTCCATCACTGAAATGAAATTCCAAAATGTTTTGGGGTCATGTGACGGTGCAATGCCACAAGTGGGCATTAATGCACCCTAGATGCCAAAAACCTGATTAAGTCATTGTGTTGATGAGTGAAGGCTGTTGCAACTTCAAATCTAGGTTGTAAGTACTGTATCCCAGAAATGTCTAGTATAACTTTGAATGGTCACCAACTGTCTGGGTGTAAGTTAAGTACTACCTGTACTTATTGATTGTGATTTCAAGGCTGCCCCCAACTCCTCTGCAACTCTATAGGTAGCTTCCAGATTGAAGAAACTATAGATATATGCCTTGACGACTTGGAAAACCCAATAGTAGTGACGTGAAACTCTAATCTTTCTTGTTGCCCTACAAAAGCCCTACCATAATATTTATTTTGTGGCAAAATGTTGGGTTGCAGCATCTCAGATGAAGATTTTGGTTCCTCTTATGTTGCTAACATTGTTTTTCTCCTCAAACCTTCCCCCATTCCAAACTCCTTTGTGTACTTTTAAAAAAAATATTTAGGTTTTCTTTTAATTTGCGTGCTGTTTTCAGCCAGAATTCTTAGACTTATTTTATGCATTTTCTACTACCGTGATGGTGAACCTATGGCAGGTGTGCCACAGGCGGCATGCAGAACCATATCTGGGGGCACGCAAGGCCCTTAGGTTTCTGAACTTTCAATAGGCCCATTGGGTCCATTTTTCACCATCCACAGGCTCCGGAGGCTTTCCTGAAGCCTGGTGAGGGCGAAAAAGAGCACAATGAATCTACCGGAAGTCCGTAGGCTTCAGTGAGTTTGCGTTTGGGCAGTATGGAAAGGATGTCTGCTATTGTTCCATTTGTCTACAACAATCATTACCTATAGTTACCCTTTCTAATTAATTTTCTCTGCAGCTATTTTTATCAACGATTTAGCTTCCGTCAGTTAACACAGCCATCCAATCACTGATACCTTTTGGGCTGCACCTCCATGTTCGATAAAAATGTATTTCCTCCCTATTAGCTAACATATTTAGAATAGATGCCCCTATACTAGCAAAATGCTATTAATTAAACAGCAACAATTACAGCAAATGCTTTAGTCATGGTTGCACATGCAAAACATTAAAAAATAAGGTTAACACTTGCCTGATTATTCTTTCCCACTGCTTACAAATATGTCACATTAATTTTATTCCGCTTTTCATTTTCAACTACAATTGTAATTTTCACTACTCACATATTGGAATTTCTTCAAATAGCAATGCCAATGATATACAGTAGTACCTATAGATACGAGTTGCTCCGCATGCAAGTATTCCAAGTTACGAGCCACGACGCAAGCAAAATTTCTGTTCGACACCCGAGCTCAAATTCGGGATATGAGCCGAGCTTCCACTAGGTGGCGCAAGAATCCTTGCTTCTGGTTATCTGGGCGCGAAAAACAAAGTCTAAAGGCATTCGTTCGAGATGCAAGTTGATCGACTTACGAGCTCGGGTCTGGAATGAATTAAACCCGTATGTCGAGGTACCACTGTATATCTCCACTATGTGAATAGCACACCCATGAAAACTCTTTTGACAGGCTATGTATACTGTACATGTGAATTTGGGTGCACAGAGAGAGCTATGGATGTAACATACGAAAGTTCTTCATAAGTTAGAATTTTCTAGACGTATTGTATTTCATCTGATTTATCTCTCCTGTCCGTTACCAGGCTGCAAAGGCCAATTTATCCGTACTAAATATATATTTAGGTTTTGTCCCACTACTTCATTTTTTCACTCTTTTACGAATTAGAGAGCTTCCATCTTATATCCACAGATTCAGTGCCCTCTTGCAGGAAAGTCTAAAAAACACAGAAAGTGAATATGATTGATAGATGCAGTGTCAGTTTTATGGCGATAAATAGAAGATCAAAAAATTTATTTAGATCACGTTGCAGGTGGTTGCAAAGTTTCCAATTAATGTATAGCATGTCAACATGGCAAGAACTGATAATGTTACAGAAGTAAAACGCAAAGAAATGTATTGATCGGCCTTGCTGACACAACCGCCAAGCTAAATTTAATTTCAATTTATATATTCAACTATAATAGCTTGCAGCGAGCATTTCCCCATCGCCAAAGCTGGATCAATATTTAGGAAAAACAAATCATTTGCACGTGACAGGAAATAACTTTTGATACAGAAAAACTGTAGATGCCCATTGCCACTGATTTTCTTAAAGGAACATGTCAAAACCCGCCACCAGAATTACTCAAGAACTTCACATTTGATGACTGCGTGGAAGCCAATGTTGCCTCGCTTTCCTCACTCTTTTATAACCTGAATGGCAGAAAGAATATGAGGTCCCCTAATGTCATGTGAACACCCACCCAGGATGATCCATTGGACCATCTAAACCCTTTCTTGGCCTAATTCTACTGCTCCATTCCTTCACTGCCTAATAAGCTTTCCTATCCAAAACCTTCCATTATACCAATGCCACACATAAATTTCACTAAGCACATACAGAGATCTTCTCACTGTTTATTCCTTTCCAAGCAAGGCCTAGACCTAGACCTAAGCACAGATTTTACCCCAAAGGTAAGTACTACTAGGTTCAAAGGGACTTAGTTCTTGCTAAGGTGTGCTAAGGTGTGTTTTATTCAGCAGACTCTTCATAGTGTGCATAGCCACTAGCGTAGGTCCTTCCTAAATTCAGGTTGCTGAACAGATCAGTTGCCTCCGAATCCGAATCCCTCCCTCCTTCCTCATTATCCTCTTCGTCATCCTCTGCCTCGTAATCATCGTATTCTTCATCATGATCTCCAGTATCAACATCTCTGCCAGATGCCAGATTCTTCCAATAGGCATCATAACCAGAAGCCCCATCAGCTTCGTCGCCTCCTGTCTGACGGCCAAATCTCAGGGAGCGAGCTGAGAAAAAGAAATGGAGAAAGGTACAGAAGTTTCCGTTATTCATTCATTCATTCATTCATTCATTCAATTTTTATGCCGTCCTTCTCCTTAGACTCAGGGTAGCTTACAACATGTTAGCAATAGCACTTTTTTTTAACAGAGCTAGGCTATTGCCCCCACAAACCGGGTCCTCATTTTACCCACCTCGGAGGGATGGAAGGCTGAGTCAACCTTGAGCCGGTGATGAGATTTGAACCGCTGACCTTCAGATCTACAAGTCAGCTTCGGTGGCCTGCAGTACAGCACTCAACCTGCTGCGCCACCCCGGCTCGTTATGTTCTGCTTATCTATGTATCAAGGAAAGTGCTATAGATATTGGGTATTCCAGGGAAAAGCGTGAGAATTTATCTTTTCTATGGAGCATCGTGGATACAACAAAAATTTGGAAGAAATTAGTTAACGAACCCCAGCGACCAGTTAGGTCCCACAGAGTGGGCCTTCTCCGGGTCCCATCAACTAAACAATGTTGTTTGGCGGGACCCAGAGGAAGAGCCTTCTCTGTGGCGGCCCTGGCCCTTTGGAACCAACTCCCCCCCAGAGATTAGAATTGCCCCCACCCTCCTTGCCTTTCGTAAGCTTCTTAAAACCCACCTCTGCCGCCAGGCATGGGGGAACTGAGATATTCTTTCCCCCTAGGCCTTACAATTTACGCATGGTATGTTTGTATGTATGTTTGGTTTTATAATAAGGTTTTTTTTAGTTGTTTAGTATTGGATTGTTACATGCTGTTTTTTATCACTGTTGTTAGCCGCCCCGAGTCTGCGGAGAAGGGCGGCATACAAATCCAATCAATCAATTAATCAATCGATCAATCAATCGATAAATAAATAAATAATAAGTCATTGCTTATTTGACCCCTATGACAATCATTAAGTATTGTACCACATGATACTTGACAAATGTATCTTTTTCTTTTTTGTACGCTGAGAGCATATGCACCAGGACAAATTCCTTGTGTGTACAATCACACTTGGCCAATAAAATTCTATTCTATTCTATTCTTAAGGAACTGATGTCCTTGGTTGTCCAGGCTTAATGATGCTGAGAGCTGAAGATTTTAAAAATTAAAGCTTTGTATATAAAAATACGTAGCCATTATATGAACGTTCGTTTTGAGACTGATTAAAAGTGACCTTTGTAACAAAAAGCAGAAAAGTAAATAGTTAAGTATTGTAGAAACTTGGAAAAGATACGGCACATAGATTAAACTACTAAGCTACTATGTAATACACTAAAAAAGATATCGCACATAGATTAAACTACTATTGTTTGTGATTCATTTTAAGAGACAGGATAACTGCACGTAGCATTTTAGATAAGGACAGGAGATAGGAGAAACGCACATATCGGGAGATGAAATTAATTTGTAACTCAGATTAGCTCTTGTACCTGGGAGGGGTCTGTGTTAGGGTATAAGTAACCTGCATTTTGTTCTGTAAGTGTACACCCCGGGGGGGGGGGGGGACACCGCGCTTTGCAAACCGCTTGGGACAGTAGAGAGATTACCATGGCCAAATAAACCCTTTTTCTTCTCCGAAGCCTTCATTGTCTGATTATTGCTTTTTAGGAATTTCAGCGAACAATGCTAATTGAGCCTGGAAATTCCCTGAGTAATTTATGTAATCCTAAATCAAAAGGCCATGTGAGTATGTCGTTTAGCAACAATTCTGGCAATCATCAATAACCAAGGGCCTTGTATATTCCAACTAACTGGCTTCCCCTTATATTTACTTGTTGGAAGCCTGCAGGGAAGGTTGCAAATCATGTGTCACGCCAGAGACATTCAGAGACATTCAGTAATTAAATAGTTAACTCATGTATGTTAATTTAGCTCCGCCCATTATGATGTAAATCCTGTCTAGTCACTTCCTCTCAGTTTGGGGAAGAAGGAGATAATCTCCATCTTGCTTAAAACTTTCTAGCCATGTAGACGTGCGTGAAAGCCTGTGATCAGGCAAAATTGATTTTATTGTTTTCTATTAATAAAAGTAACTTCGTTTTGAAGCTTTTCTCTTATTTCATCCATCGACCTCTGGATTAGATTCATTGCAGCTCACGCAGGCTGTGATTAATGATTCCTAATCTTGACATCGTGATCATGTGATTGCTGGATTGCTGCAACGGCCATAAGTATGAGAACTGGTTGTAAGTGCCACCAGTTTAGTACAGTCATAAGTCTGAATAGTCACTGAAGGGTCATTAAACCAGGGCTACTAGTATTGCAATAGGTAATGCATTTGTAAGTGTGTGACAAAATCTTCCACTAAAAGTGTTGTGATTCAGCCTGAGGCTGCTCAGGGACCAGCTGTGTCTCTGCTGGCTCCATGGCCGGAGGAGGAGGACAGCGCAGAGGAGGGGGCTGAACAGTCGGACGGGGGAGAGGAAAATCAGGAATGGGATGAAGGAGAACAGCATGAGAGCCCCGGGGGGGCGGGGGGGCTCTCCCCAGCCAGTAGCTTGGAGTCATTAGGTGATGATGCACAAGCTGTCATTGACATGAGACAGCGACGTTCAGAGCAACGAAAGGAGCAGTTAAAGAGATATTTTCACCATTGAAGTAGAAACAGCTGGGTTTGGGTGTGGTACTCATCAGCAGGGTTTAAAAGGCAGGCAAGCCCTTTAAGCCATGTGGAGTGTTATCAGCTTGGCGTGGCGTTATCCTGTCTTGTTTCTCGGCGTCTCTGTTCCTGGCTTGTGGCCCAGCAGCTTTGGAAGATCCGTGGGAGGTATAGGTCTGCTATCTACAGCTTTGGTTTGGCAGCAAGAATTCTGTATTGCTGCATGGACTTTTGGCCTTCGTGAATATATCTGAAGATAAAGCATTTTCCTGTTTGTAAGGACATTTTCTGTTACCTGTGTTTTTCTTGGATTTTATAAAACTGCCTTTGCCTTTTACCAGTGTGTCTGGCTTCTCTTTTTGGGTTGGTATTGGCTTCTGGAGTGACCCAGACAGAACAAAAAGTATGAAAACTACCCTTAAATTCAGAATAAGCACTCTTAATCAGTTGACATACAATGCTACACGCTCTGTTATCTCAGCCAAATCTTAAGTACGGTAGATCCTTACTTCCATTCTACTGGGTGTGAAAAGTACAAATCTTTGAAGGCAAACTTACTTGACATGCTCAGGTCCTTGGTTTCTTGTGTTTCGTGCCCACACTTTGGACAGGGGGGCTCTCTCCCCTTTTCATGTTTGAAAACCTTGCTTCGTGTATGGTCATCACAGAAGCATGCCTGAAAGTATAATTTATATATCAGTAGAAATGAGTGTTTGGGTGAACGATGAAAGTAAAAACAAATCTTTAAAGAAATTTATTACTTAATAACACATGTACTGGTTGCGGCAAGAATTGCATTTGCACAGAAATTGAAAGAAAAGGAAATACACTATTCTATTCTATTCTTAAGGAACTGATGTCCTTGGTTGTCCAGGCTTAATGATGCTGAGAGCTGAAGATTTTAAAAATGAAAGTTTTGAATATAAAAATATGTAGCCATTGTATGAACTTTCCTTTTGAGGCTGATTAAAAGTGACCTTTGTAACAAAAAGCAGAAAAGTAAATAGTATTGTAGAAACTTGGAAAAGATACGGCACATAGATTAAACTACTAAGCTACTATGTAATACACTAAAAAAGATACCACACATAGATTAAACTACTATTGTTTGTGTTTTATCTTAAGAGACAGGATAACTGCACGTAGCTTTTTAGATAAGGATAGGGGATAAAGGATGCAGAAGTTTTTTTAAAAAATTATGGAATGTGCAGAATAAGATATGATGACAAAACGCTGGAATAATCAAGTAGAAACAGAATTTTACAAAATATGGGACAAAGTATACGAATGGTGGAACTTTTAAAAAAGCAGTAAAAGTTAAAGTACAGTGATGCCTCGTCTTACAAACGCCTCGTCATACAAACTTTTCGAGATACAAACCCGGGGTTTAAGATTTTTTTGCCTCTTCTTACAAACTATTTTCACCTTACAAACTCACTACTGCCGCTGGGATGCCCTGCCTCCGGACTTCTGTTGCCAGCAAAGCACCCATTTTTGCACTGCTGGGATTCCCCTGAGGCTCCCCTCCATGGGAAACCCCACCTCCGGACTTCCGTTGCCAGCGAAGCGCTCATTTTTGCAATGCTGGGATTCCCCTGCAGCATTGCAAAAACACAGAAGTCCGGAGGTGGGGTTTCCTATGGAGGGAACCCTCAGGGGAATCCCAGCAGCCCAAAAATGGGCGCTTTGGCTGGCAAAAAGGGTGAATTTTGGGCTTGCACGCATGAATTGCTTTTCCATTGATTCCTATGGGAAACATTGTTTCGTCTTACAAACTTTTCACCTTAAGAATCTCGTCCCGGAACCAATTAAGTTTGTAAGACAAGGTATCACTGTAATAAGAATGTGGAATTATTTGAACTTATTATTTTGAAATTTTATAAGATAGAGTGAAATAGTTTAAAAAGAACATCAATGCAGAATTTCTGTTCTTTTTTCCTCTTTTTTCCGCTTATAGTGCGATAAGTTAGATGTGTTATTCACTATATTTTATTTCTTTGAATAAGTATTTTATAGATAAAGAAATTTAATTAACATAAGAATATAGAGTTAAATTTAACAAGTATCTAATATATATGTGTATTATTTCTGTATTGATCTGATCACAGTTAGGTTTTTGCTTTTTGTAGTAGTTAGACTTCTAAGATAAGCGGAGCAATGGCAGTTCCTTGAGTGTTTAATGTTGTATGTCTTTGTTTGTCTTTTTAAAAAAACAATAAAAAATATATTGAAAAAAAAAGAAAGTAAAAATAAATCCCCACAATTATTCTGCTCAAAAAAAAATAAAGGGAACACCCAAATAACACATCCTAGATCTAAATGAATGAAATGTTCTCATTGAATACACTTTGTTCTGTACAAAGTTGAATGCACACAACAGCATGTGAAATTGATTGTCAGTGTTGCTTCCTAAGTGGACAGTTTGATTTCAAAGAAGTTTGATTTACTAGGTCCCACAGAGTTGGCCTTCTCCAGGTCCCGTCGACTAAACAATGTCATCTGGCGGGACCCAGGGGAAGAGCCTTCTCTGTGGCAGCCCCGACCCTCTGGAATCAACGAACTGCCCCACCCTCCTCGCCTTTCGTAAGTTATTTAAAACTCATCTTTGTAGCCAGGCATGGGGAAAGTGACATATCCCCCAACTATCTTGGTTTGTGTATGGTTTGAATGGATTGTGTGATTATTTTACTATAAACATTCTTAAATTGTTTTTTAAATATTGGATTTGTACACTGTTTATTATTGTTGTAAGCCGCCCCGAGTCTTCGGAGAGGGGCGGCATACAAATCTAATAAATTATTATTATTATTGTTATTATTATTATTATTATTATTATTATTATTACTGCTCTTCAAGCAGAAGCCAGATTCTAGAAGAATCCTCAGATTGTGAACTAACTGTGGAGTCTCATCCTATTCTGAGGTAGAGATATAAGTAATCCTTGATGTATTACCAGTTGATTACTGATTGTTTGAAGTAATGACAACCTTACTCTTCCTACGATTATCTGATTTTGGGAGCCTAGCAACCAGCTCACCTTTATGGCTGTTGGTACTATCTCATGGTCATGTGACTGCAATTTACAATGTTTCTGGAGAATTTCCAGTGTTCATTTCTGGTTTCAGCAAAAACATCCATTTGGAGAAAATAATTTAACAACCAAGGCATTCATTTAACGAATACTGCAAAAAATGTTTAAGAATTGGGTCTGGTCATAGAAACATGGAAACATAGAAGACTGACGGCAGAAAAAGTCCTCATGGTCCATCTAGTCTGCCCATATACTATTTTCTATATTTTATCTTAGGATGGATATATGTTTATCCCAGGCATGTTTAAATTCAGTTACTGTGGATTTATCTACCACGCCTGCTGGAAGTTTGTTCCAAGGATCTACTACTCTTTCAGTAAAATAATATTTTCTCATGTTGCTTTTGATCTTTCCCCCAACTAACTTCAGATTGTGTCCCCTTGTTCTTGTGTTCACTTTCCTATTAAAAACACTTCCCTTCTGGACCTTATTTAACCCTTGAACATATTTAAATGTTTCGATCATGTCCCACCTTTTCCTTCTGTCCTCCAGACTATACAGATTGAGTTCATTAAGTCTTTCCTGATACGCTTTATGCTTAAGACCTTCCACCATTCTTGTAGCCCGTCTTTGGACCCGTTCAATTTTGTCAATATCTTTTTGTAGGTGAGGTCTCCAGAACTGAGCACAGTATTCCAAATGTGGTCTCACCAGCACTCTATATAGCGGGATCATAATCTCCCTCTTCATATGTTGCAACTTATGACCACTATGGTTTATAACCATAATTTCAGACTCAATTACAGTTGTAAGTCGAGGATTAATTATAATGAAATATAGGACTGCACTATCAATTGCAACAATTGATCTTTTGAATCAGTAAAATAATGGATTGTGTTAACACTAAAAACACAGAACAAAAGCAAACGATACAGTCATCCCATCAAATAACTGCACATATCTGCTGGTAAATACTGATGCCTGTATCAACCACCCTGCAGGAAATCCTATCACTTTTAAACAGCTGGAGAATCCAAAGCAGCATGGGTACCTGAAGACAATGAAATAATTCATTTACCAGAATTTCCTAAAAGGTATTACCAGTAGGTGTAAAAAAAAATGTAGGAAATTCAGCATAATTTCCTCTGGCAATCTCACACTACTCACCAGAGCCTACAAAACTTTTGCCAGACCCATCCTTGAATACAGTTCATCTGTCTGGAACCCATACCACATCTCGGACATCAACACCCTTGAAAATGTCCAAAGATACTTCACCAGAAAAGCCCTTCACTCCTCCACTCGAAACAGAATACCCTACGAAAGCAGACTATCAATCCTAGGTCTAGAAAGCTTAGAACTACGTCGCCTAAAACACGATCTAAGTATTGCCCACAAGATCATATGCTGCAACGTTCTACCTGTCAATGACTACTTCAGCTTCAATTGCAACAACACAAGAGCACGCAACAGATTCAAACTTAACATTAACCGCTCCAAATTTGACTGTAAAAAATATGACTTCAGCAACCGAGTTGTCGAAGCGTGGAACTCGTTACCTGACTCAGTAGTGTCAACCTCTAACCACCAACATTTTTCCCTTAGACTATCCACGATTGACCTCTCCAGGTTCCTTAGAGGTCAGTAAGGGGCGTGCATAAGTGCACCAGTGTGCCTTCCGTCCCCTGTCCAATTGTCTCTCCTTATCTCATTTATCTTTTCTTCCTTTCAAATATGTTCACCTATACTTTTATATCTTTTCTTCTATTCTTTTCTTTACTTATGTTATTACATATCTTTCTCTTCAATGTGTATTATGTATTGGACAAAATAAATAAATAAATAAATAAATAAATAGGGGTCTGGTCACATGTTGCAACTTATGATCACTATGATTTATAACCATAATTTCAGACTCAATTACAGTTATAAGTCGAGGATTAATTATAATCAAGTCCAGGACTGCACTGTCAATTGCAACAATTGATCTTTTGAATCGGTAAAATAATGGATTGTGTTAACACTAAAAACACAGAATAAAAGCAAGCGATACAGTCGTCCCATCAAATAACTGCACATATCTGCTGGTAAATACTGATGCCCTGTATCAAGCACCCTGCAGGAAATCCTATCACTTTTAAACAGCTGGAGAATCCAAAGCAGCAAAGCAGCAAATGAAATAATTCATTTACCAGAATTTCCTAAAAGGTACTACCAGTAGGTGTAAAAAAAATGGGAGGAATTTCAGCATAATGAAGTATGCTTTTAGCAATACCAGTTCTAAGGCAACTGCTGCAGACATATCAAAACTTACAACGCTTTGAATGAAAGGGAACCGGCAGATGGTAGCCCGAACAATAACTCAGGGCAGGTGGTGGTGTTTTATGGTGACTGGAGGGTAAATTTCAGCATCCCATTGAAATCACAGCATGAAAGTTAATCAAAATATAATAGAAACGGGACACAGACCATTAAAAAGAAAAAAAAACCCCACCACAAAGCATTTTTAATGTATGATGGGAAAAGAACGGTGAGAGCTGCCAGCAGGTTGAAATTATGGGAATACAAAATGTGATACATTTATTTGGAAATTGTTTTTGCTTGTACCTTGCACCGGAGACATGAATGCTGCCCCAACCGATTGCAGGAAACACCTAGTAGGCAAGATAAAAGGCATGGTTGAATGAGGAGTTTTCTCTTGTTTTCTTCTCTTTTTCTTTGTTTTGTCTTTTAAATCAAGGTCGGTTCTTTACTTCAGTGATTTTCAACCTTTTTTGAGCTGCGGCACATTTTTTACACTTACAAAATCCTGGGGCACACCACCAACCAAAATGACACAAAGTGACACTCTAAGACAATACATATTATACATATTATCTCCCCCTTGTGTGTGTGTATACACACTCTTGAACCATTTCCAAAAACAGGTGAGGGCTGTGTTTTTTCCTCTCTTATTCTTTGGGTGCTTTTTATCATATGCTTTAAATCAAGAGTCACTTCTCTCTTTCTCTTTTGTTTCTCTCTCTTTCCTCTCATTCTCCGCCTCAGTCATTTTCTCATTTATTTATTTTCTCTCATTTCTCTCTCCCTTCCTCTCCTCTCTCTCTTTCTTGCTTTTTCTGTCTCTTTCTCACTCACTCACTTTCTCTCTCTTGCTTTCTCTCTCTCTCTTTCACACTCTTTCTTTCTCTCTATTTCTCTCTCTCTCTTGCTTTCTTTCTTTCTCTCTATCTCTTTCTTTCTCTCTCTCTTTCTCTCCCCCCTCTCTCTTGCTCTCTCTCCCTCAGTCTCGCTCTCTTTCTTTCTCTCTCTTTCTCTCCCCCCCTCTCTCTTGCTCTCTCTCCCTCAGTCTCGCTCTCTTTCTTTCTCTCTCTTTCTCTCCCCCCTCTCTCTTGCTCTCTCTCCCTCAGTCTCACTCTCTTTCTTTCTCTCCCTCCCCTCTCTCTTGCTCTCTCCCCCTCAGTCTCGCTCTCTTTCTTTCTCTCTCTTTCTCTCCCCCCTCTCTCTTGCTCTCTCTCCCTCAGTCTCACTCTCTTTCTTTCTCTCCCTCCCCTCTCTCTTGCTCTCTCCCCCTCAGTCTCGCTCTCTTTCTTTCTCTCTCTCTTTCTCTCCCCCCCTCTCTCTTGCGCTCTCTCCCTCAGTCTCGCTCTCTTTCTTTCTCTCTCTCTTGCTTTCTTTTTCTCTCTCTTTCTTTCTCTCTTTCTCTCTCTCTCTCTCTCTTGCTTTCTTTCTCTTTCTCTCTCCCCTCTCGCACCACACCTAACCATGTTCCGCGGCACACTAGTGTGCCACGGCACACTGGTTGAAAAACACTGCTTTACTTCAATGGACAACCTTAGGCTCTCCCTTAGCAAAGTACAATGGAACTGAACACTTAGAGATGAGAGGAAACGGGGATTTTAATGAGGCACCAAGAGCAGCTTCATTTCGGTAGCAAATTGCAGGAGTCCTGATCTAAGACCAAAGACTGCGATGATTTCCCCCAAAGGCACCTCATGCGAGGAACTGTCCAACAAAGCATTAATTAATTAATTAATTAATTAATTAATTTATTATTTAGATTTGTATGCCGCCCCTCTCCGCAGACTCGGGGCGGCTGACAGCAAAAATAAAACAATTCATCACAAATCTAAATTGTAGTTTAAAATATTTTAAAACCCCATTGCTAAACAAACATACATACAAACATACCATTCATAAATTGTATATGCCCGGGGGAGATGTCTCAGTTTCCCCATGCCTGACGACAAAGGTGGGTTTTAAGGAGCTTTCGGAAGGCAAGGAGAGTAGGGGCAGTTCTAATCTCTGGGGGGGAGTTGGTTCCAGGGGGCTGGGGCCGCCACAGAGAAGGCTCTTCTCCTGGGGCCCGCCAACCGACATTGTTTAGTTGACGGGACCCGGAGAAGGCCCACTCTGTGGGACCTAATCGGTCGCTGGGATTCGTGCGGCAGAAGCTGGTCTCTGAGATATTCTGGTCCAATGCCATGAAGGGCTTTAAAGGTCATAACCAACACTTTGAATTGTGACCGGAAATTGATCGGCAACCAATGCAGACTGTGGAGTGTTGGTGAAACATGGGCATACCTAGGTAAGCCCATGACTGCTCTCGCAGCTGCATTCTGCACGATCTGGAGTTTCCGAACACTTTTCAAAAGTAGCCCCATATAGAGAGCGTTACAGTAGTCGAACCTCGAGGTGATGAGGGCATGAGTGACTTTGAGCAGTGAGTCCCGGTCCAAATAGGGCCGCAACTGGTGCACCAGGCGAACCTGGGCAAACGCCCCCCTCGCCACAGCTGAAAGATGTTTCTCTAATGTGAGCTGTGGATCGAGGAGGACGCCCGTCTTTGGACCCGTTCAATTTTGTCAATATCTTTTTGTAGGTGAGGTCTCCAGAACTGAACACAGTATTCCAAACGTGGTCTCACCAGCATTCTATTATTCAGTCATGAAAGTAACAGGTCCAATAATCTCCCACATCATGAGACTTCATTATTGAACTGCCCTGTGGGTTTGAACTAAATCACAGAAAAAGTTAAAATCATGCTTAATTTGATAATAGAGTCACTAGGAATAAACTTACATTTAAAGGTTTCAGCTTCCAGAACTTGGCAGCTGGCTTGATGCTCAAACTGATCATCCTCACAAAGGAAGTTATGGCAGAAGGAACAGCTAAATATCCTGCCACCTGTAGGATTCAATGGAAAGAGTGCAGATTGATCAAAACCAATTGCAGCATATCATACCAGAGACTGAAAACTGAAAACAAATAAAATCTGAACTTACAAAAATATATTAAAAGACCTCCAAACCCCAATGACTTTATGGCTTATTTACCGTATATGTTAAGCCGCACTATGTACAATGTGTTTTACCAAATAATTGTGTAAAATTGCATTCTCCTTTTCTTAAATATCTAAAAATATAGTTTTAAATTTTAATTTTTTAAGAAACAGACTTCAGAGGATAATCAGAACTGCGGAAAAAACAATTGCTGCCAGCCTGTCTTCCATTGAGGACCTGTATACTGCACGAGTCAAAAAGAAGACAATGAAAATACAGTGTTCCCTCGATTTTCGCGGGTTCGAACTTCGCGAATAGCCTATACTATGGTTTTTCAAAAAATATTAATTAAAAAATACTTCACGGTTTTTTTTCCCTATACCACGGTTTTTCCCACCCAATGATGTCATATGTCATTGCCAAACTAATAATTTTTGCAAATAAATAACAAAAAAAATAATTATAGTTAATAAATAATTATGTTTATAAATATCAGGATCACTAAGTGTCTTATTCAATGGTGAATACCAGTAATAATGTTGAGTAAATGGTTGTTAAGGGAATGGGAAATGGTAATTTAGGGGTTTAAAGTGTTAAGGGATGGCTTGTGATACTGTCCATAGCCAAAAATGGTGTATTTACTTCCGCATCTCTACTTCGCGGAAATTCGACTTTCGCGGGCGGTCTCAGAACGCATCCCCCGTGGAAATCGAGGGAACACTGTATTTACTGAAACAACTTACCATGATCCCAGACACCTCTCTCACATTCAATGCATTCTGCATCAGCCAGAGGGCAGATACAGGCATGGGTGCTCAAACATTTTCTGCCATGGCAAACCCAAGCTTCGCAAAAATCACATATTGCCCCCTATGAAAAAAGAGGTAACAGATTTATTATAAGCTAGGTCTGACTTCTAATGAAAGACATTTACTTTGACTACACTGCATTTTCAGGGACAATAAATCCCCCCCAGTGGACTCCTCCTTCTTACACTTTCTCAATTTCCAGTGGCACCTTTAATTTACTACCAACTCTATTTCCTATTCTTGACACAGTCACACCAACACTCCGCAGTCTGCATTGGCTGCCGATCAGTTTCCGGTCATAATTCAAAGTGTTGGTTATGACCTATAAAGCCCTTCATGGCATCGGGCCAGAATATCTCCGAGACCGCCTGCTGCCGCACGAATCCCAGCGACCGGTTAGGTCCCATAGAGTTGGCCTTCTCCGGGTCCCGTCGACTAAACAATGTCATCTGGCGGGACCCAGGGGAAGAGCCTTCTCTGTGGCGGCCCCAACCCTCTGGAATGAGCTCCCCCCTGGAGATTAGAATTGCCCCACCCTCCTTGCCTTTCGTAAACTTCTTAAAACCCACCTCTGCTGTCAGGCATGGGGGAATTGAGATATCTCTCCCTGGCCTATACAATTTATGCATGGTATGTTTGTGTGTATGTTTCTCTTTTTTAATAAGGGGTTTTTTAAAGTGATTTTTAAATTATTAGATTTGTTGCATATTGTTTTAATGTTGTTGTGAGCTGCCCCGAGTCTACGGAGAAGGGTGGCATACAAATCTAATAAGTAAGTAAGTAAGTAAGTAAGTAAGTAAGTAAGTAAGTAAGTAAGTAAGTAAGTAAGTAAGTAAATAATAAACAAACAAACAAACAAACAAACAAACAAACAAAACAAGATAAAAGTTGAAAAGTTCATAGGATCTGAAAAGAAAGCAGAATTCCAAAAGAGTTCCGCTAGTGATGGAACATGCTGTTTGGCCAAATGAAAGCGCCAAAGCACCCCAAGAGCTCCTGGCAACTTTTTCTGGATAAATTATCCCTGGATAAATTGTCTACTGTTGCCCTTTTCTAAGAGGTCTGTAAGGGGTGTGCATAAGCGCACTGTAAGGGGTGTGCATAAGCGCAATATTGTGCCTCCTGTCCCTGTCCTTCTGTCCTATTATCCTTTTTATCACTTTTTTATACTTTGTTATGTTAATACAAACTATAATTCTATACTTGTATGACAAATATATAAATATAATATAAATATTATATAATATAACTATAAAATAATTATTATATTATATAATATTTAATAATTATTTTATAAATATTATATATTTCTGCAATAATTACTTAACCCATCATAAAGCTTAGCCATGTAATTGACTTCAGATACATACCACCATTGCAAGCCCAGTGCTATACACTCCAGCATGTTTTATGACACAGTCTGAGGATTTCATCATACATTTTGTCTTTCCTATTACAAAGGACATAAGAATATTGTTTAAGAAGTTAAGAATTATTAATGTCATTCAATTAATATATTTCAATTAATTCTATCAACTTGTGGTTGCTTGTTTACATATCAAATTAATAATTTAGGGAAAGAAAGATTCCATTTTTGTTTTGTTTTAAAAATGTGGGATGTATGAACCACAAGGGGAATCCAGCTAGGATCCAAAGGTGGTTTTACAGCTCTTTGAACATAGAAACATAGAAGACTGACGGCAGAAAAAGACCTCATGGTCCATCTAGTCTGCCCTTATACTATTTCCTGTATTTTATTTTATTTTTAAATATTTTTTATTGATTTTTAACAATTTAACATCACACAACATAAAACAGTGCGTAGTGAATTGTGCCCACCACCCCGACATACACACATTCCCCACCACCAAATTGGGGGTATTTCTTGTATAATCCACTTAACCCAAGAGCAATATATCTGTTTACATATTATAGAGTGATTCCAATTTATTCCTTGTAGCTTGGTCTCGGATTCTGCTCGTCATATATCGTCTTACCTTGTCCCACCGTCCCATCAGCTGTCCCAACTCAGTTTCGTTATCCAAATTTATCCTTTTTTCCATAATTTCAAATTGAATATGGTCCACCATGTACCTATACCAATTTTGCATTGTCCATTTTGTCGCATCCTTCCAACCCAGAACTATTACTGCCTGAGCACTTTCTATTGCTGCTTTTTTTATTTCTCTAAATTCTCCCATCGCATTGCTTTTTACTAGTACTGCCATTTCCTTAGTGATTGTCCATTGTATATTTAACATTCTATTGATATCCTCTTTCACTTTTTGCCAAAACTCCTGCACTATCGGGCATTCCCAAAACATATGCATAAACACTCCTTTGTCTTGACACCCATGCCAACAATTCCCCCTGACATTCTGCTGAAAATGTGCAAATTGAACGGGAGTAAAATACCACTTATGTAATATTTTTCTTCTCATTTCCCTGATTCTTGTATTTTTAATTTTCCTTATATCTTCTACTATATTTTCCATTTCTTGTACCTCTACTAATATCTCATTTTGCCACCATTTAGTCAATCCATCAATCGTGTCCCCATCTGACTGCACTAGCAATTTGTATATATTAGTTGCTTGCGCCTTTATCCCCTCACTTTTTTCTCTTATTATTTTCTCTAACCCCTATTTCCTGTATTTTATCTTACAATGGATATATGTTTATCCCAGGCATGTTTAAATTCAGTTACTGTGGATTTACCAACCACGTCCGCTGGAAGTTTGTTCTAAGGATCTACTACTCTTTCAGTAAAATAATATTTTCTCATGTTGCCTTTGATCTTTCCCCCAACTAACTTCAGATTGTGTCCCCTTGTTCTTGTGTTCACTTTCCTATTAAAAACACTTCCCTCCTGAACCTTATTTAACCCTTTAACATATTTAAATGTTTCGATCATGTCTCCCCTTTTCCTTCTGTCCTCCAGACTATACAGATTGAGTTCATTAAGTCTTTCCTGATACGTTTTATGCTTAAGACCTTCCACCATTCTTGTAGCCCGTCTTTGGACCCGTTCAATTTTGTCAATATCTTTTTGTAGGTGAGGTCTCCAGAACTGAACACAGTATTCCAAATATGGTCTCACCAGCGCTCTATATAAAGGGAGTCACAATCTCCCTCTTCCTGCTTGTTATAGCTCTAACTATGCAGCCATGCATCCTACTTGCTTTTCCTATTGGCCGACCACACTGCTCACCCATTTTGAGACTGTCAGAAATCACGACCCCTAAATCCTTCTCTTCTGAAGTTTTTGCTAACACAGAACTGCCAATGCAATACTCAGATTGAGGATTCCTGTTCCCCAAGTGCATTATTTTACATTTGGAAACATTAAACTGCAGTTTCCATTGCTTTGACCATTTATCTAGTAAAGCTAAATCATTTACCATATTACAGACCCCTCCAGGAATATCAACCCTATTGCACACTTTAGAGTCATCGGCAAATAGGCAAACCTTCCCTACCAAACCTTCCCCTATGTCACTCACAAACATATTAAAAAGAATAGGAAAAAGCTGCTTGGATGAGAAGCAAAACACCTTCAAAGAAAAACCAGAAAATCCAGTTGCCTCTTGAAAAAGCACCTTTGGGACAACCATGACCTGGGTGACCGAGAATCTCCATAGACCAGTGGTTCTCAACCTGGGGTTCATGATCCTTTTGGGGGTCAAACGACCATTTCATACGGGTTGCCTAAGACTATGGGAAAAGACAAATTTTTCATGGTGTTAGGAACTAAAACTTCTATTCTGGCGCCTTGGAACATATTTTTACAATCAGACCAATCAGGCATTTACAGTGGGGGTGTCTCTCTGACCTGCCAATCAGCTTAAAGTTCTGTTGGGAGAATTGGCGCTAGACTTATGGGTGGGGGTCACCACAACATGAGGAACTGTATCAAGGGGTCGTGGCCTTTGAAAGACTGAGAGCCACTGCCATAGGCAATCTAGGAGAGATACTTGCTTCCCTCTTCCTCTCGCTAAATGAAACTCAGAAGTTTATTAGCACTTTTTCCAACGAGCAAATTTTTATTAAAAAGCACAAGCTTTCCTGAATTGCAGTTTATTTTATCACAAGCACAACTCTCACACTTCCAGAGGAAAGGGAAAGGTAATTGTTGGCACGGTTGCCAAAAGAAAAGAATCTTTATGCATATGTTCTGGGAGTATGTTGAAGTTCAGAAATTTTGGAAGGAAGTGCAGAACGAAATAAATAAAATGTGAAATATTAAGTGGATAATTACAAAAGAAATAGCGATATTAATTAAACAAAGAGAATTAAGAGACTTCAAAGAAATAAAAACTGCAGCATTGGAAAGCGCTCAAGCGGTAGTGGTATTGGGTTGGAAAGAGTCTATAAAATGGACATTACAGAATTGGTACTGGTACATGGTGGATCATATTCACTTTGAAATTATGGAAATAAGACTAAACAACTTTGACGAAAGTAAATTGGAGAATCTGATGGTACGATGGAATAAGGTGAAAGATTATATGCCAAGTAGAATTTGTGACGAAAAGGTGAAAAATAAACTCCAATCACTCTTTTCATAATAACAAATGCAAAATAGAGCTAAGGAAATATAGAATATAAATTAGTAAATATTTGAACCCCCCGCTATTGGTGGTGGTGGTGGTGGTATTGTCAGTCGGGTGATGGGCACATGCACTGTGCACTGTTTTATGTTTGTTTATGTAATTCTTATGTGCAAAACCAATAAAAATATATTTTTTTTAAAAAAAACTTTATCAGAATAGGGATGGTTTTGACTTACCTTCCCTACCAGTTCGCAAATGTGAGCGTGCGCTCACAATACTTAAATAATTACAGTGATACCTCATCTTACAAACGCCTCGTCATACAAACTTTTCGAGATACAAACCTGGGGTTTAAGATTTTTTTGCCTCTTCTTACAAACTATTTTCATCTTACAAACCCACTGCCGCCACTGGGATGCCCCGCCTCCGGACTTCCGTTGTCAGCGAAGCACCCGTTTTTGTGCTGCTGGGATTCCCTGAGGCTCCCCTCCATGGGAAACCCCACCTCCGGACTTCCGTGCTTTTGTGATGCTGCAGGGGAATCCCAGCAGTGCAAAAACGGGCGCTTCGCTGGCAACGGAAGTCCGGAGGTGGGGTATCCCAGCGAGGGGAGCCTCAGTGTAATCGCAGCATCACAAAAACACAGAGGTCCGGAGGTGGGGTTTTGAGGACTTTGGTGTTTTTGCAATGCTGCGATTTCATTGATGCTCCCTTTGCTGGGAAACCCCACCTCCGGACTTCCGTTGCCAGAGAAGTGCTTGTTTTTGCGATGCTGGGATTCCCCTGCAGCATTGAAAAAACACAGAAGTCCGGAGGTGGGGTTTCCCATGGAGGGGAGCCTCAGGGGAATCCCAGCAGTGCAAAAACGGGCGCTTTGGCTGGCAAAAGGGGTGAATTTTGGGCTTGCACGCATTAATCGCTTTTCCATTGATTCCTATGGGAAACATTGTTTCGTCTTACAAACTTTTCACCTTAAGAACCTCATCCCGGAACCAATTAAGTTTGTAAGACAAGGTATCACTGTATACCTAAAACCACTATACTTAAAGAAGTACAAGAATGAAAGCCTAAGAACCTCTGAAACATGAAATGGAGAAGAAAAGGAAACTAACCCCAAGCAGAAATCTAATTGCATATCTAGTAATCAAAACATTAAACCAGGCACACTTACCACACTGTGCACAAATGGGTAATTTTTGAGTAGAGTTGCAAAAGTAGCAAAAGGCTCTATTTTTCTGCCGCCTGTTAAAATAAACAAAACAGAATGAAACAAACAGCTAAACCAAACAGGATGAAACAAATAGCTAAACAAAATGTATTTAAACATTGTACCGTAAAATCCTGAAAAATAAATCTTTACCTTTGACATTTGTCACATTCCTGTAAAAGAAAGAAAGAAAGAAAGAAAGAAAGAAAGAAAGGGTTTTTTAAAAAATATCCATATTTTAGGCTTGGCCAATTAAAGGCAATTTGTAATGCAACGTAGAATACATACTTTGGAGAGGCAATGCACCCTGCTCACCTTTCGCAAGAGTCTGAAGACTCATTTGTGCCATCAGGCTTGGGGGCTATTAAGCACTTGTCCCCTGGTCGATGAATGAAATGTATGGTTGTGTGAGTCAGAGCGAGTGATTGGAAATAAATTGGGGTTCTTAAACTAGTTAATTTTAAGCTAATTGGATTTAAAATGTTTTTACTGTCTTTTTCATCTGTTGCTGCCCCGAATCCTCAGAGTGGGTTGGCATATAAATCCAAATAAATAAATAGATAGGTAGATAGATAGGTAGATAGATAGATAGATAGATAGATAGATAGATAGATAGATAGATAGATAATGATAGATAGATAGATGATAGATAGATGATAGATAGATGATAGATAGATAGATAGATAGATAAGTATATAGATGATAGATAGATAGATAGATGATAGATAGATAGATAAGTAGATAGATGATAGATAGATAGATAGATAGATAGATGATAGATAGATAAGTAGATAGATGATAGATAGATAGATAGATAGATAGATAGATAGATAGATGATAGATAGATAGATAGATGATAGATAGATAGATAGATAGATAGATAGATAGATAGATAGATAGATAGATAGATAGATAGATCATAATAAGAGTCAATCTATAATCCTTGATCTTTCTATATCATTCATTACTCTGACTGGACCTGTACTAACTTCTTGGTATTGAATATGTTTTAATTGTTTCATTTCTACTGATCATCTTTAAGTTTGAATCTCTCATCTTTTTCCCTCTTAAGTCCTCTATATACCATTAGTGAGTTTTATAAGGCTACACATGTGTTCTCCTTAGTGCAAGAAAATGTGAAAATATTTGACCCAGCCTTATTTCTGTGCAGGACAAAGGAATGAGATCACTTTTAAACGTTTGATTATTTTATCAGACATCTGACACTGAAAAAGTTTTAAAAACTAAATATTACCATCGAAGCATTGCAGGGATGTTTGGCCAAGTCAATATTAGCCCTCGAAGCTCTAATTTGTTTTTCCCGTTCCTTCCGACTTTCAGCTTTCTTGCGGGCACCTGTCTTCTTCTTAGGCATTTTTCACTTTCTGGAAAAAAAAAACATTTATCAGGATTAGTCTGCCCTATATTTTCCACGCAGAATGCATGCCTCCACTTCTGAATTTTTATTCATGAATCCGTAAAAATGCGCAGATGCAAAGGTGTAGAACTGTTAAATTTACAGTGGCCATTCCTGGGCACTGATCCCCAAATAGTGATAGATTATTACACTCCTCGGTAACAATAACCACTAAATTAGGAAAAGATACTCTTGTTCTTAAAATTATGAGCCACTGAGACAAAAAGTTAACAAAGAATGAAAATAAATTGTCTAATAGAGATAGAAGATATTTGACTACATCATACAATAAAACATCTTTTGCTTAACAATGTGTTGCCCAATAACTGGTTTATCCAGCATGCTAAGCGAAATCAAGCTTCCTGACACATCTGGTTTAAATCAAGCACAAAGCAAAGGCACCATCGTTCGAAATTCCTTGGAAAAAATGGAAGGAAAAGGAGTCAGAACAAGACAGGTGCGGGGCGTGAGGGGAGAAAAGTTTGAAGAAACTATTCCAGATTTCAGTCTGTTTGCAAGAAGAAAACCAAGCAGCGCTGATGCGGGCTCCCGACGAAAGTCTTCCTAATTGAGGGAGCCAGAAGCTGCTTCTTATTGTCACCCTTAACAGGAACACCCCCAACCTTGGCCGCTTTAGGACTTGTGGACTTCAACTCCCAGAATTCCTCAGACAGCTTTGCTTTGCTGGCTCCTGAGCTTTGCTGGCTGAGGCATTCTGGGAGTTGAAGTCCACAATTCTTAAAGCGGCCAACGTTGCAAGACACACACACACACACACACCCGCCCTGGATGGTATCCGCTCTCCTCCAACCAGGCGATCTCTAAGGCGCTTCGGCCTACAACTCCCACAATCCTCAGCTACCCCGTTTCGCAAGGAATTGTGGGACCTGTAGTTCCCCCCGCGCCTTGGCTGCCACGAATCTGGGGAAGGCTGCTCCACCGCCCGCCTTTCCGAGCGCCCACCGTGCCCGGGTGACCTCGGACCCGTCCCGATCCCTAGCTCGGGAGTCTCGCCCCCGACCCGCCGCTCACCGCCTTAAAGCTGGCCTTCAGTTCAAGGCCCTTCAGGGCAAATCAACCTCCCGGAGAAGCCGAAAACCGCGCGTGGGCTCCGGCCTCCGCTGCTGCTGCTGCAAAAAAAAGGCAATGCCGGCGCTCGCTGAGCATGCTCGAGGCCAGCGGAGCAGGCGCGGTTGGAGCCCCAGCCGCCGCTTCTTCCGGCTTTGGTTTTGCCCTCAGTCGGGAGTGAGGTGGTTGGTGGGGAAGGCTAAAGCCTCAGCAAGGAAGGGAGGGCCGCTTGAGTGGTAGACTGAGAAAATGGGTTTAATGCGCGAGGTGTAATGTAAACCGCTCCAAACTTGACTGCAGGAAATACGACTTCGGCAAGAGAATGCTCAGTCCCTGCAATGCACTATCTGACTCTGGTTTCTTCTACTGAGCACCGCACACCAAGACAACTAGACACAAGAACATTTTCTCCCGAACGCCATCACTCTACTAAACAAATAATTCCTTCAACACTGTCAAACTTTTTACTAAGTCTGCACTTCTATTCTACTAGTTTTTCTCATCATTCCTATCATCCTTTTCCTACCAATTATTATTATTATTATTATTATTATTATTATTATTATTTATTAGATTTGTATGCCGCCCCTGTATGACTGTAATTTTTTGCTTGTATCCTAAGATTTTTATTAATATTGATTATTCCCTCATTGCTTATTTGACCCCTATGACAATCATTAAATGTTGTACCTCATGATTCTTGACAAATGTATATCTTCTTTTATGTACACTGACAGCATATGCGTCAAAGACAAATCCTTTGTGTGTCCAATCACACTTGGCCCATAAAGAATTCTATTCTATTCCATTCTATTCTATTCTTCCCCAAACCCCAAAAACTTTAAGCTTAGACTGTCTACAATCGATCCCATTCCTAAGAAGTCTGTAGCACCATTGTGCCTAGCATCCCTATCCTACTGTCCTAATTTTCCGGTATCTACTTTGCTATTTTATTTTATTTATTTTATTTTATTATTTATTTTATTATTTTATTTTATTTATATGCCGCCCAACTCCCGAAGGACTCTAGGCTACTTCCATTCCTACAATCATTCCTACATTCCCCATTCCTACAACCCATTCCTAACTTTTAAGCTTGGATTATCCACATCCCATTCCTAAGAAGTCTGTAAGAGGTGTGCCTAAGGGCACCGTTGTGTTTAGCGTCCCTGTCCTACTGTCCCAATTTTCCTGAATCTACTTTGCCAGTGTTTCCCAACCTTGGCAACTTGAAGATATCTAGACTTCAACTCCCAGAATTCCCCAGCCAGCATTCGCTGGCTGGGGAATTCTGGGAGTTGAAGTCCAAATATCTTCAATTTGCCAAGGTTGGGAAACACTGTACTTTGCTATTTTATTTATTTATTTATTTTATTTTATTTATATGCCGCCCAACTCCTGAAGGACTCTGGGCGGCTTCCAACAGATAAAAATATTTTTTTTTATAATTTTAATTGATTTTTATAATAACAATATAACAGTAAAACATTCACACAACACATAACAGGGTACTCAATGTTCGAAGTGCCCAGCACCAAACAACATTCATACCTCTTCACCCAAATGGGGGCATATTTTATATATACCATTTTAACTTAAGAGCAGTACAGTAATCCCTCACTGTTCATCTTTTGCGGATTCGCTACTTCATGTTTATTTTTACGTGAAAGGACCGCCCTTTACTTGCAACGCCGCTGCGGCGTCCTTTTTCGTAATAGAATAGAATAGAATTTTTATTGGCCAAGTGTGATTGGACACACAAGGAATTTATCTTGGTGCATATGCTCTCAACGTACATAAAATAAAATATACATTTGTCAAGAATCATGTGGTACAACACTTAATGATTGTCATAGGGGTCAAATAAGCAATGAAGAAGCAATATTAATAAAAATCTTAGGATATACGCAACAAGTTACAGTCATACAGTCAACATGGGCGGAGAGGGGCGGCATACAAATCTAAATAATTAATAAATAAATAAATGGGTGATAGGAATGATGAGAAAAACTAGTAGAATAGAAGTGCAGATTTAATAGAATGTTTAAATAATGTTTATTTTTACGTGAAGACCTCCCTTTGAAGGAGCTGGGGAATCCCTCCCACAAAGAGATTCTGGGGGCGGAGCTTTGACGTCACTGGCAGGTTACTAAGGACGTCAAGGTGATCACTTCCTGGATTCCATGGAATCCAGGAAGTGATCACCTTGGCATCCTTAGCAACCTGCTGGTGACATCAAAGCTACGAACGCCAAACACGACCCCGAACTTTGCCTGAAGTTTGAAAAAAATTCGGATTTGTGTTCGGCATACCGAACACCGCAAAATTCGATATGGATCTGAATTGTGCGGGTTCAGTTCGCCCATCACTACCCAACACTAGTTAGGAACAATTCACCTTCAAACAGAAATGTTCGTTGGCTAACTTTGAAATGGTCATTTATCTGCTCACCAATCTAGCTCTTGGGATTGTTATTATATAGGGGGAAACAAGAGAATTGTATAATGCTAGCTTAAAGACTGTGGTTAAAAGGCAAGATACAAGATCTAATGTATATTTTCCAAACTGCAAAACAACAACAACAAAAAAGATTTTTAAACATGCTATGTCTTTTTGCTACCCTCTACTGGTCAAAATTTGTTACCTAGATGTCTCTTAATTTAATTTTTTTTAAAAAAAAATATTTATTTTGTCCAGTATACAATAATACACAATGAAGGTTATAGAGGATATAGGAGAGAAGAAATACGAGATATAGGAGATAATGTAGGACAGGGGACGGAAGGCACTCTAGTGCACTTATGTACGCCCCTTATTGACCTCTTAGGAATATGGAGAGGTCAACCGTGGATAGTCCGGTAATAAGTTCCACGCTTCAACCCGATTACTAAAGTCATATTTTTTACAGTCAAGCGATTAATATTAAACTTGAATCTGTTGTGTGCTCTTGTGTTGTTGTGGTTGAAGCTGAAGTAGTCTTTGACAGGCAGGACATTGCAACATATGATCTTGTGGGCAATACTTAGATCATGTTTAAGGCGTCGTAGTTCTAAGCTTTCAAGACCCAGGATTGTAAGTCTAGTTTCGTAGGGTATTCTATTTCGAGTGGAGGAATGAAGGGCTTTCCTCAAGCTGTGTTGGGTCCTCATTTTACCCACCTCGGAAGGATGGAAGGCTGAGTCAACCTTGAGCCGGTGATGAGATTTGAACCGCTGACCTTCAGATCTATAGTCAGCTTCAGTGGCCTGCAGTACAGCACTCTACCTGCTGCGCCACCCCAGCTCATGATTTATAATGCCAATGCATTTAAAGTGCACCCAATTTAGAAAGGACATGCCATGCCATATTCCTAACTGCTAACTGCGAGGACAATATGAATTTGCTTGGACCATTATAACCTCCTTCCAAGTGTCTTCGGTTTCTAAGACAAAAAACCCATTCAATTTTGCTACCCTTTAATAAGAAGTACATAGTTTAGCTGGCTACCACTTTTGCACTGACCCCAACTTCTGCAGTTTTAAATATAAGCTGAAAATCATACTATTGTCTCTTTTACACTAACCCATCTGGAACGGAGAACATTACTGTTAAAATATTCTGCTACTCAAACCTTTTTCTAACTGCATAATCACAGCTGTGCCATCTATCTAGAATTAGGAGAAAGTGCTACCATAGCAACATTCCCTGGTCATCTTTCCCATTAGAATTCACTGTTCCATCAGAGTCATATAAAGTAGGTACCGGTAATTGGCATTTTTGCCCTGAGTAGTATCTTCAGACTTGGTACCTTCTGTATAAGGTACTACTGGACAAACAAGTAAGAATGTTCTTCACCCAAGATCTGACTTCATTTTTCAGGTTAGAATATTTTCCGACAAATAATATGTAGCAGTTTCTTGCTATTTTTGTTTTCTAAGAATTTATTTGAGAGAACTAGGGGTGTATTTCTAAAGAATCAAATGTGTCAGCTGATATTTTGGCTGGTTGCATGTTACTTTACCATCTCATTTATTTAAAAAAAAACGATGGGACAGATCATGGATTAAAAAACAGTGGATGATATTTAATGGTCAATGAGGAAGTGAGAAAACAGTTCGATTTTTCACTCGTATTCATTATTTATAACTTGTGAACACCATGTAGGCATTAGGAAAGACTTCCATGCCATAAACATAGAAACATAGAAGACTGACGGCAGAAAAGGACCTCATGGTCCATCTAGTCTGCCCTTATACTATTTCCTGTGTTTTATCTTAGGATGGATATATGTTTATCCCAGGCATGTTTAAATTCAGTTACTGTGGATTTACCAACCATGTCTGCTGGAAGTTTGTTCCAAGGATCTACTACTCTTTCAGTAAAATAATAAACAAAGTGTTGGTAATGACCTATAAAGCCCTACATGACATCGGGGTAGATTACTTGTGGGCCTGCCTACTGCTGTATGAGTCCCAGCAACCGATTAGGTCCCACAGAGTTGCTCTTCTCCAGGTCCCGTCAACTAGAAAATGTCACTTGGTGGGGCCTAGGTGAAGAGCCTTCTCTGTGGGGGCCCCGGCGTCCTGGAATCAGCTCCCCCCAGAGATTTGCACTGCCCGCCAACCTCCTTGCCTTCCACAAGAGTCTTGACTCATTTATGCCACCAGGCTTGGGGCAATTAGATCTTAGCCCCTTGGCAGACAAATGTTATGTGTGCCTGTTGCCTGAATGGGTATGATTGATTTTTTCTTAACAAAATTGGTGATTTTAGATTAGTTTATCTAGTTTTAATTAATTGAATTTATCTATTGAATTTCACTGTTTCCTTTTATATGTTGTAAGCTGCCCCGAGTCCTCGGAGAAGGGCAGCATATAAAACCGATAGATAGATAGATAGATAGATAGATAGATAGATAGATAGATAGATAGATAGATAGATAGATAGATAGATAGATAGAGAGAGAGAGAGAGAGAGATGATAGATAGATAGATAGATAGATAGATAGATAGATAGATAGATAGATAGATAGATAGATAGATAGATAGATAGATAGATAGGATAGATAGTTAGATAGATAGATAGATAGATAGATAGATAGACAGACAGACAGATGCTCAGCTCCATCCAGTCGCTCCATCCCTTCCCTGAATTAAAAGACTATAGCATTGTAAAAAGAAAAAAAACACATTATAACAAAAAGAGCCATGGTGGTGCAGTGGTTGGAATGGAGTATTGCAGGCTAATTCTGCTGACTGCCAGGAGTTCAATTCTGACTGGTTCAAGATTAACGCAGTCTTCCATCCCTCTGAGCTCGGAAAAATGAGGACCCAGATTATTGAGGGAAAAAATATGACTTCAGTAACCGAGTTGTCGAAGGGTGGAACTCATTACCGGACTCCATAGTGTCATCCCCAAACCCCCAACACTTTACCCTTAGATTATCTACGGTTGACTTATCCAGATTCCTAAGAGGTCAGTAAGGGGCGAGTACAAGTGCACTAGAGTGCCTTCCATCCCCTGTCCTATTGCTCTCCTATATCTCCTCTACCTTTCTTCTATTCCTATACCTCTTCTTCTATTCTTTCATCGATATGTTCTATTACTATACCTTCTTTTCTATTATTTCTTAGATATATTTTACTATGAGTATCTCCTCTATAACCTTCATCATGTATTTTACTATGTCTATATAGATATATACCCACTAAACCCCTCATTATGTATTGGACAAAATAAATTTAAAAAAAACCCCGTTGATTCTTTAAGCTGCTTAGAGAAAGCTATGAAGGCACTATGAAGCGGTATATACGTCTAAGTGCTATTGCTATATACTTTAAATCAGTGATGGGTTCTAAATCCCATTGCTACTGGTTTGTGTATGTGCTTATGTGTGCGTGTGACACTTCTGCGCATGCGCAGAGGTGTCGGGTGGGTTGGCGGAATCTGCCACTGCTACCAGTGTGTAGAACTAAACCATACCAGTAGCAACCCACCGCTGCTTGTATATGAGTAGTTTAAACCTTTCAAATAGATGTTTTCATAAATACTGGTGGGAGTTAAGTCAAGTGAATGAACTCTATATCCTGCAAATCTGACTGTCAAAGATTTACAGCATTCATGAAACAACATTACCCTCTAGTGGCAACCTTGACATTAATTCTCTTGTATATTAGGCATGTTTATTTTTCAAGAAATATAATTCTAGCCAAAAGGCTTCATACTGTAGCCAGAGTAAAACACAGGAAGAGCCACTTGATTTCATTCCAGGCTCCAACCAAGCATTTCTACATATAAAAATAGTTACAATTAACTTTGATCTTATTTTGAATGTAGTTAGTATATAGTTGCTCATTACTTGGCACAACATTGGTCTGCCAGGCCTTTAAAGAGCTCACTGCTCAACATACTGTGTTCCATATTTATAGTAGGTGTAGAAGAGAATTCCTTAACTTAAAGTAATTTTACAATGCAAAAATATGCCTTAAAAATCTGGATTCAGTTTTAGCTCTTAATTTTTCTGTATTATTTGGCAAGCATTGACAGGCTTTCTAGCTACAAAATCAGAGCATATACAAAATCAGAGCATATACTGTGTTCCCTCTAATTTTTTGGGGGGGGGGCGGAAAAGTATAGTGTCTGAGCGGCAGTCCCTTCGGGACTGGGCGGCACCGAAATAATAAACAAACAAACAAACAAACAAACAAACAAACAAACAAATAAAAACCCCACCCTGTTTTGCCTCAGAGAATTTCAAAATAAAATACTGTACTGTGTGTTTATAACAGTGAGCTCATAATAGGGCAACTCTATCAATATCAAAATGCCACTTAAATAGTTGATTTTCTTTCTCTCTTCCTTACTCCCATTCTTTTTCTTTCTCTTTTTCTTCCTCTCTTTTTTCTATCTGTTTCTCTCTCTTCCTCTCTCTCTCCTTCCCTCTCACTCTTTCCCTCTCGGCTTCTGGGCAGGTTTGGAAAACTCTGAGTTGATGATGATTTTTAAGTGAGCGATTGCTCACTGCTCAGCTTAGAGGGAACTATGCTATGCAGTATAATATTTTTGAGATCTCTTTTAAAGCCTAATATGAAATTAAAAGATTTTTTTTGTATTTATGGGAAATCGAAGTGCTTACTGTGTATTATTTTGAAAATTAAAACAGGCTTCATTTTATATGCAATCAATACTCACTAATTTGTTGAGAATTCTATCTGTTTCTATCACAAGGACCTCTGCAACCTTGTTGCATTTTTCTAGTTATTTTCAAAGTAACTCACCATTTTGTTTTGTAAGGATACGTAAAATATTATACTGATATATCTATCCTAGTCTCCCTTAATTTTCAAATTTCAGCAAAAAACATGTGATACATACAGAACATAGTTTGTTGGCTATCAATAAATTAACTGCCTTGAAATGGCCCTGGGTTGGGCCTAGAGGCAAAAAGGAGCTGTGACATTCCTTCAATATACCAATATACCATAACATATATATGTGTGTGTGTATGTGTATGTGTATATGTATATATATATATATATATATATATATATATATATATATATATATATATATATATATATACACACACACACACAGAGTATATATATAATGAGTGTTTATTTATTTGTTTGTTTGTTTGTTTATTAGTTAGTTAGTTAGTTAGTTAGTTAGTTAGTTAGTTAGTTAGTTAGTTAGTTAGTTAGTTAGTTAGTTAGTTGCTGGTAGCAGTGTGGGGCTTTAAAGGTGATAACCAACTTCTTGAATTGCACCCAGAACATAATGCACATACTTTTAGGGTGGTGGGAGTTTCAATTCACTGTTGATGCTTGCAATTGCCTGGGTTATTTTTAAGGAGAATGCATGAGAAGAGGGAGTAGACACAATGGGTTATTTACATTTGCAAGAGTAGGATGAAATTATTTTAATAAGGTTAAAGGAATTCAATGTGGAATTCAATTAGAAGAAAATTTGGATATCTAGATGACAAAATTAGAGGTCAAGGTTGGGAGGTACAATGAATACTGAAAATAATTAATTTGGAATTACAGTATTAATTTTGGGGGGAATACATGCTTTACTAACCAAATACTGTTCTTATTGTAATTTGAAGGTATTTTAAAATGTATTGAAAAAAGTTTGTATGGAGGAAAAAATCCCCCCCCCCCCAAAAAAGTGGTTTTCTACGGCTTCATTCCTAGGGCTGAGTAAGAATGATTGGCCCAAAGTCACCCAACTGGCTTTGTACCTAGGCAGGATTAGAATTCGGTGTCTCCATGTTTTTAGCTTGGTGCCCTAATCACTGCACCAAACAGACATTCCCTAAGCATAATTAATCCCCAATCATACTTAGCAAGCTGTAAATCCCAGGTGATATCTTGAAACCAGCTTTGTGTTTATGCATGCATGTATGTTGTCAAACACAAAGAGAGCCTTAATACTGCCACTGGGGCATTCTTTTTAGCAAACAGTATACAGTATATTCAGTAATGGGCTCCTATGGGTATGGTCAGGTACGCAGTACCGGTAGCAAAATTTTGGTCAATTTTTCCCTTCTGGGTTCTGGATATGTTTTTCCTATTGCAGTAAATGAGGTTGAATGTGTATAATTTTAGAAGAGCTGTGCCTGTATGCGTATGTGTGTGTGTGTACATACACAGACAGTTTATATAGCAGATAATGTATATTTTTGTGTCCCTGTGTGTAATATGTATGTACACCTATGGCATATATACATAGAATTAAAGAGTATATTTTGGATGTTCTGTCATAATAAATAGGTAGGGAAATTGTATCTCTCTTTGAGGCGAGGCACCCTAACCCAAATGCTTGATATGAGTGACGTCAAGTTGGCCACCTTTAAGCCAGTCAGATGACCTTTAAGCCACCCCTGGTCACATGATATGTTATTTAAAATATTAGATTTGTTATATGTTGTTTTATTATTGTTGTTAGCCACCCTGAGTCTAGGGAGAGGGACAGCATACAAATCTAATAAATGAATGAATGAATGAATGAATGAATGAATGAATGAATGAATGAATGAATGAATGATCATAAAGACACTCCCACCGGGTCACATGGCCAGAAAGCCACACCCACCAAATAAGCCACGCCCACAGAGTGGTAGTTTAAAAAATTATAGCCCTTCACTGAGTATATTGTACATCAAAGATCAAAATCCTAACACGAAGGTTTGTAAGAATGAATAAAAGATAACAATTTCCATCAATTCAAGCCAATGTAGCAAACGTGGCCTAAGTTTTCAGAAGCTCCTTTCTTTCTTGAGTGTTTGCTTTTAAACTATAATTGGAAAGAGTTCAGGAATTGTGCATTCGGGCCAAATATTGGCTCACAATTTTTCTACAGCTGTGTTTGATAAGATTTTGGCAGCTGAGGAAGGAAAGTCCCAGTCTTAAAATAGTTCACCAGCTACGATTGCAACCAGGTGGGGGTTGCTGCTCCCGCTGCTACTGGTGCACTGGCGTGCAGCTCCTATTTTACTACCAGTGCACGGTATGGCCCATACTGGGTAGGAACCTGATACGGATTGCAACTATATGTTTTGATTTTGGTTTTGGTTTTGGATTTGCTTATGTGAACCCAGCTTTTGTGGCTGTAAATCACAACTGATCGGTGATGAGCTCCTGCAGGTATGGTGAGGTACGCAGAACTGGTAGAAAATTTTTGAATTGTTTTCTTTTTTTTCCCCTTCTGGGCTCTGGTTATTTTTTTCCTATCGCAGTAAATGAAGTTGAATGTGTATAATTTTAGAAGACCTGTGCGTGTGTGTATGTGTACATACACGTACCGTTTATATGGTGCCGTTTATATATTGGTGGACAATCAACTAAACATGAGCCAACAATGTGCAGCAGCAGCTAAAAAAGCCAACACAATCCTAAGCTGCATCAACAGGGGAATACACTCCAAGACCAGGGAAGTCTTAATACCACTCTACTACGCCCTGGTCCGACCACACCTGGAGTACTGTATTCAGTTCTGGTCACCACACTTCAAAAGAGACATTGAAACTCTGGAGAAGGTGCAAAAAAGAGCAACCAAGATGATTAAGGGACTGGAAACCAAGACTTACGAAGACAGACTGAGGGAACTGGGCATGGATAGCCTAGAGAAAAGGAGGGCCAGAGCGGACATGATAGCAGTCTACAAGTAAATGAGGGGATGTCACAGAGAGAAGGGGATCACTTTATTCTTCAGGGCACCAGAGGGCCAGACGAGGAACAATGGCTGGAAGCTGACCAAGGAGAGATTCAACATGGAGATAAGGAGGAACTTCCTGACGGTCAGAGCAATCAACCAATGGAACAACCTACCAGTGGACATTGTGAACTCCAACACTCTGGACATTTTTAAGGGAAGATTGAACTGCCACTTGACTGGTGTACTATAGGGTTCCTGCTTGGGCAGGGGGTTGAACTCGATGGCCTTCATGGTCCCTTTCAACTCTAACAATAAATAAATTAAATAAATAAATATAGTAGATAATGTATACGGCTCAAAAAAATAAAGGGAACACCCAACTAACACATCCTATATCTGAATGAATGAAATATTCTCATTGAGTACTTTGTTCTGTACTAAGTTGAATGTGCACAACAGCGTGTGAAATTGATTGCCAATCAGTGTTGCTTCCTAAGTGGACAGTTTGATTTCACAGAAGTTTGATTTACTTGGAGTAAATGTGTTGTTTAAGTGTACTTGTGTTGTTTAAGTGTTCCCTTTATTGTTTTGAGCAGTGTATATTTTTGTATGACTGTGTGTAATATGTACGTACACACATGGCATATATACACAGAATTAAAGAGTATATTTTGGATGTTCAGTACTAGTAAATAGATAGGGAAATTGTATCTCTTTGAGGCGAGGAGACCTTAACCCAAACCCTTGATGTGAATGACGTCAAGTTGGCCACCTTTTAGCCAGTCACATGACCTTTAAACCACCCTTGTCACATGATTATCAAGCCACTCCCACCTGGTCACATGGCTAGCAAGCCGCACCCACAAAATAAGCCATGCCCACAGTGTGGTAGTAAAAAATATTGCAGCCCTTCACTGCAACTGATCATCTAAATCCACAGTCTACATTTTAAATGTGGGAGAGACATTTATTTTTCTTTGCTGCTTTTTTTTCTTTACAGGACTGACAACAATGCATTTAATGACCATTCAAAGTGACACCACTGCTCAAAAACATGACTTATGACCATTTTTTACACTTACAGCCATTGGGACATTCTCCATGGTCCTGTGATCAAAATCCAGATGCCTGTCAATTGACTCAAATTTATGACAGTTAGTGTCCCAGGATCATAGGGTCAGCTTTTTTTACTTTCTGACAAGTAAAGTCAATAGGGAAGCCAGAGTTACTTAACAATCTAAAGCAGGGGTAGGGAACGTTGGCTCTTCTATGACTTGTGGACTTCAACTCCCAGAATTCCTGAGCCAATCATGCTAGCTCAAGAATTCTGGGAGTTGAAGTCCACAAGTCACAGAAGAGCCAACGTTCCCTACCCCTGATCTAAAGGGTTCCTTGCTACTTTCACAGCCTAAGTAAACATCCCAAAATGCTCCATCCCACCCTGTTTTCTGCCGACTACCAAACAAAATCAAGGTTTCTGGCAAAACATTAGGTTTCAAGCATTATTTGTTTTATTATCTAGAGCAGGGGTCCCCAAACTTGGCAACTTTAAGACATGAATTTCAACTCCCTCAATTCTTCAGCCAGCTATGAAGACCTCTGTTCTAGAGCAGTGTTTTTCAACCAGTGTGCCGTGGCACACTAGTGTGCCGCGAGACATGGTCAGGTGTGCCGCGAAGAAGGAAGCTCAGGTTCCGATCTTGCAACTTTTTGCTGAGAGAGAGAGAGTGAGAGAGATAGAGAAAGAGAGAGAAAGAAAGCAAGAGAGAGAAAGAGAGAGAAAGAAAGAGAGAGAAAAAAAGAAAGAGAGAGAAAGCAAGAGTGAGAGAGAGAGAAAGAAAGAAAGAGAGAGCGCGAAAGAGAGAGAAAAGAAAGTAAGAGAGAAAGAAAGCAAGAGAGAGAGAGAAAAGGAGAGGAAGGGAGAGAGAGAGAAATGAGAGAAAAAGGGGGAGGAAAAAAGAGAAATGAGAAAATAATTGAGACAGAGAATGAGAGGAAAGAGAGAGAAACAAAAGAAAGAGAGAAGTGACTCTTGATTTAAAGCATATGATAAAAAGCACCCAAAGAATAAGAGAGAAAAAAACCCCAGCCCTCACCTGTTTTTGGAAATAGTTCAAGAGTGTGTATACACACACACACACACACACACACACATGAGGGGGAGGAGACAGGGATGGAAAAAGAGAGAAGAGTGTCTTAGGGTGTCATTTTGTGTCATTTTGGTTGGTGGTGTGCCCCAGGATTTTGTAAATGTAAAAAAATGTGCCGCGGCTCAAAAAAGGTTGAAAATCAGTGTTCTAGAGAATACTATAGCAATTCGGAAAGGAGGAGGAAGCAGAAACCCAGATGACATAGAATTAATTCCAGATCTTATCTCCTTATACTTTTCCTAGGTACTTTTGTTTGTAGCAGAATCATCGACTTTGGGGGTTTTAAACGCTTTTGGGAAGAACGCAAAGGCTGCTCAAAGAAGGTACCCTGCATTTTCTTTCAAACATCTTTTGGTGCAAATTGGGTGTTCTGGGGCAGAGCTCAATTTTTGCTACCCCACTGCGTTCCCCCCCACCAATCCAGGCAGTACCCCAGCTCTGGCCATACCCCATAATCATCTCTTTTTTTTAAAAAAAAAAAAATTTAATTGATTTTTTAACAAGTTTAATATACACACAACATAAAACAGTGCATTTCTTTTCACTATGCACCCCATAATCATCTCAATTATGACAAATCATGGCTTGAACTATCTTGCCTTGCATGTTATCAGTATCTCTCGTATATTACATTTCACCTTTTAAGTTACATTACTGAAATAAATGAACGTTTGCACAATATTCTAATTTTTTTAGTTTTACCTGTACATACAGACAGTCCTTACTGTAGATAGAAGAAGGCAATTGACTAGAGAGACAAGAACACACTGCTGCTACAGGGCCTACATTGCTTTGCTAATGTATCAAGCAGAATCCAGCAGAATACATGGTAATTCATGATAGATACCCTGTTTTCCCGATAGTAAGACACCCCCGATTGTAAGACGTATTGGGGGTTTCAGGGGGGTCGGCTAATATAAGCCGTACCCCGAAAGTAAGACATATGTCTTACTTTCGGGGAAACACGGGGGTATTGCCGGAGGGGAGCCCGATGACGTCGCTTCCAAGTTCCCCGCGCGCCCCTCGCCTTCGCCTCGCCGCCACCGCCTCTTCCCCGGCTTGGCAAAGCGAAGGACGGCGCTGGTCCGAAGCGAGCCGAGCGGGCGGCAGCTTGCAGCGAAGGCGCTCGTCCCAGCAACCGAGTCCTGCCGAGGCTCGGCTGCAAGCGGCCAGCGAGGCCGACCAGCTCCGAGGCGAGCGGCCGGAGCTGCGCCCTCCTTCGCCCGCCTCCTTTCCGGCAGGCAGGTGGGGCTGCCCAACTGCGCAGAGCGGCTCCTCCCCTCCAGACACACGCTTCCCCGACACGCGTCTGCGGCTCCACGCGTGCACGCCGCTTGGAGCCCTGAGGTTGAACTTGGAAAAGGGCTCACGAGGCTCCTGTCCCGGGGCTGCCCTTCTGGACTCTGGGGAGATGCCTTCGGGAACGTGACCCTTTCAATTTTTTTCCAATGTAAGACATACCCCGAAAGTAAGACGTAGTGGGGCTTTTGGGGGTAAAAAGAAAGTAAGACACTGTCTTACTTTCGGGGAAACACGGTAGATTAGATTTATTGGATTTATATGCCGCCCCTTTCCGCAAACTCGGGGCGGCATATAAATAGGATAGATAGATAGATAGAAAGATAGGTAGGTAGGTAGGTAGGTAGGCAGGCAGGCAGGCAGGCAGGCAGGCAGGCAGGTGGATAGATAGATAGATTTTCCCTATCTATCTGTGGTTTTTAAATCAGCCAATTATACTGTAACAGTTTAACATTTTAATAAACCATGGGAGTTTATTATATAAAACAAAATAATCTAGCTCAGTATCTTGCTTACAGAGAGGATCAGAGTCAATTAGATATCTTTACATACTCATATAAATGTTATATAGGTAGAGATGATCAGACCTCTGCAAAGTGTTTGGAGAATGTTCGATGCTACGCCTCACAGAACTACTAATAGTTCTACAGCTATAATTCTATAGCTATAATTATAATTAGCTTATATAAAAGGATACCAAGTGAGGGCAGCTAGACATTGTGGTTTTATGAGAATATCCTTCGATTTGCTGCACTGAAGGAATTTAGGATCCACAAACAACCCAATTAATTTATATACATTATATTTAGTTAAATGGAACTTTTTCACAGGAGTTGCATGAAATTGTGTTAGTAACTAATGAGATTAAAAGCTCCCTGATACCCTTTCTAGACTGACAAGAATGAAAGCAAAGACTCTATTGTTTGAACAGATCTTTATCTTCTCTTTAATATTGGATTATGGGATGGCCCTTATACTTAATATGTTCTCTCAAGTTGTTTCTAACACACTTTCAAATGTGTGCCTAATCTCATTAGCACTACTTGAATTTTTAAATAGCTAACACTGTGTATTGAACAGATTGACTGGTTGGATGCTGCTTCTTGTTCTGTCGGCCTCTCTGATAGGAGCCTCCCGAAAATTCAAGGATACAAATTTCAGACACACACACGTTTGAAAATTCAAAACAATGTTCTTTATCACAAAAGTCAAAATAAACTAAGCACTCTTTTTGTATTGCAAAGAGCACTCTTCCCAAAACAATCCGGTAGTCTGTACAATGTCCTTTAAGCAGTCATTAAGTACTTAGCCTGCAGCTGTGGAGAAACTTCACACCCCTTCTTCTTCCAATGAAGGGAGACACATACACGCTGCTCTGCCTTGATTTCAAAGGCGTGAAAAAGCAACAAAGTTCAGCACACAAGATTCCTGATGAAATTGCAACAGATATTCTTCCACAATGGCCAAACCCACAATCTGTGATTTATAGCAGCAGCCCTAATTACTGGAGCCCCACCCAAACACAGGTGGCCTCCCTTATTTCCTGTAATATGTTCTTACTTGGTCTCTTCTACGCATAATTCTGCGCTTGTGTGGGTCCAAAATGTCATCATCTGAAGCTATAGAAGATAAGGAAGATTGACTGCCTTGGCTGTGTGCCAAATCCTCCTCTGCAGAGTCACTCCCATCTTCTTCTTCGTCCGAGGAAACTAAACTCTGCACTGATTCTGTCAGCAATAACACAGGCCTGTGAGATGTTGAATTTTCCCCTGCATCCACCTCCCCAAATCCCTGGGGCAGGAGCTGGGCCAGAGCCAACCACAACACTTCTCAAGGACTAATCTACACATTGTCACTGGGTGACTCAAAATTGGTGTCTCAGATAAATGGGGAAATGTCTGCATTTAGGGCTGTTCCTTTGTAAGTGAGAGGCAGACAAAATAAACTATGTTGGAGATGTTTGATTTGGGATTATTGCTCCAGGTTTCCAATTTATAATCTGGAATGTGTCCACATCTGTTTTTATGCAGTTCCTGTGCATTCATTTTTTCTTTGCAGGAGTCCCTTTTTAAACAAATGCAAAAGATGTTGCAGCGTCTTGAACTAGACACAACTCTTCCTTTCCTTTCCTCTTTTGTATCAAACTAAGCGCTTTGTTCAAGTAAAACACAGAACCATTGTATCTTTCCGTGAATAAACTGAGCTCCAGTAAACCAAATGTACAACATGTGAATCAATTCACTATTCAATAGAAATTCATCTCTTTCTTGTGCATAACAGTTAAATCCATGAATACATTTATTTAAAACATTTGCTGGTCAGTTTTGTGCTAGTCAGATTTTTTTTCCTAATGATCAAAAGCTTGAAACAATTCTTAATTCAAGATTTATGAAACAAGTTTTATTATTGTTTGTGTGTCTAGATTTTTTTTTTTACAAGAACTCAACGTAGTGTTCTGTCGGGCTCTCTGGTACACTCCTCCCAAAAATTCACAGGTACAAATTTCAGACACACACACACACACACACACACACATTTGAAAATTCAAAACAATGTTCTTTATAATGAAAATTCACTTAATCTAAGCCCTCTTTGGTATAGCAAAGAGCACTCATCTCCAAACAAACTGGTAATTTGTACAAGTCCCTTATCAGTTCTGTGATACTTAGCTTGCAGCTGTGAGGCAATTCACAGTCCTTCTTCTTTCACAAAGTGAAACACACTTTGCTCTGGTTTAGTTTCAAAGCTGGGAAAAATCAACACACAAAAGGTCAAAGTCAGTAAAGCAGTCACGAAACACAAGGATCAGATAATCCTCCACAATGGCCAAACTAATCATCACAGCCCCACCCAACCACAGGTGGCCTCATTTTCTTTGATAATAATCTCTCAGTTGTTGTTGCCTATGCATCGCTCTCCGCATGCGTGGCTGTATCATTAACTCTTGTTCTGAATCCAAGGAGGAGCTAGATAATTGATCTCCTTCTGAGCTGTCTGCCCCACTCTCCTCCTCCCTGTCACTCATGTCTTCTTGGTCAGAGGAGCCTTTATCATCAGATTCCACGGGGGGGGGAGGCAAAACAGGCCTGCAGCATGTGGATGTCTCCCCCACATCCACAGTCCTTGGGGCAGGAGCTGGGCCAGAGCTAACCACAACATGTAGTATGCGTGAAAATTCTGCTTTACTTCTTCTTCCAAAAGTTTGAAATGTGTTGGAATGTTGGAAGTTTGGAATGTATGAGAATAGCTGATCTGTAACATGGAAGTTGCCATATGATCTGGAAATAAAATCTTCAAGTCATATTTGATGTCTCATGACCACAGGGCAACATCCATGTAGTTTGCTTAACAAAAATAAATCAGAATTGGTGTGCTATTTGGTTTGTTTTAGAATTTCCCCAATTATTTAGTTAATTCCACACCTTGGGATCTTATAGTGGGTTCTCATTCTCATAATAACCAGTTCCAATTGAGATTTTTCAAGGTTAGTTGGATGCTGCTATCTGCTAAGAAGCAGTTATTGTTTACTTGTGTCAGTTTTCTTTTGTCCCCAGTGATATCTCTTGATGAAAATTTTATTTATTTATTTATTTATTTATTTATTTATTTATTTTGTCCAATATACAATGAGGGTTTTAGTGGGTATATATCTATATACACATAGTAAAATACATGATGAAGGTTATAGAGGAGATACTCATAATAAAACATATCTAGGAAATAATAGAAAAGAAGGTATAGTAATAGAACATATCAATGAAAAAATAGAAGAAGAGATATAGGAATAGAAGAAAGGTATAGGAGATATAGGAGAGCAATAGGGCAGGGGACGGAAGGCACTCTAGTGCACTTGTACTCGCCCCTTACTGACCTCTTAGGAATCTGGAGAGGTCAACCGTGGATAATCCAAGGGTAAAGAGTTGGGGGTTTGGGGATGACACTATGGAGTCCGGTAATGAGTTCCACGCTTCGACAACTCGGTTACTACAAAATGACACTATTCCTACAGGAACAATTGTGTGTGTGGAGGTGGGGGGAGGCTCCTACTGGATTGAATCTACAAAAAGTTAGATGCTCCACTCTTTAATTATCTGCTGAAAGCATCCATAAACACATCAGAAGAAACAACTGAAGCCATTATCCTCCCTCTGCTCGTTCTTCCACATGCTGATTCTTCTCTCAAAGGAATTGACTACCATAATCATGTAAATATCATCATCATCATTAACTACTGCTCGGGCCCCTGCCATCCCCCCGTCTACCGGCAGGGGTCGACCCTGCTCCTCGAACCCCCGAGCTGGCTTTCCGAAGCGGGGCGGCGGGAGCCCTTGACATCACATCCAAAGCTCCTCCCGCGCGCGACCCCTTCCAGCTCTTCGACTCCCCCCTTTCTCTTCTCCCCCCTCCCCAAACAAAACATTTCCGCTGGCGAGAGTCGGCCGTAAACCTCGCCCGGGCAAGGGGCGGGGAGGCATGGGAGAGGTCAAGAGCAGAAGTCGCCTCGACGCCGGCGGAGCAGCGCGCGGAGCTCGTCTCCCCGGGGCTTTTCCTTCGGCTGGTGAGGGAGAAGCAGAAGCCGCTTCGGACGCGCCCCGCCGGCAACGAAAAGGCGCCTTTTCGGCCAGGCGCGCCGGCCGAAGCCTCGCGTCTTCCCTCAGCAGCCGGCGGCTGCGAGAGGCGTGAGGCGAGGCGGCGGGCCACGGCTCGGCGAGGTGTGGGGGAGAGGCCATTCGCGCCCGTGAGGTGACATGCCAGCCTCGGGGTCGCGAAGGTGAGGGAGGCGGCTCGCCTCATCTTAAAAAAAAATTTTTTTTTGAGGGGGTCGCCTTTCGCGCGCGCAGCGGCGGGTCTCTCCCTGCCTCCCTCACGCGCACACACGCGCCTCCCCGCGCGCGCTTTCGCTCGCCCCCATGCAGACGCGCGCCCGGGGGGGCGAGCGGGAGCCGCGGAAGATGGCAATGTCTGTGATCCAAGCGTGCCGCAGTCTGGCTCTTTCAACATGGCTGCTTTCCTTTTGTTTCGTGCATTTGCTCTGCCTGGATTTCACCGTGGCCGAGAAAGAAGAGTGGTACACGGCCTTCGTCAACATCACTTATCCGGATTCCGGCGGCAGCGGCAGCGGCGAGCTACGTAGCGAAAAAACCGAGTGCGGCCGCTACGGGGAACACTCGCCCAAGAACGAGGTGTGGGGCCAGGTGGTCATGACCTCGGCCACCGCCGACAGGCAAGCTTGCGACCCCAACGCTCGGTTCGCCGCGCCGGGCTCGGGCAAGTTCTGGATCGCCCTTGTCCCTCGAGGGAACTGTAGTTACAAGGACAAGATCCGGCACGCCGCCTCCCAAAACGCCTCGGCCGTGGTCGTCTACAACGTCGGCTCCAGCAACGCCAACGAGACGCTGACGATGCCCCCCGCAGGTGAGTGGGAGGCACACAACCTCCCCATCAGCACCACACGCACACAAACACACACACGTTCGCCTGCACGTCCCTCGGATGGAGGATTTCACTTTAGGCTGCCAAATAGCCAAGGAGGTTATTAATAGCCCAGGCTTAGGCCGGGAGGAATATCCTAAAGGTTGGGCTATATGCGCCTGTCTTATTTGATTTTATTGATTTGATTTTTGATGGATTGGTTTTGTCCAATACACCAGTGTTTCCCAACCTTGGCAACTTGAAGATATTTGGACTTCAACTCCCAGAATTCCCCAGCCAGCGAATGCTGGCTGGGGAATTCTGGGATTTGAAGTCCAGATATCTTCAAGTTGCCAAGGTTGGGAAACACTGCAATACACAATGAGGGTTTGAGTGGGTATACAGTACACATAGTAAAATACAGGATGAAGGTTATAGAGCAGGGGTTCTCAACCTTTCTAATGCTATGACCCCTTAATACAGCTCCTCCTGTTGTAGTGACCATAAGTCTAGCGCCAACTCTCCCAACAGAGCTTTAAGCTGATTGGCAGGAAGGTCAGAGGGACACCCCCACTGTTAACGTCTGATTGGTCGGATTGTAAAAATATGTTCCAAGGCGCCAGTATAGAAGCTTTAGTTCCTAACACCGTGGGAAATTTGTCTTTTTCCATGGTCTTACGTGACCCCTGTCGACCCCCAAAGCGATCCCGACGCCCAGGTTGAGAACAACTGTTATAGAGGAAATACTCATAGTGAAATATATCTAAGAAAGAATAGAATAGAAGTTATAGGAATAGAACATATCAATGAAGGAATAGAAGAAGAGATATAGGAATAGAAGAAAGGTATAGGAGATATAGGAGAGCAATAGGACAGGGGACGGAAGGCACTCTAGTGCACTTGTACTCTCCCCTTACTGACCTCTTAGGAATCTGGATAGGTCAACCGTAGATAATCTAAGGGTAAAGTGTTGGGGGTTTGGGGATGACACTATGGAGTCCGGTAATGAGTTCCACACTTCGACAACTCGGTTACTGAAGTCATATTTTTTACAGTCAAGTTTGGAGCGGTTAATACTAAGTTTAAAGCTGTTGTGTGCTCTTGCGTTGTTGTGGTTGAAGCTGAAGTAGTCGCCGACAGGCAGGACACCAGGCAAGATCTAGTGCAGTGTTTCCCAACCTTGGCAACTTGAAGATATGCGCAATTTTGCTACCTCCGTCAGGTGCAGAAGCAAAATCGTGCTGGTTGCCCAAGCACTCACGAGCCGCAGCGGTGAGCCCAATTTATTGTTCCGGCTAGTAGCCCACTGCTGGTTGTATCTCATGTATATTTTCTTTTATGTTCACTGAGATCCTAGGCACCAAAGACAAATTCCTTCTGTGTCCAATCACACTTGGCCAATAACGAATCCTATTCTATTCTATTGAAAAGCGGAGCCGTGAAAGTGGGAAAAATTGACCAGGGAAAGTGTTGGGTTGAATGACAGTAGATGTTTTTTCAATGGACAATAATCATCAGGGGAGAACAAGGTCATGTGGTTGCAGCATAGGCTGGGGTGCCCCGCAAAATGCTAACGCATAGCTAACCAAAGCTTGGCTCACTGACTTTGCACAATGCAATGAAGCATCACGTTCATTCATAAAATGCTGGTGAGATGGCACAACGTATTGAGTCACAAGGATAGCCACACACATTTCCAGCTAAATGTGTTGGGCAGGACCTTGCAAAATGTCCTTGGCTTTATGGCTCCCCAGCTCGCATAAAACCAGATAATGTAATTTAATCAATCGCTGCTCATTCAACATTGGTAGGATGTGAACACAGCCTTAAAAAATTGTTGAGGAGACATCAGAAAGGAATAGATTGAACAGGAATCAGAAGCAAGTAGGAGCTTTGATGGAATATTGTGCATTTTATAATGGAGTAGAGGGGACATCAAGGTTAAAATACAGTACCTATTGCCGTTGGCGGGCCCCAGGGGAAGAGCCTTCTCTGTGGTGGCCCTGGCCCTCTGGAATCAACTCCCCCCAGAGATTAGAACGGCCCCCACCCTCCTTGTCTTTCGCAAATTACAACCTTTATCACCAGGCATGGGGGGACTGAGACATCCTCCCCCAGGCTTTTATATTTTATGTTTGGTATGTATGTGTTGTATGGTTTTAAATTGCTGGGGTTTTAGATATGTTTTATTTTAATATTAGATTTGATTCACTGTTATATTGTTTCTATTACTGTTGTGAGGCGCCCCGAGTCTTCGGAGAGGGGTGGCATACAAATCTAATAAATAATAATAATAATAATAATAATAATAATAATAATAATAATAATAATATTGCAGTGGTTCTCAACCTTTCTGATGCTGTGATCCCTTAATACAGTTCCTCATGTTGTGGTGACCCCCAACCATAAGTCTAGCCCCAATTCTCCCAACAGAGCTTTAATCTGGTTGGCAGGAAGGTCAGAGGGACACCCCCATTGTAAACGCCTGATTGGTCGGATTGTAAAAATGTGTTCCAAGGCGCCAGAATAGAAGCTTTAGTTCCTAACTCCATGGGAAATTTGTGTTTTCCCATGGTCTTAGGCAACCCCTGTGAAATGATCATTCAACCCCAAAGCGGCCCGGACCCCCAGATTGAGAACCACTGACCTATTGGAACAATGTTGAAAAAGCTGCAGAATCCTTCACTGTTTTATCCCATTGTTTTCAACCTCCCCTTCAAATTTAGTCATAAATCTCAGTTGCTAATAAGGAGTAGCTATGTTGACTGATACTGTGTTTTTTTGATGCAACATGGAAAGTTTGAAAGTTCTGTGCCACTTCCTGAGTTCATGGGTTTGTGGTTTCTATGCTGAGTAGCAATAGTGTAAGCAGTTTTAGTGGCTTCTTTGGCTTCTGTTACTGTAGTTGAGAAGCAGCTGTGCTACGCCAGGAATTCAATTAGATTAATTACTGCTGCAAGATTTTACTTGGGAATTGCAATCTTTGCACAATACCTGTGATTCAGGGCCAGAATTTCATTTATACACAAACATAGAGAGTGTATATTTCAAATATCTGTATATATAGCGTAAGCCTTTGTGTTATTTATCACTTAAAACACAATATTGAAGTTACTATGTGATGATGCTTCTGGACATAATCTAGTTTGCTGTAGTGTTAGAAAATGTTACAAAATAGTTTATTTTATTTATTTATTTTATTTATTTATTTTGACCAATACACAATGAGGGTTTTAGTGGGTATATATCTATATACACATGGTAAAATACATGATGAAGGTTATAGAGAAGATACTCATAGTAAAATATATCTAAGAAAGAATAGAAAAGAAGCTATAGTAATAGAACATATCAATTAAAGAATAGAAGAAGAGATATAGGAATAGAAGAAAGGTATAGGAGATATAGGAGAGCAATAGAACAGGGGATGGAAGGCACTCTAGTGCACTTGTACAGTACTCGCCCCTTACTGACCTCTTAGGAGTCTGGAGAGGTCAACCGTGGATAATCTAAGGGTAAAATGTTGGGGGTTTGGGAATGACACTATGGAGTCTGGTAATGAGTTCCACACTTCGACAACTCGGTTACTGAAGTCATATTTTTTACAGTCAAGTTTGGAGCGGTTAATATTAAGTTTAAATCTGTTGTGTGCTTTTGTGTTGTTGTGGTTGAAGCTGAAGTAGTCGCTGACAGGCAGGACATTGCAGCATATGATCTTGTGGGCAATACTTAGATCTTGTTTAAGGCGTCTTAGTTCTAAACTTTCTAGGCCCAGGATTGAAAGTCTAGTCTCGTAGAGTATTAAAGGTTGTAAAAGTTGTAAGTCTTAAAAGGTCCATGCTATATATTTATTTAAATACTGTTATTTGGACAAACTGGAGCGTACACATATTGTCAGTTTTGGAAGACATATTTCTTTTTTCATTGGGGGTGCTTTGGGCACACTCATATGTATACCCATATAACACCTGTGACTGCTTCTTCAGGGCCGTGACCCTAGTGAGCCAAGGATATTTCGTTTTTTTATAATTGCAAAAATAACTTTATACTCACAGTTATATGCCATTTTAAGATATTTCTGTACCCAATTTTCTTGCCAAACCCATTTCATATTTGTTTGCAAAATAAGAGTAAATATGAAGTTTCTTAAATTATGAAATTAAAAGGTGCTGAGTAACCTTCCACAGTGTTGCAGTTATTCTTCAAACCTGAGAAATCTATTAGACAAAATTAGATTTTTCTTTTAACACAGAAGCATTGCATATATAGATCTCATTGAATTTATTTCCAGCTAAATGACTTCAAAAGCATATTTCCTGCCTTACAAGAATTACTGTACAGGAAACATGAAGATACTGTATTTTATTAATTCAGTATCTTGTTTTCCCTAGAAACTCAAATGGTGTGTTTTAGATAAGGACTTGGGAAGTACAGTCTTTTAAAAAACAAAACATGCCATTTTTATGCTTTCTAGGCATAACTGACACTTTATAACAGCAATGTATTTTTATATTACTAAATTCAACAACGAATGTAGCAAATGACAGAATGCTACATCACTCCTTTATGTTCATCTCTATCATTTGCACTTTGGTTGCTTTAACAAGAAATGGGACGAATTTTCACTAAAATCTGGTTAAGTTCATTGCTTTTAGATTGTAAATTGAATACTTGGACAGATACTTAAATAGAAAACCATGTGTGCTGAGAATATTTAAGAAAAATGTAGGTTTAAAAGTTAGAATGATATGTTTTTTTCCATATAATTTAGCTTGCAACAAATATTTCACCATTTCTCTTTAATAGTGAGCTGCCACGAACTGCCATGAACATAATTCACAGCTTTTGAATACTTATTTTTAAGTACTGAAGTTAATCTTTTTTTTAATTTTATGGAAATATGCAAATATATTTAGTTCTCTGTTTTAAAAAAGGATAATTATTTCAGTGACATTCACTGTAATCCTGTACTACAGATGATGTTACATTCATATTATATGTTTTGAAACAGTAGAAAAGTCATTACTGCACTTAGAAATTAAAACAGCACTAGTAAAATTCTGCAAGTATAAATCCTATATTCAGTAACTCCTATCTGTTCCTTGAAGGCTTTCACAGAATTCAGTCCGGTCTTTAAAGAGCTGCAGTAACTGGAAAAGAGTTGGAAGTTGTAAATATCCCAAGAGCAGGAATTATCTCAAGTATCCTAGCATAAAAATCATCTTCAAAAACTTGTGAATTTATTCATGGCTAAAAGAAGACTTTATGTTAGAATAGAATAGAATTTTATTGGCCAAGTGTGATTGGACACACAAGGAATTTGTCTTGGTGCATATGCTCTCAGCCTACATATTAAAAAAAAGATATATTTGTCAGATTATTGAGATTATTGGCAGGATCAGTCACCATTACAATTGCACAAGATGGAAAAACTACATTAATCTATGAAAATTCAAATACATAGCAGTATTGTTCCTTTGAAGAAAAACCCTATTAGTTACACAATACTGTTTAAAGAATAAGACATACTATCTATCCTGAACAATTAAAGATCTTACAACAACATATCAGTGTGCTTGGTATGTGTAAGGTTCTTAACCTGCTTGGATGTTGTTGTGATTCAGCCTGAGGCTGCTCAGGGACCAGCTGTGTCTGCTGGCTCCATGCCCGGAGGAGGATGACAGCGCAGAGGAGGGGGCTGAACAGTCGGACGGGGGAGAGGAGAGTCAGGAATGGGATGAAGGAGAATAGCATGAGAGCCTGGGGGGGGTTTCTCCCCAGCCAGTAGCTTGGAGTCATTAGGTGATGACGCACAAGCTGTCATTGACATGAGACAGAGACCTTCACAGCAACTAAAGGAGCAGTTAAAGAAATATTTTCACCATTGAATTAGAAACAGCTGGGTTTGGGTGTGGTCCTCATCAGCAGGGTTTAAAAGGCAGGCAAGGCCTTGAAGCCATGTGGAGTGTTATCAATTGGAGTTGCGGTGACCTGTTTTGATTCTCAGTGTCTCTGATCTTGGCTTGTGGCCTCGCAGTCTGGAAGACTCGTGGGAGGCGTCTGTTTGCTATCTACAGCTTCGTCTTGGCAGCAAGAATCTGGTATTGCTTCATGGACTATTCCCTTCGTGTATATATTTGAAGTTCCAGCGTTTTTCCTGTTTGTAAGGACATTTTCTGTTACCTGTGTTTTCCTTGAATTATATAAACTGCCTTTGCCTTTTACCAGTGTGTCTGGCTTCTCTTTTTGGGTTGGTATTGGCTCTGGAGTGACCCAGACAGAACAGATGTGATGGAGAAAACTAGGTAACTATCAGGCTTGAGATGCTTAAACCAATCTCACTTTGCTGCAGCCCTGGTGAAATTTTCTGCCTTAAATGCTGTTGCTTTTAAGAGAAAAGCTGCCTCTGATAATCAAAGTGCATTCCTAGAGGAATTAGTTTCAGATCAAGAGAGGGAAGGAGGGAGGGAGAGAGATTGACTTTCTAAGCAAAGGCTCATTGCCTTTCCTTGCTAAGACGGTTATAGATTGTTAGTGATGTTTGATTCTAGGCACTGTTATTTGCTAGCCACGGGAAAGTTAACCATCTTTCCTGTATGAGTCAGGCAATTATGGTTGGTACAATAAGTATGAATAATATAAAAGTCAAATGTAATGGCAAAGCCACATTTTGAAGAAGAAATGTGTTCTGAAATTCCCCGAGTTTGCGGAGAGGGGCGGCATATAAATCCAATAAACCTAACCTAACCTAACCTTTTCAGTATCATCTTGGCTGTCAATTTTCTTTTAGTCTTGATTTAATAGGAAAGTGAACACAAGAACAAGGGGACACAATCTGAAGTTAGTTGGGGGAAAGATCAAAAGCAACATGAGAAAATATTATTTTACTGAAAGAGTAGTAGATCCTTGGAACAAACTTCCAGCAGACGTGGTAGATAAATCCACAGTAACTGAATTTAAACATGCCTGGGATAAACATATATCCATCCTAAGATAAAATACAGAAAATAGTATAAGGGCAGATTAGATGGACCAGGAGGTCTTTTTCTGCCGGCAGACTTCTATGTTTCTAAGCAAAGCTGATTGTCATTATGCCTATTTTACACCCATATCCCAATTCCTACCTTTTTAAAATAGAGCTTATATCAGTGTCATTTGAATGGCTTAAAAAAATCCCAGACAGCACTGTGTACCATTCCTAATATTGTCCATTTTTGGCATTTCTGATTATACCAATTCTCATAGCTACTAGCGCTGACATAATATATTGCAGATTTATTCTCATATGGAAAGCATTACAGTGGAATGCTCTTTCACATTTCCCCCATTTCTGCCAATGATTCCCCAGATAAAACAATAATGTAGTTTCTGACAATGTCTAGTTGTGTTGTGCGGCATATTTGTGTATGGGAAAAGAAACCTTTTGTGTTCATAGGGTTGAATACTTTAGTCAGTTAACTTTTAATAGCAGAGGAGGCAAATGCATAATGCCCAATTTTTAAAAAGCCTTTCACATGGATAATGCTATATTTGTGTATCTTTTTACACATAGCTTCTTACATAGCCCCGAAGTTAGTTGTTAGCTGTTAAAACTTGTGAATTATCCAGCTTCATCATCTTACAGGATTGTATATCTTGATATGGAAGGATTTGTTAGCTTCAGTGAACTTGGAAGTCAAGCTGCCAGCCAGAAGCTTTCAGTAGTGCTATTTTTTTCCTGGCAAGAGAGAAGTGAAGCTAAAATAATCCCCAATAAAGATGTGAATTTTTTTAAAAAATCAGATAAATCAAAGAGCAATTCACAGCTATGATAAGAGTATTTCAATAATCTGCTGCAGGAATCCCAGCGACCAGTTAGGTCCCACAGAGTGGGCCTTCTCCGGGTCCCGTCGACTAAACAATGTTGTTTGGCGGGACCCAGGGGAAGAGCCTTCTCTGTGGCGGCCCCGGCCCTCTGGAACCAACTCCCCCCAGAGATTAGAATTGCCCCCACCCTCCTCGCCTTTTGTAAGCTTCTTAAAACCCACCTCTGCCGTCAGGCATGGGGGAACTGATATTCTTTCCCCCTTAGGCCTTTACAATTTATGCATGGTATGTTTGTATGTATGTTTGGTTTTATAATCAGGGTTTTTAATTGTTGTACTATTGGATTGTCACATGTTGTTTTATCACTGTTGTTAGCCGCCCGGAGTCCACAGAGAAGGGCGGCATACAAATCCAATAAATGAATGAATGAATAAATAAATAAATAAATAAATCATGGAAGAAATCTAAGAGAAGCAAATAGAATTGAAAAAAGGAGGATCCTCTTTACAAACGAGGTGGAAAAACGTTTGCAGGGAAGGAGTATATTTACCATGTTTCCCCGAAAGTAAGACAGTGTCTTACTTTCTTTTTACCCCCAAAAGCCCCACTACGTCTTACTTTCGGGGTATGTCTTACATTGGAAAAAAATTGAAAGGGTCGCGTTCCCGAAGGCATCTCCCCAGAGTCCAGAAGGGCAGCCGCGGGACAGGAGCCTCGTGAGCCCTTTTCCAAGTTCAACCTCAGGGCTCCAAGCGGCGTGCACGTGTGGAGCCACAGACGCGTGTCGAGGAAGCGTGTGTCTGGAGGGGAGGAGCCGCTCTGTGCAGTTGGGCAGCCCCACCTGCCTGCCGGAAAGGAGGCGGGCAAAGGAGGGCACAGCTCCGGCCACTCGCCTCGGAGCTGGTCGGCCTCACTGGCCGCTTGCAGCCGAGCCTCGGCAGGACTCGGTTGCCGGGACGAGCGCCTTCGCTGCAAGCCGCCGCCCGCTCGGCTCGCTTCGGACCAGTGCCGTCCTTCGCTTTGCCAAGCCGGGGAGGAGGCAGTGGCGCCACGGCGAGGCGAAGGGCACGCGGGGAGCTTGGAAGCGACGTCATCGGGCTCCCCCCCGGCAATACCCCCATGTTTCCCCGAAAGTAAGACATATGTCTTACTTTCGGGGTACGGCTTATATTAGCCGACCCCCCCTGAAACCCCCGATATGTCTTACAATCGGGGGTGTCTTACTATCGGGGAAACAGGGTAGGAACTAACAGCAAATAAAAGTGAGTTAGTGTAAATAATAGACCAATTGTCAAACAAAAAAAGCACCTGGTACAATTGAAATGCCCAAAGAACTGATTAAAAGTGCAGGAGAAATGCAGATCTGAGTCAGCAGTATGGTATAAGACATTGGAAATGATTAGGGAGTAGAGTTAAATGAAAGAAGGCTGATACCAGATATTGTAATTGACTAAATTATTCTACTAATGTCTCATGCAAGCCAGCTTTTGATTCAGATAAATGTGAGTCATTCATGGGAATAGAAATGTACAGTTTGGTTTCAAAAAAGTAGAGAGGTGTGGACAGATATTTAATGTAAGGTGGAAGAAATTAAGAAAACTAAACAAAAAAAAACACATTTTGATTGTATGGATTATGCCATCATATAGATTATCTATGACACTGATAAAATGCCAAAACGCAGTTGTAGTTTTCCGGAGAATCTTTACCATGAAGAATTCCTTTATGAGCCAAAATTAGAGAAAGGGGGTAAAATAAGATTACCTGTTTCCTCTTTTATATGCCATATATATCATAAGAATGACAGAGTTGGAAGAGCCAGAATTAAAATACAGAGCCAGATCACTAACAGTGTGCTAGTGTTAAATATTAGGGAGATGCTTGTTTGAGTGGTGTGATGGCTAATAAGGAATGACCACAATTCTGCTGCTGATTAATTTGGTTGCGTGATGAAAAAAACCTCCCTGCACCCTCCTGTAGGTCAAAAATCAGCTGGCCAGCGCAGCTGAGATAGGCCAAAGCCTTGCATACCATCAGATATGGCTCCATGTGCCACCTATGGCACACGTGTGATAGGTTCGCCATCATGGCATTAGACTATCCTAGCTAGTAGACTTACAATATTTACATCATTTAGTTGTGTTTCATTCTGTAAACTGTAGTTACCTGAGTTTTTCTATACAATATGTTCAGTGTTATACAGTATGAGTTGGAAGGGACCTTGGAGGTCTTCTAGTCTAACCCGCTGCTTAGAAGTGCCCCACACCATTGTTTCCCAACCTTGGCAACTTGAAGGGTTCTGGACTTCAACTCCCAGAATTCCCCAGCCAGACAAATGGTTATCCAACATCCTCTTAAAAACTTAAAAAGTTGTGTTGAAGCATTCACAACTTCTGGAGGCAAGCTGTTCATCGGATTAATTGTTCTATCAGGAAATTTCACCTTACTTCTAAGGTGCTTCTCTCCTTGATTAGTTTCTACCCATTGCTTCTTGTTCTACCCTCAGATGCTTTGGAGAATAGGTGCTCTTCCTTTTGTTCGTGGCAGCCCTGAGATATTGGAACACTGCTATCATGTCTCCCCAATTCAGAGGATGTATTTCATGCAGGAATCCAGGGAACCTTCTTAGGAGACATTCTGTTACAGTATGATGTAAAGTTTGTTGAACACTCCTACAGTCAGTTGGGATTATCAGCCAGCCTCCATTTGTATTTTCAGTATTGGTTCTGTTGTGGTTAGCTCTGGCCCAGCTCCTGCCCCAAGGACTGTGGATGTGGGGGAGACATCCACATGCTGCAGGCCTGTTTTGCCCCCGGTGGAATCTGCTGATGAAGGATCCTCTGACCAAGAAGACATAAATGACAGGGAGGAGGAGAGTATGGCAGACAGCTCAGAAGGAGATCAATTATCTAGCTCCTCCTTGGATTCGGAACAAGAGTTAATGATACAGCCACGCAGGCGGAGAGCAATGCATAGGCAACAACAACTGAGAGATTATTATCAAAGAAAACGAGGCCACCTGTGGTTGGGTGGGGCTGTGGTAATTAGTGAGGCTGCTATAAATAGCAGCCTGTGGGTTTGGCCATTGTGGAGGATTATCTGATCATTGTGTTTCATGACTGCTTTACTCACTTTGACCTTTTGTGTGCTGATTTTCCCCCGCTTTGAAACTAAACCAGAGCAAAGTGTGTTTCACTTTGTGAAAGAAGAAGGACTGTGAATTGCCTCACAGCTGCAAGCTAAGTATCACAGAACTGATAAGGGACAAATTACCATTTTGTTTGGAGACCAGTGCTCTTTGCTATACCAAAAGAGGGCTTAGTTTATGTGAATTTTCATTATAAAGAACATTGTTTTGAATTTTCAAACGTGTGTGTGTCTGAAATTTGTACCTGTGAATTTTTGGGAGGAGTGTACCAGAGAGCCCGACAGAACAGGTTCCTACCATGGTTAGTTCAGACATGAATGTCTTCTCTAATTGCTGTCCATGTTTCCATAGCAGATTCTGAGATTTGAGCCTGGATATTTAATTATGATAGTCCTTGTGTATAGACTAGCCTCCTTGTGGTGTTTCTTGACGACGTGACTTTGTTATGGGGAGACATAAACTCACATGCTAAAAAGAATCAGGAAGCAGTTTTCTCTCTAATTTTTTTTTTTGGGTGAGCGGAAAAGTATAGTGTCTGAGCGGCAGTCCCTTCAGGACTGGGCGGCACAGAAATAATAATAAAATTTCCCTCTCGGCTTCTGGGCAGGTTTGGAAAACTCTGAGTTGATGATGATTTTTAAGTGAGCGATTGCTCACCTGCTCAGCTTAGAGGGAACTATGCCAGGAAGAGCATATATTTCAACCAGATCTATAGTTTAAATGGATACACGAGAAAAACAGTGTGCCTACATTAGTAGTGGTGAAATGTGTGAGAAAATTGTAAAAATAAAAGAGGTGAAAATAATGGAAACATATTGAAGTGAAAAAGTAGATTTCTTACTGATTACTTACTGAAAGAAATACATTCTTGACCTTTTCCTCACCTTAGATCCCTTCAGTTAAATTTTCTAGGCTCATTGAAGTATTTGTTTTGCTGTCATTGAATGGAGAACATATCCCGTTAAAGTTTTCAGTAGCTTGCACATTCTCTTTCTTTGTGGTTGGAGAATACTTTCTAATATTTTCTCATCTTTCTTCTTCCCCATATATAGCTTTGAATTCTCTGGCACAGAAGATTTTTTTATATTATATTCTGTATGGCAACTGATACATTCCTGCTGATAACTAAGGGGGAAAAACATTTTTCATTTAAGAGGAAAAGTTCCACTGGACAGAAAGAATAACAGTGCCACTTCTGAAATTATTATTCTGCTAGCTGTTTCCTCTCCTTTCCTCTCCTCTCCTGTCCTCTCCTCTGAGGTTATAATACACAAACCCAACGGTTAACTATATTATTAAGTAGAGAAAAATGCATACTTTTCTGTATCCCTTACACCAGTTTCATCTAATATATACAGGAACTAGACTGGTATTCTTAGCATTAAAAAATGGCATAGAATTTTATTTTTCTTTTGAATATGGACCTGGTTAAAGCAAATATTCGGTTGAACATAGCATAATTAAGGAGTACTAATTTTGTAGATCTCTCTTTCAAAGCAGTAAGCACAGTTTGTATTAGTGACACACTAAGGTGTTTGGAATTACTTGGTGTTCTGTCGGGCTCTCTGGTACACTCCTCCCAAAAATTCACAGGTACAAATTTCAGACACACACACGTTTGAAAATTCAAAACAATGTTCTTTATAATGAAAATTCACTTAAACCAAGCCCTCTTTTGGTATAGCAAAGAGCACTGGTCTCCAAACAAACTGGTAATTTGTACAAGTCCCTTATCAGTTCTGAGATTCTTAGCTTGCAGCTGTGAGGCAATTCACAGTCCTTCTTCTTTCACAAAGCGAAACACACTTTGCCCTGGTTTAGTTTCAAAGCGGGGGAAAATCAGCACACAAAAGGTCAAAGTCAGTAAAGCAGTCATGAAACACAAGGATCAGATAATCCTCCACAATGGCCAAACCCACTGGCTGCTATTTATAGCAGCCTCACTAATTACCACAGCCCCACCCAACCACAAGTAGCCTCATTTTCTTTGATAATAATCTCTCAGTTGCTGTTGCCCATGCATCGCTCTCCACATGCGCAGCTGTATCATTAACTCTTGTTCTGAATCCAAGGAGGAGCTAGATAATTGATCTCCTTCTGAGCTGTCTGCCACACTCTCCTCCTACCTGTCACTCATGTCTTCTTGGTCAGAGGAGCCTTCATCATCAGATTCCACCGGGGGCAAAACAGGCCTGCAGCATGTGGATTTCTCCCCCACATCCACAGTCCTTGGGGCAGGAGCTGGGCCAGAGCTAACCACAACACTTAGGGATGGTATTTTTAAATTGTTATCTAAAAATAAAAAATAAAATAAAAGATTCATACTTAGTTAGGCTACTTCACTTGACATTGTAAGCACACTGATGCCATTTCAATACTTCCCAAAGAGATCGGTGTCATTGTGACTACAGTGTAGACTTGTACTGGTCAATAAATGCTGCTGCAGAGTTTAAGGGAGGTGACCTGGAAAAAAATATACCAGCACCATTATTTAGGCAAAGGGGGCTGAAAAATTCTTTAAGGTGGGAAAGGTGATAATGTGAGTTGCCCCGAGTCCTCACAGAGCGGTGGCATACAAATCTAATGAATAAATAAATAAATAAAATAAATATTTGGATGTGATTTAAACAAATGCCTTCCTAATTTATGAAAGGTAAGAGGGAGAAGGATGTGCAGCACAATCAGTTTTGCGGGATTTTGTCTGTATAAAGTGTTCCCTCGATTTTCGCGGGGGATGCGTTCCAAGACCTCCCGCGAAAGTCGAATTTCCGCGAAGTAGCGATGCGGAAGTAAATACACTATTTTTGTTTATGAACAGTATCCCAAGCCTTCCCTTAACACTTTAAACCCCTAAATTACAATTTCCCATTCCCTTAGCAATCATTTACCATGTTTATTTATTAAAGTTTATTTTAAAAAAATGTTTTTTAAAGGCAGACAAAAGTTTGGCAATGACATATGATGTCATCGGGCGGGGAAAAACGTGGTATAGGGGGGAAAACGCAAAGTATTTTTTAATTAATATTTTTGAAAAACCGTGGTATAGACGTTCGAACCTGCGAAAATCGAGGGAACACTGTAATCTATTTCAGTAAAGTATAATTTTGGTCTTCCTGTAGAGTTGAATGTTTTGATCCGGTTTATCTAGAGGGAAAGATAGTATTTACTAACATTTCTCCAAGTGGAAAAAACCTAGTTAGGGGACAGAATATAATTATGATTCAGCTTCTGCTGTTAGTTAACCTAGAATAACATATATTACTCCATGATCTGGAGATAAGATAGGAGATATTGGCACTATCGTTTCCAGAATTCTCAGCCCACGTAACATATTTTGAAGGGGGGGGGAACCTGCATATAAGTATATACAATTTGTTCATTTTATTTATCACCTGAATTTTTGATATCTTGCTGCACTGAATGTAGGGTAGTTTTATTTATTTATTTATCTATCTATCTATCTATCTATCTATCTATCTATCTATCTATTTATTTATTGTTAGAGTTGAAAGGGACCATGAAGGCCATCGAGTTCAACCCCCTGCCCAAGCAGGAACCCTATAGTATACCAGTCAAGTGGCAGTTCAATCTTCTCTTAAAAATGTCCAGAGTGTTGGAGTTCACAACATCCGCTGGTAGGTTGTTCCATTGATTGATCGCTCTGACCGTCAGGAAGGTCCTCCTTATCTCCATGTTGAATCTCTCCTTGGTCAGCTTCTAGCCGTTGTTCCTCGTCTGGCCCTCTGGTGCCCTGAAGAATAAAGTGATCCCCTCCTCTCTGTGACATCCCCTCGTATACTTGTAGACTGCTATCATGTCCGCTCTGGCCCTCCTTTTCTCTAGGCTATCCATGCCCAGTTCCCTCAGTCTCTCTTTGTAAGTCTTGGTTTCCAATCCCTTAATCATCTTGGTTGCTCTTTTTTGCATCTTCTCCAGAGTTTCAATGTCTCTTTTGAAGTGTGGTGACCAGAACTGAATACAGTATTCCAGGTGTGGTCGGACCAGGGCGTAGTAGGGTGGTATTAAGACTTCCCTGGTCTTGGAGTGTATTCCCCTGTTGATGCATCTTAGGATTGTGTTGGCTTTTAGTTAATTCAATACAAGAAAAAGTTAATGACTAGCACATAATCATCCAATGATTATCATGACTGCTGGCAATCTGTTAAAAGGGCATTATAAATAAACGTTTATTATTATTATTATTATTATTATTATTATTATTATTATTATCTGAACCTAGTTTTAGGATGATAGTGATTATACAAATCTATCAGCTTGTCATAATTTGATTTGATTTTGATTTTTTACATTGGTGCATCTAGTTACGTAGATTTATTTGGGTTATGGGTTATGATTTTATAAGATGGGTGACTCCATTCACTGTGACATAGTCAAGAAACATTGGCTAAAAATAATGGGTATGTATACGATATATGAACCCAGCTATTTTAACCACTGTAGAGATAATCTATATTTCTCTTTGCCACTAATGTGTTTTACGTGTGTAGCATTCCTGAATTTGTACATTTAGTAGAAGTATAGGCTCACAGAATGACAGGGTGGCTAGAATTTCCAGAATCTGGAAAACCAAACTGTCTTTGCATTACTTGGTGAGGCTCACTAAATTGAGACTCTGCTTTGCTAGATGTTTTCTTAAACTCTCCTTAAAAACCAAGCAATAGGAAATTGTTGGGATTTTCAAGCTCTAATAAAAGAGTATTTTTAAAGACTATGCTTTCATGGGAGAAGAATGAAATGTATTAAAGCCCACAAAAATACTGAGTAAAGATAAAAATATTCCGGGGTAGAGGTTTAATTCCAATGGCATTCATTTTGTGGTAGGATTTTTCAGCCCACATAATGTATAGTACATTGCAATTGCAGGCAATATTATCCATCTTCTCCTTGAGTCTCATTTTGCTTGTAAACAGTTTTATAGTGTATGAAAATATGAACATACATAGCATTTTGGAGGGAAGTGTTTTTAATAGGAAAATGAACACAAGAACAAGGGGACACAATCTGAAGTTAGTTGGGGGAAAGATCAAAGGCAACATGAGAAAATATTATTTTACTGAAAGAGTAGTAGATCCTTGGAACAAACTTCCAGCAGACGTGGTAGATAAATCCACAGTAACTGAATTTAAACATGCCTGGGATAAACATATATCCATTGTAAGATAAAATACAGGAAATAGTATAAGGGCAGACTAGATGGACCATGAGGTCTTTTTCTGCCGTCAGTCTTCTATGTTTCTATGTTTCTATTTTGGGGAACTTATTAAATGCAGCTATCTATATAGTATAAGTAAATCTTGTTATGTTCTCCCTTTGATTATATGGAGCCACATATTTCTTGAGGGTAAAACAGCTGAAATATTTTTTGTGCCCATTTCAATCTATTATTTGTTTCGCACAATGCTGTCCTTTCTATGTGGCAGCAGCATTCAGGTAGTTTAATTAGATGCTTGAAAAAGTAACTAGAACTCAATTCTCACCTGGTTTTCTATGTGCAACCTGAATTGTATAACACTGTACAGTATGGTTATACTTGATCCATAAGGTTCCTGGAATGGACTAAGTACATGGGTGCACATATATTTATATATACTGTATGCACACACAGAAACACATTCATACACACACATACATGCTTGGCGGGACCCAGGGGAAGAGCCTTCTCTATGGCGGCCCCGGCCCTCTGGAACCAACTCCCCCCAAAAATTAGATTTGCCCCCACCCTCCTTGCCTTTCGTAAGCTGCTTAAAACCCACCTCTGCCGTCAGGCATGGGGGAATTGAGACCCTCTTCCCCCTAGGCCTTTACAATTCTATGCATGGTATGTATGTATGTATGTTTGGGTTTTTTTATATTAATGGTCTTTTAATTATTTCTCACATCAGACTACTATTGTACACTGCTTTATTGTTGCTGTTAGCCGCCCCGAGTCTCCGGAGAGGGGCGGCATATATATATATATTTATTTTATATATATATATATATATTTATTTTATATATACAGTATATATATATTTATTTTATATATATATATATATATATGTATGTATGTATGTATGTATGTATGTATGTATGTATGTATGTATATATATATGTATATAATTAATAAATAAAATAAAATAAAATAAAATAATACATATCCACCACCAACCATCAGGTTCTCAACCTTCCTAATGCCATGACGCTTTAATATAGTTCATGTTGTGGTGACCCCCAGCCCTAAAATAATTAAAATTATTAGGAAATTCAGAGGGGCCCCTCTAACTTACCTTGCTGCTGGTTCACTTCCTCCTGCGCTGCGTGGTCATACTTCATGGGCGCATGGGTGAACATGTGCTTTCCGTGTGCATGCATGCGCAGTGCCAATGTAAAAAAATTGTGCAAAAAAAGGTGAAAACAAGATGGCGACTCATGTGCAGTGATGGAAATTTGGCTTCTGCACATGCTCAGAAGTTACCATGGTACAGTTTGGGGTTTTTTTTGCTTGCAATCGTCTATTTGCATGTGGATGGACCCACCTGGAGACGGATAGAGGAGCTGTGTCTCAGTTCCTAAGACCATCAGAAATATGTGTTTTCTGGTGGTTTTAGGTGACTCCTGTGAAAGGGTCATACGACCCCCAAAGAGGTTGCGAACCACAGGTTGGGAATCTCTGTTATAGACTGTTGGTTCTAATGTTCTTAATCTATAGATGCTGTCAAGCTGATTCGATGATATAGGTTTATTGATGTATGTTTCACACACGTAAAAACCACCTAAAGATTTAGTTAATAGTTGCAATGTTTTATTGTAAGTCAAAGTCACTGTGGAATTGACCAATGGGATGTTGTGGACTGAGAGAGAGTCACTGGCCCAAAGTCATTTAGTTGGCTTTCATGCCTAAGCAGGGGGGGAAGGCCTAGAACTCACAGTGTCTTGATTTCAAGCCTGGTGCCTTAACTACTAGCCAAAAAAACCATGCACAGTATTGATAGGACTGTATTTTAATGTTGAAGAGTTGTGTTAAAACCAAGGGTGATTACATTTAAACACTTTAAGCCTTCTCTGTGGTGGCCCCGGCCCTCTGGAATCAACTCCCCCCGGAGATTAGAACTGCTCCCACCCTTCTTGTCTTTCGTAAACTACTCAAGACCCACCTATACCGCCAGGCATGGGGGATTTGAGACATCTTTCCCCCAGGCTCCTTATAATTTATGTTTGGTATGTATGTGTTGTTTGGTTTTAATATGTTAGGGTTTTAGTTATTTCTTTTAATATTAGATTTGTGCCACTATAATATTGTTTTTATCATTGTTGTGAGCCGCCCCGAGTCTTCGGAGAGGGGCGGCATACAAATCTAATAAATAATAATAATAATAATAATTATTATTATTATTATTATTACTACTACTACTACTTCTACAACAACAACTATATTTTCTTCCATAGTAGAGTTCCATGATAAATCTTGTGATGTACAATGCACTTCGCATATGATTTTTTAAAAATAGAAGTAACAGTGAACATGTAGTTGATTAAAAGCAGATACATGAATGGGATAACAAAGCACAAAGAAACAAAGGGCCTTTGTTTGCAAAACCATAAAAAAGAATTGAGTAATTCAATTGCAAGAAATGGATCTAATCAGGTGTTCATTCGACTCCACTTTCTCCCTTTCTTGCTGCCTGTCTCCCATGCCTATGAGCTACACTAAAAGAATTTCAAATGGCTTCTCCACATTCCAGTACCTTTTGCATGGTCATGCTACACAAAGACAGCATTCAGCCTGGTCTAGGTGCTCTCCTCGTTTTTTAATTTCATATGGTAGATTATTTGGCTTCTGAAGTTTACAATGCATTCATTGATTTACTGTAGTGTGATGTTTAAAAAGTTCATTAAGTTGTGTAATATTATCTCTAGATAATGGACTATTATATATACCCCAGTGCTTTTGTATCACTTCAAAGCATCTATATCACTTCTCTATTAGCAAACGTTGTTACTAAGAAAAGAACATTGTAGACCTTATCACAACTACAAGCCAATTGTATTAATACAGTATTGCCTAGGCCAGTGATGGCGAACCTTTTTTCCCTCGGATGCTGAAAGAGGATGCATGCGTGGTATCGTGCATGTGGGAGTGCCCACACCCATAATTCAATGCCTGGGGAGGGGGAAAACAGCTTTCCCCCTCCCCAGGAGGTCCCCTGGAGGCCAGAAACGGCCTGTTTTCCAACTTCTGGTGGGCCCAGTAGGCTCAGTAGCCAAAAATGCCCTCCCAGAGCCTCTGTGTGAGCCAAAAATCAGCTCACCGGCACACACATGCACGTTGGAGTTGAGCTAGGGCAACACGTCGCATGCCAGCAGATATGGCTCCATGTGCCACCTATGGCACCCATGCCATAGATTCGCCATCACTGGTCTAGGCCTATACAGCACATCAGATTCAATTGCCAAATGGTCACATGAAGAAATATAAACATAGCACATAGAAGCAACCAATTAGATCTTAGCTAGTTCCATCCTGGAATTTTATTGAAAATTTTATTGCAAATGTTCAATATCAATCTTCAGCCAGACTAACCCAAACAGCCAAACTGGTTCTCAAGATTAGATGCAAATAGCCAAAATATTGGCCTATGGTCAGCAATGTCTAAAAAGCACATATGGAAATCCAAAATGTTTTAATTCTGGGTACTTTTATATACTACTAAAATCCTTCTGCTAATTATGGTACCGTACAATGTTTCAAGTGTTGGGCTGATACTAGAGATGCTCAAGTTCTAATCTATTGTTATCCACAGGAGTTATTGAAAAAAAAATTCCTTGATGAAGTTGGTTCATATTAACTATCTCATTAACTGTAATTGTGTACTTTATTTCCTATGATTTAGGATTAGTTACAAGATTGTAATAGAGCCCCTACATTTTTATGTTATGCATGCCCACAAGTATGTTAAGAGTATAGCCTCTGTTGAGAAACTCAATATTTGTTTGTTTGTTTGTTTGTTTATTCGATTTATATGCCGCCCTTCTCCTTAGACTCAGGGTGGCTTACAACATGTTAGCAATAGCACTTTTTAAACAGAGCCAGCATTATTGCCCCCACAATCCGGGTCCTCATTTTACCCACCTCGGAAGGATGGAAGGCTGAGTCAACCTTGAGCCGGTGATGAGATTTGAACCGCTGACCTTCAGATCTACAGTCAGCTTCAGTGGCCTGCAGTACAGCACTCTACCTGCTGCGCCACCCCGGCTCAAATTCTACAGGGAATAATTCTTTAATTACCTTACATTCTTCTATGCTTCTAAAAATAAATCACATCTTAAAAATGAAAATCAATCATTAAAAGTACTCTTCTTTTCACTGACCCAATGAATAGCTGGAAAAGGAGATTCCCTCAGATACAAGTTTTTGCTGCTTCACAAGGTCCCCTAACTGCAGTTTCCTAATCTTTCCCAGGTTTGTAGAAAGAATTTGGCAGTAACAGCTAAAGATAGTGTAAGAAAATCTGCTTAATAAACATCTTGAATACCATATATTAAGGAAGGTGAATCAATAGTCTGGTAAAGTATAAGACCCCCTCCAAATTTATTTTTCCCTTGAATTTTGAGATAATGTGAGGTAGCATGAATAGGGCTGCTGAGATTTGATGTGCTTACTTTGTGAGGAGCTATTACATTTTATTTAAGTTTTAATGCATTATCAAATCAATAGAAAAAGTATGTTTACATACATACATACATACATACATACATATATCAGGTGTGAAATACTATTGGTTTGGCCTGATTCAGTTCGAAGCACAAATTGGTAGGAAAGGTAAGTAGATTTCACTGCTGACATATTATTATTATTATTATTATTATTATTATTATTATTATTATTATTATTATTTTATAATCAGATTTGTATGCCACCCCTCTCTGAAGACTCATATCATATATTTGTGTGTGTGTGTGCGTGTGTTTGTGTGTGTGTCTCTCTCTGTGTACTCTATTCTTAATAATTAATACAAAATCACATCAAAATGAATTTAGTATGAGGATATTTATGTTGTGTGCTTTCAGGTTAGTCTTGATTCCTGGCAACTTCCTGGACTAGTACCAGTAGGTTTCTTGGCAAGTATTAAAAACAGAAGGTGAGGACAATTGCAAACAGAAAAAGTCCCAATAAATTTACAATATTGCTGAAAAGTCTTCCTTCTTGCCCTTTGGTAAACACAAAACACATCTTCTGATGTTGTCCGTTAATAAATAGAAAGGCATTTTTGCAAATCTGTTCTGAATATTTTTGGTTGCATATCCTCTCTGGATTAGTGATCCACGTAACTCTTGCTGACATTTTGACATAATCTGATTTTAAATAACTGGAGACTTGAGGCACTTGTCTTGAAAGAAGAGCTTATGTAATGGGGAACAACCATTCTTCTTGCTGGTCACTTAACTGCCTCCTCAGATTTTCATCCAGACACTTACATTGTATGGTGAGCAAAGTGGCTTCCTGAAATGCTCAATTTTATGTTATATTTCTATTTCAATTTTGTGTCTAGCTAACCGATTTACATCCTTTGACATCCTGCAGGAATTGCTCCAATGTCCTTTCGACCATCTATTAATAGCCCCAGAGTATCATAGTATTTTGTATCCACTCGTTAAGGAGCTCTGTTCACCAGTGATCATCTATAGCTTATTCTTCAATCATAGAATTTTATGTACGGTATATTTCCTATTGAAAGGGCTGCTTGAGCATTTTGCTTGTAGAACACAGGTTTAGAATGTGTTGGACATAATCTAATTTTCTGGACAGAATCCATAGAGAGCAGTAAATTGTGACAACATTACCACAGAGATGATTTTAGACAGTTGTCATCTAAAAATTGTGCAGAATTTTCCTAAAATTCTTAATTTATTTTTTAGGAGAAGTATTTCTGTTTGACTTTGATTTGATTTCAATCAGTATTATGTTTCCGCAACATAATTTAAGACAACATTAATGTGTCTTAAATCAGTCAAAAATTGTTATCCATTAAGTGTTAGAAAACCAAACATAAATGGTAATCTTAACTGTTTCTGATATGTAGACAAACCCTTGCAATTTGCTTAACAAGGTTTTGCCATTAACTCCTTAGAACTGAGAAAAAGTGAGTGGCCCAACATCACCCAAATGGTTTTGAACCTTAGGTGGGACTAGATCTCCTGGTTTCTAGCCTGATGCCTTAACCAGGACATCAACTGGCTGTCAAATCAGACTATGATCTGTCTAACTATATCCATCACTATGATACTTTCTAGAGCAATGATTTTTATTTATTTATTTATTTATTTATTTTGTCCAATACACAATAATACACAATGAAGGTTATAGAGGATATAGTAGAGAAGAAATACGAGATATAGGAGAGACTATAGGACAGGGGACAGAAGGCACTCTAGTGCGCTTATGTACGCCTCTTACTGACCTCTTAGGAATCTGGAGAGATCAACCGTGGATAGTCTAAGGGTAAAATGTTGGGGGTTAGGGGATGATACTATAGAGTCCGGTGACGAGTTCCACGCTTCGACAACCCAAGTACTAAAGTCATATTTTTTACAGTCAAGTTTGGAGCGGTTAATATTAAGCTTGAATCTGTTGTGTGCTCTTGTGTTGTTGTGGTTGACGCTGAAGTAGTCTTTGCCAGGCAGGATATTGCAGCATATGGAAAACCTTTTTTCCCTCGGATGCTGAAAAAGCATGTGCACATGCTATCAGGCATGCACAATTGCCAATACCCATAATTCAATGCCTGGGATGGGCAAAAACACATTGCCCACCCCCCAGGGGCCCTGTTTCCCAACTTCTGGTGGGCCCAGTAGGCTCGTGTTTCGCCCTCCCTAGGCTCCAAAGGCTTCCTTGGAGCTGGGGAAGGGTAAAAACACCCTCCCCACCCCCCTGGAGGCTCTCTGGAATCCAAAAACACCCTCTCAGAGTCTCTGTGTGAGCCAAAAATCAGCTGGTCAGCACACACATGCATGTTGAAGGTGAACTAGGGCAATGGCTCGGGTGCCAGCAGATATGGCTCTGCGTGCCACCTGTGTCACCCATGCCATGGGTTCGCCATCACTGCTCTAGGGCGTCATGCAAAATATCAGGAATCAAACCTTTTGATATAAGTTTTCCTATATCACTGAGCAATGCCTTTCCATTGCTCCTAGGCTTCCCTTCTATTACTTGTCAGTAAAGCAAAACCTCCTGATGCTTCAGGAATTAATTTATTATTTTAGGCAGACTTGTTAGAAGCCTCGTGGTCTCATAGGCTTGGCTTTGTTAAAATCTTTACCATCTACAAAAATGAAGCCATACATAATAGTTCATTGCCTATGAGTCTATGGGAATGCTACAAGTATCGGTCAGGGTGTGGTCTTCTCCTTGGTAGATCCTTGATTAGGATATTGTTTTCTGCTTGATTGTCTGCTGATAATCCCTGCTCAATATTAGAAGAGCAGGATGCTCTATAAAAACAGGAAGCAAATCCACAGTGACTAGCACTGATGCTACCTAGTTGGATAATAAAACATCTGAAGACAAACCATCAAGCTCAGATAGCACAAAGGATTCTATAGTTCAACATCTTCTACCCCCCAATAAAAGTAAAAGCCATACCGTAATTGTAAGCTTGTCTTTCCTCTCAAATTAATAGAAGATTAATTTGTCACCTAAGAAATTTTTATGCAGCACTCATATTTTCTCTTCTTGCTCTCATTCTGATTTCTAGTTTCTCCAATGTTTTTCTTCTGTATTTTTTTTCATGCAACTCTAATTTAGATTTAAAGTTAGAAAAGGTGCTCTCAGATTCCAATTATTTCTGTCGCCATAGAATAACACTAATCTCTTCTTACAATATGTTCTGTCGGGCTCTCTGGTAGAATCCTCCCAAAAATTCACAGGTACAAATTTCAGACACACACACCTTTGAAAATTCAAAACAATGTTCTTTATAATGAAAAGTCACTTAAACTAAGCCCTCTTTTGGTATAGCAAAGAGCACTGGTCTCCAAACAAACTGGTAATTTATACAAGTCCCTTATCAGTTCTGTGATACTTAGATTGCAGCTGTGAGGCAATTCAAAGTCCTTCTTTCACAAAGTGAAACACACTTTGCTCTGGTTTAGTTTCAAAGCAGGGAAAAATCAGCACACAAAAAGTCAGTCAGTAAAGCAGTCACGAAACACAACGATCAGATAATCCTCCACAATGGTCAAACCCACAGGCTGCTATTTATAGCAGCCTCACTAATTACCACAGCTCCACCCAACCACAGGTGGCCTCATTTTCTTTGATAATAATCTCTCAGTTGTTGTTGCCTATGCATCGCTCTCCGCATGCGTGGCTGTATCATTAACTCTTGTTCTGAATCCAAGGAGGAGCTAGATAATTGATCTCCTTCTGAGCTGTATGCCACACTCTCCTCCTCCCTGTCACTCATGTCTTCTTGGTCAGAGGAGCCTTCATCTTCAGATTCCACTGGGGGCAAACCACAACACAATACCAAATAGTTTTTATCATTTTCTGTAAATAGTTTTATATTTTTACATTTTTACTTATTCAAATTAACATGTGAACAACAGATTTTAAATATTTTATAAGCCTTTTCCCCCCTTGGTTACTCTCATTGATGTTGCATCTTTAAATGACATAGTACCTTTTTCTGTATATTCTTATTTTGTTTCTATCCATCTATCCATCCATCCATGTCATGTAATAAAATCATTAGATCCTCTGGATTATAGTATATTACATAATTGTTGCTAAAACTCATCTGATTCTTCTGTTATTACCGTATTATTATTATTATAATAATAATAATAATAATAATAATAATAATAATAATAATAATAATAATACAACAGCAGCAGCAACAACAACAACAGAGTTGGAAGGGACTTGGAAGTCTTCTAGTCCAGGGGTCCCCAACCGCCGGTCCGCAGACCAGTACCGGGCCGCAAGGCATGTTGCACCGGTCCGCGGAGTCAGCAGCTGCTGTGGAGCCGGCGAGTGCCAAGCTGTTTCCTGTCTCTTTCCCCTCACGTTCACTTGGGACCGCCATTTGCCTCGGGCTGAGAAAACCTTTGCTTCCTTGCTTTCTTCCTTTCCTGTCTTTCTTCTCTCGTCGAAAGTGGTCTATTTCCTCCTTGCGAAGCCCTTGCAAAGCCCTCGCTCTGCCTGCAGCTCAAACGAAAAGGCTTTGGCATTGTGCAGCTCTTTTTTTGCTAGGCTCCCCCACTCTATTCCCGGGGTCCTGGGTGGGAGCGAAGCCAGGGGTGTGTGTGTGACCATGAAACCCCCACCACCAGCTCTGGTAATTTTCTTTTGGAAGGATTCCTTGCTGCAAGAAAATTACCAGACCTGGCAGTGGTGGGCGCTCCAAGCAGGCAGCGATCGCAAAGGAGGGTGACTGTGTCCGTGGAGGCACCTCCCCCTGCTCTGGGATTCCTTGCTGCAATCCCAGCCGGAATGGGGGGGGGATGTCCTCTGGAACTGCTGAAAGGCAAACGGCGGTCCCGAGTGAACAGGAGGGGAAAGAGACAGGAAACCGCCCCCTCCTACCCTTCCTCTCTCTGTCACCTCAACTTCCCCGCAAAATTAAAAAGGGGGGGGGAGAGAGACAATGGAACGATAAGCTAAACCCCCTTTCCGCCCCCACCGGGCCATAGAAAAATTGTCTTGCTGAAACTGGTCCCTGGTGGAAAAAAGGTTGGGGACCACTGTTCTAGTCCAACCCGCTCTTAGGCAGGAACCCTACACAACTTCAGACAGATGGTTATCCAGCATCTTAAAAACTTGCAGTGTTGCATCATTCACAACTTCTGTGGGCAAGTTGCTCCACCGATTAATTGTTCTAACTGTCAGGAAATTTCTCCTTACTTCTAAATTACTTCTCGCCTTGTTTATTGGAATATAGCATACAGCTGTAGCCAGTTCATGAGTTTTTAATTTTATATGCAGCACAATAATTGAGATACCAGTAATGCGTCTTTTTGAAACATGTAATTTAGCCTTTTTCTTTGTCTCTTCCTCCCCAAGATCTGATAATCTCCTTTGCAATATATCCTTCCTCTTCTCTTGAATTGTCAAAGAGGCATCTATTTTTATTTCTGTCATTATTTCTTCGGCATTTATTCTTCTTTCATTCCAAATTACAGTCTTCCATATGCCATTACTGTTCCTAGGTGAAGTTATAAATCTTGGTTTCTGCTGAGTATTGGGCTTGTTCTGTCAAGACTTTTGCATAACACTTTTTAAATAAATAAATAAATAAATAATTGTAGACTATCCTTGCACAAGCTGATCTACATGCATCTTTCCCTTTTAACAGTAAGGCAAATAACATAAGTTTGGGCACGTTTGTCTAGTATGTCATAAGAATATGCTGGCCTAATTTTCCCCCAGGAATGTTAACATTGTTTTACACAAGCTGAAAATTCTAATCTAACAGCTGTTTTACAAGTTAAAATACTATGGTCCATTTCATAGGCTATAACTAAAAGATGGAAGAGTGTAGCTCTCTTCTAGCAAAATTAATATTTCATCATTTCTCATGCCAAAAATGGGTGGCAATGCATGAGAACAAGGGATAGATTTATTTATTTAGAGTAAGAGCTGGAGAATGTGTACTACCTAATGTAAAATATGAGAGAGAGTTAGTATGTAGCCAACTGCAACTTGGATAGAAGCATTAGAAAAGCTTGCTGTAAAACTGCATTCCAGGTATGTGAGGACATTTTTTAAAAGTGTTACAGTATTGTTGTGATACACTGTAGAAACCTAGCAGCCTTCTTACTCAAGAATGGGTATTACAAATTACAATGGTTGTATAGAAACATAGAAACATAGAAGTCTGACGGCAGAAAAAGACCTCATGGTCCATCTAGTCTGCCCTTATACTATTTTCTGTATTTTATCTTAGGATGGATATATGTTTATCCCAGGCATGTTTAAATTCAGTTACTGTGGATTTATCTACCACGTCTGCTGGAAGTTTGTTCCAAGGATCTACTACTCTTTCAGTAAAATAATATTTTCTCATGTTGCTTTTGATCTTTCCCACAACTAACTTCAGATTGTGTCCCCTTGTTCTTGTGTTCACTTTCCTATTAAAAACACTTCCCTCCTGGACCTTATTTAACCCTTTAATATATTTTCCTTGTGTGTCCAATCACACTTGGCCAATAAAAATTCTATTCTATTCTATTCTATTCTATTCTATTTAAATGTTTTGATCATGTCCCCCCTTTTCCTAAAGTATCAACTTTAATACTTGGGCCAATCAAAAATATAGAACAGTTGCAGGAATCAGCTGTTAGACCCCTAAAATCAGGTGACAGAATATTTATGTAGCTTCCTCATAAGTACCATAACTCAAATTTTGCAACAACATGGAAGGAATGATAATGAACAACATGTACCAAAATGCTTTCCTTTGTTTACTCTCTTTAAAGATGTCATTTGAAATTAAACATATTGTGCTACAGCAACTCTTTTTTACAATTAGTTGTTCAAGCAAAAACCAAACAAGTTTAATAATTTCATTAGTGTCATGAACACGGTCTGCCGTAAATTAAAACTGACAAGCTCTATTAACAATCTACAGATTTCAGGAAATTTCTACTATTTGACCAGCTGGTTGTTTTCCTAGATTACAGTGGTTTGACTTTTCTACAAAATACTCTGCTCAGATAATACATTTTTAAAGAAAATGGCGAAAAGTGATTTTTATGGCTTTGATTTTTATGGCTTTAATATCCACAGCGTCACCAAAATGAGCCTATGTTGGGTGGGCAAGAGAGAACAAATGACATTATTTATGGGATGACATCATCATTGAAAAGCTGTAACATTTGTTTGTTTCAAATCTCATGGCAGCACATATACATTTCTAGATGCTCAAATGTGATGTTTCCTACATCAAGTTCACTGCCATTTTAGAAGAATCATTGAAGTGCTACTTCTGTAATAATGGTTAAGTGTTATTATCAGTCCTTGAATTACAGTAGAAGAGCAGAGTTGCCTGAAGTAGTCAGAAAAAAACCCAAGTGTTTGTACTTTAAAAGTGCAAGTGCTACACTGAGATTTCTCAGTATTAAAAAAACCCTATTTTATGAGAACAAAATGGACTGGAAAAACGGGAAGAAATTAACAACTATGTGATACAATCATCTATGTTTCTGTATTTAACAGTGGGCCAATTCCCCGGGGGGGGGATTTGATTTTTAATGGGGGCAATTGGAACCTTGTTTAAACCAAGTCAGTGGCCTGAGTGAGTAGGAGTTCACTTTTTGAATAGTAAGAATTATATGTCACTGAGTGGGGGCATCAGGATTTTAGAGATGCTTAGGTGGGGCATGGCCAAAAATAAGGTTGGGAACCACTTGCTTTAAAAGCTTTCCTAAAGCTTGGGAGGGCAAAAACAGCCTCCCCTACCTCTAAGGAGGCCCTCCAGAGGCCACAAATGGCCCATTTCCTGACTACCAGTGGGCTCAGTAGCCTGTTTTCACCCTCCCAGCTCCAGAGGCTTTCTTGGAGCCTGGGGAGGTTGAAAACGTCCTCCCCGTACCCCTGGAAGCCAAAAATGCCCTCCCAGAGCCTCCATGTGATCCAAAAATCAGCTGGAACTGAGCTAGGGCAACAGTTTGAGTGCCGGCAGATATGGCTCTGTGTGCCACCTGTGGCATTTGTGCCATAGGTTCGCCATCATGGGTGTAGGTGAATATTACATATATGTATACATCTACATATACACACACATATACACATTTTCCAACTTTGGCAACTTACAAACCTGTCCCAGCAATTTCGATAATAGTCAGGCCAGTTGTAAAATTCTAGAAGTATAGTATACTTCTAGTAAAGTAAAAGTATAGAAGACTATACTTCAGTAAGTGCATCCATGCAGCAACGTGGACAGTTTTGAAGGCCTTCCTACAGTGGTACATGTAAAACCAATGTTAACACAAGCTGCATTGACTACCAATCTGCACATGGGTGTGTTGTAATCATAGGTTTTTAGGCACTGAAATTTGGAATGGAATATTGCTGAAGGGTGATGTTTTAAGCCTAATGGGTGCTGTATAAAACCTTAATTCTTCCTCTATTGAAAGGAAGCAAGAGTCCAGGCTGAGTAAGCAAGTTGCAGAATCCATGACCATGTGGAAAATAATTAACTTGATATACAAGATGAAGAAAGCCTATAGCTAACTTCCATATAAGGAAATATATGCCTTACCCTTATTCCTTTGCCAATCACCAGTAAACACACAATCCAGGAAAAGGCAAAGAATGGAGCTTCCGTTAACCTATAGGGAAGTCACAAGGAGGTTGCCTTATATAGTGCATGAGTGAATGGTAGTAGGGGGATGGCTTAATGTATGTGGCATTCGCGAATTGGTTATTCTGTACCACATGTCAGGAAAAGTGAAATACAATAAAAGGAGTGATCTTGATTCAACCGAGGTCGTCTCATTGAGAAAATTCTCTCAGTTGCTTCATTTTGATGTGGCAATTATGGCATACTGTGCCTCCCTAGAGGTCGGCCCACTGAGGGAGGGCTGTTTGCCTTCATGGGTGCAATTCAAAGTGTTTGTTATCACTCTTAAAGCCGCCTATGGCATGGGTCCAGGTTATCTACAAAGCCATTCCCCAATGGAATTGGCCCACTCCATGGATGCTGGCAGAAAGGGTCTACTGCAGATTCCATCAGCCAAAGAGTTTTACTACGAGAAAATATATTTCTGCCTCAGCGCCTGATCCTTGGGCAACACAGTGGCTCAGAAGTTAAAATGCTGAGCTTATCGTCTGGAAAGCAGGCAGACTAAGTTCAAAGAATTCAAGCAAACTAAAAACCCTAGAGTGTTGTTACTTTCCCACTATTCGTACTTATTTACCTACTTGCATTTGTATGCTTTCAAATTGCTAGATTGGCCATTTGAGCACCATGCGACAGGATGAGTTCCCATCCTTGCCCCAGCACCTGCCAATGTAGCAATTTGAAAGCATACAAATGCGATTAGATAAATAAGTACCATCGGTGAGGAGGTAACAACACTTTATGACATCATGCTGACCAAATGACAGGAAATATCTTTGGACAGTGCTGGCTCAATGGCCTTGAAATGGAAAGGAGCATTGCCGCTTAAATTCAGCAACACAGATAGTCCAATTTTACCTGCCCTTTGGAACATCTTGCCACAGGAAGCGAGATCCGCTCACTTCTCTTTTAGTTTTCAGGAAATACCATACCTCAAAACCTGGCTATCCTAGTTTGCTTTGAGATATAAAAGAGAAGTGTTGACTGAAAGTGGTTGGTGCAGCAATAGAGAAGGCACCACCATTTTTCTGCTCCAAACCAGTAGTGAACTCTACTTACCTTTTCTACATGTTTGTGAATGGTCCCAATGCTTCTGCGCATGCACAGAAGCTTCTGCGCATGTGCAGAGCATTTTTTTGATGACGTTCAGGCTGGTGGGTGAAGCCTCCTGCCACTGCCAATACCAGTTCACTGTACTGGGTTGAACTGGTAGCAACCCACCACTGCTCCAGGTTTTTAGTTTGTTTGAATTTTTGGCCTTTTAATCTGTTTTTATATTTATAATTGTCTGTTCTGTCGGGCTCTCTGGTAGAATCCTCCCAAAAATTCACAGGTACAAATTTCAGACACACACACGTTTGAAAATTCAAAACAATGTTCTTTATAATGAAAATTCACTTAACCTAAGCCCTCTTTTGGTATAGCAAAGAGCACTCGTCTCCAAACAAACTGGTAATTGGTACAAGTCCCTTATCAGTCCTGTGATACTTAGCTTGCAGCTGTGAGGCAATTCACAGTCCTTCTTCTTTCACAAAGTGAAACACACTTTGCTCTGATTTAGTTTCAAAGCAGGGAAAAATCAGCACACAAAAAGTCAAAGTCAGTAAAGCAGTCATGAAACACAACAAACGATCAGATAATCCTCCACAATGGCCAAACCCACAGGCTGCTATTTATAGCAGCCTCACTAATTACCACAGCCCCACCCAACCACAAGTGGCCTCATTTTCTTTGATAATAATCTCTCAGTTGTTGCCTATGCATCGCTCTCCGCATGCGTGGCTGTATCATTAACTCTTGTTCTGAATCCAAGGAGGAGCTAGATAATTGATTTGCTTCTGAGCTGTCTGCCACATTCTCCTCCTCACTGTCACTCATGTCTTCTTGGTCAGAGGAGCCTTCATCAGCAGATTCCACCGGGGGCAAAACAGGACTGCAGCATGTGGATGTCTCCCCCACATCCACAGTCCTTGGGGCAGGAGTTGGGCCAGAGCTAACTACAACATTGTCCTTGCATATTTTATCACATTGTAAGTTGCTCAGAGTTGCCTCAAACCACAAATATAATTGAATAATAATCCTGTTCTACCTAGCAGTTCTGAAAAAGCAGTGACGCCAGCACTCATATTGACTGACTTAATCCTTCTGCTTTCAATAATTGGATAACAGCAGCCAGCCATCATTCCCTCTAAATCTGGAGAGCATCATGTTAAATGGTACCAGCTCATAAAGAAAGAGGAAGAACAAGAATCTGTTTTAAATTATTTGCAACCATGTTAGACTAATTTGAAATGTTGTACAGAGTAGAAACATTTAAAAGGCTTGTAGATGTAAGGCTCTTGCATAAGGTATATGTAATGTTTATAAATGTCAATTTCATTTTTCTTTGTGATTGTTGTACAGCAATACAGAGTATCCCAAAAAGGGGTAATTCAATCCACAGGAGATAATAAATTCAGGTAGTCATCACTGAATGACCACAAATAGGATTAATCATACTAAGTGGCATAATCATTAAGAGAGATACCATGCAACCACAACCTGTGATTTTATTTCTGGTTTCTCTGTTGATTATACTTGCTGGAAGCTGCCTGTTAAGTGTGAAAATTGGTATCCTGTGACTGCAGGTTGATGAGACAGTTGTAAATTTGAGGATCAGTCATAGTTACTTTTTTTTTAGCATCGTAGTAATTGTCAGCAATCTACATTGGGCTTACAGCCAATGATAGAAACACTGTATTTGAAACAGAGTATATGTGGCTGTTCAGCCAATAACACAGACTAAGATATAGTAAAGGTATTATTTTTCAGCTCAGATGCCAAAAGGGTGCATTTATGCATGATAGCATGCAAGCACGTGCCCACACTTATAGTGCTAAGCCCTCTTCCTGTCCATGCGCACAACCCCATGCTGCCACCCATGCATGTGCACAGACCTCATTGAGGCTTTCTAGAACTCCGGTAGGCCCACTGGGCTGTTTTTCACTGCCCCCAGGGTTCAGGAAAGCCTCCTGAAGCTGTTGGGCCATTTTTGTTGGGCGCACTGGAGTTGACATAGGGGAAGGCCTCGTGTGCCCTCAGATATGGCCCTGTCTGCCATATGTGGCACGATGCCATAGGTTCGCTATCACTGTCCTAGAATGTGAGAATATGAGACTTAATAAAGAACAAAGGGAAAAGCTGGAATTAGAACAAATAACAATAGCATTTAGACTTATATATCACTTCAGAATGCTTTAAAGCTATTCTCTAATCAGTTTTAGAGAGAGTAAGCATATTGCCCCCAACAATCTGAGTCCTCAGAGAAGCCCAGAAGATGAAGAAAGGTGTACATTGGTGAATCGAAGGCATTTTCTGTATCTCCATTGAAGAATATTATTTTGAATGTTTTAACTTAACTTATCTTTAAGTTAGAAATTAATAAGGACCAACAGACTCTGATAGTCACCTTTGGAATAGAAAGAAGCTATCACGGTAGCTGCCCTTCAATTCGGTAATTGATGTATGTTTGAGGACAGCTTTCATTCTTTTGCCCCTGATTCTGTGCATTAATAGCTTGGTATATAAAATATTTAGTAAATGCATGAATAAGCCTCCTTGTATTCTCCTGCTTGATCGTTCTAAAGAATGATGCATTTTAAAAGGAAAACTATTAAAAAATTAAATATGGCATTAAAAGGTTATAAAAGATCCCACTATTATGTCCTTTTTTAAAAAAAGACCATCTGACTAATAAGATTATAGTGTAGTGCTAAGTGAAAACTTTTACCAAGAGAATTGCCTGTTCCCAAAATATTTATGATATTTACATGATTATGGTAGTCAGCTCCTTTGAGAGAAGAATCAGCATGTGGAGGAACGAGCAGAGGATAATGGCTTCAGTTGTTTCTTCTGATGTGTTTATGGATGCTTTCAGCAGATAATTAAAGAGTGGAGCATCTAACTTTTTGTAGATTCGCTACCACCTGCTGTTCTCCTGCTTTCTTCCCTACACCAACAGGGGAATGGAGACAAAGATGTTGAATTGGAAATGTAGTTGTCCTGGTAATTTGAATTTGTTTTGTTTTAAAAGATATCTAAAGGCAGACTGACTTTGAGAAAACTTGCTGATGGCTTTTCCCCCCACATTCCTGGTGTTTGAATCCTATTCTATGCAATTAAATGCAATGGGATTTTGATATTCCTGTCACTGTGATGTATCAAAAGAAAAACAACGCATAGAAACATAGAAGATTGACGGCAGAAAAAGACCTCATGGTCCATCTAGTCTGCCCTTATACTATTTCCTGTATTTTATCTTAGGATGGATGGATGTTTATCCCAGGCATGTTAAAATTCAGTTACTGTGGATTTACCAACCACATCTGCTGGAAGTTTGTTCCAAGGATCTACTACTCTTTCAGTAAAATAATATTTTCTCATGTTGCTTTTGATCTTTTCCCCAACTAACTTCAGATTGTGTCCCCTTGTTCTTGTGTTCACTTTCCTATTAAAAACACTTCCCTCCTGAACCTTATTTAACCCTTTAAGGCATGTCTTGTATATGTATACAAACTTAAAATTTGTAACAATCTATATATATAAATACATAAAAACAAAAACCACTTACACATTAATCACAACATTGCCAGAACTGTAAAGCCTACACGTATGTTCCTCTTGGCTTCTAGTTGCTTATTAAGAAAGGATTGTTCAAAATGACCATCAGAGTATGAGTATTTCCTATATTATTATTATTATTATTATTATTATTATTATTATTATTATTATTATTATTATTATTAACAAGCTCTGATTCCAAGGAGTTTTACTCTTCCCTCCCAACCAGGAAAGAAATCTGATCCAAATGCAAAACATAAGCAGAGGAGTTTCAGTTTCACTTTTGCTTTCACAGTAACAAGCAGCTTTACTACAGAACAGTTGAGATAAGTTGTGCTCAGAGTTCTTCCTGTCTCCTTCTTGCTCACATAGCAAATACTGTATGAGAAAGAACAATACCCTCAACTCTTTCACACATTAACAGGACACTAGCCAGATGAATACCACTGGATGCTGAGACAGATTTCCCCCCTTATTTTTCTCTTCTGCTCAGACAAATCTCTTTGTTCTATTGTAACACCAATTAAAGGGAAAAGAGGCAAAAATGTAGGGAAAGATTTACAGATGCAATTAGGAAAACCCAAGTAAGAGAAGCTGCCTGTTTCTGCCATGGCCAGTTCTATGTGGCATGCTCCAAAGTCAGTTCACCTGACAGCCTGGTCATCCTCTGGCCAGCCAGCAAAACCAGGAGTGTTGTTTACCAATTCATCTGAGGGACGAATTGAAAGCCTAAGTTATGCAAAGAATGTCTTCATCTGTAACAGAAACTTAGCTCACCATCTTTAATGAAATAATAATCCCTTTTTAAACTACTCTTTAATTTTCAAGCTTTGTCAATTTATCAAGCCTCATCACATACCATGTTTTCCCGAAAATAAAACAGCATCATATATTAATTTTTGCTCCCAAAGATGTGTTATGTCTTATTTTCAGGGGATGTCTTATTTTTTTTCAATGAAGAATTCACATTTATTGCTGAACAAAAAAAATGAACATTTATTTTATAATGTACAGCAGTTGTCATCACAAACCAGCATAACCAGGCAAACTGTGATTCCTGTCAAGAATTTCTTACTACTACCGTATCATTATTTCCATATACAACAATTATACTTTCTTCAAATATATGTTATATACAGTATGTTCTGTTCGGGAATGCTGCGAAATGAAACATTTCCTATATCTTACATTTGGGGGATGCCTTATATTAGGCAATTCTACGAAACATCTATGTCTTACTTTCGGGGGTGACTTATTTTCGGGGAAACAGGGTAGTTTCATTGTGAAGAACAAGTATCAGCTAGTTGTAAATAAGGTTTTATTAATTATCAGAATATGAATTTTATACAATAAGATGCAATAACTGATGAACATTGCCTTGTTAAATGCAAATAACATTTTAACATATCACATTGTCAGATATCAACATTTTTAATGGACTATAACTCCAATTATATAGAATAGAATAGAATAGAATAGAATAGAATAGAATAGAATTTTTATTGGCCAAGTGTGATTGAACACACAAGGAATTTGTCTTGGTGCATATGCTCTCAGCGTACATAAAATAAGATATACATTTGTCAAGAATCATGTGGTACAACACTTAATGATTGTCATAGGGGTCAAATAAGCAATGAAGAAGCAATATTAATAAAAATCTTAGGATATAAGCAACAAGTTACAGTCATACAGTCAACATGGGAGGAAATGGGTGATAGGAATGATGAGAAAAACTAGTAGAACAGAAGTGAAGATTTAGTAGAAAGTCTGACAGTGTTGAGGGAATTATTTGTTTAGTAGAGTCATGGCGTTCAGAAAAAAAAACTGTTCTTGTGTCTAGTTGTCTTGGTGTGCAGTGCTCTGTAGCGACGTTTTGAGGGTAGTAGTTGAAACAATTTGTGTCCAGGATGTGAGGGGCCAGTAAATATTTTCCCCGCCCTCTTTTTGTCTGGTTTTCTGTTTCTATTCCAATATCTGTAGTCTGACTGGCTGTGAGATGATGATTAACTGTTCTTTATTAAAATTAATCTTTCACATTGTCTAGTATTAATTTTAGTGCCCCGCTACATTTTAAAGACTTCGTACGAATGTTCACAGACTATCACTATCCGAATAACAGCAAAGAAACAAACCAAACTCTCCTGTAGTTTCATAATGGCAATAGATTTGTTTGAAATGGAGAATCATTAGTTCCCCAGAAAGCTCTAAAGGCCCGGAAAATGTATTAAAAGAGGAAGGAGCATTAAGAGATAGTGAGGCTTTCATTCTAGGTTAAGCTCCCTTGGAATGCCAGAGCCCTCACTGCCTTGTCACTTTGGTTGATTGTGGGAATAAAAAGGAAAGCTTGAGATAGAGAAGAGATAATGTGCTATAGATCAGAGCAGGGTTAAATAAAGACACACATTTATGTTGGATTAAGTCCATATTTAAAAGATTACTAGGCCCAGATAATACAGAAATAGTGTGGCGTATTGTTTTCCACTGATACCTTCTCTCCCTCGCACAGACACAAATAAACAGCTTTGAAGCACTGAACAATTTATGAAATGGATTCATCTCCTGTTTTTGGTTTATTTTGTTTTATTAATACTGAGGTTTGGTATTCCTCTCTAATTAATAAAAGTTCGGGAGAACAAGCCGGATATGTATTCCTGCTGAAGCAGGGAATTAAAGGATTTTAAAGCTTTTGACATAATTGCACAATAATTTTTTTTTGCAAACATTATACATCGTGGCATCTATTTTAAGGCATTCAGATTTGCTTTTTCAGTACACAAATCAAGGAACAGAGGAAACAGACTGGATTTTCTCTTGTTCTGAATACAGTGTTCCCTCGATTTTCGCGGGGGATGTGTTCCAAGACCGCCCGCAAAAGTCGAATTTCCGCAAAGTAGAGATGCGGAAGTAAATACACTATTTTTGGCTATGAACAGTATCCCAAGCCTTCCCTTAACACTTTAAACCCCTAAACTGCAATTTCTCATTCCCTCAGCAACCATTTAGATTATTACTCACCATGTTTATTTATTAAAGTTTATTTAAAAAAATATTTATTAAAGGTGGACGAAAGTTTGGCGACGACGTATGGTGTCATCGGGCAGGAAAAACCGTGGTATAGGGGGGGAAACCGCAAAGTATTTTTTAATTAATATTTTTGAAAAACCGTGGTATAGCCATTTTGCGAAGTTCGAACCCGCGAAAATCGAGGGACCACTGTATAGTCTTCTGTGTGTTTTTCTCTTTTCTTTTTTGAAAGCATAGCCTTAATGTGAACGGTATTAAGACCAGTGTTCCCTCTAATTCTTTTGGGGAGTGGGCGGAAAAGTATAGTGTCTGAGCAGCAGTCCCTTCGGGACTGGGCGGCACAGAAATAACAAATAAATAAATAAACAAACAAACAAACAAACAAATAAAAAACCCACCCTGTTTTGCCTCAGAGAATTTCAAAATAAAATACTGTACTGTGTGTCTATAACAGTGAGCTCATAATAGGGCAACTCTATCAATATCAAAATGCCACTTAAATAGTTGAGCTAGTTTCAAACTAGATTTTGATTTTCTTTCTCTCTTCCTTACTCCCATTCTTTTTCTTTTTCTTTTCCTTCCTCTCTTTTTTCTATCTGTTTCTCTCTCTTCCTCTCTTCCTCTCTTCCTCTCTCTCTCCTTCCCTCTCACTCTTTCCCTCTCGGCTTCTGGGCAGGTTTGGAAAACTCTGAGTTGATGATGATTTTTAAGTGAGCGATTGCTCACGGCTCAGCTTAGAGGGAACTATGATTAAGACTCAGGTTAATTTTGCAAATCATACCTTTGTAAAAAAAAAAAAATCCAGAATCTTCACAACAATTGTCAATACAGACGAGCAGTTCTGCTGGAAGTTCATCCAGCTACTTATTTTCCTTCCCCCATTTAACCGTAAATCTCACAATGATAAGACAAATGGAGCTTAAGTCATGAGAAGGATCCTCAGCTCATCAAGAAGCAAGTCTGCCATGGCTGATATGAAAATTGTGGACAGAGCATCCATTGTGCTTCGGTCTCTTTTTAGTTATGTAGAGTCAGCTTTGCTGGTTTATTTCACTGTAAAGCAACATCTGCTTGTGATTCCCCCACCCCTCCCAGCCTTCTGCATTCTCTAAATCTGTTCCAGAGAATTGGGATATCTTCTAAAGCTAATCTGGGCTATGCAAGCATCCACTGGAGAAGGGAAAAACAAAGGCATGTTCTGCTGGATGTAATTGTGCTTATGAAATATTGAATTTAGCTCCATATCAGAATTGAAAGCTTTGTCAACCCAAACGTGAGATCCATAAAATCTGAAGTGCAAGTTTAATTCAAATTTATCGGTATCTATCTATCTATCTATCTATCTATCTATCTATCTATCTATCTATCTATCTATCTATCTATCCTATCTATCCATCTATCTATCTATCTATCTATCTATCTATCTATCTATCTATCTATCTATAACTAGGGTATCTATCTATCTATCTATCTATCTATCTATCTATCTATCTATAACTAGGGTATCTATCTATCTATCCTATCTATCTATCTATCTATCTATCTATCTATCTATCTATCTATATCTAACTAGGGTATCTATCTATCTATCTATCTATCTATCTATCTATCTATCTATCTATATCTAACTAGGGTATCTATCTATCTATCTATCTATCTATCTATCTATCTATCTATCTATCTATCTATATCTAACTAGGGTATCTATCTATCTATCTATCTATCCTATCTATCCTATCTATCTATCTATCTATCTATCTATATCTAACTAGGGTATCTATCTATCCTATCTATCTATCTATCTATCTATCTATCTATCTATCTATCTATCTATATCTAACTAGGGTATCTATCTATCTATCTATCTATCTATCTATCTATCTATCTATCTATATCTTACTAGGGTATCTATCTATCTATCTATCTATCCTATCTATCTATCTATCTATCTATCTATCTATCTATCTATCTATCTATCTATCTATATCTAACTAGGGTATCTATCTATCTATCTATCTATCTATCTATCTATCTATCTATATCTAACTAGGGTATCTATCTATCTATCTATCTATCTATCTATCTATCTATCTATCTATCTATCTATCTGATTTGTATGCCACCCCTCTCCGTAGACTCGGGGCGTCTAACAACAATAATAAAACAGCATATGACAAATCCAATATTTAAAATAACTAAAAATCCTTATTAAAAGCCAAACATACACACAAACAAAATAATGCTTTCATATTTTTTGATGCTCTCCAGAGAAAAAAGTTCAGCAGTCAAGGGAATTAGCAAACACTACTAACCATTAGGCACGTAATAGTTACAACCGGCAGTGGGTTCCGACCAGTTCTGACCGATTCTTAGAACCAGTAGCGCTGGTAGTGGAAGGCTCCGCCCACCCACCTGGGACACTTCTGCGCATGGAAAGAAGTGTTATGCACACATGGAAGCTGACAGCAAAATTATTTAGAACCCACCACTGATTATAACTGATCGAACAAAATAAAGCTATATATTTTTAATCACAAACGGTGGTATAATTCTACATGGCAACTAATATACATCTACAGTAGTCCCTCACCTATCGCTGGTGTTACGTTCCAGACCTGGCCGCGATAGGTGAAATCCGCGATGGGGAATTTATTGACTGATAGTACTTATTTAAGTATTTATATTGTAATTGTTTGGTAAGTTTTCATTGTTTTAAGTGTTTATAAACCCTTCCCACACAGTATTTATTTTAGACACAATATTTAAATACAGTATTTACAATTTTAGATATATATATTTTTTTAAAAACCTGCCGATCGAGTTCGGCGGGCTGTTTAAATCTGCCGATTGACTTCCTCAGAACGTGATGAAGTGAAGCCGCAGTAGGTGAAGCGCGGTATAGCGAGGGACTACCGTAATTATTTTTGTGTGATCATTATGCCTCAATAAAAAGAATACCATTTTCATGAAAGGATATAATGCCATTTGCTAATACCCTGAACAGTTCAAAGAGAGATCTACAGTAATTTCTATGTTCTTAAATGGAGAAGAGCTATCATACGTGAAAAATGAATGGTGTTGCTTGGTCTTCTCATAATGTTATGAGATATTAGATAAAATATATATATGTGGATATAAAAAGAGCATTTATAGCTGTTGTTGTTGGCTCTGGCCCAGCTCCTGCCCCAGGAAATGTGGAGGTGGAGTCAGGGGAAACGTCAACATGTCCTAGGCCTGTTTTGTTGCCGGCAGAGTCAGGGAGTGCAGTTTTAAAAGACAGGGGCGCAATTAGAAGAAAAGAAGCAAAAAGTTTTGCTTCAGACTCAAGTTTATCTTTAAGAAAAATATAAATATTTTAAGTAGGCGTGGCATCAAATTTAATTTTTAATTTTTGTCTCTTGGTGCTGAGGTTCAACTTTCTTTACATATTTGTTGTACAAGCTTAGTAATTGTATAAAAGTATTGCATTTATCACAATTCATCAACTAATGTATCAGGACATGTATAAATAGATTTATTTCAAATATTTTGAGTTCATACTTTTCCTATAGATGTAGATGAGAATTACAATAAATCAATGACATATTGTATTCTTTGCTGTGTTATAATTAAACTTGTCCCATGTTGGAGGAGTAAGTCAAGGTTGTTGCCTTTCCCCTACTTATTTTTATTGGCATTAGATAAATAGGCAATGTTAATACATCAAGAGTATAAAATACCAAGAGTCACATTCTAAACATAAGAAAAGAAATTGAAATTGCATACTTATAATTTACAAATAAGATACTGAGTCAAAAATGTTTTGTATTGATAGAGAAATATATAGCAGTATGGCTTTGTGTCAGGTTATTATAAATTAAATTAAATAAATATAAAATTCACATTTTGTTGTGGAATTTAAAAAGAAGAAAAACAACATATGCATTTAATAACAGGGTTTAACACTACTGCAGAAAAGTCAGAATATGGAATTTACTTGACAAAAATATGGATCTATTCAAGAATAATTATTCACAGATTTGGAAAAATATAGCCATAGATATTTCCAGATGGAAAAAGTTGAAGCTGTCTTGGTTAGGAACAACTGCAGCTGTTAAAATGAATTGTTTACAAAAACAACTTTGTCTTCCATTGACATATATTGAAAACAAGTTATTAAGTGACTGGCATAAACAAGTTATGAACTACAGTACATATGATCCAATTAAAAAACAAGGACTACATTCAAAATTTTACATGGTTGAAAAGAGTAAGGCAGACTGGTGTGTCCAAATTTTAAGTTGTATTACCATGCCAGTTGATTAATGTGGATTAAGGAATAAATTGTTAATCCTTATAAATCAGCACTTCTACAGAAAGGCAGGAATATACTGTATCTGTAGGAATATATCTGGATTACTACAAAGAGAAAAATCAAATTTATAAGACATGGAATATTAATCAATATGTTGAATGTCTGGTATAAATACAGAAATAGAATTAATCCAGAATTTTCTCTTTTTGCTCTGTTAAATGTTCACTTTAAAATTTTTTAAAACTTTCAAAAATATATTATCTACAAATGGACATTGAAGTGATAATGCTAACTGTAATCTATATACTATAAAACTCTCCTGTTTGTGTTGTGGTTGGCTCTGGCCCAGCTCCTGCCCCAGGGAATGGGGAGGTAGATGCAGGGGGAAATTCAACATGTCAATAACATGTGTTATTGCTGACAGAATCAGTGCAGAGCTTAGTTTCCTCAGACGAAGAAGAAGGTGGGAGTGACTCGGAAGAGGAGGGCTTGGCACATAGCCAAGGCAGTCAATCTTCCTTATCTTCTATAGCTTCAGATGATGATATTTTGGACCCACGCAAGCGCAGAATTATACGTAGAAGAGACCAAGTAAGAACATATTACAGGAGATAAGGGAGGCCACCTGTGTTTGGGTGGGGCTCCAGTAATTAGGGCTGCTGCTATAAATAGCAGCATGTGGATCTGGCCATTGTGGAAGAATATCTGTTGCAGTTTCGTCAGGAATCTTGTCTGCTGGACTTTGTAGCTGCTGCAACGCAGTAGTGGGTTCTAAAACCCATTGCTACCGATTTGCGTGCACACTCCTGCACATGCTCAAAAGCATCCTGGGTGGGTGGGTAGAGCGTCCCGCAGCCAGCGTTACCAGTTTGCAGAACCAGGTTGAACTGGAAGCAACCCACCGCGGCTGCAGCACCCCTATGGTCATCCATGGGCATGTGATTTTGTTGTTTTTTGCCAGCTTTTCACAACTATTGTCAAAGGGGAAATTTGCAGGAATTTAGAAATTCTGCTCTCAATGGTTTTTTCTTACTTGTGGTCATTCTATTTCTCTATTTAAGAGTCTTACTCAGAATCGTGGCACTACTTTTTCAGTAAATTCTGAGCCAGAATTTAGCTTGTAAGCAGCACTAAACAAACTATGAAAATAACTGTGTTCTGTTTAGCTCCTTTTAATGGCCAATGAACAAACACACACAAAAAGCAAAAAACCAACAACTAGAGACAATCAAGAAATAAACCCAGCGTGTTTTTCATCTCCAATAACACATAATTTGTACGTTTGATTTACTGTGAAATCCAGGTTGGCCCGCTTGTTGATCTTGTCTGAACAATAAATAAATTACTATACGTAGTGCCTTTTTAAAAAACCCCACATAATCTCTGTTAATAATAAAGAAGTAAATATTGAACCCAATTTCTGTTATTGTGATCGCATCACTAATATGTTGTTTGCTTTGATCTATACTATAGTTCATATTTACACTGAGCACTTGAAAATAACAGATGGAATCCAATGGAATTGAAAAATTCTTCATTTCTAATGCATAAATATTGCTGCACTATTAAGTATTCTGCACCTGATATTAGAACTTTAGTAGATAATTAGTATGTAATTTGAATTTGTGATATCTATAGGGGAGGACTAGAGATTAGATGCTGAATCTTTAAAGAGTAGATTATGATGAGCTCAGATACTGTAAAGTAGATAAGATCTGTGATTTAATATCTAGAAGGAGAATCAGGTGGAATAAAAAATGCTGTAGTTATAAAATGCTGAAAAATAGGGGATATGTACATAAATGGAAGAATAAACATAAGGATATACATAACAATTACCAGAAATGGAAAGAATTGTGTCATATGGTCTTAAACTGAAAAATAAGGCTCACAAGAAATGCCCAAAGCAACTAGAACAGCATTTCTAGCTACACCAAAAACAAAAAGCTTTGAATCTTGTATAGAGACAAAAGGCAGAAAAGTTGTGTCTTTTGTGTAGAGAAAGAAGCACATTGATAACAGGTGGCCATTTTAACATTTATTTTTTATGTCAATCTTCCTTCAGAAGGGAAATAAATCTCCTCACTGGAGTAGGAAGGGAGCTGCAATTTCAAGATAGACCAAGGAGGATAAACAAAGAGTGACCCAGAATTAAATAGAATTTAAGTCCCCAGGATGAGATAAATTGTATTGTAAAACCCTGAATAAATGGAAGAGATGGCTGCAGAACTGCTCACTGTAGTTTTTGAGAACTCCTGGAGAATTGGCAAAGTACCAGAAGGCTGGGGGACAGAAATCTTGTCCCCATTTTCAAAAGAGGAGGGGGACCACCCAGGAAATTACAGACATGTCAGTTAGGCAATGTCTACAAGAAGATTATTAAACTGCATATCTATGAGCACTTGAAAGGAATGCAGCAATTAATAAGAGCCAGAATGGGTTTCTCGCAAATATGTTGTGACAGATTGTTCTATGTTTTTGACAGAGTTACTAACTTAATAATTTGGTGATATTCTGTAAACACAGTGTACCTTGGTCTCAACCAAGCATTCAACAATGACCCACAATATTCCAATTAAAACTGCTAAAATACACAATAGGCTGGAAGATACAAGTGTTAGCTGGCTTTATCAGTTGTTGAATGATTCTCCATAAATTTGGAGAGTACTATTGAGTGGAACACCACTGACTCAGAAGGTTTGTGGGGTTGGTATGCAATCTGCATGGCGTTAAATTAGGAGGATTGGATACAGTCCTCTTAGACAAAAAAGAGATTAAAAAAAATATCTAGAGATTTTAACAATGAGCTGAAACGAACATGATAAAATCCAGCATTAAAAAATGTATGGGAGTGGGGAAATGAAAGGCACAAATACACAATTTGCCTTTGCAGTTGTATAAGAGAAAGGAACTGAACATTCGAGCAGCTCACAAGTTGAACATATGTCAACATCATGTTGCAGCTGCTCAAGAGGCAAATGCTATTTTGGGACCTAGCAGAGTCCGGATCACAGAAAGTAATTGACCTGCTCTACACTTCCTTTTTGGCCCCACTTGAAATACTCCCCCCCCCCAGTTCTAGCACTACGGTCTAATAAAGAGATTGACAGACTAGAGTTCAGGGGACAGTTAAACAAAATGGTCAGGCGCAGAGACTAAGTTTATTTATTCATTCATTTATTCATTCATTAGAATTGAAAGGGACCTTGCAGGTCATCAAGTCCAACCCCCTGCTCAAGCAGAAAACCCTACACCACCCCAGCTAGATGGCAGTCCAATTTTCTTTTGAATGTGTCAAGTGATGGGGTGTTCACAACCTCTGCTGGCAGGCTGTTCCATTGGTTGATCGCTCTCACCGTCAGAAAGTTCTTCCTTATTTCCAGGTTGAATCTTTCCTTGGTCAGTTTCCATCTGTTGCTCCTGGTCTGGCCCTCTGGTGACCCCCTCCTCTCTGTGGCAACCCCTCAAATATCTGTACAGTGTTCCCTCGATTTTCGCGGGGGATGCATTCCGAGACCGCCCGCGAAAGTCGAATTTCCGCGAAGTAGGGATGCGGAAGTAAATACACTATTTTTGGCTATGAACAGTATCACAAGCCTTCCCTTAACACTTTAAAACCCTTAATTACTTTTTCCCATTCCCTTAGCAACCATTTAGATTATTACTCACCATGTTTATTTATTAGTTTATTTAAAAAATATTTATTAAAGGCAGATGAAAGTTTGGCGATGACGTATGACGTCATCGGGCGGGAAAAACCATGGTATAGGGGAAAAAACAGCAAAGTATTTTTTAATTAATATTTTTGAAAAACCGTGGTATAGCCGTTTCGCGAAGTTTAAACCCGCGAAAATCGAGGGACCACTGTATACTGCTATCATGTCCCCCCTGGCCCTCCTTTTTGCTAAACTATCCATGTCCAGTTCCAGCAACCTCTCTTCGTATGTCTTGGTTTCCAGTCCCTTTATCAATTTAGTTGCTCTTTTCTGTACTTTCTCTAGAGTTTCAATGTCCTTTTTGTAGTGGGGTGACCAAAATTGAACACAATACTCTAGGTGTGTTGTTGTTATGCAACAGTCAAACAAAATGGAAACGCTATAGGGAAGATTCAGACGAGATATGTTGAAGGGAATGGGCCAACTCATCCTAGCCAATTTGCAGCGGGAGAACTCGCCACAGCCAACTCACTGCAAGACAACTCATTGCGGGACAATTTAACAATTCTATTTAATTATTTAAAATGAATAAAAAACTATTTTAATTTTCGCCATTCACATTTCTACCAATACGCTCTAGAAACATAGAAACATAGAAGACTGAGGGCAGAAAAAGACCTCATGGTCAATCTAGTCTGCCCTTATACTATTTCCTGTATTTTATCTTACAATGGATATATGTTTATTCCAGGCATGTTTAAATTCAGTTACTGTGGATTTACCAACCACGTCTGCTGGAAGTTTGTTCCAAGGATCTACTACTCTTTCAGTAAAATAATATTTTCTCACGTTGCTTTTGATCTTTCCCCCAACTAACTTCAGATTGTGTCCCCTTGTTCTTCTGTTCACTTTCCTATTAAAAACACTTCCCTCCTGGACCTTATTTAACCCTTTAGCATATTTAAATGTTTCGATCATGTCCCCCCTTTTCCTTCTGTCCTCCAGACTATACAGATTGAGTTCATTAAGTCTTTCCTGATATGTTTTATGCTTAAGACCTTCCACCATTCTTGTAGCCCGTCTTTGGACCCGTTCAATTTTGTCAATATCTTTTTGTAGGTGAGGTCTCCAGAACTGAACACAGTATTCCAAATGTGGTCTCACCAGCGCTCTATATAGCGGGATCACAATCTCCCTCTTCCTGCTTGTTATACCTCTAGCTATGCAGCCAAGCATCCTACTTGCTTTTCCTACTGCCTGACCACACTGCTCACCCATTTTGAGACTGTCAGAAATCACTACCCCTAAATCCTTCTGAAGTTTTTGCTAACACAGAACTGGCAATGCAATACTCTACATTCAGCTTCGTGTCTCCGGTGTGCACATGTGCGCGTTCAAGTGAGATTTGGTTCTGCGCATGCACAGGAAGCAAAATCTTGCGAGGGGATGCGCGTGTGCGTGAGATTTTGTCAATGTTTTTGCTTCCACGTATGCTCAGAAGCAAAAAAAAAATCACTGGAATTTCACACACATGTCCCCTCACAGCATTTAGTTAGGTGACTGTTCTATTGAAGTGTCTGAGTTTAATGCTTAAATTTCCATTTAATCATCAAGGGCACTTTGTCAGGGACAGCTACAGCTTCAATTTGATTATAAAATGCACTGGAATTGTCATCTCAGGCTACAAACATAGAACAGAATATAAAGTTCACAAACTCTGGATAAGCATGTTCCCAAGTGAAGGGGGGCGTTTGCCCAGGTTCGCCTGGTGCACCAGTTGTGGACCGGGACTCACTGCTCACAGTCACTCATGCCCTCATCACCTCGAGGTTCGACTACTGTAATGCTCTCTACATGGGGCTACCTTTGAAAAGTGTTCGGAAACTTCAGATCGTGCAGAATGCAGCTGCGAGAGCAGTCATGGGCTTACCTAGGTATGCCCATGTTTCTCCATCACTCCGCAGTCTGCATTGGCTGCCGATCAATTTCCGGTCACAATTCAAAGTGTTGGTTATGACCTTTAAAGCCCTTCATGGCACTGGACCAGAATATCTCCGAGACTGCCTACTGCCGCATGAATCCCAGCGACCGATTAGGTCCCACAGAGTGGGCCTTCTCCGGGTCCCGTCAACTAAACAATGTCGGTTGGCGGGCCCCAGGGGAAGAGCCTTCTCTGTGGCGGCACCGACCCTATGGAACCAACTCCCCCTGGAGATTAGGATTGCCCCTACTCTTCCTGCCTTCCGTAAACTCCTTAAAACCCACCTTTGTCGTCAGGCATGGGGGAATTGAAACATCTCCCCCTGGGCATGTTTAATTTATATATGGTATGCGTGTGTGTATGTCTGTTAGTATATGGGGTCTCTTAAATCTTTAAACATTTTAAAAACTGTTGGATTATTTATGATTTGTTGTTACATGTTGTGAGCCGCCCCGAGTCTTCGGAGAGGGGCGGCATACAAATCGAATAAATAATAATAATAATATTGTCAGTCATCCTATTGGTCCATGTGGCAGTAGGGATAACTAAAGGAAATTGCCCTCAAGTTTCTGAAAAGGAAGACTTCTGACAAATATGTTATTTCAGAAACAAGTCATGACCAAGGATCACATGAAAGTAACTTCTGCTGCCAGCAATGTTCAGCTCATCATAACATACTGCTCAAAAAAATAAAGGGAATACTTAAACAACAGAATATAACTCCAAGTAAATCAAACTTCTGTGAAATCAAACTGTCCACTTAGGAAGCAACACTGGTTGACAATCAATTTCCACTTGGTACAGAAGGAAGCATTCAATGGGAATATTTCATTCAATCAGATCTAGGATGTGTTCTTTGAGTGTTCCCCCCCCCTTTTTTTTTTGAGCAGTGTGCATTTGTCAAGAATCAAGTACAACACTTAATGATTGTCATGGGGTCAAATAAGCAATCAGGAAAGAATTATATTAATAAAATCGTAGGTATACAAGCAATGTTACAGTCATATAGTCATAAGTGGGAGGAGATGGGTGATAGGAATGATGAGAAAAAACTAGTAGTAATAGTCCCTTTATTTTTTTGAGCAGTGTATTTCAATTTAAAAAGGCACTTCAACTGCTTTATGTTAGAATAATTGTTTATCCAAATTAGAAAGTGCTGACCATGATGTATGTATATGTGCATTTATAATAAGGGTATTATAATTGTAGATTAGTTGGTTTTAGGCACATGCCTCTATGATTATGTAATTAAGATTATAATAATTAGAACTCTTTATCTGGAATGATGGTGTACAAAAGGGAGATGTAGTAGAGGTATAATAAAACCATGGAATGGAAAGTGAGAATAAACTGAAATGTTTCTCCTTCTTTCACGATGTTTTAATTTCATCTACTTAAAGTGTGGAAAGATTCATGACTGATAAAGGAAGTGCTTCATTGTGTGAGATTTGAAATTTTCTGCCATCGAATTTAGATCATTTTTAAAAGGGATAGGTGAATTTATATAGACTTGAGCTATTAAGTGTGTCTACTCTTGATAGCTGCTTACTATCCCCAAATCACAGCATATCCTAAATAACGGTTGTTAGGGATTATCTGGAAAGGTGTTTTGTTGTTCTCTGTTTGTGCTTGATGTTTGCCTGCTCACCAAATTTATAACACATATAACATGACTAGAAAGATCTTGGGGTTGATGCAACATAGCTTTCCTCCATAGGGGAAAGATTGTTTTGTATTGTAATATAATTCCAAGACATCCCAGTCGAAGTCCAATGCAAAAACGTAGGCAGAAGAATTTTGAGCCTCATATTTTGTTTTGCCAAAACTAAAATAAATTCTTAGTCCATACATATTGAAACCCTTAAAAAAACACCCTCATTTTCTTCTTGTCAGAATGTAATCTTAGTTGCACTGTTAAATAATTGGAACTCAGCAACCCTCGCTAATCTACTTTAAATCATCCAAAGATCTATCAATGAATTCTAATCTACCATCTGCTCGCTTTGTTTAGAAATGGGGCATTGTTTTTAGACGTCATAATAGTCTTTTTATTTAGACACCGGTTTCATTCAACAGGAATGACAGATTTTTTTTAAAGCTAAGACTATACACTTGTAATCAACACCAATATTGTAGGTTTTTTTCCTAAATGGCTACAAACAAGTCCACTTCACCAACATACAACAAATAAAGATCAGAGGTAACCGTTAGACAAACCCCTTAAAATTTAACTCCACTCAAGAGTCCTCATTAGCAAGGTCAATTAAAGTAACTGATACTGCTTGTGTATACACAAGTATTCATTACAGAATTATGTTACCGATAAGGAGTCAGCCTGCAGTTTCCTCAAATTAATATCTAGTTACTTCAAACATTCAGTATGCAAAGCTGTATCCATTCAGTGTAAATGTTTCCCTTGTATTTTAAAATGTTTCCCTGAGATTAGATGTCCATCCGTCAGGGGGGCATTAATGCAGATTCCTGCATGAGTGGGAGTGGGATTTCTGTGGGCTAAATGGTCCTTTTCAACTTTATGAATTTATGATACATCTTTTCCTTTTCAAATGGTGAATGTCAAATCAGAAAAGATGAATCAGAACAATCTTTCTCATTCTGTCTTGCCATTTATGTTGGATCCAGAATCGCTGTAAGAATGTTTACATTATTTTCTTGTTAATTTTTCACGGTTGCTTCAAATGTTATGAATTGTGGGCAGAGGTGGGCTCCTGCCGGAACGGCTACATTGCGTGTAGCTCCGCGGCTCTGGAATGCGAGTGCGGAATCCAGGGCAATTATGCGTCCTGCACCTATCACACGGGGACATGCGCCCGGGCACGTTTCAGTGAGTGGGGAAGCAAAAAACCTCGCCAGAACGTGCACGCATGTCCCTGTGTCAGATTTTGCACCCTGAACGGCTGCAGGAAACAAAATTGCCCTCGATCCCACACTCGTGTTCCAGAGCCACGGATCTGCATGCAATTAGCTGTTCCAGCAGCAGCTCATTGTGGGTCTCTATTTGAAATCATGGGACTGAGCAAGCCATGATTCTGGACAATTTGTTGAATAAACTTCAGTCATCTCAGAGACTAATGGATGGTATGATCTAAGAAACTAGTCTTCGGAGAAGGGCGGCATACAAATCTAATAAATTATTATTATTATTATTATTATTATTATTATTATTAATTATTATTATTATTATTATTTCAATACAACACAGCAAAGGAGATCACTATGCTGGATTTCGTATTTCATCACCAGTCGGGCGCTTCCCAAGCACCTAGGACTGCGTGATGTAGCGGCGAATTATGTTTGCCAATCCCAGTAAAGCAGCCTTTTGCAATTGACAGATGGAGATTTTGTCAATTCCAATGCTTTTCAAATGTCCACTGAGATCCTTTGGCACTGCGCCCAGCGTGCTAAGTACCACTAGGACCACTTTCACTGGCTTATGCCAGAGACGTTGCAGCTCGATTTTTAGATCTTCGTATTTCACTAATTTCTCTAGCTGCTTCTACTCAATTCTGGTGTCCCCTGGGATTGCGATGTCGATGATCCATACTTTCTTTTTCTCCACAATCAGGATGTCTGGTGTGTTATGCTTCAGAATTCGGTCAGTCTGAAGTCAGAAGTCCCACAGTAGTTTTGCTTGCTCATTTTCGACTACTTTTTTGGGCTTATGATCCCAATTATTATTATTATTATTATTATTATTATTATTATTATTATCATCATCATCATCATCATCATCATCATCATCATCATCATCATCATTATACTAGATAGATTACTATTAGAAGAGACACTAGGGGTTCCCAAACTTGAGTTGAAGTCCACAAATCTTAAAGTTGCCAAGTTTGAAGACCTCTGGAATAAACCCTTGTCTTGTAGCAGGACAGTTATAAATTCTGAAGGAACACTATTCCATTTGCTGAAAGGAAGAGATGCAATGGGACACAGGCTTGCCAAACTTAGCATTGGCACAGTGACAACCAAAACAGGAAGAAACATCCTTCTTAACATTTGCTCCAATGTATCACCAAATGTAATTGACAAGATGAAAACTTTTAAATATTCCAAAATGTCGCAGCCAGCAGATTCTTGTGGTAGAGGAGATGATGTTCTCCCTTACGGAAGGAAAGGACACACATACCTAGTTATTTTGGCACAGCTCTCTTGTGTTCTCAGGAAAAGGGGAAGGGAGACAAAGGCTTAAAGGATATGTACTTATGACTACATGTAGGGGTCACACTCTTTTTTGCTCCTTTCTAACTCCGAGAGTTCCACGGGAGAAATTGAAGAAATAAGAAAATTGAGATTTCACAATGTAGATCAGTGATGGTGAACCTTTTTTCTCTTGGGTGCCGAAAGAGCATGGGCATGTGCTATGCCCGAGTGCCCACACTCATAATTCAATGCCTGGGGAGGGCAAAAACAGCTTCCCCCAGCCCTGGAGACCCTCTGGAAGCCAGAAACGGCCTGTTTCCCAACTTCTGGTGGACCAGTATTTATTTATTTATTTATTTATTTATTCGATTTTTATGCCGCCCTTTGCTATACCAAAAAACTTAAACAGTTATTCTGCCCCCTTTTGCTTATTCAGGTATTTGGTAACCCACTAGTTATATAGGACATGATAGTATTACAGAGCTAAATGTGTCCTCTTGTTGCAGTATTTCGATACTATGACAGACCTCTTCCTCCAAGAATTTTATTTCATAGTTTTTTAAACTTGAATTTCAAATTCATAATTTTCATCTAATCAAGATTTTAAAAATGATGCTTTGCAAAAGCAGGCATCTGTCCTATGTTTTACCAGAAATGTAAGCATTTATTCTATGTAATGAAGCTGTTTTGCTTGCCATAACATACTGCATTTATTGTGAACAAAAGCTTTCTTTGCCATGTACAGTGTTCCCTTGATTTTCGCTGGTTCGAACTTTGCGGAAAGTCTATACCACGGTTTTTCAAAAATATTAATTAAAAAATACTTTGCGGGTTTTTTCCCTATACCACGTTTTTTCCCACCCGATGACATCATATGTCATCGCCAAACTTTTGTCTGCCTTTAATAAATATTTTTTTAAATAAACTTTAATAAATAAACATGGTGAGTAATAATCTGAATGGTTGCTAAGGGAATGGAAAATTTCAACTTAGGGGTTTAAAGTGTTAAGGGAAGGCTTGTGATACTTTTCATAGCCAAAAATAGTGTATTTACTTCCGCATCTCTACTTCGCGGAAATTCGACTTTCGCGGGCGGTCTCGGAATGCATTCCCCGTGAAAAGCGAGGGAACACTGTAATAGTTTTGGGAAGTGTTTTTGAAATCTCTAAGACTGAGAGGAAATGGTCCACAGTCACTGAATTGACCACCCTGCCTAAGACAGAATTCAGGTTTTTCTTCTCCTAATCAGCACCTTAATCACAAGACCAAATTGGTTCTCAATTATAACTAGGTTTCATTAATTTTAGAACAGCCAATTTTGTCTGGAACCAATCAATATCTCTCAGCCAGGTTTTCTACTCTAAATAATTTAATAGCCTCAGTACTACAATAAGGAAAATGTAAGAAACCCACAGAGAAGAAACTACTGTAAAAAGTGCAAAATAAATTTGTGAAAATAACTCCACAATATATAACAAAGTGAGACAGGATTTTCTCATTGTGTAAGTCTATCAGTCCAGGATTCTTTACATTTGCTTTCACATCTGCCTGACACAAAAAGCACCAAGATCACTTCCACCTTATGCTTATTGTAGGTTCTTTATTTCTGTGACCAGACAGCCTGGGTTGGTGCCATGGCAGTAAGACTGGAAATGTAAGTTTAAAGATATTATTTGGCAGAATCCAAGTGCAATTCAGGATATCTGTCGGCCAAGAATCTGAGTAATGCACGGGCAATTAGATGTTCCAAGTGTGGAATCACTATAAGTGAGGAAGAATTAACTCTTTTTGGCTGTCAAGCAGGGAGAGAGGGAAACTAGAGAGGGCCATTGGTAATAGTTAAGAAATGAAGCCATTCTTTTAAGGAGACAAGGGTTTTTTTTGTTTAGAAGAAACAATAGACCCAAGAAGACGAAGAGCTGCCAAGCAAGTTATAAAAAACTAGAAATGGATCCGGGCAGTGGTGTATGATGGAAAGCAGTATATTTGGAGCAAAAAAATTGATTCAAGTGGATAAATAAATTCTGTTCAGTAGGTTATCATATTCATTAAAATCTGAAATTTACAACAGAAAAAAGGGGAGGTGCTTCCTGGTGAAAAGTTATGGGTGGTTAGCTGTTGTGGTTGGCTCTGGCCCAGCTCCTGCCCCAGGGAATGGGGAGGTGGATGCAGGGGAAAATTCAACATGTCACAGGCCTGTGTTATTGCCGACAGAATCTTTTCAGAGTTTAGCTTCCTCGGACGAAGAAGAAGGTGGGAGTGACTCGGCAGAGGAGGGCTGGCCACACAGCCAAGGCAGTCAATCTTCCTTATCTTCTATAGCTTCAGATGATGACATTTTGGACCCATGCAAGCGCAGAATTATGCGTAGAAGAGACCAAGTAAGAACATATTACAGGAAATAAGGGAGGCCACCTGTGTTTGGGTGGGGCTCCAGTAATTAGGGCTGCTGCTATAAATAGCAGCATGTAGGTTTGGCCATTGTGGAAGAATATCTGTTGCAGTTTCATCAGGAATCCTGTGTGCTGGACTTTGTTGCTTTTTCACGCCTTTGAAACCAAAGCAGAGCAGGGTGTGTGTGTGTCTCCCTTCATTGGAAGAAGAAGCGGTGTGGAGTTTCTCCACAGCTGCTGGCTAAGTACTTAATGACTGCTTAAGGGAAATTGTACAGACTACCCGGTTGTTTTGGGAAGAGTGCTCTTTGCCATACAAAAAGAGTGCTTAGTTTATTTTGACTTTTGTGATAAAGAACATTGTTTTGAATTTTCAAACGTGTGTGTGTCTGAAATTTGTATCCTTGAATTTTCGGGAGGCTCTTATCAGAGAGCCCGGCAGAACAGTTAGCTATATCTGCGATTAGTTCTGCAGACAGAGATAGCACTGAGGTAGTTACCAGCAAAGGTTCAATTCTGACTGGCAGAAAATTTCTCCGGAAGAAGGAGAAATTATAGTACTATCCATTTGTGTTCTGGAAGACCCGTTCCTCTCAAAAACTGCATGGATTTAGTTTTGTTGTTGTTGTTTGTGAGTTGAATATGTTGGAGACAAAGATTTACAATGTGCTTTAAATGAGTCCTAAATGGTTTGGGGCCTTTTATGGATATTTGATGGGCAAAAGTCTCATTTTGCTTAATCACTTTATGATTTAACTGTTTTACAACCTAAAATAGATATTCTGAACACCAGTGACGATTAAATAATCTCAGTGAATGTGGGGTTTTTATATGAAGAACTCTGTTTTAAAAAAATTGAATTTAAAGACAAAAAGCTTGACGAGATTGTGATATTAGAAAACATCAAACTGAAAACAAGGACAGTGATTTTTTTTAAATAGATTTTTTCTCTCTGAAAAAAGTACCCTGTTTTCCCGAAAATAAGACATACCCCGAAAGTAAGGCATGTCAGAGGTTTTGCAGAATTTGCTAATATAAGGCACCCCCCCGAAAATAAGGCGTAGTCAAGTTTACATACGGTACGGTGGAAAAACATACGGTACCATTCAAAGCTGTTCATAGTGGTACCGTAATAATGTGGCATCCCCTGCTGGCCCCTTCCATCGCTTTGTACCGCCCAGTACAGCAGACACAGTCTGCTGCTGTCTCACCGCCATTACAGTCTCCACTACAGTGCGTAGACTGTAGTTCCTCTGGTGGCCAGAAGCTGCAATAGTGGGAGTATACTGTTGTACCATATAAGTGCCGTCGTTTGTGTGTGTGGGTGCCATACTGACAGGTACCATACCGTAATCAATGTACCGTACGGTACACTTTCTTTGGGGGTGTCAGCTTTTCCGCCTGTGAATTTGTCTTATTTGAGAAATATAAGGCGGCACCCCCCCCCCCCCCGAAAATAAGACATAGCACAACTTTTGGAGCAAAAATTAATATAAGACAGTGTCTTATTTTCGGGGGGGAAAGTTTGTATACTTAATTAGATTAACATACTCTACCTACCTGGGAAACGTGACCACTTAAATAGACTAATAGACTCAAGACAGAAAAAACAAAACTAAAAAATGGTGCCTTTTATTCTCACCATAGTAACTGGATAATTTGGTAAAATATAACTACAACAGTTGAAAAGTAAATGGAACATTTTGCAAGTACAGTATTTAAAAAAGATCTGAAAGAAGTAGTTAAGAAAAATGAAAAATCTGTTTCGCAACTTACTTCACATTAAAGCAAACTACTAGTTTTGAAAAGTAAAACAGAATACAGTATATAAGCACAGAGATGAAGAGGACTAGGGCAATTTTGCATTTTTGGAACTTAGAAGAAAATACATTTTTTTTTAAGAGTTGGAGCAATTTCAGAAGAACACAGAGAGGCTATTAGAGGAAAGATTGTTAAATTCTTTGAATTTCTGGACTGGTGCACCAGTTGCGGCCCTATTTGGACAGGGAGTCACTGCTCACAGTCACTCATGCCCTCATCACCTCGAGGTTCGATTACTGCAACGCTCTTTACATGGGGCTACCTTTGAAAAGTGTTTGGAAACTCCAGATCGTGCAGAACGCGGCCGCGAGAGCCATCGTGGGGCTTCCTAGATTCGCCCACGTTTCTGCAACACTCCGTCGCCTACATTGGCTGCTGATGAGTTTCCGGTCACAATTCAAAGTGTTCGTTTAAAGCCCTGCATGGCATTGGACCAGAGTACCTCCGGAACCGCCTGCTACCGCACAAATCCCAGCGACCGATAAGGTCCCACAGAGTTGGCCTTCTCCGGGTCCCGTTGACCAAACAATGTTGTTTGGCAGCCTTCTCTGTAGCAGCCCCGGCCCTCTGGAATCAACTCCCCCCAGAGATTAGAACTGCCCCCACAATCCTTGTCTTTCGTAAATTACTCAAGACCCATCTATACCGCCAGGCATGGGGGAGTTGAGACACTTTCTCCCCAGGCTTTTTTATATTTATGTTTGGGTATGTATATCTTGTTTGCTTTTTAAAATATGATAGGGTTTTATGTGCTTTTTAATATTAGATTTGTTTTCGCTGGAATATTGTTTTTATTATTGTTGTGAGCCGCCCTGAGTCTTCGGAGAGGGGTGGCATACAAATCTAATAAATTGAATTGAAATTGAATTGAATTATTGATATAAAGATTGGTACATCTTATAGGATCATTATGCATTTTGCAAAATTAAGAAATGTTACTCAAATGATTTCTACAACAGTGTTTTAATACCAGATAGAGGACTGATAATATAGACGTAACTATGCTGAAGAAACCCTAATTGGAATATTACATAAAAGAAAAAAATACTTTTTTCTGATAGACAATCTTAAACAGAAAAAAATCCATTTATGGTAGGTGGAATAAGCTGGAAGAAGTGATATTTTTTTCTTTAAAACACCAGGCATTTAAGATGAATTCTGTGCAAAAAGCAAGTTTTTTTTGTAGAAAAAAATATATTTTAGGAAAAAAAATATAAAATATTTAATTTGCAAATATTTGGAAGAGGAAATTTTATTTAAGCAGATTTGAAGAAAAAATGGAGTTGTTCTACATACAAACCTTCAACTATATCCAAAACTTATATTGACTAATTATTATAGCAGATTTGTTAGGCTGGAAGCTGGAGTAAAAGTAGAACCTAGAGAGAACTAAGAATTTATGCTCTAAATTATCTATGTTAACAGGGAGAAGATGAAAATAAAGCTATGTTATACAAAACAAAGAAATTTTGAATTTACAAATAAACTAGGGAAATAGTTGACATATAAGTCTATGGAGAGGGGCGGCATACAAATCTAATTAATAATAATAATAATAATAATAATAATAATAATAATAATAATAATAAGTGGGGGGGAAGTGATATTAAAGTTATAAGAAGGGGATACTTTAATAACAGATAATGTGAATATATGAAAAATGTTTTATCAGTATACATTTATTTATTCATTTAGGAAATTTATACTTCTGCCTAATCGGGCATGGCGACTCAAAGTGGCTTACAGAATATAAAATCTCATATAAAAACAATAAACTAATAAAAGAAATATAATAAATTAATATAATAAAATATCACACACACACACACACACACACACACTACCCCAGCAACAGCACCTTACACAAGCCATTTAATGGGCTTGTTACATAAATGTCATGAATTTTCCTTGGAATAGTCATATAACCTATATTTACTTAAGCTAACAGACAATCTGAGAGTATTTTTTAATGGTCCTATAATAATAAGGAGCTATGGGAAACTAACTAAAAGATTAAAACAGAAAAGGATCTAGGTTTAGATGGGCTACTGGCCTCTTATTACAGATGTTTTCAGGATGGGTTTTTACAACTTTAGAATAATGAATACCATTTTGCAAAATTGAAAGATTTCTGATAGCTGCAAAGACTCTAATATTAATTTGGCTGAAAAGTTGAGGATTATTTTGCAGAACTTTATTCATAAAGGTGAATGCAGGTTTTGAAAGAATTAATTCAAAGGAAAGAGAAGAATTGGGTCTACTTAATTTAAAATTGTATTTTACTGCTTATTGTATGATCTGGATGAAAGGACAGACGTTGCTGAGAAACATGAGATGTTTACAAGTAGACGGTCACTACCTGATGTTGGATGGCATGGATATTTATGGTATGTTAAAGTTAATATGGTCGTGACAAAATATTTTTTTAGATATGCCACTTTGAGAATACGGAATAGATATGACCCCAGGTTATGCTCAAAAATGCCTTTATGGATATTAGCATATTATACAGATATATCAGCAAACATAAATTCAATTTGCAAATTGATTTTGGGGAATAAGTTCTAATTCTCAAGGTAGGTCCTACATCTATGAACTTTGCTTCTTAAAATTCATAGAAAACCACAAAATGTGGGTTATATTCTGATCTCACTTCTTTAGGGAATAAAAAAGGAAAGCAGGTAAGCAGTTGATGACTTTTAACTATATATTTATTGGATTTGTATGCTGCCCCTCTCCGTAGACTCGGGGCGGCTAATAACAATGATTTTAAAAAACAGCATGTAACAATCCAATTAATAAAACAACTAAAAACCCTTATTATAAAACCAAACATACACACAAATATACCATGCATAACTTGTAATGGCCTAGGGGGAAGGAATGTTTTAACTCCCCCATGCCTGGCGGCATAAGTGAGTCTTGAGTAGTTTACGAAACACAGGGAGGGTGCGGGCAGTTCTAATCTCCGGGGGGAGTTGGTTCCAGAGGGCCGGGGCCACCACAGAGAAGGCTCTTCCCCTGGGGCCCACCAAACGACATTGTTTAGTTGACGGGACCCGGAGAAGGCCAACTCTGTGGGACCTTATCGGTCACTGGGATTCATGCAGTAGCAGGCGGTTCCGGAGGTAATCTGGTCCAATGCCATGCAGGGCTTTATTGTTTTTGTATTTTTTCCCCACTGATGATATCACTTTGAAGAACATAAAACTGTTTTGGGGATCACTTGGAGTATTTCTCTGTTAATCGTTCTTTCTTTTCTGATAGGTATTGATGATGTTGTGGCGATAATGATCCCTGAGCCAAAGGGAAAAGAAATAGTAAGCCTACTGGAGCGGAATATTACTGTGATGATGCACATAACCATGGGAACCCGTAACCTGCAGAAGTATGTTAGTCGTACTTCTGTCGTGTTTGTATCCATCTCCTTCATTGTGCTGATGATCATCTCCTTAGCATGGCTGGTCTTCTACTACATTCAGAGGTTCAGATATGCAAATGCCAGAGACAGGAATCAGGTGAGTGATACTTCATTTGCAAATAAATATCCTTTCTCTTCCTTTAAAAACAAACAAACAACATAAGTGGTGGTGTATATATGTTTTTACCTTCAGATTCCAGAAATCTGAGAAATACTGATTGGGAATTGTTAAAATGTAACAGCCAGAATTGATTTGGTCTATGTCACATTTAAATTTTTTAGTGCCATCATAACGAATATTTCTTCATAAGTATTAAAGGGGATATTCATTATTTATATTACATTTGGGTAAGAAGTATAGATGTATTCTCCAGCCATCTGGATAAGCCCCTAGTTTATCCTGTAAATATAAAAAGATTGTGGTTTTTTCCCCCCAGCGCCGTCTTGGAGATGCTGCAAAGAAAGCAATCAGCAAACTCCAAGTCCGAACAATAAGGAAAGGAGATAAGGTAATTTAAAAAATGCTTCTCTTTTAAAATGAACACTTTGTTTGGAGACAATATTAAGGACAAAATAATAATTAAAAAATAGAACTGAAAGTATTTTACTTGCAACAAAATGAAATGAGTAAAGAGTGGTCAGAAGATTGGATAAACCTAAACAAAGTTCATGCAAAGCTACCATTTTCATAGTGATCTTGAGTTTAGATTATCCATATACAAGGGGGGGAGGAACCAGGAGAGTTATATCCTATCACCATTTATTTGCACATCGATATTGGCCACATCAACAAGGAAGCATCTCTCTGAGTTTTACTTAACTTGCATTTTTGTTATTTAAAAATATTAATTTGTATTATTATTGTTTGGTGTGTTTTTTTTAGGAAACTGAGTCTGATTTTGACAACTGTGCAGTGTGTATTGAGGGTTACAAACCAAATGATGTTGTCAGGATCTTGCCTTGCCGGTAAGTTGTTATCATTATCATTACCTCAGGGACCGCCTTCTGCCGCACGAATCCCAGCGGCCAGTTAGGTCCCACAGAGTGGGTCTTCTCCGGGTCCCGTCAACTAAACAATGCCACTTGGCGGGACCCAGGGGAAGAGCCTTCTCTGTGGCGGCCCCGGCCCTCTGGAACCAACTCCCCCCAGAGATCAGAATTGCCCCCACCCTCCTTGCCTTTTGTAAGCTACTTAAAACCCACCTCTGCTGCCAGGCATGGGGGAATTAAGACTTTTTCTCCCCCTAGGCCATTACAACTGTATATATGGTATGCTTGTATGTATGTTTGGTTTTTATATATTAAGGGGTTTTAATTTGCTTTTAGTATTGGATTTTATTGTACATTGTTTATGATTGTTGTTAGCCGCCCCGAGTTTTCGGAGAGGGGCGGCATACATATCCAATAAAACTTGAAACTTGAAACTTGAATTATCCCAACAAATTTATTTTAATAAAGTAATTGGTTTTAAGAAACAATCAAGTTTCATCAAATTCAAATTCAAAGACAAATTCCTTGTGTGACCAATTGCATTTGGCCAATAAAGAATTCTGTTCTGTTCTATTTTATTCCATTCCATTCCAATCCAATCTAATCTAATCTATTGCCTGAGATAGAGGTTTGTATATTTAGTATTCCGTAATGTCATAATATTTGGGGTGTGTATAAATGTGTCTTAACATTTAAGACAAATGTATCACTGATGTCATAAATAAAGTATAATGAACTGTTTCTTTATCATACTGGGACAAAATGCTTTATTATCTATATTTATGTTTGGAATTGCTATTACGGGTGGTGGATTTGTTCATTTATTTGTGCTGGTTTTCCTATACAGTATATCCAAAACTTCGTCTGTATATATTTTTTTAAAAGTTTCTATAATAATAATTTGTAATATTTATAATAATGAAAAGTTATCTATCCATTTTTTTCTTTTTTTTATTCTAATAGTGCTTCATAATCAATTCCAAAATACTTCTGTTTTTCAGCTTTGACTTCATTTTTAGCTTTTTCTATTGATAAAAAAGTTTGCTATACAAATATGTTAAGATTCTTTATATTGCCAAACAAATTGTTTCAGCTTAATAATTGACAAAAAAACCCATTGAACTAAATATAATTTTCCTCCATTTCATAGGCATCTCTTTCACAAATCTTGTGTAGATCCCTGGCTCCTAGATCATCGTACCTGCCCTATGTGTAAAATGAACATACTAAAAGCACTAGGGATTCCGGTAAGCATGCCAAGTAATACAGTAAGTAAAACTGTATTCCTGCAAATATAATTTTTATTCTTCTTTTATAATGAAAAGCAAGTCACATATACTAATTTATAAGCAATGCAGCATGAAAGACCCAAGTATTCTATGGCCATTTTGTATGCTTACAAACGTAAATAAAGAAACTATTTAAAATTGGTACCATTTGGTATTGGTATAACAGTTTCTTCCCAATTCTAATGTTTTAAACACAACAAATTTCTTAAATCTTGAGTTTTCTAAAGCAGTGAAGGTTCAGAAAAAAGGAGTTGTAGAAAGAAAAATATAATCCTTTCAGCTGCATTGAGCTATAACTTTTCCTGATTCCCAAACAGCTTGGATTTGGTTAGTTTTGTTCCCAGAAAAACACTAGTTGCTTATACCTTTTAAGTGAGGAAGACTGTTTCATTGTAGACTCTACTGTTATTAAAAAGTTAAAGATTGCATTTGCTTAATTAAAAAGTACTCTTTTATATGCGTTTCTCTCTTAATATTTTAACTGAATTGATGCTATAAAGTACTACATGTAGTGTATTTTGGAGAAGAGATGGCCATCCCAAAAAAAGAAAGAATGCCCATAATAAGTATAAAATGTTTTGTATTCCAATTAATGTGAAAATGCTATTTATTGATAAATTGAGTTGTGTCTTAATCCCAGGCAATTTTCAACAAAAATCTATCATAACAAATATCTTATTTCTAGCTCAATATAGAAATAAATATAGTCTCCATCAACTTTTATTTTTGTTTAAAATAAAATGAAAATAAATAGTGAACGATAGGCTTCCTGATAACATATGGAATATATTGAGATGGGAACACATATCAAGTTATAAGGAAGATTTTTTGGGAGGGAGGGAAAACTTTTCCATCGCTATTGTTCCTGAACATTATCAGGCGGTAGGGAAAGCAAGTAGGATGCTTGGCTGCATAGCTAGAGGTATAACAAGCAGGAAGAGGGAGATTATGATATCGCTATATAGCGTGCTGGTGAGACCACATTTGGAATACTGTGTTCAGTTCTGGAGACCTCACCTACAAAAAGATATTGACAAAATTGAACGTGTCCAAAGACGGGCTACAAGAATGGTGGAAGGTCTTAAGCAGAAAACGTATCAGGAAAGACTTCATGAACTCAATCTGTATAGTCTGGAGGACAGAAGGAAAAGGGGGGACATGATCGAAACATTTAAATAAGTTAAAGGGTTAAATAAGGTCCAGGAGGGAAGTGTTTTTAATAGGAAAGTGAACACCAGAACAAGGGGACTCAATCTGAAGTTAGTTGGGGGAAAGATCAAAAGCAACATGAGAAAATATTATTTTATTGAAAGAGTAGTAGATGCTTGGAACAAACTTCCAGCAGACGTGGTTGATAAGTCCACAGTAACTGAATTTAAACATGCCTGGGATAAACATATATCCATCCTAAGATAAAAATACAGGAAATAGTATAAGGGCAGACTAGATGGACCATGTGGTCTTTTTCTGCTGTCAGTCTTCTATGTTTCTATGTTTCTATTTTACAAAGTTTCTCCCCGATTCTATGATTCTTTTCTTTTTCATTCCTTTTAGCCAAATGCAGATTGTGTGGATGACATCCCTCCAGATTTTGAAGCTTCTATAGGAGGGCCCCCAACCAATCAGATCACAGGAGCTAGTGATATCACGGTGAACGAAAGCTCCATAGCAGTGGATACTCCTATCCGGACAGTTGGAGTACTACAAGTTATTCAAGGTGCAGATCCTCTTCCGCAAGCTGGGGAAAGTAACAATACCACAAGCAGTAAGTCTCCATTGATGTCTTTGCTTTGAACAAAACATTACAGATGCAATTCATAAAAGTACATGAGGTGGCTTTTCTGAAATATTTTCATTCAGTGGATCCTTTGGATTCCAAATGGAAAACATTCAATAGGACTAGAATTTTCATAGTGGGCTATAGTACAATTCGTTTTCCCCGCTTGATATTAATTCAAAACCAAATCTCTCACTAGAGACGTGGAACCATAGGACCAACATGTTCAGCACACGATTGCTGAGTGGCTGTGATCATGCTGTTATATTGAAAAATAATGTTTTACAAGAAGACATGGGGATGTCAAGGTTATAAATTAAATTGTAAAATCTTGCAGATTACTCCCACTCGGTAAAAGACCTCGGAATATACTATTTATGTATGGTATGTCTGTGTGTATGTCTGGTTTAATAATGGGGTTTTTAAATGTTTTTTAAATTTATTAGATTTGTCATGAATTGTTTAATTGTATGCTGTGAGCCGCCCCGAGTCTACGGAGAGGGGCGGCATACAAATCAAATCAAATCAATCAACAAACAAACAAACAAACAAACAATACTAATATCAAATGACCTAAGTGCCAAAGCCCACTGCAACAACATCGCCAAAAAGGCTTTAAGTGTAGTTAACCTAATCCTACGCAGCTTTTGCTCCGGCAATCTCACACTAATTACCAGAGCCTACAAAACTTTCGCTAGACCCATCCTCGAATATAGCTCATCTGGAACCCATACCACATCTCGGACATTAACATCATTGAACATGTCCAAAAATACTTCACCAGAAGAGCCCTTAACTCTTCCACACAAAACAGAATACCGTACGAATCAAGACTTACAATCCTGGATCTTGAAACCTTAGAACTACGATGCCTCAAACATGATCTAAGTATTGCCCACAAGATTATATGCTGCAACACCCTGCCTGTTAATGATTACTTCAGCTTCAACCGCAACAACACAAGAGCACACAACAGATTCAAGCTTAATATTAACCGCGCCAAACTTGACTGTAAATCGTATGACTTTAGCAATCGAGTTGTAGAAGCATGGAACTCACTACTGGACTCCGTAGTATCATCCCCTAACCCGCAATACTTTACCCTTAGACTATCTATGGTTGACCTCACCAGGTTCCTAAGAGGTCATTAAGGCACGTACATAAGTGCACCAGAGTGCCTATTGTACCTTGTCCTATAGTCTCTCCTATATCTCCTATATCTTCTCTTCTATCCATCATCTATCTATTATATCTCTTTTATCTCTTATATTTTCTGCTATTCTCTCTAGTTATATTTTACTCCTATATTTCTCTTCTATACTCATTTTGATACATTCTACTCGTATATATCCTCTATAACCTTCATTGTGGATTGGACAAAACAAACAAAAATAAAAAATAAAAATTACTACATTATGCACTGAATACTGCTTACCCTTCAAAATATTTTCACATACAGACAAAATTCAATAATTATTTTTTTCCATGTTATAAAATATAGGTCTGATATAAATCAGTCTTGATTTGAAATATATATATATATATATATATATATATATATATATATATATATATATATATATATATATATGTAGATTGTTCTGAGTTCGGGTTTTGCCCTGTGTAATGTTTTGCATGTCTATGCGACGTTTCGGTGAAATCACATTCACCATCTTCAGGCTGGAGTTCCAATCTTTGTGTTGTTGTAAATGGAATATTAGCAAACTGACATTTCTTCCTAGCATGTAGTGTGGGGGTGGAGATTTGCTTTGAATGTAGCAAATAGATTGGGTGACTATGCTTCAGTGATCTGATTGGTTGGTGTAATCATAGTTATTAGAAGGAATGACATGAAGATTTTATGAAGTTTTTTGTTTAAGGCTGATTTCCAAATATAAAATTCTAAAATCATAATAATTAGAAGGATTGACATGTTGATTATTATGAAGTGTTTATTTTGTTTAAGGCTGGTTTCCAAATCTCTGGCAGGCGGGAGGTATCATCTCTTTTATTTAAACAAAGGGGTCTCCTCTCAATTTCGATAGCTTCTAGAGAGATTCTTTTATATAAATTCTCTGTTTTGTGGAGTAATTTAGTTTTTTCAAAGTCAATTTCGTGCCCTGTTTTTTTAATGTGCTGGACAAGGGAGGAGGTCTTTTCTTGTTTTTTGACTGCATTCACATGTTCTGCTATGCGTTGGCTCACTCTTCGGTTAGTTTGTCCAATGTATGTGGCTGCACATGTTTTGCAAGGGATTTCATAGATTCCTTGGTATTCCAATTGGATTTTATCTTTGGGGCTCCTTAGGATATTAGATATTTTTTGGTTAGTGCAAAATGAGGTTTTGATGTTATGTTTGTGCAGAATTTTACTAATTTTATCCGTGGTGCCTTTGATGTAAGGAAGGATGGTGGTGCCATTGTCCTGTTCTTGATCTTGTTTTTTGGGGGGTGTCTCTTTATTGATTAGGTTTGTTATTGTTTTCTCTTTGAATCCATTAGAAATTAGTACATCTTTGAGTTTGTTCAATTCAGTTTTTAAGTGCTCATGGTCAGCTAAGCGTTTGGTTCTGGTGATGAGAGTTTTGGCCACTGAGGTGATTTGTGCGGGGTGGTGGTGTGAGTGTGCATTTAGATAACGGTTGGTATGGGTTTTCTTTTGGTAGATAGTATGTCCTAGGCTGCCATTGGGTTTTTTATAGACCAGTACATCTAGAAAGGGAAGTTGATCATTGATTTCTGTTTCCATAGTAAACTGTATTTTGGGGTGTAGGCTGTTGAGATGTGTGAGGAAATTGTCTAGTTTTTCTTTACCATGTGGCCAAATTACAAAGGTATCATCAACATATCTCAGCCAAAGTTTGGGTTTGTATTTGGCTTGCTCTAAAGCATTATTTTCGAAATATTCCATATAGAGGTTGGCTATGACAGGTGATAGAGGTGATCCCATGGGGGCTCCCTCTATCTGTTTATATCTTTGTTCATTATAGATGAAGTATGTATTGGTCAGGCAGTGGTTGGTAAGGTCTAGGATATATTTGGGGGGTTTGTGTTTGTCCTGGATAGCTGTCAAGGCTTCTTTAATAGGTATTTGTGTGAACAGGGACACGACATCGAAACTTACAAGTAGGTCATCGGGTTGTAGGTTTTGTTTTTTAATTATTTGTATAAAGTGGAATGAATTTTGAACATATGAGGTAATAGTTTCTGTATATGGTTGAAGGTATTTGGCTAAAAATTTGGCAAGGTTTTGTAGAGGGGAGCCTATAGAACTGACTATTGGTCTGAGAGGTATTCCTTCTTTGTGTATTTTTGGAAGGCCATAGAGTTTTGGACATATGGAAGATTTTTCTCTGGGGATGATTTTTTGCTGGATTTCTTCGCTGATGGGAGAGGCCTTGATTTTAGATTTGGTGGTTTTTTCTAGGTAGGTGGTAGGATCTGTGCTTAGGAGTTTGTAGGCCGGGTTTTGTATATATATATATATTTCAAATCAAGACTGATTTATATCAGACCTATATTTTATAACATGGGGAAAAAAATAATATATATATATAACCGTTTAGTGACCTAGATATGTGCCTTTTGTCCAGCCTTTGAGGTATAAGCCCTATGATTTCTGACATTTAGTCCACGTTATTCTGGATAGATCTGGAAATCAGTTGCAAAGGTCTGTGTTTGCAAATCTTTGCTACTACCTATCCTTCTCTTCTAATCTTATTGCTACAAATGTACTCTTTTATGTGCTGTGAGGGAAAACAACTAAGCTTAAGCTTTCAGGCTACAGTAGCTGGCTTCAATTTCAGCAATATTTATGCTTCCAGGTTTTACTATTAAAAATGCAGCTCCAGCAACTGTTGTGGTTAGCTCTGGCCCAGCTTCTGCCTCAAGGACTGTGGATGTGGGGGAGACATCCACATGCTGCAGGCCTGTTTTGCCCCCGGTGGAATCTGATGATGAAGGCTCCTCTGACCAAGAAGACATGAGTGACAGGGAGGAGGAGAGTGGGGCAGACAGCTCAGAAGGAGATCAATTATCTAGCTCCTCCTTGGATTCAGAACAAGAGTTAATGATACAGCCACGCATGCGGAGAGCTATGCATAGGCAAGAACAACTGAGAGATTATTATCAAAGAAAATGAGGCCACCTGTGATTGGGTGGGGCTGTGGTGATTAGTGAGGCTGCTATAAATAGCAGCCTGTGGGTTTAGCCATTGTGGAGGATTATCTGATCGTTGTGTTTCGTGCCTACTTTGCTGACTTTGACCTTTTGTGTGCTGATTTTTCCCCGCTTTGAAACTAAACCAGAGCAAAGTGTGTTTCATTTTGTGAAAGAAGGACTGTGAATTGCCTAACAGCTGCAAGCTAAGTATCACAGAATTGATAAGGGACTTGTACAAATTACCAGTTTGTTTGGAGAGGAGTGCTCTTTGCTCTACAAAAAGAGGGCTTAGTTTAAGTGAATTTTCATTATAAAGAACATTGTTTTGAATTTTCAAACGTGTGTGTGTCTGAAATTTGTACCTGTGAATTTTTGGGAGGAATCTAACAGAGAGCCCGACAGAACAGCAACCATAGCAGTTGTCCAAAGATTCCCAATCTCCCTTTATTTATTACAGACTTTAGCATTACAGTTCTCAATACACCAGTTAGCCTCGTATCATTCTGTTCTATTCAATACATGATCTGGCCTCACCAATACTAGTTTATAATTCTTCTTAATTATCTGCTTTATCTTGCCAGATATCTTTTGCAAGTAATTTTTGTCTATATTCTTCTGGGTCACTTATGAAATATTTTTAGAAATAGATTTCACTTTCATATATCAGGGCAGCAAGATATAGCAACATGACGACTAGAGTTATGATATGGGTTAAATTTGGAACTGCCTGCAAAAATCTGTTAAGCTTAAGAATTGTGACATGTTTTTATAAATACCTGATGGTCTTCTGCATCCCTGATCAAGGATTGTAAGCCAATATAATATATGTTGGAGAAAATATAAATGTAAAGGGTATATTAATAACAACATCAGCTCTTCCAGGTCTCTGTACTACTTGGTTATGATTCAAGTCAGTGATGAAGGAGATATTTTGGCAGCAAGAGAACACCAAATTTAACTTTGTTTGCTTATTTATTTAAGGCAAGGTTGTAAAACTAGAGGAAAATGTGGGTATATAATTAGACCACCAGAGTTGTAAATTAAAAACCAGGAAGAGTCAGAATAAGTGGTTAGGGGCAATATAAAAACAAAATTGAATTTATTGAAATTCAGGTAAATACAGTTAATAGGATCATTTCCTGTTGTCCCTATCTTTCATATTCAATTTTTATAATTTCATGTCTCATGTAAGAATTTTATTTACAAAGTCACTCACTATGCCAAGCCTGAACAACAGAAAAAGGAAATTTTATCAAGAAAATGCCTTCCCATTCAACTTAATATAGCACAAACAACACAAGCCTTAAAAGGGATAATACTGCCATACATAAAAAAACATCTCAGAAACACTGATAGACTATTATAACTGCATTGCATCAGCATAGCACACAAGCCACTTAAAGCCCCCCAGAACATCCTAAGTAAATCCAAAGAACTACTGGTAGCAGCCTCAGAAGGAAAAAAAAACAGGAGCCATCCACAACATACAGTATAAAGATTGCAACAGCCCATGTAGAACTAACAGGCAGAAAACTCGCAGAATACATCCATGAACATCAACTGGCACTCAGAAGACATAATGACAACTCTTTAATCCCACAACATATAAACAGGCTTAACCATAATTTCAACTGTGACCATCCTACACTGAGCCAAGTTTAAAAATGCTGGAGAATTCCTGGAAGCCAGGCACTGTAATTGGCCATCAGTAGACATATTGGCATAAACAACACAGTGCAAAAAAGACCCAAACACCTCTCCACCAGCAGTCAACACTCAGGTGAATGTAAGCCAACATGGTTATGACCTATAAAGCCCTTCATGGCACCGGGCCAGATTATCTCAGGGACCGCCGTCTGACGCACGAATCCCAGCGACCAGTTAGGTCCCACAGAGTTGGCCTTCTCTGGGTCCCGTCAACTAAACAATGTCGTTTGGCAGGACCCAGGGGAAGAGCCTTCTCTGTGGCGGCCCCGGCCCTCTGGAACCAACTCCCCCCAGAGATTAGAATAGCCCCCACCCTCCTTGCCTTTCGTAAGCTCCTCAAAACCCACCTCTGCCGTCAGGCATGGGGGAACTGAGATATTCTTTCCCCCTAGGCCTCTACAATTTATGCATGGTATGTTTGTATGTATGATTGGTTTTATAACAAGGGTTTTTAGCTGTTTTACTATTGGATTTCTACATGCTGTTTTTATCACTGTTGTTAGCTGCCCCAAGTCCAAGGAGAGGGGCGGCATACAAATCCAATAAATAAATAAATAAAATAAAATAACATCAGATCAAAAATCAATACCCCAATCAAGAACTAGTACTTTTTTCATAATTGCCAATGATCATTGTCTGAGACAGTCATTAAAAGAAGAACCGCCTGCACGTAGTATCCAGTCATAAACATTTCCAGAGTAATTTAAAGCTCAATAACAGATTGTGCCTATCCTCTGGTTTAGAATTAAAAACAAACATTAAAAAATAGCTATCTGGAATTTTTAACAGCGATCCGTAAATTTTTAATTGAGCTGGAATATCTTCCTTTTATGGCTTCCTGTGATAATCCCCACTCGGTTAAAGACCTTGGTATACTAGTAACAAAAGATTTAAGTGTCAAAGCCCACTGCAACAATATAGCCAAGAAGGCTTCAAGAGTTGTAAACCTAATCCTACGTAGCTTCTGCTCTGGCAATCTCACACTACTTACCAGAGCTTACAAAACTTTTGCCAGACCCATCCTCAAATACAGCTCATCTGTTTGGAACCCATATCGCATCTCAGACATTAACACCCTTGAAAATATCCAAAGATACTTCACCAGAAGAGCCCTTCACTCCTCCACTCGAAATAGAATACCCTATGAGACTAGACTTTCAATCCTGGGCCTAGAAAGTTTAGAACTAAGACGCCTTAAACAAGATCTAAGTATTGCCCACAAGATCATATGCTGCAACGTCCTACCTGTCGGCGACTACTTCAGCTTCAACCACAACAACACAAGAGCACACAACAGATTTAAACTTTATATTAACCGCTCCAAACTTGACTGTAAAAAATATGACTTCAGTAAACGAGTTGTCGAAGCGTAGAACTCATTACTGGACTTCATAGTGACATCCCCAAACCCCCAACGCTTTACCCTTAGATTATCTACAGTTGACCTATCCAGATTCCTAAGAGGTCAGTAAGGGGCGAGTACAAGTGCACTAGAGTGCCTTACGTCCCCTGTACTATTGCTCTCCTATATCTCCTATACCTTTCTTCTATTCCTATATCTTTCCTTCTATTCTTTCATTGATATGTTCTATTACTATACCTTCATTTCTATTATTTCATAGATATATTTTACTATGAGTATCTCCTCTATAACCTTCATCATGTATTTTACTATGTGTATATAGATATATACCCACTGAAACCCTCATTGTATATTGGACAAAATAAATAAATAAAAATAAATAAATAAATAAAATAAGTAAATTTAAATGGCTAAAAGAGTGAGAAATGCTGAATTTGCTTTGATTTCTTATGTGACAGGATGATGCAGGAACTGCTAGATGAGCACTGAGGAGAGGCAACTCCTTCTCAAGAGGACTGTTTTTAAGTCCATTATGTGATCTACTGTTTTATTAAGGATTATGTTGCGCAACACTTTTGGGTTTTTGCATATTAGAAATACCGGGCTCTAGCTACAGCAAATATTTTAGTTTTAAACTTCCTGGAGTTTGTTGTCTGTTTACAGTGCTTAGAGTTTAACAGAAGTCATTGCCCTTCTAAAATATCAACCCAAGAGTTCATTCATTTTCAATATCTGCTGATGCTGTCATGACATAAATTTGGTTCCATCAGAGAAAGATCAGAGGTTATATAGTTTCAAACTACAGGCCATGGGTGTCAAGTTCTTTCAGACAGTCTCTCCAATCTATAAAGTTGTAACAATAGGATTGTTTGATGGTAGTTAGTTCTCTCAAAAATATATTCTCAAGTGGTTTCTAATTGTTGCAGTGGTTTCCAATGGTTTTCCTTTGAAAAGGAAAAACAATCCAGTTGAAATCCTATTTTGGAATGTCTTGTTCTTGCTTTTCCAGCTGTTCATATGATTAATAACATTTCCATATGGAAAAATAACCTTTTAAATAAACCCTATTTTTAGGGTTTCAGCTTTTATAGGAAAAGCTGAAGCAATAAATGTAATTGGATTTTTTAAAAATACAGCCTTTAATTATTTGGCACAGAAAATATAGTTGTTGTTGTTTTTTAAAAAAACTCTGCAATTGTTTTTAGAAAATATATATCTAATGGACCAAAATGCACTTTTAGGATCTTTTCACCTTGCTAATCTCAGATATATTAAGATATAACTTCCAAAATTCATAAGATGTTAGCTGAACACTTTGGGAGTCCTAGACTTAACATCTGGAGAATGCTGTATTGGAGAAAAATAGATGCATGTGTATATCTTGCCTCTGTGGGTTTTTTTTTAAATTAAAATAACATTAACAAATTGTAGTTTTGTTGCATCTTTTTAGGATGCAATCATAAGAATGCTTACTCTGAGTAACTTCTGACTTCAAATTAGCTAAAGGAGAAATGGGCAGAAAGCATTTGATAATGTAAACTGGCAATACCTAATAGAACTAATTAAAGAATTAAAATTAGGCAACAAATTTGAAAATGTCATCAGAAATATATATACTACCCAATCGGCTAGAGCAATAATAAATAGCGACATGACAAAACTAATTCCTATAGAAAAAGGAGTATGCCAAGGTTGCCCAATGTCACATCTTCTATTTATACTAACACAAAAAGTATTACTAAACAAAATACGATATAATAAAGAAATAAAAGGAATTAAAATAAAAGACGAAGAATATAAACTGCAGGCATATGCAGATGATATAGTCTTTTTTGTGTGTGCATGCTTTTTCACCCTCTGTGCATGTGCAAACATTATGTGCAGAATGCTTTGTGCATGCTCAGAGTGTTAAAAAAGGAAAATGGTGGTGTCCGGGCAGTGGGCGGAGCCTCTCGCTGCCGCCACTACTGGTTCTCTGAACCACTGCCGCTATCAGTATGCCTGAACAAGGCCAAACTGGTAGCATTTCACCCCTGATATAGACTAGCGGTAGGTTGCTCCCAGTTCAGCCCTGTTCTAAGAACCGATAGTGCCGGCCACGGGAAACTCCGCCCACCCACACAGGACGTGCATGCGCACATGGGAACTGTTTTAGAACCCACTACTGATATAGATGGTGTCATTGGTTCCAACAATATCTCAGTTAAATAACAAATAATTTACCGCATCCCTTTTTTAGTGATTAAAAAACAGATTTTATCTCTCCTAATAATGCTCATAACATTTCAGAATATAAGGATTATTTAAATGGTGCCCTTTCAAATACACACCAGAAACAATGTTGAATCTATTTCCATTGCGTTTATGAAATCATTTATGTGGCTTTTTATGTGCACAGAGATCTACATAAATACTCAAGGTTACAGAATGTTGAATTTGGCTCAGCTATAGTGTAGTGTTAGCAATAGCTGCATTTGTTGGTTTGGCATGCGAAAGGTGTTCAGTTGTGCATACGTGATATAAGCTTTTGCCAATTTACATGTCATTGCATTGCCATTTCCTTTGGCTGGCTATCAGCTGTAGTGGCATGGCACTATAAATCAGATCAGATTTCATTATACATTTCCTTAAATCAGATAGATTTTGTTTTAAATACAAACTCAAATACAGGTTGTTGGGGTCTGGATGGGTGTCAACAGACTCAAACTCAACCCTGATAAGATGGAGTGGCTGTGGGTTTTGCCTCCCAAGGACAATTCCATCTGTCTGTCCATTACCCTGGGGGGGGAACATTGACCCCCTCAGAGAGGGTCTGCAACTTGGGCATCCTCCTCGATCCACAGCTCACATTGGAGAAACATCTTTCAGCTGTGGCAAGGGGGACATTTGCCCAGGTTCGCCTGGTGCACCAGTTGCGGCCCTATTTGAACCGGGACTCACTGCTCACAGTCACTCATGCCCTCATCACCTCGAGGCTTGACTACTGTAACGCTCTCTACATGGGGCTACCTTTAAAAAGTGTTTGGAAACTTCAGATTGTGCAGAATGCAGCTGCAAGAGCAATCATAAGCTTCCCAACACTCCACAGTCTGCATTGGTTGCCGATCAGTTTCCGGTCACAATTCAAAGTGTTGTTTATGACCTATAAAGTCCTTCATGGCATCGGACCAGAATATATCCGGGTCCGCCTTCTGTCGCACAAATCCCACAAACCGGTTAGGTCCCACAGAGTTGGTTTTCTTCAGGTCCTGTCAACTAAACAATGTCGTCTGCCGGGTCCCAGGGGAAAAGCCTTCTCTGTGGTGGCCCTAACCCTCTGGAACCAACTCCCCCCGGAGATCAGAATTGCCCCCACCCTCCTTGCCTTTCGTAAGATCCTCAAAACCCACCTATGTCATCAGGCTTGGGGGAACTGAACTACCCTTTTCCCCCTAGGCCTATACAATTTATGCATGGTTTGTTTGTGTGTATGTTTAGTTTTAATAAGGGTTTTTTAAAATTACTTTAAGCATTAGATTTATTACATACTGTTTATTACTGTTGTTAGCCGCCCCGAGTCTACGGAGAGGGGCGGCATACAAATCAAATAAATAAGTAAGTAAGTAAGTAGGTAAGTAAGTAGGTAAGTAAGTAAGTAAGTAAGTAAATAAATAAATAAATAAATAAATTTACCCAACTCTTATTTAGAATAAATATGTGAAACCCAAAGCTTTCATCCTTTTGCCTCGAGTATTCTATGCCTATCATGTTTCTGTATTTAAAGATCTTATAGTATTTGATTAATTTTTATGGCCTTCATCAAAATAAATTAGCTTGATGTACAGTGGTACCTCTACTTACGAACTTAATTCATTCCATGACCAGGTTCTTAAGTAGAAAAGTTTGTAAGAAGAAGCAATTTTTCCCATAGGAATCAATGTAAAAGCAAATAATGCGTGCTATTGGGGAAACCACAGGGAGGGTGGAGGCCTTGTTTTCTCCAAGGAGATTCCTAGAGAGGCCCCACAAAGGCTTCTCCCCACCTTTTCCACCCGTTTCCTCCCAGGAGATTCCTAGAGTGGCCCCATGGAGGCTTCTCCCTCGCCTTTTCCGGTTACAGTTTCAGAGGCTCAGGTTTGTAAGTGGAAAATGGTTCTTGAGAAGAGGCAAAAAAATCTTGAACACCCAGTTCTTATCTAGAAAGGTTCGTAAGTAGAGGCGTTCTTAGGTAGAGGTACCACTGTGCTTTGTTGGTGCCCCAAAGTTTTGGGCACCAGGGATCAATTTTGTGGAGAGAGGTTTTTCTACAAACCAGAGGGTTTCACGTTCTGCTTGCATCCCTGGATGAGGTTTCGCTTGTTTGCACGGCCCAGTTTCTGGCATGCAATGGACCAGTGCTGGTCCGCAGATTCCCAGATTGGGAACCCCTGTTCTAAGATACATAAAATCACCACAATTCCTAATAAATGAATAAAATAATCTCATGCATACAGAGATGGAGGGGAAAAATAGAGAATTATTTATTTACTTTACTTACTTACTTACTTACTTACTTACTTACTTACTTACTTACTTACTTACTTACTTACTTGATTTGTATGCTGCCCCTCTCCGTAGACTCGGGGCGGCTAACAACAGCAAAAAGACAATATGAACAAATCTAATACTAAAAGTAATGTAACAAAAAATACCCAGTTTAAGAAACCAATCATACAGACATACCATGCATAAATTTTATAAGCCTAGCCTGACGACAGAGGTGGGTTTTAAGGAGCTTACGAAAGGTAAGCAGGGTGGGGGCAACTCTGATCTCTGGGGGGAGTTGGTTCCAGAGGGTCGGGGCCACCACAGAGAAGGCTCTTCCCCTGGGTCCCGCCAAACGACATTGTTTAGTCGACGGGACTCGGAGAAGGCCAACTCTGTGGGACCTAACTGGTCGCTGGGATTCGTGCGGCAGAAGACGGTTCCGGAGATATTCTAGTCTGATGCCATGAAGGGCTTTATAGGTCAGAACCAACACTTTGAATTGTGACCGGAAACCGATCGGCAACCAATGCAGACTGCGGAGTGTTGGTGTGACATGGGCATATTTAGGAAGGCCCATGATAGCTCTCGCAGCTGCATTCTGCACGATCTGGAGTTTCCGAACACTTTTCAAAGGTAGCCCCATGTAGAGAGCGTTACAGTAGTCGAGCCTTGAGATGATGAGGGCATCAGTGACTGTGAGCAGTGAGTCCCGGTCCAAGTAGGGCCGCAACTGGTGCACCAGGCAGACCTGGGCAAACGCTCCCCTCGCCACAGCTGAAAGATGTTTCTCTAATGTGAGCTGTGGATCGAGGAGGACAACCAAGTTGCGGACCCTCTCTGAGGGGGTTAATGATTCCCCCCCCCCAGGGTAATGGACGGACAGATGGAATTGTCCTTGGGAGGCAAAACCCACAGCCACTCCGTCTTATCAGGGTTGAGTTTGAGTCTGTTGGCACCTTATATCCTATATTCAGGGGAAACTCCAAGAAGAGAAAAGGTAGAAAAATATCTTTAAAAAAACATAAAAGGAGGAAACATTTGAACAATAACACAGTAGAATAAAATGTTGACAAGCCTGAGAGAAGGGGAAAACTGACAATCAAATTGAAGAAGAAATAGTATGGCATGATATTGGAAAACAGGAGAAAAAATTATAGATGTAGCATGTAGTAGAATGATTAGGAAAAATAAAAACCGTGAAACATAGTGACTAGAATAAAAGGCAGAAGAGCTGTGCACAGATAGAAACTGGAAACAATCATTACATAATACTGATTTTGGAGTTAAAGGGAAAGATGAATAATGGAAATAAGTGGGTAGAACACAGAGTATGAAAATTCCATATTGTGGCATTTTATTCAAGGCCCACTTGTATATTCATGACATGTGCATAAAAATTCAAATAATTACCTTCTGGTGGATGGTTGCATTTACATATTGACATTACGCACCTGGCATTCTGTTTTTCACTGTTTCAGTAACTACGATCCAACATGGGTGCACACTGGTTAGCATGTGGGTGTACATTACAGAGACAGAGTTGTAGTTCTTCAAATTAGCATGAAGGGCTATGAGCATACATTAGTTTTATCCTGAATATAATGGTTCCCAAGAAAACCTTTGGGGAATTTAAAATGAAATTTTGTTGCTGAATAGAGACTGTAAGATGTAAATAATTACAGTAAGTCCTTGCAGTGAAAGTCCTAAAAAAGAAATTATTAAAGGCAATTATTTTTTTTTAAACATATTTTATACTACTAGTTTTATGTCCATTTCCAATGTGGAATATAGAATCTGAGTCATCTATATAACCATCTATATAAAAAGTGTGCCAAGTTATTTCAAGACCGTTGCCCCCTTGCTTGGTAAGGAGACTCATTTCACTATTCTTGTTCTTAATTCCACTCTACTCAGAGAGTCTTGGGTTCATGCCCCATCATCTCACTACTTTGGCTGTTTTGATGGTACCTGTATTTATTTATTCAATTTTTTATGCCACCCTTCTCCTTAGACTCAGGGCGGCTTACAACATGTTAGCAATAGCACTTTTTAACAGAGCCAGCCTATTGCCCCCACAATCCATGTCCTCATTTTACCCACCTCGGAAGGATGGAAGGCTGAGTCAACCTTGAGCTGGTGATGAGATTTGAACTGCCTCTTTGTGGCACCATCTCAAATACTAGGATACTGCTATCATGCCTCCCTCCCCAGTTCTTTTCTCTAGACCAGCTATGCCCAATTCCTGCAACTGTTCTTAATATGTTTCCATTTTCAGGCCTTTAATCATCTTAGTTGCTCTTCTTTGCACTTTTTTTTTTCAAAGCCTCAACAACTTTTTTGTAACGTGGTGACCAAGTTTAAAAATGAAACATCTCCCCCTTGCCCATGTTGTTTTGGTGTTATATTGATTGTGTGCTTGTTTTTTAATATTCTGGGGTTGTTTTTAATGAATTTTTTAGCTTAACATTGTAATTGGATTGGTGGGTATTGGATTTGTTATTATGTATTGTTTTTACTTTGTTGTGAGCCGCCCTGAGTTTGCGGAGAGGGGCGGCATATAAATCCAATAAATCTAATCTAATCTAATCTAAAATAGATGAGGAGAACAAAATAGAAGTATGAAGATGATTTTTAAATGTTGAAAGACTGGCTCTAATTTTTCTTTCTTCTTTTCAGGTGAGCAAGAACCAGCAATCAGTAGTGATTCAGATATTTCATTGATTATGGCGATGGAGGTTGGACTCTCTGATGTGGAGCTTTCCACCGATCCAGACTGCGAAGAGGTGAAATCCTGAAAAAAAGGAAACAATCGACACATCCTTCTACTAAACTAACAGGCAGTAGCAGGAAGGAGAGATCAGTTGTGGTACACACGATTATCCATGTACATATGTGCACCTATGTAAGATTTGGGTCAGTAGTACATACACGAATACCCATATACACATGTGCACATATGTAACTTGAAAGGCATCCGGAACATTGTGCGAACTCCAGTTAATTCCATTCTGGGATGGTCATGAAAAGCAATAGTCACAGATGTGTCTGTCTGGATGCAGTTTCATTATCTATTACATTTGTTCATTTCATTGAAAATGGAAGTTGAAAATGTATTGTTCCAATCCACGTGCCAGAAGAATATGCCCTTGGTTGGTGGCTTAGAACCATATAACTGAAATGAAGTCCTCTCCTGCCCCCTGCCCCCACACCTTTTTTTAAAAGAAAGAAAGAAAGGGGATACCATAAGAGGATTATAGCTGACATTGATGGACAGTATTTTTCTTTCTTCTCGATAACCCAAGCTTATTCAAGTATTCAGTTTAGAGATCTGAACATTATGGTGGGTCACAAAAATGTATGAATGCCAGGTGTTTTCTACATGAAGAAAGCATGTCTTCAGGAAGAAATGGTGCTTCCAACTTTGACTTGATATGAAGACTCTTTTTATTAAGATATTATCGACCCTTGGAGATCTGTGCTTCCAGGGTTTTTTTCCCAGACAAGAGAACAAAGACTGGTTTGATTGAGGTTGGCAAATTGCTATTTCATCCTGCTGGGTCCCACTCTGAGCTTTAGGACGTTGATGTATAACTTCTGAGCGAGAGAAGAAGCGTGAAGACAACAATCGGGATGAAATTAAAGGTCAACCAATATATGTGGCCCTTTGTACCACTATATACTCTTCCTGCCTTAATGGCTTTCATAGTGATTGATTTGAAAGTAGCTTTAATTAAAAAAAAAAAGCTTTCCCAAGAATTTCTGACCTATGAATGAGTGGAATGTATTGATATTATTTGCGGTTAGATGGAAAGAAAATAATAATGTTGGTAGGAAGGCACCAGGGGTATGGTAGTTTAGGGTAGTTATCAATGGACTGTGATTGTTTATCATGCAAGGTGTATCTTGAAAATCACTTTATCCTTCAAAAAACATTATTAGTTGCTCTTGATTTTACAAATGACAGTTTACCAAGTTTCCAAGGAATATTTCAAGGATTGTGGAAAAAGGATACTCAGACACAGTCTCATCTCTATTTAACTACATCTCAACATGTTTGGTTAAATAACCAGTAATCCAATTCAGGGAGATCCTTTCATTCCTAGACAAGAGTAAAATTATAGTAAGAACAGACTGCTTTTCTAAATACCCCTTAATCAAACTGATTGTACCACATTTAAATTCACCTTAAAATTATTCAGAAATTCTCAGGCATTTTTATTATGATGTGTGAAAATATGCTACAAACACCTTTTATTGTTGTTTATGGTCCACATGTGGAATATATAGGCTAAACCTGGATAACTTTAGAAGTAAATCAAAAGGTGATTATTTGTAATCTTATTTCTGAATCACAATTTAAAGCTGAAACAATTTAAAGCTGAAATCAAAGCCAAATACACTAAAGAGCTGTGTGTTTTCCCTAACTAATTTATGTTGAAAGTAAGTGCCATTAGCTGCTGGAATTTAGGTGATCTTGTTTTATGCTGTCGCTTAATGGGGTGTGCTATTTATGCAGAAGAGCAATTTGTATTTTAATCAAAGTACCTAAGAAGGACTTTTCATCCTTATTTTATGTCACAAAAGGTTAAGCTAATACTTCTGACAATAAAAATAGTAATTTCAGTCACAGTAGATAAATAGAGGTAAAAGAGTCACTTGTACTTATAAACTGAATAGACACATAATTGATTTTCTTCCTGTAGTAGAATAGCGCTATAAAATTCATCCATAGATGAGGAAAAAGTAGATCTTGATCTACTTAATGGATCCTGAGTAACTGGCTATAGATCAGTAACTACCCCTAATACTTGTATAATGATAGTAGCCACAAAAGGCCCACCCCACCTTAAATTGCCATTTGATCAAACTATTGTTTCTTTATCAAAAGACACTTCATTGCAACCTGGTCCAATAGTTGAGCTTTTTTTCCTCTTAGGCTTCTAAATCTCAATGTCTGACTTCTGTCTCAACCTCCAGTTGGTAAATCCAAAGGTTAAAAAAAATGGTAGTAATAAATCCTTGAAAACAAGAGATTTGCTAATTTCTGAAATTAGCCCATGTAGTGTCTTGTTACTCTTCTTATATTCTGTCCTCCCCCCCCCTCAGCTGTTAGTTTTCCTAATTTGCTAGTCTGTGAGGAAAGTGAACCATGAAATAATTGCCAAGCTTTGTAGTCAGCACAATTTATCATGTTCCACAAAAATTGAAATGTTTAAGTGCAGATGTCACCATGAATGCCATTTCTTCATATCCCAGAATACTTTTGGATTCCAGCATGTTTTGCTAAATGCCACCTTGGACAGTGCTAAGCACTGGCATTCAATCCCAAAGTGGAAAACATTGAAGATACCATCTGCTTCTTTCTTTCTTTCTTTCTTTCTTTCTTTCTTTCTTTCTTTCCTTCCTCCCTCCCTCCCTCCCTCCCTCCTCCTCTTCCTTCCTTCCTTCCTTCCTTCCTTCCTTTCTTGGATGAAAACATCTTATGAAATCTAATTTTGGTCCTGTGAATAGTGCAAGTAGAAAGTTAGTGTACCTGGGAAAGACAGTTATTTACGTTGTATCAAAGATTGTTGTTGCATCTGATTTATTATACCGTAAGTACTGAAACTGCAATGCAGAAAGCAGATTGTTCTTTTTAAGATCATTACCTTCAACAAAAGATTAGATTAGATTTATTGGATTTATATGCCGCCCCTCTTCGCAGACTCGGGGCGGCTCACAACAATGGTGAAGAACAATACATAGTAACAAATTTAATATTTAAGAATCTACATTACAGTTTTAGATTAAAAAGTCCAAAAAAGAAACCCCAATATATATATTTAAAAACACACACAATCGAATCATACACAAAGACTACATGGGCAAGGGGGAGATGTTTCAATTCCCCCATGCCTGAAGGCAGAGGTGGGTTTTAAGAAGTTTACGAAAGGCAAGGAGGGTGGGGGCAATCCTAATCTCTGGGGGGAGCTGGTTCCAGAGGGTCGGAGCCACCACAGAGAAGGCTCTTCCCTTGGGTCCCGCCAGATGACATTGTTTAGTCGACGGGACCCGGAGAAGGCCAACTCTGTGGGACCTAACCGGTCGCTGGGATTCGTGCGGCAGAAGGCGGTCTCGCAGATGACTCAGAAAGATCAGCCTGCCCCATCTCCATAAAGTTTAATGAGGAATGTTGCCCAAATTGATGTAGTTCCATTTGACTCTGAATTAACAAAGGAACTAGAAATATTAGTTTATTGCTATTTCATTCAAATTGGGGAAGATTAAACCCTCTTCTATTAATACAAAAAGAATCTTAGTATAACTTGTGCTGCCATATATTGTTAAATCTTCCTATGACAACTTACCTGTCTGATTATAAGGATGTAGTTGCTTTAATATTGGAAGAGGCTACTCATTTTTCCAGTATATTCTTGTCTAAAAATATAAGGCACCCCTTGTCTTCAGTTCAATTCATTTCCATAACATGTGAGATACTGCATTAATTACCAGGGGCAAAAGATAGTCTGAATCTTGTAGGGCCAACTTTCTTTACTACAAATGCATGTCCAGTTTTATGTTACCTACAGTGTTTCAGTAAGACACAGTAAACATGCCAATTTTGCTGTTCTTGGTTGCTGACATGTTAAACCATGTTGTCCATCTGTATGCAGCCCATTTGCAAAGTTGGGTTATGATGGTCAAAAGTAATATTTAGCTTGTAAACTGCCCCTAGACCTGCCTGTGTTTCTCCTGTCCCACTCCAACAATTTCCTTGTTATTTGAGGGTAAGCAACACCAATGACATATTATTTTAAGCAGTAAAAGCCATTATGGCCGATATACTAGTGGTAGGTAAGTGGTCAACGAATAGCACGTGTAATTTTGCACTGATAGTTTTTCTTTTCCAAAATACAAAAAAGGGAAAGTATTTAATACTGTAAGGAAGCCAATTTGGTGTAGTGGGTTTAAGGCATCAGCCAAGAGACTCTGAGTTCTAGTTCTAAAGGACAAAGCCCTCTGACCTTGGACTAGTCAGTTTCTCTCAGTCCTGAGAAGGAGGTTATGGCAAAGCACCTATGAAAATCTTTGCTAGGAAAACTGCAGGGACATATCCAGGCAGGGTCCAAGAATTGGGCAGGAATGAGAATGAAATAAAGTACAGTGATACCTCGTCTTACAAACGCCTCGTCATACAAACTTTTCGAGATACAAACCCGGGGTTTAAGATTTTTTTGCCTCTTCTTACAAACTATTTTCACCTTACAAACCCACCACCGCTGCTGGGATGCCCTGCCTCCGGACTTCCGTTGCCAGCAAAGCACCTGTTTTTGTGCTGCTGGGATTCCCCTGAGGCTCCCCTCCATGGGAAACCTCATCTCCAGACTTCCGTGTTTTTGTGATGCTGTGATTTCACTGATGCTCCCTTCGCTGGGAAACCCCACATCCGGACTTCTATTGCCAGCGAAGCGCTCATTTTTGCAATGCTGGGATTCCCGTACTGGGATTCCCCTGCAGCATCACAAAAACACAGAGGTCCGGAGGTGGGGTTTCCCATGGATGGGAGCCTCAGGGGAATCCCAGCAGCGCAAAAATGGGCACTTCAGCTGGCAAAAGGGGTGAATTTTGGGCTTGCACGCATTAATCCCTTTTCCATTGATTCCTATGGGAAACATTGTTTCGTCTTACAAACATTTCACCTTAAGAACCTCATCCCGGAACCAATTAAGTTTGTAAGACAAGGTATCACTGTATATGTAATTAGGAAATATTGATATTGTGCTCTACTTTAGGAACATGTCTTCTCCATGTGTTATTAATTTAGATTAACAATGTTCAATTAAGGACATTCCTTATGATTTGGAATTTATTTCTTTGAACTAAAGAAATCAGTAATTAGGGTAATTTATTTATTGGCTGTCCAAGAATGTGTTTAGTGCCAAAAGTGATCTAATGTGCTTTGTGATCTAAAGCTACGGAGCGTTTTTGGATTTATTACTAATCTTCCAACTTACTGAAGATGTCTTACCTAACAATTGATATTAAAAGCAATAGAATAACTTAGAAAATCAGGCAACCTATATTAAGGATCTGATAAAATTGCAAAGATAGCTCACTGAGTAACGGTCCTCAGTCTGACTAGAGTCGGTTTAGAGTTATGGCGAGATAATCTGCCCCATCCAACTGAATAGCATAAGTGTAGGGAGAGAGTGAAAGGGATATTAGAAGCTAATGGCTTTCTGCTCTGAAATGCCTTAAGTCTACAGATTGTTTAAACCCCGCCAACTGTTGAACAGAATGCAACTTGATGGGTTCCAGGGCGCTGTCTTTCTACTTCCAAATAATCGCTTCTGCCACCCAGAGTTTTGAGAAATAATTATTATACTGTAGTGAAATGAGCTAAATGTGGGTTGCATGTTGATGGTCAACCATGAGATAATAGTAGCAACATGTTGGAAGGCATAGAAACATAGAAGTCTGACAGCAGAAAAAGACCTCATGGTCCATCTAGTCTGCCCTTATACTATTTTCTGTATTTTATCTTAGGATGGATATATGTTTATCCCAGGCATGTTTAAATTCAGTTACTGTGGATTTATCTACCACGCCTGCTGGAAGTTTGTTCCAAGGATCTACTACTCTTTCAGTAAAATAATATTTTCTCATGTTGCTTTTGATCTTTCCCCCAACTAACTTCAGATTGTGTCCCCTTGTTCTTGTGTTCACTTTCCTATTAAAAACACTTCTCTCTTGGACCTTATTTAACCCTTTAATATATTTAAATGTTTCGATCATGTCCCCCCTTTTCCTTCTGTCCTCCAGATTATACAGATTGAGTTCATTAAGTCTTTCCTGATACGTTTTATGCTTAAGACCTTCCACCATTCTTGTAGCCCGTCTTTGGACCCGTTCAATTTTGTCAATATCTTTTTGTAGGTGAGGTCTCCAGAACTGAACACAGTATTCCAAATGTGGTCTCAGATCTACAAGTATTCGGAATGACCATGCTGTCCTCAAGTGGCACTATAACATTAAAATAAAACCTGCCCATCATCAGCTCTCCAACATTCAGCTATTGCACAGTAAATGCAGGAGGGGAAACCTATCTATTGTCAGCGCCCCAAACAGCATTAGAAATAAATCAGATTCCAGTCCAATTCTCTCACTCAAGGTACGATTTATTATCAGAGCCATATTGGTCACGCAAATGCCATTGTGATACTAACTTCCTTCCAGTATCCCACCTAGGTCAAGGTTCATTCCACATCCCCACACCCACAAGTCCATCACGAGGACCAGTCCAAGTGCAGGGATTCCACCAACTTCCCCCTTTTCAATTCAATTCAATTCAATTTATTAGATTTGTAGACTCGGGGCTGCTCACAACAATGATAAAAACAATATTATAGTGAAACAAATCTAATATTAAAAAGAAATATATAAAACCCTATCATATTAAAAACCAGACAACACATACATACCAAATATAAAATATAAAGAGCCTGGGGGAAAGGTGTCTCAAATCCCCCATGCCTGGCAGTATAGGTGGGTCTTGAGTAGCTTACGAAAGACAAGGAGGGTGGGAGCAGTTCTAATCTCCATGGGGAGTTAATTCCAGAGGTCCAGGGCCACCACAGAGAAGGCTCTTCCCCTGGGGCCCGCCAGACGACATTGTTTAGTCGACGGGACCCTGAGAAGGCCAACTCTGTGGGACCTTATCGGTCGCTGGGATTCGTACAGTAGCAGGCGGTTCCGGAGGTACTCTGGTCCAATGCCATGTAGGGCTTTAAAGGTCGTAACCAACATTTTGAATTATGACCGGAAACTGATCGGCAGCCAATGCAGGCCACAGGGTGTTGTAGAAACGTGGGCAAATCTAGGAAGCCTCACAATGGCTCTCGCGGCCGCGTTCTGCACTTTTCTTCAATTGATGCAGAACAAAAGATGACCTTGGGCTCTAAGGAAGGAATTTGTTGTGGCTAGTAACTTTCCCTCTCATTAAACTACCCCTCCCAATTCCCCTAATACTGTGCTACTGTGGCAGGCCAAAGTCTCTAATTCCACATGATGGCTTCGGACTGACATCTATAATGTAGAGAGCAAAGTCGTTTGCTAGTTGTGTTGCTATATATATATATATAGCTGGTTTTGTGAAAATGTATGCAGTGTTACATTGGATGATCTATTTCATCGAATTTAATAATGCAGAGCAGCCTTTGCCGATGGGCAATTCTAATAACTTTATTAGTGTTAAGAACAGACTTTCTTGAGCTTGTTTAAGCTTCCAGTAATATTTAAAAAAACTTTTTTCTGTTATTGCTTACTGTGTAGGGAGAGTAGCTCCATTTTACGTTTGCACAGTACACAGTCTGTGAAAAACCAAGATACGATTTTTTGGGTAGTCCTTTGAGAAATCATGCCCCACAAACTACTTCTAGCAGGCCATCAACACAAACTGTGTCATGATCATTAGATGCAGTTTTTTTTCACCTCGAGTGTATTTTTGCCAAGACATTTATGGAATCAAGCTCAAAGCAATGCCTTGAACGTAGTACAAGTTACAGACAGCTGGAGGAGAAACCATGTTTCTGAATGTGCTTCCATTGGCAACCAGATGGATCAATAATAAAGGAAAACATAATTCAAGCCAAGCTTCTCCAGTCTTGACAACTTTAAGACTTGTGGACTTCAACTCCCAGAATTCTGGGAGTTGAAATCCACAGGTCTTAATGCTGCCAAGGTTGGAGAACCCTGGTTCAGAAGACAGAATATGCATAGACACGAAGAAACACCAGATATAAAGACCCTCTCTATTTTACTGACAGAGATGTAGTTCTGTATCCACCGAAACCTTCCCCAAGTATCCATATGGCGTACTGGATTTTTGAGAAAGCTTTAATACATTTTTAAAAGTGTTTGTTATAAACAGGGCATAGAATATGAGCAAACAGCAAAAAAGATTGAGCTGTAATAAACTTTGGGGGGCGGGGTTCTTTTTAACTGAAGCAATTGATCCATAATAATAAATAATAATATAAGATACTTTAGTATGTAGGTCTCTGCATAGCAGATTGTGTTTGCTAACAGCTGCATAGCAGAGGAAAGCCCTCTGCTGTAAAAATCCCAGGTTTTAGAACTTCCCTCTTAATATATTTGTTGCTTTAGTAGTTGGAAATTTATCTCACCAATAAAAATGCTTAATCATCCACAAGTGGGATTGAGGACTGAGAGGGATGTCCATTATTATTATTGTTTTAAATGAAAAAAAGTTGTATTGAACATACTAAAAGGTATCCTTAAAATCTCATATTTATAGCGTATCATCAAATAATTTTTGGGAGTGTCCCCTTACAAGAATGTATATGAGGAAGACTACAAAAAGAAAAGGAAATTGAACATTTTCTTCCTGTTTGCTTCTTTTGTATCTTGTTTGTTTGTTTGTTTATTTTGAAGGCATCAAATGTTACCCATTTATTTTGCTGCAACGATTTACTGATGTGAAATATCAAAATGTTTTTTACATGTACATAGTATCATTTCTCCTTCCCTTTTTCATGGCTAAGCCACCTGATAAAGGCATTTACCATTTTATAAATAGAACAAAATGTAAAGCAGGAATTAATTTGGTGGGTGGGAAGGGCTGTTATTTTTATAGCAAGATGTTCCTTGTACTTATTAGCATTTTAAAATAATTTTGTACTTGTCAAACTGTACATTCCATCCATTTCTCGAAATATTTTTTATTTAAAGTACTTTATAAACACAAAAAAAATTGATAAAAGTTTCATCAATAAAGACAAAAATATTTGGATTACAGTAATAGCTCCAAAGTTCTCTCCTGTATCATATAGACTACTTGCTATACCAGCAAATGCCAACTTAAAAAAAAAACCTAGAAAAAAAATCCTTTTAAATACTGTAATGGCAACTAAATTATTTCTAATTGCATTTTTTTTTTCAATTTCTGTTTTTTAACAAGAAATTTGCTTCTGTCTGTGGATTTGGAATATTTCCCAATTTATATTTGAATGAGGAGCCTGCTTTGACAGCATTCATCGTGAGTTTTATTCAGGTGTTACTGTTTGCTCTTCAGAATTTTGCTCAGGAAAACCTTTGTTTTTCTGTTTCAAGCTGGAGTCAGCTCTGTCTATACTGATTGCCTGTAAAGCCATAAGGCCATTTCCTCTTTCACTCATCTAACAGTTGTAGCATTAATTCATTGTTTAAAAATTTATAACTGTGCTCTGAAACCAGTTTAAAAATAGAGAGCGGAGGCTACCTGAACACATGAATATGATACTGTAAACCAGAACTCTTCAGAATTTTGGCTTATTAGCAAACAAGCGTATTTACTCCTACGGACGGTGGAAGAAAACAAACTGAAAATTAAAAAGAAGCCGTGATTTGACTTTGAGCTTTCTCTCTGCCTTATTTCAGAGGACAAAACAGAATATCTGATTTGAATTACAGTAGTACCTCTAGATACGAGCTGCTCCACATGCGAGTATTCCAAGTTACGAGCCGAGACACGAGCAAAATTTCTGTTTGACACCCGAGCTCAAATTCGGGATACAAGCCGAGCTTCCACTAGGTGGCGCAAGAATTCCTTGCTTCCAGTTATCTCGACGCGAAAAACAAAGTCTAAAGGCATTCGTTCGAGATGCGAGTTGATTGACATACGAGCTCGGGTCTGGAACGAATTAGACTCGTATGTCGAGGTACCACTGTACATCAAACCTGCTGCTGTGTTACCCATATCTGCCTAGAGCAGTCGTTCTCAACCTTTCTAATGCTGAGACCCCTTAATACAGTTTCTCATGTTATGGTGACCCCCACCATAACTCTAGCGCCAATCCTCACAACAGAGCTTTAAGCTGATTGGCAGGAAGGTCAGAGAGAGACCTCCAATGTAAACACCGGATTGGTCGGATTGTAAAAATATGTTCCAAGGCGCCAGATTAGAAATTTTAGTTCCTAACACCATGGGAAATTTGTTTTTTCCCATGGTCTTGTCTTTTCTCTGTGAGACAGTCATTTGACTCCAAAAGGGGTCTCGACTCCCAAGTGGAGAACCACTGGCCTAGAGCAAGAGTGTCAAAATTGTGATGACATGTCATGTCATGTATCACAACTTTTTTCCTTGACTAAACATTAAGGAAAATTCCTTAACATCCCTAAAACAGGGGTGGGCATGTCCTGTAAAAGACACATCTGATCCTCGGGCCATGGGTTTGACACCCCTGACCTAGAGGAAGAGCTATCCGAACGACCAGGGTCAGTGCTTATGCTGACCAGTTTCTTCATCTGTAGCAAACCCATATTCTGAAGAAATCAGAGGATGGTTAAAATAATCAGAGGAAAGAGTATTGTAATCTCTCCTTGCCATTCCAAACACTTGAGGCAAGCTGGCTTTTCAGTCATGCTACTATTGTGAAATGCTGTGTAAACTGATTGTACTGAACAGAAAAACCTACGGTAATGAAATTGTTAGAACAGACTGCTTGTTTTGGGGGAGTTGTTTAGTTTTTGTTTTCATGTGCTTTGTTTTTGTTGAGTAAGACTCCTCTAAAAACATACTAATCTTTTAAGTTTTAGCTATTCTGTGTTTTTTTCTCCCTTCCTGGTTTGACAGAGGAAAACAATCCAGCATGGTAACCTACAGCCTAGTCTTCAACTTGATTAGCAAAATAGAGAGGAAGATGGAAATAATCATGACCGCCCATTGATATTTGCATAGGCAAAGGCTTTCTTTATAAACCAATCTTTTTTGTTATACTATGTGGAGTGTGTGCGCCTATGCAAAGCCCCAGTGGTTTGTGGAGAATTTGTTTTCCTACAATATTTAGTAAAGTGTTGCAAACATATTTCAGTCACTAGTATATCTCCTGTTACTTTATTTCTATATCTTTTTTTATCGCTCTCACCTTCCTTTCCAATGCACTTTATATCACTTGGAGAATGTGGGAGTCAGACGCTATTACTAAAGGGACTTGCCTAAAATCAAGAGGCGGACACATTGGTCGTTTTTTTTCCCTTTATTGTTGTCCTTTCTGTACTTTTCAGTTGTGACAAGTGACTCAGCGAGGGTCAGGAGAAATATTGGAAAACCATTATTCGGTAGTAAAACATGGCTATTTTTGTTATATAGAGGATTATAATGTAAATATGTGATACTGTGTTATTCTGTATTAGTAAAATATTGCAACTGTAAAAGCTGAAGGATTGTGAATTCTAAGCAATTTTATTGCAAGGATTTTTTAATAAAAAATATCTGAGAAGTGTCATATGTTTTTCTTAACAAATGCATTGGTTGACCCTAGTTTCTTAGAATAGCAAAACTTGAAATCATCTCACATACTATTCTTGGGTGCTACAAATTATAATCTACAAAAATCCATGGAATTTGATGGAATCCATTTAATTGAATTTTCACATTCACTTCTGTTAATATACAGTATTTTGTATAGGGGAGAAAGGGAATTAAGAATTGTTTCTCATAGTAGAAGAAATTTAATTCAGCAGCCATAGCATTTTGTATTTTATAATACCAAGTTATATCTTATAATCAAGGAGGTTGCAGTATTAATTATAAATAAGAAACAGATGGAAAAAACCATACTATCTTACCGAAATCCCAATGACCACTTCAGTATTTTAAGTTTGGATCGCATACATGTTTAAGTATTTTAAGTTTAAGTATTCAGAAGTTAAATACAAATACTCACAAAGAAAAAATACATCTAAAAAAGGGAAAATTTAATAAAATGTTCTTTAAAAACTACTTGGTTATAAATTTTATTTTATTTTTCCCACTGTGCTCCAACTCATAATTACAATCAATATATTTATAAATACTTTACCTATTTCCCCCCCCCCTTTGGAGTTGTATTCTAAGTACAGTGATACCTTGTCTTACAAACTTAATTGGTTCTGGGACGAGGTTCTTAAGGTGAAAAGTTTGTAAGATGAAACAATGTTTCCCATAGGAATCAATGGAAAAGCGATTAATGCGTGCAAGCCCAAAACTCACCGCTTTTGCCAGCCGTTTTTGTGCTGCTGGGATTCCCCTGAGGATCCCCTCCATAGGAAACCCCACCTCCAGACTTCTGTGTTTTTGCCATGCTGCAGGGGAATCCCAGCATGGGAATCCCAGCATCGCAAAAACGAGCACTTCGCTGGCAACGGAAGTCTGGAGGTGGGGTTTCCCAGCAAAGGGAGCATCAGGGGAATCCCAGCAGCACAAAAACGAGTGCTTCGCTGGCAACGGAAGTCCGGAGGCGGGGCATCCCAGCGGCAGTGGTGGGTTTGTAAGGTGAAAATAGTTTGTAAGAAGAGGCAAAAAAATCTTAAACCCCAGGTTTGTATCTCGAAAAGTTTGTATGATGAGGCGTTTGTAAGACGAGGTATCACTGTATATGCTTGCCTTGTAATAGAATGTATGATATACAGTATAAGTAAGCCATTCTTGCTTAAATTTAGTTAAGCTTCTGTTAAGAATATACATATGCTGTTAATTTTGCCATTTCTCCAAGTTCAGTTTCCCAGTCTGACATCACATATAAATTGCATCCATTGATAACCATTCTGGTACTTTAAAAAAATTAAACAGGAGTGACGTAAATAAGAAGACCAATTTACAAGCCCATGTCAAATGTAGCTGTTTTTCTTCCATACAAAATGTAAATGAGTACCCCAATTGATGTTACATAGAAACATAGAAGTCTGACGGGAGAAAAAGACCTCATGGTCCATCTAGTCTGCCCTTATACTATTTTCTGTATTTTATCTTAGGATAGATATATGTTTATCCCAGGCATGTTTAAATTCAGTTACTGTGGATTTATCTACCATATCTGCTGAAAGTTTGTTCCAAGGATCTACTACTCTTTCAGTAAAATAATATTTTCTCATGTTGCTTTTGATCTTTCCCCCAACTAACTTCAGATTGTGTCCCCTTGTTCTTGTGTTCACTTTCCTATTAAAAACACTTCCCTCCTGGACCTTATATAACCCTTTAACATATTTAAATGTTTCAATCATGTCCCCCCTTTTCCTTTTGTCCTCCAGACTATACAGATTGAGTTCATTAAGTCTTTCCTGATACGTTTTATGCTTAAGACCTTCCACCATTCTTGTAGCCCATCTTTGGACCCGTTCAATTTTGTCAATATCTTTTTGTAGGTGAGGTCTCCAGAACTGAACATAGTATTCCAAATGTGGTCTCACCAGCACTCTATATAACAGGATCATAATCTCCCTCTTCCTGCTTGTTATACCTCTATTATACCTGTTTGCTGACATTCTGGCTCCATTTGGTAAAATAGATTAACCTATCTAAGAGCTAGAAAGAAAGATATTCAGGTAGGGGTAAGTAAGGTGTTTCAACTAATTTTCTGAATTTCAATTCCAAGCTTGCCATACCAGCTCTCCATAATATCTCCTAGATGACAGTTCTTGATTACAGGGATTCCAGTGAATTGAGAAAAGTCACAAGACAAATGTTCCCAGTTCTTTAAAAACAGAGCAGAACTAAATCTTGTGATCAGGCTCCATCTGATGATGCAGCAAAACGGCTAAAACGACTCTTCATACCAGAGGAAAACACATAAATTAAATCATAAAGAGGAAACCACGGGTATTTTCATACATTTTTGTCAACAGTGCTGGGAAATGTTCTAATATAGCGAAGGGTCCAAGATGCCTGTTTTATAATCCCACTGTCATGATTGCAAGATGAGCCATAGATAATGTTTCCTTGCTTATTATTAATCACTGTGGGAATAGAAACATATTAGTCTTTGATATCCCAACATCAGAAGGAATCTGGTAGCACATTTTCAGACTAACAGCATAAGCTTTAGATAACTCACAAAAAGGTATTTCTGTAACTTTGAAGAAGTTGACAGAGGCTTCTCTGTTTATTTAGTATTCCCCAATTCTTTCAGTTGTTCTTCCCATTTTCTTTCTTGTTTCTTGTTGCTATTTATTCGTAAGATCCATTTAAAATATGGTCATCAGAGAAAAGAAGTAATGTATTTGAGACAGCTGGTTCTGCTGCTGTGATTTGTTCATATAATGTGTGATGTTATAGGTCAGTGATGGCGAACCTTTTTTCCCTCAGGTGCCGCATAAGGCGGTCTCGTAGATATTCTGGTCCGGTGCCATGAAGGGCTTTATAGGTGATGACCAACACTTTGAATTGTGACCAGAAACTGATCGGCAACCAATGCAGACTGCGGAGTGTTGGTGTAACATGGGCATACCTTGGGAAGCCCATGATTGCTCTCGCAGCTGCGTTCTGCATGATCTGAAGTTTCTGAACACTCTTCAAAGGTAGCCCCATGTAGAGAGCGTTACAGTAGTCGAACCTTGAGGTGATGAGGGCATGAGTGACTGTGAGCAGTGACTCCTGGTCCAAGTAGGACCGCGACTGGTGCACCAGGCGAACCTGGGCAAACGTCCCCCTCGCCACAGCTGAAAGATGTTTCTCTAATGTGAGCTGTGGATCGAGGAGGATGCCCAAGTTGCGGACCCTCTCTGAGGGGGTCAATAATTCCCCCCCCAGGGTGATGGACAGACAGATAGGATTGTCCTTGGGAGGCAAAACCCAGAGCCACTCTGTCTTATCAGGGTTGAGTTTGAGTCTGTTGACACCCATCCAGACCACAACAGCCTCCAGACAGCAGCACATCACTTCCACTGCTTCGTTGACTGGACATGGGGTGGAGATGTACAGCTGGGTATCATCGGCGTCCTGATGATAACTCAAGTCTTAATATGAGCTTTTACAAGTGTTCGATCGGATTCAGATTTACTCTTCCTCCATAGCTTCTGTAGACGTCTCTTCTGGCATTTCAACTCCCGGAGCTCCTCGTTGAACCATTGAGCCCTACAGGGTATAGTGCCACAGAGAAGTCACAGCGGAGCAAACTGGTCAAGAGCCTTTGCTGCAGCCTTGTTCCAGGCCTCATCAAGAGACTCTGCTGAACTCTGGACGAGTGCATCTGGAATAACCCCAAACGCCCTCTGAAAGCCCTCTGGGTCCATCAGGCGTCTGGGGCGGAACCTCCTAGTCAGTTCCGCCTCCATGCGGGGAAGGATTGGAGCCAGGAAGTCGAGCCGCAATATAAAATGGTCTGACCATGACAAAGGCAACGCTTCTAAGCCCCTTAGTCTCAGACAATTACTCAGTTGCTCAGAGAGGAATACCATGTCGGGTGCGTGCCCCCCTCATGAGTTGGACCCTGTACTACTTGAGTCAGGTCCATGACTGTCATGGTGGCCATGAACCCCTGTGCTAGCCCAGAGGTTTCACCAAGTGGCGGTAGGTTAAAGTCCCCCAAGGCCTTGATACTAGAAAACCCACTGGAATCGGGGAAACTTATTATGAAAGAGGTGGAGGATTTCGGCGAGGTAGCAGGTTTAAAAATAAATATGTAAAAATTACAAAATTATGAAGTCAGTATCATTCAAAGAAAACATCATAAAAATGTTCTACAGGTGGCATATGTCGCCATCAAGACTAGCACAGATTTTTCCTAAAACCAGACCAAATTGCTGGAGGTGTTCAAATCCGTCGGGAACTTTTTTCCATATTTGGTGGAGCTGTCCAAAGATAAAAAAATTATGGACTAAAATAAAACATTGGATATTCGAAATTACGGGCATCAATCTACCACTCAAGCCAGAGACCTTCCTACTGGGAATAATAGATACAAAAATAAAGAAAACAGATTATCACATAATCCAACACATTATAACAGCAAGCAGAATATCAATAGCTCAAAACTGGAAAAGGGAGGAGGTACCATCAGACAGAGAAATAATTAAAAAAATATTTGACTGCGCCGAATATGATTCCTTAACACAAAAACTGAAAGATAATAAAGAAACAGAAAACATAACCACATGGGATAAGTTCTATAACTGGATCAAGGAAAGGGAGAGAGAGAAGCGAAGGGAAACTGAGTAAAAGAGAACAAATCACAAAGGGATCAGGAATGAAGAGAAAGGAGGAGAAAAACAAGATAAAACAACTTATTTGATTGCTCGCTGATATCCTTTTACTTATTTATTCAATATTAAGAAATATACCAGAAACATAACAATCAGAATTTTAAACATTACACCTAGAAAAGGAAGTACTAGACTAATAGATTAAACAAATCTTAAGAAATAGGATTCTGCTGAAAGTACAACCGGAAAAATGAAATACAAATATAACTGCAGGTTGGCAGAGGGGGGGGGGAGGGAAAAGGGGCGTCCTACGTTTATTGTTAGTGTTGAATGTGGTTTGTTCGACCTTAATGAAAATAACAATTAGACGCATATGATAAGAACAACCTGTCCTGTTCATACTGTTTTGTATCATTTTTGTGTATAGTTTTGTATATAATCAATAAATATTATTTTTTTAAAAAATAAAGTCCCCCAAGACAATAAGTCTGGGGAACCCTACCGCCAGCCCGGCTACCTCCTCAAGCAGCACAGGCAGGGCTGTTGACATGCAGCTGGGAGGCAGGTATGTGAGTAACAAGCCCACCTGAACTCCTAAGTCCAACTCGCAACCCGCAATCTCTGGAGCAATGAATCTACGCAGGCAAAGTTTGTCCCTGGCTATAATAGCCACTCCTCCCGCCCTTCCCTGGGGTGGGGCTGATGCCATACCCGAAACCCGGCTGGGCAAATTTCAGAGAGAGGAACTCCTCCCTCTGGGCCCAGCCAGGTTTCGGTCACCCATGCCAGGTTGGCCTCCTCATCTAGGATCAAATCCCGGATGAGGAGAGCTTTATTTACCACCAACCTGGCATTGAGTAGCAGCAGCCTGAGCCCAGGGCCAGAGTTACACTCATCACCAGTGCCTTGAGTTGAGCTCATGGAGATGGAAGAAGGAATTGCTACTAAGCAGCTATCACTCCTTCCCCTGGAACAGCTAGCTCCATGGCTCCCGTCATATCTGCCTCTCCCCAGCAAGACCAGAATATTCTGACCCTCTGTCACCCCAGAGATAGGTGCCCCCTCCCCTCCTGCCTCTCCAGCGTCAGGTGTGCCAAGAATTTCATTTGTACCGTATCCATTCACCTCATACATACTATAATAACACCCACCCATCCCATCCCATCCACCCCCATTCATTCCACTCCATTCATTCCAGTAGTTATAAACATCCATCACTAAAAACCCCAATAAAAACCATACTGCAGGCATGAGGTTTGTGCAAAATAGAGATGCTTCACAAAGTAACTGGTACAACAAAGCAGTCACTCTTGAAAGACTGAGGCAAATGCACACCCTCCAGATGTGCAGCATGGCTGCTTTGATAAGTTTTTCTAATCTTCTTCATTTGCACATTAGTTCAAGTGCTTGCTTCCCCATCGGTCTCAAGACTGATGTAAGATCTGCGGCCGGTTAGGTCCCACAGAGTTGGCCTTCTCCGGGTCCCGTCGACTAAACAATGTCGGCTGGCGGGACCCAGGGGAAGAGCCTTCTCTGTGGCGGCCCCGACCCTGTGGAACCAGCTCCCCCTGGAGATTAGGATTGCCCCCACCCTCCTTGCCTTTCATAAACTTCTTAAAACCCACCTCTGCCATCAGGCATGGGGGAACTGAGACATCTCCCTTTGCCTATGCAGTTTTATGTATGGTATGTCTGTGTGTATACTTTTTTATATAAAGGGGTTTTTAGGCTTTTAATGTAAAATTGTTATTTTAGACTTTAATATTAGATTTGCTATTATATATTGTTTGTCACTGCTGTGAGCCGCCCCAAGTTTACGGAGAGGGGCAGCATACAAATCTAAATAATAATAATAATAATAATAATAATAATAATAATAATAATAATAATAATAATGGTGGGACAGAGGTCTTCCCTTAGGCCTCAGTGGTCGGTCCTCTCTCCCCTCCTATTTAATGTTTACATGACACCACTGGATGAGATCATCCGAAGGCACAACTTAACATTCTATATGACCAGATTATTACTTTTGTGATATTTCAATTAGTTCTAAAAATAATGTAATGGGCTTTGGGTTTTTTTTATTTTGATTTTTTCCCCCTTGACCTTATATAGTTGTTTTTAAAACTGAAGAAGGCTGGCTGAGAAAATATTTACACTGCCTTCTGTCATGAACGCAGAATTTAGACTAAACAAACACCATTAGGATATAATTTCATATTGTGGGTTCCATCAAGAAAGTTTATATTGCCATCTAGCGGCTGATACTAGTGCTTAATATTGTACATTGTTTTTGCTCTTTGAATTTGGTTTCTTGCAAGTTTCATTACTCAACTAGGTAATATTATGAATGTGGATTTTTCCTTCTGTTTATATACTGTAACTTTCCCTACTAATATTGGTGGGGGTGTGGTTTTCTCCTTGGTAGCATTTTGATTAGCATATTTTTTTTTCTGTTTGACAGTTTGCCTGATGTAATCCCTGCTTATCTGGGTAATGGCTCTTGAAGGGGGTGTTTCTCGTCTTTTTGTTTCCTTCTTAGCTCTTCTACCTCTTTTACTGATGGTTCATTTCTAGGTATATAGGGGAGCTACCTAAAGATCACTCAGGTACTCTGGGACCTGCAGGTCTAATGGTATAGCCAGATCTTGAAGGACTTTCCTTATTAGGAAAGACTTAATGAACTCTATCTGTATAGTCTGGAGGACAGAAGGGAAAGGGGGGGGGCATGATTTAAACACTGAAATATGTGAAAGAGTTAAATAAGGTTCAGGAGGGAAGTGTATTTAATAGGAAAGTGAACACAAGAATAAGGGGGCGCAATCTGAGGTTAGTTGAGGGAAAGATCAGAAGCAACATGAGAAAATATTATTTTACTGAAAGAGTAGTAGATGCTTGGAACAAACTTCCAGCAGACGTGGTTGGTAAATCCACAGTAACTGGATTTAAACATGCCTGGGATAAACATATACCCATCCTAAGATAAAATACAGGAAATAGGATAAGGGCAGACAAGATGGACCATGAGGGTTTTTTTCTGCCGTCAATCTTCTATGTTTTATGTAATGTTAAATTTTTTTTTTTATTTATTTTGTCCAATACACAATGAGGGTTTTAGTGGGGGGATATATATATATATATATATATATATATATACACACACACACACACACACACACACACACACACACATACATACACATAGTAAAATACATGATGAAGGTTATAGAGGAGATACTCATAGTAAAATATATCTAAGAAAGAATAGAAAAGAAGATATAGTAATAGAACATATCAATGAAAGAATAGAAGAAGAGATATAGGAATAGAAGAAAGGAATAGGAGATATAGGAGAGCAATAGGACAGGGGACGGAAGGCACTCTAGTGCACTTTTACTCGCCCCTTACTGACCTCTTAGGAATCTGGATAGGTCAACCATAGATAATGTAGAGGTAAATTGTTGGGGGTTTGGGGATGACACTATAGAGTCCGGTAATGAGTTCCACGCTTTGACAACTCGGTTACTGAAATCCTATTTTTTACAGTCAAGTTTGGAGTGGTTAATATTAAGTTTAAATCTGTTGTGTGCTCTTGTGTTGTTGTGGTTGAAGCTGAAGTAGTGGCCAACAGGCAGGACGTTGCAGCATATGATCTTGTGGGCAATACTTAGATCTTGTTTAAGGTATCTTAGTTCTAGGCTTTCTAGGCCCAGGATTGAAAGTCTAGTCTCGTAGGGTATTCTGTTTCGAGTGGAGGAGTGAAGGGCTCCTCTGGTGAAGTATCTTTGGACATTTTCAAGGGTGTTGATGTCTGAGATGCCTGAGATAAATGGGAGAGAAAAGTCCATAAAGCAGACACCATGGCATAGAAGGCCTACCTCCTGGACTTACCAGGTGTAATTCCTTAAGAGATGGGATCCACAGCATGCCTTCTTTGTCAGATCTGATGGGATACTCTTCCAGGTGAGCCCAAGGGCGAAATCCTCTCCCAGTTCACTCGTGCCTGTCACTTGTTGGAGAGTTAGTTGTGAAGGGAGCATGAGGCTCCGCCCATCTGTCCAGATGCCCCCATTTGGGTTATTTTACCCTCCGCGCTCTCAGATGACTGACAAAACGGGAGCATTTCACTCCTGGGTGAGCCCCACATTACAGAAATCCAAGTGGGAGGTGAATAAGGCATGAGTGATTGTGAGCAGAGCCCAATGATCCAGGAACAAGTGAACTAGAACTGAGGCACCTAAAACACGACTTGAGTATTGCCCACAAGATCATATGCTGCAACGTCCTACCGGTCAATGACTACTTCAGCTTCAACAGCAATAACACAAGAGCACGCAACAGATTCAAACTTAATACGAACCGCTCCGAACTTGACTGTAAAAAATATGATTTCAACAATCGAGTTATCGAAGCGTGGAAGTCATTACCGGACTCAATAGTGTCAACCCCTAACCCCCAACACTTCTCCCTTAGACTCTCCACGATTGACCTCTCCAGGTTCCTAAGAGGCCAGTAAGGGGCGTACATAAGTGCATTGGTGTGCCTTTCGTCCCCTGTCCAATTGTCTTTCCTTTCTCCCACTTATCATATATATTTTCTTTCTTTCATATATCCTCTCCTATAAGTTCACTTTTACCCTTATAAATATTACTACATGTCTATGTATTTATGTATTGGACAAATAGAATAGAATAGAATAGAATAGAATAGAATTTTTATTGGCCAAGTGTGATTGGACACACAAGGAATTTGTCTTGGTGCATATGCTCTCAATGTACATAAAATAAAATATACATTTGTCAAGAATCATGTGATACAACACTTAATGATTGTCATAGGGGTCAAATAAGCAATGAAGAAGCAATATTAATAAAAATCTTAGGATATACGCAACAAGTTACAGTCATACAGTCAACATGGGAGGAAATGGGTGATAGGAATAATGAGAAAAACTAGTAGAATAGAAGTGCAGATTTAGTAGAAAGTCTGACAGTTTTGAGGGAATTATTTGTTTAGTAGAGTGATGGCATTCGGGAAAAAACTGTTCTTGTGTCTAGTTGTCTTGGTGTGCAGTAATCTGTAGCGACGTTTTGAGGGTAGGAGTTGAAACAATTTGTGTCCAGGATGCGAATAAATAAATAAATGAATAAATAAATAAATAAACTACAAATAAATAAATAAATGAATGAATAAATAAATAAATAAACTACAAATAAATAAATGAATGAATGAATGAATGAATAAATAAATAAATAAACAAACAAACAAACAAACTACAAGGCTTTGCAAAGGCCCTCCAAGCCATGACTGCCACCTGTTCTTCCAGCAGGGTTTATGGATCCAGGATGACCCCCAGATTGTACAGCAGACCTGCCTGACATACAGTGGTGGGCTCCTATGGGTACGGTCAGTTACGCAGAAATAGCAAAGTAGTGGTCAGATACACAGTATTGGAAGTAAAATTTTGTGGGGGTTTTTTCTTTTTTCCCCTTCTGGGCTCTGGGTATGCTTTTCCTATCGCTGTAAATGAGGTTGAATGTGTATAATTTTAGAAGAGCTGTGCATGCGTGTGTGTACATACACTTTATATAGTAGATAATCAGGAGTGGGCTATTGCCCAGATGGGGGGCAGCGAAAATGGAGCTCCACCCCAGATCACCGAATTTGCATTGAAAGATGTTGAAACAAAATGCACAAGCCACACCCACAGTGTGGTAGTGAAAATTTTGGTAGCCCATCACTGCTGGCATAGTACTAAACCCATTCAGCACCAATGGTGGCATCATCCTAGAACTGAAAATCCAAAAATTCAAAGCCACTCAATGATATTGAAACCTTATTGAGATCCTCATAACCTCCAGGCATTGGGATAAAATGTTCACAGCATCATTTAATTTGCTAGTAGTGATTGTGTGTGTGTGTGTGTGTGTGTGTGTGTGTGTATATATTTGTTTTCGTAAATTTTCACGGGTATATGTATGTAGATTGTTCTGAGTTCGGGTTTTGCCCTGTGTAATGTTGTGTGTGTATACCTCATCTCATGGTGATGCATGAGCTCAGCTCGCAGACCAATATTCCCTCTAATTTTTTTTCAGTGTGCGCAGAAAAGTAGTGTCAGAGTGACACATTTTCATGTCTGAGCACCTGATGTTTTTTCACAGATGTCACCCAAGACAACAACAAAATCAGTGTTATTTGAAACTCAAAGTTATGTTTATTCAATGTACCCGCTTAATTAAAAGTATATCACTTATAATACTGCATGTCTGCGATATTAAAATATGTGTACAGTGATACCTCGTCTTACGAACTTAATTCGTTCTGGATGTGGTTCGTAAGGTGAAAAGTTCGTAAGATGAAATAATGTTTCCCATAGGAATCAATGGAAAAGCGAATAATACATGCAAACCAAAAACTCACCCCTTTTGCCCATTACTGCCAGCATTCGGATCCTTGTTTGTGGGGGGGTGGCGGTGGGGGGTGGATGTGACATTCCCAGCGCTGCTACTGCTTCTCAAAGGGAAACCACCACCGCCACTATCCTCTTGTCCTGGCTGGGACGTGGCAGCCCCACCCTTTGGGAGGGTGGGGCTGAAGCAGAGGGGCGGCTGCGAGAGGCCCCCTGCATCGTTTGGGGGCTCAGTGCCAGGGCTGTCAGCAAAGGGGTTGTGAGAGGGTTTTCTCCAAGCGCTTTGGGAACACCTGCCACACAAGGATCAGATAATCCTCCACAATGGCCAAACCCACAAATAGCAGCCTCACTAATTACCACAGCCCCACCCAACCACAGGTGGCCTCATTTTCTTTGATAATAATTTCTCAGTTGTTGCTACCTATGCATCGCTCTCCGCATGCGTGGCTGTATCATTAACTCTTGTTCTGAATCCAAGGAGGAGAGAGATAATTGATCTCCTTCTGAGCTGTCTGCCACACTCTCCTCCTCCCTGTCACTCATGTCTTTTTGGTCAGAGGAGCCTTCATCAGCAGATTCCACCGGGGGCAAAACAGGCCTGCAGCATGTGGATGTCTCCCCCACATCCACAGTCCTTGGGGCAGGAGCAGGGCCAGAGCTAACCACAACACGTGGAAATTGTTTTTTTTTCCCCTCCTCATAGTTCAAGCTTTATCTTCCTTTCCTACAATCTCCCTTTCTTAGTTTGCAATTCCGCTTTTTCTCCAACCTGTGATGAGACACCATTTCCCCCCTACCTCACTTCCAAATAAAGGAGCTTCACTATGAAGTAAATTTTCTGGACTATCCAGAGATTTCAAGCTTTTCCTCCATTGTGGAAATGTTTTTTCTTTCTCCTTTCTCCTCAGTCTCTTCCCATGGACACCAGAGATGAATCATCTGAGAAAGGCAACCGTGTGTACTGAATTAAAGAAATAAAAAGGCAACAGGAAGTCCACATTCCTCTCCCGAGCTGGCTTGAAACACTCCTATAGAATTCAGGCCTCCCCAAGCCTGAAAATATTCCCCCTCCCCCTTTCACCCCTGCTTGTCTCTCTGCACCAAACTCTCCTCCATTGGGTGAAGTCAAGGGAGACTCTGCCCGGAGACCAATGACACAGCAGAAGGGAGCATTCCAATTGGGCCTTTTGCTCCTGGTGTCTCCCTAATCCAAAATTCAAGCATGCCCCCCCACCCCATCCAGACTTATTCTTCTTCTGGGGCTGGGAGCACCTGCGTCTTTCTCCCCTCTCTCTGGGGGCGCTTGTGGGACAGCAGCATCCCTCAGCGCCCCTCCTGTTCTCGGCCTCCCTCGCCGGGGCTGTGTGTGGGAGCGGGGAGGAGCCAGACCCAGACTGGCGGGGGGCATGTACCCCATGATGATTGTGCGGCACTTGGAAAGTGCTGCGCGGAGGTTTTTTGTCGCCTGCACAGCCGCGCGGCCATGAGGGAGCAGTGTATAGCACCATGCCACCAACCCCAATTGAAAGATACAGTAGAGGCCATTTATCCTCTCTCGATTTTTCTTCTGGCTCTCACCTAAAGAATAGAATAGAATAGAATAGAATTTTATTGGCCAAGTGTGATTGGACACACAAGGAATTTGTCTTGGTGCATGTGCTCTCAGCGTACATAAAATAAAATATACATTTGTCAAGAATCATGTGGTACGATACTTAATGATTGTCATAGGGGTCAAATAAGCAACGAAGAAGCAATATTAATAAAAATCTTAGGATATAAGCAACAAGTTACAGTCAAACAGTCAACATGGGAGGAAATGGATGATAGGAATGATGAGAAAAACTAGTAGAATAGAAGTGCAGATTTAGTAGAAAGTCTGACAGTGTTGAGGGAATTATTTGTTTAGAAGAGTGATGACGTTCGGAAAAAAACTGTTCTTGTGTCTAGTTGTCTTGGTGTGCAGTGCTCTGTAGCGACCTTTTGAGGGTAGGAGTTGAAACAGTTTGTGTCCAGGATGTGAGGGGTCAGTAAATATTGAAACATTCACATTCACTCTTATCCAATAGCATCTAAAAGTACCACTTCCATGTTCTCACCAGCTGGTAGAAGCCCCCACCTTATTTAACTCCTTCAAGGAAGAAAGAATAAGCTACTTTCCAAAGAAGACCTGTTCCATGTCTATCTGTCTCTATACAGTGGTACCTCGAGATACGAGTTTAATTCGTTCCGGACCTGGGCTCTTAAGTCGAGCAGCTCTTATCTCGAACGACTTTTCCCCATAGGAATTAATGTAAATAATTTTAATTGGTTCCAGTCCTCAAAAAACTCACAAAGTTAGTCTAAATTATGCAGAAAGACATGTTTTTAATGAAGAAATGTACATGTACATATAAATGAATAATGAAGTTTCTTTCACTTAACTTGTAAACTTTCTTAAACTTTTAAATTTACATATGTTCAACTTCTCTGCCACCCAATCCTGTAGGACAGAGGTCCCCAACCCTTTTTGCACCAGGGACCGGCTTTAAGCGATCAAGAGAGGAATGGGTGAATGAATGGACGGAGAGTGGGAAGGAAGGAAGGAAAGAGGGAAGGGACAGGAACAGAGGAAGGAAGCAAGGAAACTTATGAAAGGGGAGAGTAAGAGAGGAATGAGTGAAGGGAGGGAGGGAGGGAAGAAGGTGGGAAGGAGAAAGAAAAGAAGAAATAGAGGAAGGGAAGGTAAAAGAGAGAAAGAAAAAGAGCAAGAAAGAAAGAAAGAAAGAAAGAAAGGGGGAAGGGACAGGAACAGAGGAAGGAAGCAAGGAAACTTATGAAAGGGGAGAGTAAGAGAGGAATGAGTGAAGGGAGGGAGGGAGGGAAGAAGGTGGGAAGGAGAAAGAAAAGAAGAAATAGAGGAAGGGAAGGTAAAAGAGAGAAAGAAAAAGAGCAAGAAAGAAAGCTGCAAGCACCACCCCCCGAGCCCCCCAGGCCGGCTGCAACCTTTTAAAACACGCGCGCCGCTTCGCAGCTGTCTCCTGAAGCCGAACGCGGAAGTTAGCGTTTGGCTTCAGGAGACAGCTCCTTGGCGCTTGTATCTCGAATTTGGGCTTGTAAGTAGAACAAAAATATCTCTCCCCTCCCAGCTCTTATCTCGAGTTGCTCTTAAGTAGAGCAGCTCTTATGTCGGGGTTCCACTGTATTACATTTCCAAGGTTGCCATTAGCAATTAATCTCACCAATGCTGGGAAAAACCTGCAGCAATCTTTTCTCCTAAAAATTGGCGGCCACCTGTGATAGAGTTAGACATTGCTCAAGCTGGCTGAATATTTATTTATTTATTAGGTTTGTATGCCACCCCTCTCCGAAGACTCGGAGCAGCTCTCAACAACAAAACAGTACAAATCCAATAGTTAAAAACAATTAAAAACTCCTTAATATAAACAACAGTCATACAACTCAGACAAACTATATATAAAACAGAAATGGCCCAGGGGAATCAATTTCCCCATGCTTGACCGCAGAGGTGGGTTTTAAGGAGTTCGCGAAAGGCAAGGAGGGTGGGGGCAATCCTAATCTCTGGGGGGAGTTGATTCCAGAGGGTCGGGGCCGCCACAAAGAAGGCTCTTCCCCTGGGTCCCGCCAGACGACATTGTTTCATTGACGGGACCTGGAGAAGGCCAACTCTGTGGGACCTAACTGGTTGCTGGGATTTGTGCGGCAGAAGGCGGTCCCGGAGATATTCTGATCCGATGCCATGAAGGGCTTTATAGGTCATATCCAACACTTTGAATTGTGACCGGAAACTGATCGGCAACCAATGCAGACTGTGGAGTGTTAGTGTTACATGGGCACACCTGGGAAAGCCCATGATTGCTCTCGCAGCTGCATTCTGCACGATCTGAAGTTTCCAAACACTCTTCAAAGGTAGCCCCATGTTGAGAGCATTACAGTAGTCGAACCTCGAGGTGATGAGGGCATGCTTGACTGTGAGCAGTGACTCCCAGTCCAGGTAGGGCCGCAACTGGTGCACCAGGCGAACCTGGGCAAACGCCCCCCTCGCCACAGCCGAAAGATGTTTCTCTAATGTGAGCTGTGGATCGAGGAGGATGCCCAAGTTGCGGGGGTCAGTAATTCCCCCTCAGGGTAATGGACAGACAGATGGAATTGTCCTTGGGAGGCAAAACCCACAGCCACTCCGTCTTATCAGTATTGAATAATGGGTCACTAAGGAGAAAGTCATAGGGGTAGTATCCTGTGACTTAGGCTACTTCAGAACATGGTCTGCTAGTTTTCTAGAAAAACTCAGCTTACAGGGTTTTTCATTCTAGCCAGTGACCACAAATCAGTGACTTCTCAGCTGAGCTCTTTTGGACAGAGGTTTATCACTTCCCAGAACTCTAAAAGAGGCGATTTGCCAGTTTCTTTTGCCTCAACACAGGGATAACTGGGAACAAGCTACAGCAGATATTTCTGTATACAAATTTCAGTTGTCTTATACCAGGGGTCTGCAACCCGTTGCTCTGGAGTTGCATGTGGCTCTTTCATCCCTCTGCTGTGGCTCCCTGCCACTCAAAATATGCATCACAATCGCCAATGTGCGACACCTGCCGGCACATAATTAATTAAGCTTTTCTAACCATCTTTTTTAAAAATTCAAAATGTTTTTGTTGCATACAGAAATAAAAAATTGTTCATTGATTACATAAATTACACTGTAGATTTTTTATACATGGCATAAAGGTAAAAAATGATATATGCAGTCTTATCTTCATTTTAGATGTCAAAAAGGGTTTTGTGACTCCCGGTGTTTTTTTTTCTGTGGAAAGCAGGTCCAAATGGCTCTTTGAGTGTTTAAGGTTGCCGACCCCTGTCTTATATCTTGTGTAATTTGTAGAACAGCATGGTATCAACACAAAGAGGCTTGGGAAATTCTAAACCTTTTTATGCAAACATGGGAAAGGTGAGTCTGAAATCCCTATTTGCTCATTTCCACAACACCAAGACTGGTATTGTTCTGGTTTCTGGTAGAAATTTAGTAATTACAAATAACTCTTATTAAATGCATCATTTCATGAATAAAGCAACTCCGTTTATTTCTCTGCTCTCCTGTACTTCAACACATTCCATACAGCACTCGGTCCGTTATTTCTCTCTTAGCCGCATTTCTCACATTCCTCTTCCTGCTTCACTTAAACAAGATTTATTTTCCTAACCACATAACTTTGAGAAAAAACAGCAACACTGACTGAATACAATACAAAATACTTTGGCTTACTTTAGCGTGGCAAAAACACATCCATTATTCTTTTCGGCAACGTTGAAACTCCACCCTTCTTCTCCACTGACCCCCTGACGTGCCAAATGCATCACTACAATATTTAACCCATTCCTCTCCTTAATATCTTCTTCCAGACCTCTGCTCTCTATGTTTTTGGGCCCTTCTGAATTTGGGGTCAACCCAGAGAGCGTCTGATTCTCCCTCGCTAGATCCTGAACTCATAGCCCCATCCTGTGGCTGGCCTCCCACCTGTTCTACTACCTGTAACCCCGGGGCCCGCCACTACTTCATAAACACTATCTGAATCCGAGTCCTCAATATCTTCATCATCCTTCAACAACTGATCAGGAGTATGTACAACAGGTCTGACGAGGCCCTCAATGAAATTTCACAGAAGCTTCTTCTCTTTATGATTCAGATTACGCTCTGCATAATATTCTCTTTGCTTCAAGTCTTTTTACGGAAGAAATAAAGCAACATGCAAAGAAAGCGACTGTGCTTCTCTAACAATCACCTTTAGAAACATAGAAACATAGAAGACTGACAGCAGAAAAAGACCTCATGGTCCATCTAGTCTGCCCTTATACTATTTCCTGTGTTTTATCTTACAATGGATCTATGTTTATCCCAGGCATGTTTAAATTCAGTTACTGTGGATTTACCAACCACATCTGCTGGAAGTTTGTTCCAAGGATCTACTACTCTTTCAGTGAAATAATATTTTCTCACATTGCTTTTGATCTTTCCCCCAACTAACTTCAGACTGTGTCCCCTTGTTCTTGTGTTCACTTTCCTATTAAAAACACTTCCCTCCTGAACCTTATTTAACCCTTTAACATATTTAAATGTTTCGATCATGTCCCCCCTTTTCCTTCTGTCCTCCAGACTATACAGATTGAGTTCATTAAGTCTTTCCTGATACGTTTTATGCTTAAGACCTTCCACCATTCTTGTAGCCCGTCTTTGGACCCGTTCAATTTTGACAATATCTTTTTGTAGGTGAGGTCTCCAGAACTGAACACAGTATTCCAAATGTGGTCTCACCAGCGCTCTATATAAAGGGATCACAATCTCCCTCTTCCTGCTTGTTATACCTCTAGCTATGCAGCCAAGCATCCTACTTGCTTTTCCTACTGCCTGACCACACTGCTCACCCATTTTGAGGCTGTCAGAAATCACTACCCCTAAATCCTTCTCTTCTGAAGTTTTTGCTAACACAGAACTGCCAATGCAATACTCAGATTGAGGATTCCTTTTCCCCAAGTGCATTATTTTACATTTGGAAACATTAAACTGCAGTTTCCATTGCTTTGACCATTTATCTAGTAAAGCTAAATCATTTACCATATTACAGACCCCTCCAGGAATATCAACCCTATTGCACGCTTCAGAGTCATCGGCAAATAGGCAAACCTTCCCTACCAAACCTTTCCCTATGTCACTCACAAACATATTAAAAAGAATAGGACCCAGAACAGACCCTTGTGGCACACCGCTTGTAACCTGTCTCTGCTCAGAATACTCGCCATTAACAATAACTCTCTGATGTCTATGCTTCAGCCACCTTTAACTCTGCACTTTGTATTTTGGTGGGTTTTATCCAATGCTTACATAAAGCTCTGCTATCCGTCTGCTGAGATTCTCAGCCGTTGTAACACAAGAGCGTGTGACTCAGTTCCTAAATATAGCAAAATGTGTCATCTCAGTCCAAGGTGCCGGCCTGATTACTAATGAGGTTTTTCTCAGTCTTTAGCACATCTGGAAATCATATGACACCAAACTGTATACTGACATTACGAAATAGGCTGTTTTGGGGTTTTTTTTTCTACAAACTATGAAGAAATGAATGGTGTTCCTTTTTTGTGAAATACTAACAGAACATAACATCTGTGGTCATAGCCATATTACAGACTTCAACCAATTTTAACAGTAATTTCCTGTTTGGTGGGGGCCTGGGAACTGTGGTTGTGGGAGATAGATGAAGTGAAGCTTCTATTACTTCTATTTTTTTATATTGTTCTTATGGCTATTAAGTCCACATATTAACTCTAGCAGAAGCCAGCCTTTGGAATCCACTATTCCAGTGTTTCCCAACCTTGGCAATTTGAAGATATTTGTACTTCAACTCCCAGAATTCCCCAGCCAGCAGACACTGGCGGGGGAATTCTGGGAGTTGAAGTCCAAATATCTTCAAGTTGCCAAGGTTGGGAAACACTGCACTATTCCTAAAAGGTATTATTTTCGGTAATGTATCTTTGATCCATGGTGAGCCGTGGTGGCGAAGTGTTCAGAGTGCAGTACAGTGTCCCCTCGATTTTTGCGGGTTTGAACTTCGCGAAGTCTATACCACGGTTTTTCAAAAATATTAATTAAAAAATACTTTGTGGGTTTTCCCCCTATACTACGGTTTTTCCTGTCCGATGATGTCATATGTCATCACCAAACTTTCGTCCACCTTTAATAAATATTTTTTTAAATAAACTTTAATAAAGAAACATGGTGAGTAATAATCTAAATGGTTGCTAAGGGAATGGGAAATTGCAATTTAGGGGTTTAAAGTGTTAAGGGAAACTGTTCATAGCCAAAAATAGTGTATTTACTTCCGCATCTCTACTTCGCGGAAATTCGACTTTTGCGGGCGGTCTCGGAACGCATCCCCCGCGAAAATCGAGGGAACACTGTACTGCAGGTTATTTCTGCTGATCATCGGCTGTCAGCAGTTTGGCAGATCGAATCTCACCAGGCTCAAGGTTGACTCAACTTTCCATCCTTCCGAGGTGGGTAAAATGAGGACCCAGATTGTTGGGACAATATCCTGACTCTGTAAACCACTTAGAGGGCTGTAAAGCACTGGGAAGTGGTATATGAGGCTAAATGCTATTGCTATCCTACAGATAAATCCAGCAATCATAGCTAGTAGCCAGTGGCAGCCTTAAATGTATATACAGTGATCCCTCATTTTTCGCGGGGGATGCGTTCCAAGAGCACCCGTGAAAAACGAATTTCTGTGAAGTGGAGGAAAGATATTTTTAATGTATTTATTTTATTTATTCATTTATTCATTCATTCATTCATTTATTCATTTATTTATTTATTAGATTTGTATGCCGCCCCTCTCCGTAGACTCGGGGCGGCTCACAATACAATAAAACAGTTCATGACAAATCTAATAATTTACAATTTAAAATATTTAAAAACCCCATTATTAAAAAGACATACATACAAACATACCATACATAAATTATATAGGCCCGGGGGAAATATCTCAGTTCCCCCATGCCTGACGACAAAGGTGGGTTTTGAGAAGCTTACGAAAGGCAAGGAGGGTAGGGGCAGTTCTAATCTCTGGGGAGAGTTGGTTCCAGAGAGTCGGGACCGCCACAGAGAAGGCTCTTCCCCTGGGGCCCGCCAAGCAAGTATTTGAAATTTTAAAACCCACCCTTTGCATTAAACAGCCATTCTATAATGTTTCTAGGCTGGAACTACATGTGATATCCTACCAGTTTCTTTAATAGAGTACAGTAGTACTGCAGAAGAATTTTATGAATTTTTAATGGATTTAAAATTTTTAATGGATTTAAGCCCCCTTTGAAAACCTGTGAAGTAGCGAATCTGTGAAAGATGAACCGTGAAGTAGTGAGGGATTGCTGTATTCTTCATGCCCTTTATAACAGATTAATTTTCTTTCATGTACTATATGTGGAATATCCTAATATTTAGACTCATTGGAGGACTGAACCATTCCAGAACCATGGCACAATAAGAAAAATATAGCTCAAGCTAATCTATCTTATCTGTTAAGATTCACATTATGAATTAACAAAATTCTGGGCATAAGCAAATGCAAAAAAATGCCATATGCTTTAGGAAGAACACAACACAATGAGGAATATTGGTGTTGATCATGTTTGAATGCAGCATTCATTTTACTGAAATGTATGAAAATATATATTTTTTAAAATTATCATAAAATGAATCTATTTTTTCCATTTGCTTTATAAGCCTAATACATACAATCTTCATTTTATGTTTACAGAACTTAGGATATGCATGAATGAATCTGTTTATGCAAAGAATTTTGCTGGCTGTCTTTCCATTACGTACTAAAGGCAAAAAATACATAATGTAAAAGTTTGTTTTTACAAAGATCTAACATCTTACAAAACAAACTTAAAAGGTAATTATTATTCATTTCTGCTATGATTATAATCAAATCTTTTAATGTTATTGAATGATGTACAGTGTTCCCTTGATTTTCGCAGGGGATGCATTCCGAGACCGCCCGCGAAAGTCGAATTTCCACGAAATAGAGATGTGGAAGCAAATACACTATTTTTGCCTATGAACAGTGTCACAAGCCTTCCCTTAACACTTTAAATCCCTAAATTACAATTTCCCATTCCCTTAGCAACCATTTAGATTATTACTCACCATGTTTATATATTAAAATTTATTTAAAAAAATATTTATTAAAGGCGGACGAAAGTTTGACGATGACGTATGACGTCATCAAGCAGGAAAAACCGTGGTATAGGGGGGGGAACCGCAAAGTATTTTTTAATTAATATTTTTGAAAAACCGTGGTATAGGCCGTTTGTGAAGTTCGAACCTGCAAAAATCGAGGAAACACTATTGATTAAAAAATAATAATGCAGTACTGCAACATCTAAAAGTCTTGCCTAAAGAATCAGATCAAAGCGGTTAGAATTTTAAAAGCTTTAATGTCATCTTTTTGACATTGTTTTTCAATCCGAAGTTTATAGCGTAGCATAGTGTGTCTATCTATATGTAAGTCACTTGAGTTGTTTTATGCTAAGCTGAATACTAAGGATTTCAGTTGATTTTTTAAAAGTACATAACAATTCCATTTTAATTATTCTGCTAGAATAAGGAATTTGCTTCATAGACATTTGTTGATAAATATTGAGGAACAGCTGGCAGTTGTGGCCAGAAGGACCTTTCAGTAACAGTGGGTCATGCATATCAGTTACGCTCGTTCCTGGATCAACTGACTCTGTTCACAGTGACCCATGCCCTAGTCACTTCCTGTCTTGACTATTGTAATGTTATCCACAGGAAGAAAGTCATCCTAAGCATGAATAAAGCTTTGTTGTACAGTATTCCCTCGATTTTCATGGGGGATGCGTTCTGAGACCACCTGCGAAAGTCGAATTTCCGTGAAGTAGAGATGCGGAAGTAAATACACTATTTTTGGCTATGAACAGTATCAGAAGCCTTCCCCTGACACTTTAAACCCCTAAATTGCAATTTCCCATTCCCTTAGCAACCATTTAGATTATTACTCACCATGTTTATTTATTAAAGTTTATTAAAAATATATTTATTAAAGGCAGATGAAAGTTTGGCGATGACATATGACGTCATCAGGCAGGAAAAACCATGGTATATGGAAAAAACCCATGAAGTATTTTTTAATTAATATTTTTGAAAACCCGTGGTATAGACTTTTAGCGAAGTTCGAACCCGCAAAAATTGAGGGAACACTGTATTTCCTTCCCATCTAGTGTCCTACTGAATACTGTGTGGGGATGATGTTTTACAGCAAGAGCAGTGGAGGGCTCCCCACCGCCGGTGCTACTGGGGTGCTCCCGGCATAAAGTGACCAGATTATTACTTCAGCAAAGCGGGACATCATTCCGGGGGGAGGGCGACACATATAGATGGACGGACAGCAGCATGAGCCCAAACTCACGCAGGCTTCAACTGGGGCATGAAACCAGCTTGCTTAGGCAAAACAATCACTGCGAGAGGGGGGAGGAAATAACCTCAGAGGTTGGATCGGTTGTTCCCGAGATTGGCGCTGCTGTGGTTGGCTCTGGCCCAGCTCCTGCCCCAGGGAATGGGGAGGTGGATGCAGGGGAAACTTCAACATATCATAGGCCTGTGTTATTGCCGACAGAGTCAGTTCAGAGTTTAGTTTCCTTGGACGAAGAAGAAGGTAGGAGTGACTTGGAAGAGGGGGGCTTGGCACACAGCCCAGACAGTCAATCTCCATTATCTTCCACTGATTCAGATGAAGACGTCTTGGACCCACGCAAGTGCAGAATTATGTGTAGAAGAGACCAAGTAAGAACATATTACAGGAGATAAGAGAGGCCACCTGTGTTTGGGTGGGGCTCCAGTAATTAGGGCTCCTGCTATAAATAGCAGCATGTGGGTTTGGCCGTTGTGGAAGAGTATCTGATCGCAGTTTGTCAGGAATCCTGGGTTGCTGGTTTCTGGACTTTGTTGATTTTTCACGCCTTTGAAACCAAAGCAGAGCAACGTGTGTGTGTGTGTCTCACTTCATTGGAAGAAGAAGGGGTGTGAAGTTTCTTCACAGCTGCTAGCTAAGTACTTAATGACTGCTTAAGGGAATTTGTACAGACTACCTGGTTGTTTTGGAACGAATGCTCTTTGCAATACAAAAAGAGTGCTTAGTTTATTTTGAATTTTGTGATAAAGAACATTGTTTTGAATTTTCAAACGTGTGTGTGTGTCTGAAATTTGTACCCTTGAATTTTCGGGAGGCTCCTACCAGAGAGCCCAGCAGAACAAGCGCCAGCAGAGGAGGCAGGAACCAAGTGAGGAGGAGGAGGAGGCAGAGCCACTGGGCCAAGCCACTCCATCTGTGGCACTGGTAAGAGCTGCTCTGCGTCAGTCTTGCTCGGGGAGCACGCTCGGAACCCGGAGCAGCCTCCTTGCAGCCAGACCTTCAGCAATCACGGATTGGCCTGACCCTTCTCCTTCGCTTAAGGTGACCACATGTCCCATTTTTTAAAAATCGTGCACACATCTGACATGTGTAGGTGCACCCACCCCCGCAAGATTCTGTTTCCTCACATGCGCCTGAAGGCAAATCTTGCGTGAGGATGCTCGCACTCATGAGATTTCGGCATTTTTTGCTGATTTCTTTGCTTCCGTGCATGTGCAGAAGCAAAAAAATCAGTGAAAATCACCAAAATCTTGTTCCCATGAGCACTCTCACGCAAAATTTGGCTTTGGGTGCATGCGCGGAAGCTGAATCTCACACGTGCACACCTTGGGGGTGCACAATTACGTGTGCATTCTGATTTTAACTACCGGGACAGAGCACCTGACCGTTCCGGCTGCTGCCCATCACTGAGCAAGAGAGCCACTATGGAGAAGGCCCACTAGAGTCTACACCGGACACTCAGAGCCACTTGGGTCCATTTTCCACTGAAAACAAAACAGGGACCATCTTCTGCCTCATGCATCCCAGCGGCTGGTTAGGTCCCACAGAGTTGGCCTTCTCCAGGTTCTGTCGGCCAGACAATGTTATCTGGCGGGGCCTAGGGGAAGAGCCTTCTCTGTGGCGGCCCCGGCCCCTGCCCTCTGGAATGAACTCCCTCTGAAGATGTGTACTGCCCCCTTCCTCCTGGTCTTTCGTAAAGCTCTGAAGACCTACCTCTGCCAGCAGGCACGGGGACTGTGAGCGACGAGATTGTCCCCGATCGATGTGAATGATTGAATTGGATGAATGTGGATAACTGTATAAGGGTTTTTTAAAGAATTTTTATTAATTTTGTACTTGTCTTTTTAAAAATAATTAGATTTCTCACATATACTGTCTGCATTTACAATGTTGTCCGCCACCCTAAGGCGTTTTGAGAAGGGCGGCATAGAAATCTAATAAATAAGTAAGTGGCGAAGGTAAGTGGAACCCAGCCCTGTATATAAAGAGCCACCTTTGTACTAATTCATTCACAAGCTGCAAAACAAATTATGGACATTTAACTAATGTTTTTGAAGTAAGGCTAACATGTCACCCAATATAAACCAGTCAATCTTAAAACACTCACAAAAGAACCATAAAACTGGACCCAAAGTTGAATAGTTTAACCTCAAGGGTATCTTTTGATGATTAACCTAGAGATACATCATTATCATCATCCACAAAAAACAGTAATACACAGCAAATGACATTGATATGCTTGATTTCGTGTCACAATATCACAAGTTGAACACTTACCAAGCGTCTAGGACTGTGTGATGTATTTTTGTATGATGCGTGCAGATCCAAGTACAGTGGCCTTTTGCAACTGACATATCGCAATCTTGTCGATGTTTATTGTTTTCAAATGCTGGCTGAAGTGTTTTGGCACAGCACCCAATGTGCCGATTAGTACTGGGACCACCTGTATTGGTTTATGCCAGATTGTAATTTGATTTTAAGATCATGATATCGGCTAAGTTTTTCTTTTTGTTTTACAGCGACATCAATCATCCAAACTTTTTTTCTTTTCTACAATCATGAGGTCCGGTGCATTGTGTTTCAAAACTTCGTCAGTTTGAATTATTATTATTGTTGTTGTTGTTGTTGTTATTATTATTATTATTGTCGTCATTGTTATTGGTGGTGGTGGTGGTTATTTCCCATAATAAAAATGTAGCCAAATAAACATCTTCCTGAATTGCTCTAATTGGAGCACCCTATCTTAAAGAAGTATGATTGCACCTTAAAAAACCCATAAGAATTAAATCTTCTCAAACATGTGAACTCTTATGTAGGACTATTAGCAAAGGCAGGGGATCAAAAATCCCTTGGTGTTTCCGCGCAGAGAGATAGGTAAAAGCTGTTATCTTGGGCTACAAGAACCGCAATGATTCAGACCGCCCACCAGATGGCGGTAAAGAACTTGGATTTCGTATCTCTTGCTTCTACCTGGCGCGGTCATCCAATTTCTCTCGTTCAGTCTAATAATGCAGATTAATTGTATTTTGTGGGTGAGGAACATTTTGTGGGCTTATGGGGCTTTTCTTGTTGCCGCAATATATATTTTATTGCTCCCACCCTCCTTGCCTTTCGTAAACTCCTTAAAACCCACCTCTGTCGTCAAGCGTGGGGGAACTGAGACATCTCCCCCTGCCTATGTAGTTTTTGTGCATGATATGACTGTATGTATGTTTTTTATATTGGGGTTCCTTGCTTTTTAGACTTTTTAAATGTACTATTGTTATTTTAGATTCTAATTATTAGATTTGTCATTATGTATTGTTTTTATCACTGTTGTGAGCCGCCCCGAGTCTACTGAGAGGGGCGGCATACAAATATTATTATTATTATTATTATTATTATTATTATTATTATTATTATTATTATTAACCACAACAACAACAACAACAACACCTTGTTGCCAACACCTGTCTTGAAGAAAAGAAAAATGATTTCTGTCGTAAGAATAAACCGACTGGCAAAGCAGTCCGATTTAGCAACCGAAACGGGCGATTAATCCCTGACTCGCTACCGTCTCGCCGGCACCTTCTGTGGGGAAAGAAGCGGGCAGGGGGATGCGCCTCTTCTCTTCCGCATTACCCTTCACGAAACTGCGGGCTCCGCAGGGGGCCCTCCGGCCTCCTCCCGCCGCTTTGGGTGGAGCTTTCCGCGGGCTCGGGACTGAGCCCCGAGCCGAGGCTTACATGAGCGAGACCGCGTGACCAGCTCTTGGGATTGCAGGAAGCGCCAAGCCAACCACGGCGCGCTGCGCAGGTTGTGCCAGCCGAGGCCGCGCCTCTTTCGGATCCTGGCGCGTCAGCCGCCCCTCCGGAGGCCAAGAGGCTCGGCCGGCCGATGGCGAGCCGCAGTCCGGAGCGCGAAGCGGAGCCGGGTCCAGGGACGGACGTTCTAAGCCGCCGCGAATTTTCCTCAGCCTTTAGCGGAGGGTGCTTGCTTAACCTCCCGCGCTTGAACCAGGCCCGGCGGCCGTCTCCTTTTAGCCGCGTTTAACGACCTCCGTTTGCCGGACGGTTGTCGGACAGCGTCCTCTTTCGGGGGAAACGAGCTCTCCGTGGCCGGCCCGGTATAGGTCTGTCGTGCGTCCCCCCACTTCCTTTTTGCGGCGGTGGGTTTTTTAAAAAAACCCCGTAGAGGCCGGTTTGAGGCAGGAGCGATAGGACGCGAGCATCCGAAATCCCGAGGGGTTTTTATATAACCAGCGTCGGGGTTTGTGTAAGGTGAGGTGGAGGAGGAGGAAGGACGGCCGAGTGGCTTTCTAAGCTTCCGTCCATATACCTGACCTTGCCTCCTTTTCGCCTAAACGGCGCAGAATAAGCGCTCTTAGCAAGGCGAGGCGGCTTTTCTTGGCTCGTGAGGCGGCTTTTCTTGGCTCCTGTCAGGTAAATCGTGAGGTAATTCCGTCGCCCGCATCCCTCTTCTGTGGGGGGTTTTTTGGGTAGGGGGCAGTCGGGTGCGGTCCTGGTCCTGCCGTCGTATCCTTCCATCGCCGTGAGCTGCCTGGGAGATGGCGTTCCCTGCCGGCAGGAGCGAAGCTGGGTGGGCTCAGCCGCTCTGAGGTCACCGCGCTCGGCTCGCTCCCGCGTCTCCACCACCACCACCACCGACGTGACTCCCGAGCTGCTCCTGCCGAGGACCGCGGGGGAAAGCGCAGCGGGCATGCCGCGGCTCTCGCTCGCTCGCCTCCTTGCCCAGGATCCGGGCTTCCGTCGAGCTGCTGGCGGCGCCCCTCCGGGCCTGGCAAGACGCTAAGGGAGAAGAGAAGGCCGCGTTCGTGAGAGAAGCGTCCCCCGAAAAAGAGAAACGCTCCCTCCCCCCTGCCCCTCTCCCCGGCTGCCATTGTTCTTGGCCGGGAGGATGTGGGTGAACCCGGAGGAGGTGCTGTTGGCCAATGCCTTGTGGATCACAGAACGGGCCAATCCTTACTTCATCCTGCAGAAGAGGAAGGGCCACGGGGGAGATGGAGGCAGCGGAGGGATCACTGGTAAGAAGGGGGGGTTCCTCTCTGGGGAAAAGGGGTGCTCAGCAGGCGGGGGGGGGCATGAAATTGACATCTATGGTGGCCGAGATGTGTTGAATGGTATGCATGTGTGTGGATTGCATTGTTGTGTTGAGGATTTTTAACTCGGGTTTTATAGTTTTTTAGACTTTATTATATTTGATTTCTTTTTATTGTATCTGTATTTTTTGCTTGTTCGTTTGTTTTGTTAAGTACACATTGGAGGCATGAAAAGATATAATAATATTTATATACATGATACTAGTAAAAAGAAAAATAAGAAAAAACATTAATAATAATAATTTATTAGATTTGTATGCCACCCCTCTAATAATATTATTATTAGATATAATAATATTCATATACATGGTACTAGTAAAAAATATAAATAAATATTAGGACAGGGGACAGAAGGCACGCTGGTGCACCCCTTACTGACCTCTTAGGAATCGGGAGAGGTCAACAGTGGATAGTCTAAGGCAGGGGTCCCCAAACTTTTTACACAGGGGGCCAGTTTACTGTCCTTCAGACTGTTGGAGGGCCGGACTATTAAAACAAACCTATGAACAAATCCCTATGCACACTGCACAAATCTTATTTAAAGTAAAAAACAAAATGGGAACAAATACAATATTTAAAATAAAGAAGTAATTAAATAATTAAGTAATAAAGTAATTTATACTTCTTTATTAACAAGTAAATTTAAACTTAAATCAACAAACTCCCTCCATTTCTCCTTCCTTCCCTCCCTCCCTCCTTCCTCTCCATTTCTCTCTTCCCTCTCTTTTCTTCCTTCTCTCATTTGTTTCATTTTCCTCTCCCTCGTTTTCTCTCCATCATTTTCTCATTTTTCTCATTTCTCTCTCTCTCTCACTCTTTCCATCTATCCCCCTTTCTCTCTTCCTCTCTATCTCTCCCTCTTTCTCTCTCTTTCTTTCTCTGTCCCTCTCTCTCTCTCTTTCTCTCTCTTTCTTTCTCTCACTCATTTTCTTTCTCTCTCCCTCTTTGTATCTCTCACTCTTTCTCTCTCTCCCTCTCTCTCTATCTCGCTCCTATCCTCCCCGCCCCTTGCCTCTGTACCGCCTCCTCACTCAGCAGCAGACCGCGGTGAGTTGACAGGAGATTCGGGAGCTTATTATATCTATTGATAAAATCTCGTGGGCTGCCGCGGGCCGGATGAATTGCCTCGGGGGCCGCATCTGGCCCCCGGGCCGTAGTTTGGGGACCGCTGGTCTAAGGGCAAAGTTTTGGGGGTTAGGTGAAGATACTAGAGAGTCTGGTAGTGAGTTCCATGCATCAACTACTTGGTTACTAAAGTCGTATTTTCTGCTGTTGAGTTTGGAGCAGTTTACTTTAAGTTTGTATCTGTTGTATTCTCGTCTGTTGTTGTGATTGAAGCTGAAGTAGTCGTTGACAGGAAGGATGCTGTAGAAGATGATTTTATGGGCTATGCTTAGGTCGTGTTTAAGGTGACGTACTTCTAAGCTTTCGAAACCTAGGATTATAAATCTAGTTGCGTAGGGTATTCTGTTGCAAGTGGAGGAGGGCTCTTCTGGTAAAGTATCTCTAGACATTTTCTAGAGTGTTTATGTCCGAAATGCGGTGTGTTGATTGCATGTGTGTATGTTGCTTAGATTGCTGTGTTGAGGGTTTTAAACTGGGGTTTTATGGTTTTAGACCTTTTTATATTTCACTTCTTTTTATTGTATTTGTTGTGGTTGGCTGTGGCCCAGCTCCTGCCCCAAGGAATGTGGAGGTGGATGCAGGGGAAACATCAACATGTCATAGGCCTGTTTTATTGCCGACAGAGTCAGGTAGTGAAGTTTCCTCGGAAGAAGAAGGTGGGGGTGGCTTGGAAGAGGGGAGTTTGGCAGACAGCCCAGGAGGAGATCAATCATCCTTATCATCTCTGGATTCTGAACAAGAATGTATGACACATCCATGCATGTGTAGAGTAATGCATAGGAGAGAACAACTGAAGGATTATTACAGGAGATACGTGAGGCCACCTGTGGTTGGGTGGGGCTGCTGTAATTAGTGCTACAGATAAAAGAGCAGCCTGCTGGTTTAGCCTCATAGCAGTTTATCTGATTCATAGTTTCGTCAAGATCGTGGTTTTTGCTGTTCAAGATTGTGTGTGGACTTTAGAATTGGACTCAATTTCCCAGTTATTGGGTGAGAAATTGGATTGCATTTAACCTGTGCCTTGTGTGTACCAGAAAATCCCTTTGACATTTAAAAAGGGAGCTGTTTCTGTTTTTTCTGTTGATAAAGACTTTGGGGTTTTCCTTCTATCGTGTGGTGTGTGTCTTTCTGGTCTAATTACCCTGTAATTACGGGCGGTTGGGACACGCCGGCAGAACAGTATTGGTATCTTTTCATGTCATTGTAAGCCACCCTGAGTCCTTCGGGATTGGGTGGGATAGAAGTTGAATTAAATAAATGCTGAACCCCTCTTTTTTATCAGGAAGACAACCCTCCTGAATTCAGTGGGACTGCTGATGAGGAGGCCCTTTTGGACTAGATATCCTGTATTGATCTAGCTCTTTTTTGGGGGGGTGTCTTATTACCACTGATGGCGAGGGAGGAGGGCTATACTTGAGCAGTTCTTGGTTCTCCTTGAGGTCGGTTTTTTGCTTGCAGATCTTACATTGCCCAACAAGATAACAATGAGGTATCAACTCTAGTTTCTTCCCCAAAAACTTTTAACCTTAGATTGTCTGCAGTTTACCTCTCCCTGTTTCTAGGAGGTCTGTAATGGGCATACATAGGCACACCACTGTGCCTACCATCCCTGTCCTATTGCCCTATTGCCTTCTTTTATCATTACTTTTTATTTACGTTATGTTTATACAAACTACTGTCTATATGTGTTTCACAAATAAAATGAATGAAATAAATAAATAAACTGGAGAGCAAACCCCACTTTCACTTGCACTGATGTTACCCAGTCATGGAATGGAGTGGAATGTAATAATAATAATAATAATAATAATAATAATAATAATTTATTAGATTTGTTTGCCGCCCCTCTCCGAAGACTTGGGCCGGCTCACAACAATAACAAAAACAATATAATAGTAATACAAATCTAATATTAAAAACAGTATGTATAAAACCCCAAGAATTAAAACCATACAACACATGCATACCAAACATAAAATATAAAAGCCTGGGGGAGGTGTCTCAGTTCCCCCATGCCTGGCGGTATAGGTGGGTCTTGAGTAATTTACTAAAGACAAGGAGGGGGGGCGTTCTAACCTCTGGGGGGAGTTGATTCCAGAGGGCCGGGGCCGCCACAGAAAAGGAATGGGATACAATATGATACAATACCTTTATTGCCACTTTGAATGTACACTAATCAGCATACGTTAAAATGAAATTTCATTGCATGCAGTTCTCAAAGGTTCTCAAAGTTCTCCACTTCCAATATACACTACATAACCATGAATGAATGAATTAATGAATGAATGAATGAATGAGGAATGTCTAGAACCTAACAACCAAGCCTTGATAGCACCAAGAACTTCACAATTCAACCTTGAGCTGCTGACCTGTATATTTTCTATAGGCTCTATAAGATTTTAACATTTCAGGTTGAAAAGGTAACACATCTCTTAAACCAGAGGTGGGTAACTATGGCCACTTTATGACTTGTGGACTTCAACTTCCAGAATTTAAGTCCACATATCATAAAAGGACCATGGTTTCCCACCCTATCTCAAACAAAACTGAAAATGACTTCTATATTTTCTTCCATTATGTCTTTTGGATGTATGTATACACTTTACTTGAACTTTGCTAGCGCTTCTACAATCTAATGTCCTTCAGATATGTTGATCATGAAGCTCCCTGCCAAAAGCCACTTGGTAGGGACTCTTGACGATTGTCATCCCAATATTTTTGGAAGGTATTAGGCTATGGAAGGTTGTAATTACCGTATGTACAGTAATTACTTGCAGTATTATTTTGGGTTGACAATTTTATTGCTAATTATTATTTCCTTTGTCATTGCATGGAAAAACATTGGAATTTATGACAATTCCATAACCGCTGGAATTATTATTGACCTTCTGTAGGAAATCTTTTAAAACTCTGTTGATCTCCCTGAGAGGTACTTCCAAGTACTTAAAGAAAAAAATTAGTGTATTATTCTGCTTTGAAATTTTTTTGTAGTTTCCTTATCTAAGGTTCTCTGTGAAAGTTCCTTTGCTTCTATTTTGCTGTAAATACGTTGCTTCTATTGTGCTGTAAATACGTTGCTTCTATTTTGCTGTAAATACGTTACATTGGGTACAAAATTGCCTAAGGTCACAGAATTAAAACTGCCTTGTAGAGTCTTACAAAAATCAGTTCTGAACATCAAGGTTAAAAATGGCTTAGGATATTTTCTGTTTCCTACACAAACAAATAGGGGACGGGCTCCTTTTAAAAATTTCTGTAATTGCAATGTCCCGAAGGTAGTTTTTCAAGTGGTAACTGGACTTTCTGGTTTTTCTTTGAAGACACTTTGCTTCTCATCCAAGAAGCTTCTTCGGCTAAGAAGCGAAATGTCTTCAAAGAAAAACCAGAAAGACCAGGTATCTCTTGAAAAAGCACAACCTGGATGACTGAAAATCTCCATAGACATGTACTTGCAGTAGTTGTGGAATCTCCATAGACATATAGTTGCCGTGGTTCAGATCCATATCTATATTTTGTTGGTGTTAACAAGCAATAATCCATAACTAGAGAACTCTTTTTGATTTAATAGTTTATATTTATATTTAATAATAGTTTATATTTAATAGTTTATATCGGTGGTCATCATGGCTACCATGTTTAGATTTACTATTGAATAATTTTGCTTAGAGCTTTGAGCAGTCAGATAAATACTGCACATTGTATTTATGTTGAGTCTTACATAGTTATCCAAGATATTATTAACTTTACAATATAGAAAAAAATAGAATTGTCTAATTTTATCCCAGATAAACTCTGTAAGAGTAGCAGAAGCCTAAACGAATTTTAATATTCTTATTCTACTGTTTCAGGTAAGGTAGTAGACATGTTTTACGTATACGACTGCTTTTTTCTTTTTAAGGAATTTTAATTTGGGTGGCTTGGAAACCTTTTGTAAGGACATTCTTAATTTATCCTTTTCCTTTTGATATCAGATTTTCATTAAAATAGCTATATTTATCATCCCTTTCATTAAGTGTGTTGTTGTTATTATGAGCAGTTACAGAATGGAAATCATGGTATGCTTTAAACTGTTTCTTGTTCCATGATTTGATTTAGTTTGTAGAAAATCATATTCTAAAAATAATCTAAATATAATTCAAGAAGATCTTCAAGGTGACTTCAGATTCTTACTAGAAAAAGAAATGTTCAGTTTATAGCTGTTGCCCCTGTCTTAGGTACCTAGCCAAACATGCCTGTAAATTAAAAAACATGTCTTCTGCTGACAGCAGTACCTTCAGGCATTTTGTTTTTAGGGTTTCATTAATGTATTGAAAATAATATAGTGTTCTATAGGTGAATAATTCAGCCTATTTCTGACCATTATTTCACAATGAAAAATTATGACTTTGCTTCCTTTTGAAAAAACATCCACCATCCACGATATTCTAGCAGAGTATATGGTAATTGTTAAATGAAAATGTTATATTAAAATGTTGAAAAATATTTGAATGAATGAACTGAAAGAAAAATCACTGAGGTTTAATGTTTGGGAGGAATTTTTCAGAAGGGATCAGATCTGAAAGCATAAAGTACTTAGTTGCAGCATTTTTCATATAATTTTCAGTTGAAGTTCAATAGCACTAAATACTAAATAAAAGATTCCAGACATAGCCTCTAATAATTTCTTGTTAAAGATCTTGGACAGTAAAAGTAAGGAAGGTATATATTTGTTAGAGCTGCTACCAAGAGACACAGAATTCAGATCTTTTCCATAATCTTTAATAGTATATTCAAAGTTTTAAAAAATCAAACGACGTTTTAAATTATGTAAGCTTTATGTTCCATGGAATAGGATTGAACTTCCAACGGTTCGATTTTTAAAGAGTATGTCTATCTTGTACATAAAGTGCATGTTCTGTTTTGGTTTTATTTAGTGGCTAAAACAAATGAAGAATAATTGTACATATTAAATCTGAGGTAAATGGGAAATTAAAATAAGAGTTTGAGATACGGTAGGTATCTCATTGCTTCTATGTTAGGGATTCTCTAAATTTCAAATATTTGAGTACAAGCAGTCCTTGACTTATAATCACAATTGAGCCCCAAATTTCTATTGATGAGATGGTTGTTAAGTGAGTTTTGCTCCATTTTATGACATTTCTTGCCATGGTTGTTATGTGAATCACTGCAGTTGTTAAGTTAGTAACAATTTGGTAAGTGAATCTGGTTTCCCCAGTGACTTTGCTTTTCAGAAGCTCACAAACAGGAATCACATAATTAGGGATACTGCAAACATCATAAATATGAGTCAATTGCCAAGCAATTTTGATGGTGTGACCATGGAGATTCTACAATGATCATAAGTATGAAAAAGTCATAAGTCTTTTCCCAGCGACCAGTTAGGTCCCACAGAGTTGGCCTTCTCCGGGTCCCGTCGACTAAACAATGTCATTTGGCGGGACCCAGGAGAAGAGACTTCTCTGTGGCGGCCCCGACCCTCTGGAACCAGCTCCCCCTGGATATCAGAGTTGCCCCCACTCTCCTTGCCTTTCGCAAGCTCCTTAAAACCCACCTCTATCGTCAGGCATGGGGGAATTGAAATTTTTTCCTTTCCCCTTAGGCTTATAGAATTTATACATGGTATGCTTGTTTATATGATTGGTCTCTTAAATTGGGGTTTTTTAGATTATTTTTTAAAATTAGATTTGTTACATTGTCTTCTTTATTGTTGTTAGCCGCCTCGAGTCTTCGGAGAGGGGCGGCATACAAATCTAATAAATAATAAATAAATAAATAAGTCACCTTTTTTCAGTGCTGTTGCAATTTCAAACAATTACTAAATGACCTGTTGTAAATTAAGGACTACCTGTAGTTTATCTGCCCAAATCTATGTTCAATTTAGACTTGGACAAAGGCCTCTATTTACAGGAGCCATTTCTTTGTAATGAATGGTCATATATACTTCCATATATTTATGATAGCAGCTGATTCTCATTGTCTGGTCTATGAAGTAGTTTATTACAATCTGGTTATGTTCCAATAATTGACAGCCTGTGAAATTATGCCAAAAATCTTTCAAATGCATTGTACGGGTATTAAAAAGTAATTAGGATTGAACTGTTTCCTTCTGCCTGTCTGTGGAGATTCTCAATCATCCAGGTCATGGTTGTCAGAAAGATGCTTTTTCAAAAGGCACCTGGACTTTCTTGGTTTTTTTCCTTAAAGATATTTTGCTTTTCAACCAAGAACATTCTTCAGTTCTGACTGAACGGTGAGGGGCATGGAAGGATTTATATTCCTTGCAGTCATCTGGTTGTTATTACTCTAGGAATATAATCGTGGAGTTTTCAACACATTAAAGAAAGGTGAAAGATTTATATGATCTGAAGTATATGCTGCAAATAAATGAAATGTTGTATCAGTATTTTTTCCATTACGCAGTCAGCATCATTTTAAAAGAAGTTTCTATTTTTTTAAAAAATAGTTTTTATTGAAATTTAAAATTTAAAAGAAAATATAAACATACAAAAAGACAAAACACAAAAAAGAAAACATAAGAGAAACTAAACAAATATATACATACACAGAAGAATAAATACATTTACAAGAACGTTATGTCAAACACCTTCCTTATATTCTTTTGTTTTCTTGTTTTGGCAAATACATTTAATTAAAAAAATATTTTGGTTATTACTTTCTCTAAATATCTGTTATCATTCCTACCACCTTATCTTAATCGTTAATGCAAGAATTCATGTAATTAAAATAATCAAATTTCTAATAAACACCATAAGGGGAAAATCCAAAACAGTGTGGAAGGATCTGCATCTCTGTAATTTGGCTACTTTTCTATCCTGTAACTTCCCATTTTCTGAGCAATCTGGCAGCCACTGTAGTTGATTTTAAAAGAGAATACAGTATGTGGAATTGAGACAGAGGAGCAGAAGAAATCACTTCCTTACAGTTCTGCTGATAGACAGTTTTCACAGCAGAAGCTGACACTGTTTATTCATGTACTGTATATGCCGTTTCCTTTTCTTTGCCTTTTTGAATTGTTTGTTTTCAATAATGGTTATAAGTCACTTTTTCAGTGTTGTTGTATCTTCGTTCAGTCACTAAACAAATGGCTATAAGTTGAAGAATACCTGTAATAACTTCCATATTATTTATTTATAAATGATATTCACATGGAATTCGATATTCCATGTTATTTATTACTTATGAACGCTCGGTACATTAGTTTCATGTATGATCCCATGAAAAGATGTCTTGAAGTTGCCAAGGTTGAAAAACATTGGAAAAATCCCCCCCCCCACGCACACACATCTGTAGCTGGAGATTTCTTATGACATGACATCATAATATTTTGTGTTCATGATTCCATATATAAGTCGTTACTGTAATAGGACTTTGGAATGCACATGTGATTTAAGACAGTTTTAAGTTTACTGGTTATTAAAACAAAAGTAGATATTATGGGGAAGGAATACCTTATTGCTACAGTGTTTCCCAAACTAAGACTCAACCGGAAAATAAGCTGTAGCATGATTTTTCAGGATGATCATAATATAAGAGCTGTCCCAAAAATAAGCCCCAGTTAAGATTGTCAGCCAGATAGATGCATTTAGTACCGTATTTCCCTGAAAATAAGACCTAAAGTGCAAAATAAGTCCTAATGCATGTTTGGATCAAAAATTAATATCAGACTCAGCTTTATTTTGGGGAAAACTTGTACTTCAGATTCTCAGATTTCTTCTTTGTAAAAAAATATGTATGAAAACACTTTAACCTTTTTTAAAATGTCCTTGGGTAGACATCCTTCCTTTTTTTCTATAGAATTGTCTAACAAAGCATAAACTGATAGCTTGGTATGAAATTAAATGTAATAATAATTAGCCGTATGAATGTACAGCTTAGTAATTTTTTCTTTGAATACTTGGCGAGTGTGTCTATGTGTCATCTGTTAGTTTCTAAAAATAAAATGTTACACACTAAAAAAATAAACGATGCTTCTGAGCAAGAAAAACATGTTTATCAGTCATAACCTGGATTTTGTGTATACTAATTATGTGTACAAAATAAACATTATGTGAAGCTTGAGAAATTACCAATAAGAGTCCAAATGCCTACTAAATCTGTGCTGCTGATGCAAAGTTCAGCCTTGGACATTTTTTTTTTCATTTTTTCCTGTATTGTAGGCAATCACTAGGACAGAAAGAATGCAACAAATGTTATTCTTTCTGTTGTTTCCCCCAAATCTAGGAAAAGTACCCAAACCGTCCATTTTTTTCATTCCAATGAAAATAAAGCTTTCCTCCAGTTAAGCGTAATTCTTACTGACTTCAAGTATTTAGTAGCTGCAAACCTGTTTAGTGGCATTAGATAGCATTCCATATTTTCAGTGGAAAATAAAATGTGCTTGCTTTGTTTGCCCTCTGAGCCGCATAGAAAGGGTTTATGTGGTATTAAGTTGCTGTCGTCTTCTCTCCTCCAAAAACAGGCATAGAAATGGTTACAGTAAATAAACCTGCAAAGAGGCATGTTGAAAGAATCTGCTAATCTCTACTACACCTACTGCACACAGCAGTAAATGGTTGGGTTAGGCTCCATCCTTCTTAGCCTTGTCAGAAAGCTTTAAAGACATGTCTCATCTCTCAGGCTGTTAGATGTTAGATGACTGAAGATATGAGTTATGTAGACAGCCTCAGTTATTGTGTATTTTGTTGATGTTAGTTTTAGTAAGGTGTGTGTGCCTAGAGTCACATGAATTGGATGAGCACAGTGGTGGTATTCAATTTTTTTTTACTAATAGTTCTGTGGGGGTCTGTTGCAAAGGTCATCTTGCAATTTGGTTTGATGCCCAGTGTGATTCCTTTGTAATTAGATAAAAAGATAAAGACACTCTTGAATAGACTTTGACTATTAATGACTTCATGGAGCCGTTTACATTGTTTTTCAGCAACAATATGGAAAAAAGGTTGTCGTTGCTTTCATCCAGGTTGTTAATTTCAAGCCTTAGTCTATAGCCCTGGAATTTCTAGTGAATTTTCATCCATATTTTTCCAAATCCAGCTGTGCTAAAGTATTTCAGGATAGTTTAGTTGTATGTTGCCACCTATCATGATCTAAGAAAAACTTGTTATGCTCTCCCTCCAAAATGGCTGGTAGGAAAACATGGTCTCAGAAAACCATTGAGGAAACAATGGGCTGCTTTGCCATAGATGTGACTAGTCCTCATCTGATATCACTAGTTCTCAGTGGTGGCACCAAGTAAGAAAAGAAATGTAGTTAACCCTTTGCCCAGGATGTATCTTCTTGTGCTTTTTGCTGGCTCCTAAAAGTGCAGTAAACTTCTGATAAATCTTCCCTCTAGAAAATTGCTGCCAGGAAAAAACATCTGTAGCAAAAGCTATAGATATACAGTGTTCCCTCAATTTTCACGGGTTCGAACTTCGCGGAAAGTCTATACCACGGTTTTTCAAAAATATTAATTAAAAAATACTTTGCGGGTTTTTTTCCCTATACCACAGTTTTTCCCACCCGATGATGTCATATGTCATGGCCAAACTTTTGTCTGCCTTTAATAAATTTTTTTTTAATAAACTTTAATAAATAAACATGGTGAGTAATAATCTGAATGGTTGCTATGGGATTGGAAAATTGCAATTTAGGGGTTTAAAGTGTTACGGGAAGGCTTGTGATACTGTTCATAGCCAAAAATAGTGTATTTACTTCCGCATCTCTACTTCGCGGAAATTCAACTTTCGCGGGCGGTCTCAGAACGCATCCCCCCGCGAAAAGTGAGGGAACACTGTACTATTTAAAGACAGCAGGAGCAAAATATGAGAAATGTTGTCTTTGCCAACAAGCTTTATCACCATAACTGATTCTGAACTTGATTCCATAATACAGGGTGTCACAAAAGTGAGTACACCCCCTCACATTTTGTAAATATTTAAGTACCGTATTATTTGGAGTATAAGACGCATCTTAATTTTTGGGGAGTAAAATAGGGTGAGAAATCTGCCTATCAGATATTCATCTGGCTAGCGTCCTTAGTCTGGTCAGCTTCAGCACATTATTTTATCCCCTGGTTAGGGCTTTAAAAAAAACCTTATTTGGAGAGAGTAACAATGAAAGAGCTTGCAAGCCGGTAAGAGCTGGGAACATTGTTAGCACCTGGTTACGGCTGGAAAGAATAGACTAGACCAGACCAGACCAGAATAGAATAGAATAGAATAGAATTCTTTATTGACCAAGTGTGATTGGACACACAAGGAATTTGTCTTTGGTACATGTTAGATCTACAGCTGGAGTATGCTTTAATGTGGCATACACTTTCTAATATGCAACAGGTAATATATGCATAATTCTTTTTTTCCCCAGGACTTCTCGTGGGAACTCTTGATGTTATGTTAGATTCAAGCGCAAGGGTAGCACCGTATCGTATTCTGTATCAAGCACCGGATTCTATGATATACTGGACTATTGCTTGTGGTAAGTATGTGAACTGTCTTCAAGGTATTGTGGTTTTGACCAAAGATTATTGGATGTAACTAATACTTTTACAATGTATCAGTTTTACTTTATAATGGTTATATTATACTGAACACTTGGCCCAAATGAAAATCAGTGGTGAGGAAAGCAAGGTTCTACATTTAGCAAGAAAAGTCAATTTTACAGCTATAGTATAGTTGGTACCTGGCTCAATAGTAGTAATTGTGAGAGGGAAATTGGAGTTGTAGTAGACAAACAATATGAGCCAGCAGTCCCAGGCTGTATTAATAGAAGTATAAATCAAGATCACATTAAGTGTTGGTACCACTCCATAATGCCTTGTTAAGTCCACATTTGGAACATTGCATCCAGTTCTGGTTGCATTGTATAAAAAAGATATTGAGACTCTATACTCTAGAAATAGTATAGAGAAGAGCAGTAAAGATAATTGGGGGATTGAAGGCTAAAACATGTGAAGAATGGTTACAGGGATTTGGTATGTAGGATGACATGGTAGCAGTGTTACAATATCTAAGGGACTGCTGTAAAGAAGAGGGGACTGACCCATTATACGAAGCAACTAGTCAAGGAAAGAACCAACTTAGAACTAAGGAGAAATTTGTGAACAGTGAGAACAATTAATCAGTGCTTGCCTCCAGAAGTTGTGGGTGCTTCAGCAATGGAGATTTTTAAGGAGAGATTGAAGAAGTATTTGTCTAAAATGGTACAGGGCTTCCTGATTGAGCTAGGAGTTGAACAAAGTTGGAAGGAAACTCCAAATTCACTTCCAACTTTGCTGTTATGTTCTGTAGCTCCTTGTAGATGCATTATGCTTTGGTTTCCGTAAGAATTAGCCAACTTGCACAGTATATGTGGGTCATTTTTTACTTTCTGTTTACTATTTTTAAAATATAGTTTTCCCTCTACTGCAAGTAGATGCAAAGATGAAATGCTGACATATAGTTGTTTGCTGTAGTTGAAGGGTTTCTCCGTCTCCTCTGTGCAACCCTAGTAATTCTGGATTCTGGCCTTTGTTTTCATAGGGTTGAAATTCCTTGAATGAAAATACATATTTATTCTTTATAAAATATGAATGAGAAGTCCTGTATGAAGTTTTTGTCTTTGATAGCAAATAGTGGACATAGTTGTGAGGTCTTGGACTAGGTGTGGAAATTAAATAAGTATTGTAGTGATAAAATGAAAGGAGATTTCTGTAAAAAGTGCGAAGCTAGAACTGGAATAAAGATGGGTTGTGTGTACACTACACACGATAAAGGAGAATACTGTATTGATTATTGGATGAATGGGTGAGGGGCATTGTCTGTATATCATTAAAACTCTCAAGTTTCCTTTATAAATATGAGGGTTTTTCTGGAAGCTAAAGTTCTAAGCTGCCAGATTCGTCTTGATGGACTCGATATCAAATTTCTGAATGGCTTCACTCACTCAGGCTTTTGATAAGTTCTTTTTTAATGTTTAATTGCTACTATGAATTTAATCTCACCTATTTAGATGTCACTGATATGCTATAGGTCAGCGATGGCGAACCTATGGCACAGGTGCCAGAAGTGGCATGCGGAGCCATGTCTGCTGGCACGTGAGCCATTGCCCTTGCTCAGCTCCAACGTTCATGTGTGTGCTGGCCAGCTGATTTTTGGCTTGGACAGAGACTCTGGGAGGGCCTTTTTGGCTTCCAGAGAGCCCCTGGGTGGGATGGGGAGGGTGTTTTTACCCTCCCCTTGCTCCAGGGAAGCCCTTGGAGCCTGGGAAGTGTTCTGGTCTAGCTGTGCTGCTTCAAAAATACTCTCTTTACAGTCTTGGATTTTCAAAATAACACTCCTATATTATTTTTTTTTCTTCCACGCTGGAATTCGCCAAAATACATCTACGGCATGCAAGTGCATTCCAATTTCCCATTCCTTCTAATGAGCAAGCTGTCAGCTTCTAACATCTCCTTATCTCTGAGTCAGGTTCAAACTAATTTCAGACATTTTTATCATGCAATGTTAGAACTTACTTTGCTGGAGAAAGGGCAGAACATCCATCTTGTCTTCTTCACTTTCCATAAAAGCATCCCTTATTTCCGAGATATTAATTAATTTACACACTCCGAATAGCAGATTCAAATCCTCCTTCCCAAAAGCTCGTCTTTTCTTTTCTCTAATCTCCTAAATCTGGCACTTAACCAAGGGCTATTTTCTATTCCCCCATTGTCTGAAGAAGCACTACTATCCATGTTAATGTCCAATGGATTTTCTACTAAGCTCTCATCCTCACTCCCCTCCTCCACTTCTCTTAAATCAGGGCAAATTACAGCTTCTGCGTCTTCTCCCTCCTCTGAATCTGACATTTCCAAAGGCTGGCAGGGAACACTCACAACACAAAGGGTGAAACACGAGCCTACTGGGCCCACCAGAAGTCGGGAAACAGGCCGTTTCTGGCCTCGAGAGGGCCTCCGGGGGGTGGGGGAAGCTGTTTCCACCCTCACCCAGGCATTGAATTATCGGTGTGGGCACTTGTGCATCCACGACAGCATGTGTGCACTCTTTTGGCACCCAATGAAGAAAAAGTTCACCATCACTGGTGTTCTGCCGGCGTGTCCCAACCGCCCATAATTACAGGGTAATTGGTCCAAAAAGACACACGCCACATGATAGAAGGAAAACCAAAAGTCTTTATCAACAGAAAAGCAGAAAAAACTCCCTTTTTAAATGTCAAAGGGATTTTCTGGTACACACAAGGCACATGTTAAATGCAATCCAATTTATCACCCAGTAACTGGGAAATTGAGTCCAATTCCAAAGTTCAGAAAGTCCACACACAATCTTGAACAGGGAAACAGCAAAACCATGATCTTGACGAAACTATGAATCAGATAAACTTCTACAAGGCTAAATCAGCACGCTGCTCTTTTTATCTGTAGCACTAATTACAGCAGCCCCACCCAACCACAGGTGGCCTCACTTATCTCCTGTAATAATCCTTCAGTTGTTCTCTCCTAGGCATCACTCTACGTGTTGTGATTCAGTCTGAGGCTCCTCAGGGAACGGCTGGAACTCTGCCGGCTCCATGCTCAGAGGGGGAGGACGAGGAACAGGAGGAGGGGGAGGACCAGGCAGACGGGGAAGAGGAATGTCAGGAAGAGGAGGAGGGAGAACAGCCTGAGACCCCCGGGGGGGAGCTCTCCCCAGCGAGTAGCCTGGAGTCATTAGATGAGAACGCACAAGCCATCATAGATATGAGGCAGAGAAGGGCAGCACAAAGAAGGGGACAATTAGCCAGGTATTTCCATCCCTAATAGGCAACAGCTGGGTTTGGGTGTGGTTCTCCTCAGAAAGGTTGAAAAGGCAGGCCCGCCCTTCCTGTATTGTGGAGAGTTATCTTTTGGGAGTCCTGTGACCTTGCTTCGATCCTTGGCGTCTCTGATTCTGGCTTGTGGCCTCGAAGGCTGAAAACTTGGGGGAGGCGTGGGTTTTATTATCTACAGTGGTGTGTGTGCCAGCAAGAAGCCTGTTGTATTGTCTGGCCGTCGTGACTCTTTTGTGAAGCTTCATAGCATTCCAGTTTGTAAGAACAGTTTTTGTTATCTGTGTTTGTTTTCAAAGATATAAAATGACTTTGCTTTTTACCAGCGTGTCTGGCTACTCTTTTTAGTTGGTATTGACGTCCGGGGGAACCCAGACAGAACACTCCGCATGCGTGGGTTTGTCATACGTTCTTGTTCAGAATCCAGGGATGATAAGCATGATTGATCTCCTCCTGGGCTGTCTGCCAAACTCCCCACATCCACCTCCCTTGGGGCAGGAGCTGGGGCAGAGCCAACCACAACAACTGCTATAGGTTGTAAGTAGAAAATTCCATATTTAAGGGCCCATTCATATACAATTTGCGATAATTGTTACATGCAGATGGGGCATTCAATGGTTCTGTCCTTTATCCAGATTTCAGTTTATATATATATAGAAACATAGAAGACTGACGGCAGAAAAAGTCCTCATGGTCCATCTAGTCTGCCCTTATACTATTTCCTGTATTTTATCTTACAATGGATATATGTTTATCCCAGGCACGTTTAAATTCAGTTACTGTGGATTTACCAACCATGTCTTCTGGAAGTTTGTTCCAAGGATCTACTACTCTTTCAGTAAAATAATATTTTCTCACGTTGCTTTTGATCTTTCCCCCAACTAACTTTTGTTCACTTTCCTATTAAAAACACTTCCCTCCTGAACCTTATTTAACCCTTTAACATATTTAAATGTTTTGATCATGTTTCCCCTTTTCCTTCTGTCCTCCATACTATATAGATTGAGTTCATTAAGTCTTTCCTGATACGTTTTATGCTTAGGACCTTCCACCATTCTTGTAGCCCGTCTTTGGACCCGTTCAATTTTGTCAATATCTTTTTGTAGGTGAGGTCTCCAGAACTGAACACAGTATTCCAAATGTGGTCTCACCAGCGCTCTATATAGTGGGATCATAATCTCCCTCTTCCTGCTTGTTATACCTCTAGCTATGCAGCCAAGCATCCTACTTGCTTTTCCTACTGCCCAACCACACTGTTCACCCATTTTGAGACTGTCAGAAATCACTACCCCTAAATCCTTCTCTTCTGAAGTTTTTGCTAACACAGAACTGCCTCAAATAATTTATGTTGTGACAAGAAATTAATAACTTACTAAACTATAGGACTTTCCCATTAAACATCAAATATGAGGGAATACCGGTAGTTATTCTGAATCTTTGGGTGTGCAAGCATGTAGAAATTGGAGAAAGACTAACTCAGATTTCATAACAACATCCAGTATTTAACAATATATTTTCATACATTAATTTCAAGCACAGTCTGGTGCACATATCAGATAAGAGGTTCTGCTGCTCTGATTCAATTATGCAGGCTTTTCAGAGCGAAGCATGTTCCAAGAAATGCCAGGCCTCCCTGGAAAGGAGACAGGATGATGTCATTCCTCATCAGCAGGCCAGGATCAGATATAAGCTTATCCTTGCAGTTCTTCAGAATCAAGATCATTCTGCAAGCTCTGTAGGAGATTAGGAAGCAGTTTATTTTCACATTATATCCACCAGTGCCTTTCTGACAGAATTTAAATAGGCTTTTCAATGATTTATAGACTATGTATTGAAGCATTCATATTCAATCTCAAAATACTGTTATTGATTGTGAGCACAATTCAGCTATGAACACACAGACTCGCCGTAATATACTTTTCCTGGGTAAGTATCATTAGGAAGACTGGAGCAGTATTTCCCAACCGTGGGAACTTGAAGATATTTGGACTTCAACTCCCAGAATTCCCCAGCCAGCTTATGCTGGCTGGGGAATTCTGGGAGTTGAAGTCCAGATATCTTCAAGTTGCCACGGTTGGGAAACACTGGACTAGAGAAAAGGAATAAGCAATAGTAAGCCAAAAATGGAAGCCACGAAATAAGAAAATTAAAATAGAATAACAGTGTTAGAAGGGACCTTAGAGGTCTTCTAATCCAACCCCCTGGTCAGGCAGGAGATCCTATACCAGAGGTCTTCAAACTTGGCAACTTTAAGACTTGTGGACTTCAATTCCCAGAATTCTCCAGCCTGCTATGCTATGCTATGCTGGCTGGAGAATTCTGGGAGTTGTAGTCTACAAGTCTTAAAGTTGCCAAGTTTGGGGACCCCTGCCCTATACCCATGATGCTGAACCTATGCCACATGTGCCCAAACGGCAAATGGAGCCATGTCGCCTGGCACATGTAGTATCACCCGTTCCTCTTCTGGGTTTCTGGCACACATGCGTGCATGATAGTAAGCTGGCCTTCCTGCATTGCAGTGCCAGAAACAGGAAGAGCATTGTCTTCTGTTTTCCAGCCGGCGCATGCGTGGCAATCAGCTGATTGTTGGAGGCGCATTCACGCCAGTAACTGGAAGAAAAACTGGTTGGCACGCACATGTGTACCAGAAACCGGAAGTTCATTTTCCGGTACGCGCATGTCCCCTGGGCAGCTCCTCTTCCAGTTGCGGCCTAGTTGAGTTTGCAAAGTGCTCCCACACACACTCCCTTTTCGGCACTCCATGTCCAAAAGGTTCACCATCACTCCCATAATACAATTAGCACGTTTTCAAACAACGAAGAAAGGAAATTGTTGGCATGGGTGCAAGGAAAAAGGAGTATTTATGCATATATTTTGGGAATGTAATAAAGTTCAAAAATTCTGGAAACAAATACAAATGGAAGTGAATAAAATTACGAATGGTAATTGGAAAATAACTAAGGAAGCAGCATTATTGATAAAAAATAGTGAGGTAAAAGAATATGAAGAAATCAAAATTGCAGCGATAGAAAGTGCCCAGGCAACTATAGTGCTTGGGTGGAAAGATGACAATAAATGGACGATAAAAAATTGGTGCAAATACATGGCGGATCACATTCCCTATGAAATTATGGAAATCAGACTACATAATTATAATGAAGGGAAATTAGCAGCAACAATGAGGCGGTGGGAGAAGGTTAAAAATTATATATTAACAACATCAGTAAGCGATCCAAATGTAAGAAATAAAATTCAATCACTCTATAAAGAAGGAACAATGTAACCCAGAGACAAAGCAAATGAAGGATACAAAATGGATTCTTCCCTGGTGAAGGGATTTTTTTTTCTGTATGGTGATGGTACACTTTATGCTTTCTGTTTTGTTTTTTGTAAAATTCTTAAAAAATCAATAAAAAATTATATTTAAAAATAATAATAAAAAAAATCACTCCCATAATCATGTCCAAATTCTTCTTAAAAACCTTCAGTGATAGGGCACTCATAACTTCTGAAGGCAAAAGTTGTTCCCCTGGTTAATAATTTTCACTGTCAGGAAATTACTCCTTAGTTCCAGATTGGGTCTCTCCTTGATTAGTTTCCACCCATTGTTTCTTGTCCTGCCTTCTATTTGCTTTGGAGAATAGGTTAACCCCCACTTCTTTGTGGCAGCCCCTCAAATATTGGAACACTTCTATTATGTCACCCCTAGTCCTTTTTTTCACCAAACTAGACAAACCCAACTCCTGCAAACATTCATCATATGTTTTAGACTCCAGCCACTTAATCGTCTTTGTTGTTCTTCTATACACTCTTTCTCAACACCTTTTTTATTTTACTTTTCTTGGCGGGACCCAGGAGAAGAGCCTTCTCTGTGGCGGCCCCAACCCTCTGGAACCAACTCCCCCCAGAGATTAGAATTACCCCCACCCTCCTTGCCTTTCGTAAGCTTCTTAAAACCCACCTCTGCCGCCAGGCGTGGGGGAACTGAGATACTCTTTCCCCATAGGCCTTTACAATTTTATGCATGGTATATCTGTATGTATGTTTGGTTGTATAATAAGGGTTTTAACTGTTTTAATATTGGATTGTTATATGCTGTTTTTATTACTGTTGTTAGCCGCCCCAAGTCTACGGAGAGGGGCGGCATACAAATCCAATCAATCAATAAATAAATAAATAAAGTGATGACCAGAATCTACAGTTTATGCCACCATCAGGCTCTATCACTCTCCACATCTTTTTGTCCTTACAAACAACACTTTCTCCATTTAGAATATCATTGCCATCAACACAAGAAAGCCTTTTACATTTATAAATAAATACCTGAAGTATAGATGGAAGTATCACACACTTTGCTTACATCATGTTCAGTGCTGAACCATACAGTTCACATTCCATTGCTTCTTATGTATGCTTCCTTTCCATTATTATAATTCTTGTCCATTTACCCAACCAACCTCCACTTTCATATTTTTTGTAAGACCTTCCTTGTAAACCATATTCACTTTATTGTAGCCTTTTTTTAAGTCCATAAACATAAAATGAACTTTATCATATTTATGCATTCCTCAGTGATCTAGGATGACCAATATTCTGGAAATTCAGCAGTTACTTACCATATATTTCGGTGTATAAGACGCACATCTTTCCTCCCTAAAAGAAGCTGATAATTTGGGTGGGTCTTATACTCTGAATGTAACTTCCCCCCACACACCCCAGCCCTAACTATCTGTTAACGATCTTCCCAGCTCTTATCTTGCAGGCTCTTTCATTGTTTCTCTCTGTGCAGAATGTTTTCCAAACCCTAAGTCTTTGCAGGTTTTTTTTTTCATTATTCTAATATGCTCTGAGTAAGTTTCTTTCCAGCCCTAACCAGGTTCTAACGATGTTCTCAGCTCTTACCAGCTTGCAAGCTCTTTCATTGTTACTCTCTGCAAACAATGTTTTCCAAATCCTGTCTTTGATTTTTTTTTCATTCTCTATTTGCTCCAAATGTTTCTTTCCAGCCCTAACCAGGTGCTATGTTCCCAGCTTTTACTGGCTTGCAAACTCTTTCATTGTTACTCTCTGCAAAGAAGAATGTTTTCCAAGGCCTAAGTCTTTGCAGGGTTTTTCCCATTGCTGTACTTGCTCAGACTGTTTCTTTCCAGGTGCTAATGATGTTCCCAGCTCTTACTGGCTTGCAAGCTTGTTACTTGTTACTCTCTCAGAATAAATTTTTTTAAGCCCTTAACCAAGGGATAAAATAATGTGCTGAAGCTGACCAGACTAAGGACGCTAGCCAGATGAATACCTTGTAAGCAGATTCTTTTCCCTGTTTTCCTCCCCCCAAACTAAGGTGCGTCTTATATTCTGGTGTGTCTTATACGGTAAAATACGGTAACTCAGGAGGACTCAAAAATAACAAACTTGCTTCTTTGGTGAAACCTGCTTCTTTAGGGTGTAAATGGAAACAGAGGACCAGATGTTTCTAGAGAAAGAGCAGCTCTATCTTCTTGTGATTTAACTTCATCCTCTTTAGTCCCATTCAGTCCTCCATAGCCTTCAGACACCGGTTACAATTTCTATGCCATCTCCAGTCCTGCCTATGGTGGACATTGTACAGCTGGATATGATCCATAGGTTGATAATACCTTGTCCTGAACTACCGGATGACTTTTCCAGGCGTTTCATGTAGATGCCAAAATGTAGGAGTGAGAAAAATGAATGCTTCAGTTCCCTGTAACTTCATCCACTGAGCTGATTATCATCATTCATACCTATAACATCATTTCCCTTACTGTTAGTTTCACTTACACACAATGTACCTATTTTTAATTTGTTAATCTCATCTGTAAATACATTCTCTTTACCACTTACATTCCAAGTCATGATTTTCACATGCCCTAGTCATCACGATGTGGTTGATAGAAGCTGATGATAAAAAGCAAACATTACTTTTATTGAGATTGCCAATAATAACAATAATACAATCTTGCAAGTCTGTTTTTGATGTTGTTCTTCCTGCTTGTTCAGTCAATTATGGAAGTGCCTCCCTGAGCCCTGTCATATGTAACATTCCTTGCAAAAGTTGAGAGTAGTCAGTCAGTTTTGGTTCCTGTTGGCCTGTATGCCACAAATGCAGTTAAAGCCCAGTTTTACTGCTGATATGCTCATGTTGGTCAAAGTGTTGGTCATGACCTTTAAAGCCCTACATGGCATTGGACCAGAGTACCTCCGGAGCCGCCTGCTACCGCACGAATCCCAGCGGCCGATAAGGTCCCACAGAGTTGACCTTCTCCGGGTCCCGTCGACTAAACAATGTCATCTGGCGGGCCCCAGGGGAAGAGCCTTCTCTGTGGCAGCCCCGGCCCTCTGGAATCAACTCCCCCCAGAGATTAGAACTGCTCCCACCCTCCTTGTCTTCCGTAAACTACTTAAGACCCACCTATACCGCCAGGCATGGGGGATTTGAGACATCTTTCCCCCAGGCTTATTATAATTTATGTTTGGTATGTATGTGCTGTTTGGTTTTTAATTATGATAGGGTTTTTAGTTTTTTAATATTAGATTTGTGCCATTATAATATTGTTTTTATCGTTGTTGTGAGCCGCCCCGAGTCTTCGGAGAGGGGCGGCATACAAATCTAATAAATAATAATAATAATAATAATAATAACTATTATTATTATTATTATTATTATTATTTTGTTGTTGTTGTTGTTCTGGACAAAGTAAGATCTGTTACCTACAGACTGCCTTGTAATCTATCATATTGTTGCCCTGCTTTCCATCAGCCAGGATGTGTATGCAGTCTACACAGAGAACACCTCCCAGGAAATTAAAACAATTTTTAAAATCCTAGTGAGAATGATAGATTTTTGATATTATGTGAAGTTTGGCAAGAGTATTGCTTAATAATTTGTAAGCGATAGAACCAGACTTTTCTACATACCTATGTCTGATTCCATTTCCTATCTCACTAGGTCAGAAGTTCACCTTGTTGTTCACCTCTTTCTGTTTGTGAAAATATTATATTAACTGTTTGCCAGGCAATTATTTCTCATGACCGAGTTTGAAAGAACATGAACTCTGTTTGGGACAAGGTGGAGAAACGATAGAAACATAGAAACATAGAAGACTGACAGCAGAAAAAGACCTCATGGTCCATCTAGTCTGCCCTTATACTATTTCCTGTATTTTATCTTACAATGGATATATGTTTATCCCAGGCATGTTTAAATTCAGTTACTGTGGATTTACCAACCACGTCTGCTGGAAGTTTGTTCCAAGGATCTACTACTCTTTCAGTAAAATAATATTTTCTCATGTTGCCTTTGATCTTTCCCCCAACTAACTTCAGATTGTGTCCCCTTGTTCTTGTGTTCACTTTCCTATTAAAAACACTTCCCTCCTGAACCTTATTTAACCCTTTAACATATTTAAATGTTTCGATCATGTCCCCCCTTTTCCTTCTGTCCTCCAGACTATACAGATTGAGTTCATGAAGTCTTTCCTGATACGTTTTATGCTTAAGACCTTCCACCATTCTTGTAGCCCATCTTTGGACCCATTCAATTTTGTCAATATCTTTTTGTAGGCGAGGTCTCCAGAACTGAACACAGTACTCCAAATGTGGTCTCACCAGCGCTCTATATAAGGGGATCACAATCTCCCTCTGCTTGTTATACCTCTAGCTATGCAGCCAAGAATCCTACTTGCTTTTCCTACCGCCGGACCACACTGCTCACCCATTTTGAGACTGTCAGAAATCACTACCCCTAAATCCTTCTCTTCTGAAGTTTTTGCTAACACAGAACTGCCAATGCAATACTCAGATTGAGGATTCCTTTTCCCCAAGTGCATTGTTTTACATTTGGAAACATTAAACTGCAGTTTCCATTGCTTTGATCATTTATCTAGTAAAGCTAAATCATTTACCATATTACAGACCCCTCCAGGAATATCAACCCTATTGCACACTTTAGAGTCATCGGCAAATAGGCAAACCTTCCCTACCAAACCTTCCCCTATGTCACTCACAAACATATTAAAAAGAATAGGACCCAGAACAGACCCTTGTGGCACACCGCTTGTAACCTGCCAAAAGAACTGTAACAAACAAGTCCTGAATTCTACATATATGAGAGACACAAAAGCAAACTCACGCCATACAAAGATGCCTTTCAGCAAGAACATCCCAAGCTTTAATTTCCAGTATCAAAATAATTCTCAGTTCTTCAGGATGACCACACTTCACAAAATGTGGCTTGGTTAAAATTTTAATGGGCAAAACAGGGTTTATATTCTGAATTGCTGTGAAATTATAAACCACGGCATGGATCCTTGGTTTCTAGTATCATAAAAAACTGGCTTGTTTAAAATGAGAAGAGAAGCTCAGTGAGATGAGAAGAAAAAAAGAGGAAAAATGAGAGGCCAGGCGAAATAACGTCCAGCCGAAAATTGACAATGGCGTGAAGCAACTCGGCTCCCCCATCAGCTGGGGGCGTTCCCCGAGATAGCGCGGGAACGTCCCAGAGCAATCAGTGGCTGCTCGGGCATTCTGGGAAAGCCGAGGGGCGGGGCGTGTGCCCTTTATCAGGGCTTGCTTGCCCTCCCCCCCGGCTTCTCTTGCCCCCGAGCTCGCCACCAAATGGACCTCCGCTCAATCCAGGATGTTTTTATAGGTCGCCTGGTTTGGGGCCGAGTAGGAATTTTTGCAGTCTTATAGCATTTGCTACGGATTGTTTTTCGCCTACTCCATCCTGGACGAGGGTAAGGATTTGTGGTTACGGGGTGCATCTGTATGTAAATAGGTTTTTGATTCAACAATTGGATGTTTATATTCTTGGTCACTATATGGCAGAAACGGGGCGGAAAGGGTATCAGTAGCAACTGTGTGTTCTCCTTGGGGCATCTTTTGTAAGATGATTGGCACCCCCATTGCACAACTCACGCTTCCTCCACGGACAGAGAGGTGTGAGGGGGGGTGCCCTTGGGGCTCACCTACGTCATTTCCGGTTCCGGGTCATGCAAGGCGAGCCCTCCCACATGCTGGGTGTGGCTTTCGGGTCGGGAGTAGGCGGGGCACGCCTCACCCTTACCAGGCATGGAGTAACGCCCATTTGAGTTGCCCAAGTATGTTGTGTTCAGGAAACTCCGCCCCATTTAGCGACCCCTGCAGGTCTTTCTGTTAATATTTAATAAAGTGACCCATTTTACCCAGCTTGGTGTCCGAGTGTTCATTTCCCATCCAAGGCAATGACCTTTTTAGGCAAGAGCTACATCAGAAGGCATCATTTAAAACTGTTTGATAATCACTAGTAATATTGGAACTAAAACTTTTTGTGCAAGTGTTCTTCATAATGGAATAATTTTTGCAAACACTTCATGTTCCTACCTTAGGTTGCTCAAGAAAAGAAATAACTGAGCATTGGGAATGGCTTGAGCAGAATTTACTACAAACTCTTTCTATATTTGAAAATGAAAATGATATAAACACTTTTGTCAGAGGAAAAATACAGGTATTGTATTTTTTTTTATCTGTTCAATATATATGTGAGTAGGAAAAGCTAGTATATAACTGTACTTTGTTTCTGATTTTCTTGTGTGTGTGCATTTTTTAAAATATGATTCCAATAACTGTGTAATATTGTTTGCACAATCAGAATGCCAGTATTAAGTGATATTGATTGGAAGAGGTACAAACTGGTGTTTTAAACACATGCCAGTTCCACCACAATTTCTAAAATGTTGATGGAGTAATACTGTTGCTTTTACTCACATATATCCACGCATACCTTATAGAGTTTGACTATCATTTTTCAAAAGCAGATTTGCCATGTAATTTGGCTGTTTTTATGTAGCAGAATGAATCCAGTCTGGTTTAGCAGACACTAACAAATTATGAGTAACACGCGGATTTGTAATTCTCATCCAAAAATGTATTATGTGAAGGATTAATAATGTGAAACTCTTGATCTGGATAGCTTACCTCCAGAATCTTTTTAATAGTGACCATAACAAGCATTTTGCAACATTGTTAAATCTTATGAGAGCAAGCTACTATACAGTATTTGCATAGGCAATCTCATGAAGCTATGGCATTTGTTTCTTTATTAAACATTTGTTTACTGAAACATAATATGAAATTGTTCAGTAGTTTTCCATATACAGTGATACATCGTCTTACGAACCCCTCGTCATATGAACTTTCCGAGATACGAACCCGGGATTTAAGATTTTTTGCCTCTTCTTCCAAACTATTTTCACCTTACGAACCCACCGTCGCTGGGATGCCCCGGCTCCAGACTTCTGTTGCCAGCCAAAGCGCCGGTTTTCACGCTGGTGGGATTCCCCTGAGGCTCCCCTCCATGGGAAACCCCACCTCCAGATTTTGCGATGCTGTAGGGGAACCTCAGCAGGGGAATCTCACCAGCGTGACAACGAGCATTTCGACTGGCAATGGAAGTCCGGAGGTGGGGTTTCCCAGCGGGGGAATCCTCAGCGAAATCGCAGCATCGCAGGGGAATCCCACCAGCATGAAAACGGGCGCTTCGGCTGGTAAAAGGGGTGAATTTTGGGCTTGCACGCATTAATCGCTTTTCCATTGATTCCTATGGGAAACATTGTTTCATCTTACAAACTTTTCACCTTACGAACCTCGTCCTGGAACCAATTAAGTTCGTAAGACAAGGTATCACTGTATTTGGAGCATGTACTAAAAGGGAAAATTATAATTATTTAAGATTTTTCTTGAATTCTTTTATTTCTAAATTAGTGGATCAGTATGTGTACATTATGATAGCGATCATAATTTAAATACTAGAAGTGAAATGCAAAGGGTATAGTTGCTTTGAGAATTCCAAGTACTGTAGTCCTGTATGCTCTACTTTAGGGTATCATCGCAGAGTACAACAAAATCAATGGTATTCGGGAAGATGATGACACGGCTAAATTTAAGGAAGCAACTGTGAAGTTCCATAAATTGTTTGGAATGCCAGAAGAGGAGAAACTTGTGAATTACTATTCCTGCAGTTATTGGAAAGGGAAAGTCCCACGTCAGGGCTGGATGTATCTCAGCATTAATCATCTCTGTTTCTATTCTTTTCTCATGGGTCGAGAAGGTAGGAATGAATGTCTTCTTATTGAATTATTAACTGGTTCATTTATACAAATACACAGTGTGTTTGATTTACTGTTGTTCTTATTCTCATGTTCAGGAACTGGAGGTAAGAAAATAAGAATAGAATAGAATAGAATAGAATTTTTATTGGCCAAGTGTGATTGGACACACAAGGAATTGTCTTGGTGCATATGCTCTCAACGTACATAAAATAAAATATACATTTGTCAAGAATCATGTGATACAACACTTAATGATTGTCATAGGGGTCAAATAAGCAATGAAGAAGCAATATTAATAAAAATCTTAGGATATACGCATTAGAATAACAAAATCTTAGGATATACGTTATTAGAATAACAAACATACGGAAAGGTGGTTTAAGAAACTGAAGAAACTACACCGTATTATTTCACTCAGCATGTTCTTCAATTATTAATATTATAATATACAGCAGTGTTTCCCAACCTTGGCAACTTGAAGATATCTGGACTTCAACTCCCAGAAGTCCCCAGCCAGCATTTGCTGGCTGGGGAATTCTGGGAGTTGAAGTCCAAATATCTTCAAGTTGCCGAGGTTGGGAAACACTGATATACAGTATGTCATACAGAAGGAGCAGCATACAGTATATACAGTATATAAAATGCTGAAGCAAAGGATTTAATTAATACTTAGTTGATAAGATTATTTCCAAAGGATGTTAGATTTTGCTGCAAGTAACTGCAGATAATTCATGGACATGCATGTATGAACCCTTTTTTATTCATGTTAACATTTTAAAGAGGTTTATAGCTTTGAATTTTATTCATTAATAAGGGTCACTTTCGCCGGGATATTCTGTCACCAGGATAATTACCTAATTTTTAGCACCTGAATTGATTTAGCTCGATTTAAAACTAGTGGATCTTTATTTAAAATTTGGTTGCTTTTTTGTTAAGCTTTTTTTGGTTTAGCGTACAATTATAAAATTATTTGATTCTCTATCAGAGGTGTGTAGGGATAGGTTTTTATCTGTAAAACAATCTAACTACATTTGCTAGTCAAATAGTGTAGTCAATATATAGATTTATGAGACACTCGTACAGATGGTAGACAAATCCTTTCAACTGATAACTGCATAGTACTAGCTACTCAATCAGTCAAAAGCACTGAGACTAACATTTAAGCAAACTTTCAAAGGACTGCACCATAAATCGGTATTTAATTATATGTATGCAAGTCGTTTATAATTATTATAAAATTTTTAGATTTTATCTGGTTTCTGAATTGGGAAATATTGAATTGTTATTGTTTCTGCTAAAGCTGTATTTTTTCTTTAACAGCTAAACTTGTCATCCGATGGGTAGATATCACCCAGCTTGAGAAGAATGCAACCCTGCTGTTACCTGATGTGATCAAAGTTAGCACAAGATCCAGTCAGCATTTCTTTTCTGTGTTTCTCAACATCAGTGAAACATTTAAACTAATGGAACAACTTGCTAACATAGCTATGAGGCAACTTTTGGACAATGAAGGCTTTGAGCAGGACAAGTCGCTCCCCAGACTTAAGAAGAAGTCTCCTAAAAAAGTATCTGCCCTAAAACGGTAGGATTTGGAATCGGTTGCTATAGTGCAGCCCAAAGTAAACAACTTGTGTGCTGTCTTAGCATTATGCTTCAGCCCAGATGTATATTTTTACATGGGTTTCTCTTACTTAAAAGCACGGGAAGGGGTTGAAGGGAGTGTTTTATGGGGAACATCTATGAAATTGAAGGATTTGGTTGAAAGAACCAGCATACAACAGCTTTCCATTTTTTCCTCTTTTTATTCAAACTGCCAATAAAACACAGCAAAATTGTTTCATTTCCTCATCCTCTAGGTTTACAAGAATAATCTACAGCAGGAATGTCAAACTCATGTCGTCATAGTGGCGTCACATGACATATTGGGACTTTTCCCCCTTCACTAAACTGGGCGTGGGTGTGGCCAGTGCATGAGTTTGACAGCCTTGATCTACAGCTGTCATATTGCCTACTATTCCATTGGGAGTAGTGTCTTCCCCCTTCAGATAAATTCTGTTTCGAAAGTATGAAATCACTTTCCTCTGAACACTTTCTGCTCTAACCAATTTTAAATGTGTATAACGGTACACATTATAATACATATTTAACATAACACAGTTCTTGCTTAACATCTCCGAGTCCACGGAGAGGGGCGGCATATAAGTCAAACAAACAAAATTAAATTAAATTAAATTAAATTAAATTAAATTAAATTAAATTTAAAAAAATAATAAAATAAAATAAAATAAAATAATAAAATAAAATAAAATAATAAATTAAATTAAATTAAATTGAATTGAATTGAATTGAATTGAATTGAATTGAATTAAATTAAATTAAATTAAATTAAATTAAATTAAATTAAAAAAATTGATCATTGGAATGGGCCACTCCTTTGCTGATGCAATCATAAAGTGTGACATCACGTAACCTCTGTTGACTTATAAAATAGGTGTCAAACTCGATCACATCATGTGACATGTCACAACTTTTTTACCATTGTAGAGTTGGGGTGGGCATGGTATTGCATCCATCCTGCGGGTCACCGGTTTGACAGGCCTGACTGACAGCCACAATTGCAGCAGTTCCAGGTGTCATCATTAGGGGAATCCCTTGCCATTGCAGTGTTGGGCACTCACCCGATTGCCATTTGCAACCTCCCGCTGGCTTCCGCATTGATTTGTTGGAAGCTGGCAGTGATGGTTGCAAATGGGGAATATGGATAGTCCTCGACTTATGGCCACAATCGAGCCCAACATTTCTGTTGTTAAGTGAGACACTTGTTAAGCGGATTTTACCCCATTTTACAACCTTACATAACACAGTTGTTAAGTGAATCACTGCAGTTGTTAAGTTAGTGACACTCTTGTTAAGTGAATCTGGCTTCCCCATTGACTTCGCTGTTCAGAAGGTCACAAAAAGTGACCACATGACCTGGGGTACTGCAACCATCATAAATGTGAGTCAATTGACAAAAGTCTGAACTTTGATCACATGGGTGGATATTTCAATGGTTGTAAGTGTGAAAAATGGTCAAAAGACCCTTTTCCAGTGCCTTTGTAACCTTGAACAATCACTAAACATGAACTGTTGTAAGTTGGAAGACTACCTGTATATAACTGTAAAATGCTGCATACCATTGTAGTTGCAAGCCACTTGCCAAGCACCCGAATCATGATAATGTGACTGTAGAGACACTGCAATAGTCACAACTACAAGAAACAAGTGCAAGTCTCCTCATTCAGCCTTGAGAATAATAGAATAATAGAATAATCACTGAATAGAATAATAATAGAATAATCACTGAACAAATGGTCACTGAATGAAGACTCCCCCATTGACTACTATGCTATCTATCCATCTACTCTTCCACATTTTAGAATTAAGAAAGAGATTATTATTTGCCTTTTTTTCTTTTGCATTCAGTCACTCCTCCACTCGAAACAGAATGCCCTACAAAAGCAGACTATCAATCCTAGGTCTAGAAAGCTTAGAACTACGACGCCTAAAACACGATCTAAGTATTGCCCACAAAATCATATGCTGCAACGTCCTGCCTGTCAATGACTACTTCAGCTTCAACCGCAACAACACAAGAGCACACACCAAATTCAAACTTAATATTAATCGCTCCAAGCTTGACTGTAAAAAAAAAGACTTTAGCAATCGAGTTGTCGAAGCATGGAACTCATTACCGGACTCAGTAGTGTCAACCCCTAACCCCCAACATTTCTCCCTTAGACTATCCACGATTGACCTCTCCAGGTTCCTAAGAGGCCAGTAAGGGGCGTGCATAAGTGCACTAGCCTGCCTTTCGTCCCATGTCCAATTGTCTCTCCTTATCTCATATCTCATATATCTTTTCTTCTCTACTTTTATATTTTTCCTTTATATATAATACTTCATGTCTATCCTCTTCAATATGTATTGTGTATTGGACAAAATAAATAAATAAAAAATAATAATAAATAAATAAATGAAATGGCAGATGATCTTAATCTGTCTGATGAGTCTTTCACTCATAAAAAAACTTTGGTCTCCTCCCTGCCCCAATATCTCCATCCCCCCACCAGGTATCCTCTGCATTAGATTTAATCCATGTCAGTCATTTACCTCTTCAGTTCTCTCCTTCCCAAATTATCCCCTTGAATGCTTCGTGGACTTTAGTCCATTCACAAACTAATGAGTCTTAAGCAGTGTAAACCTTGCCTAATCCATTGTATTAATGCTACCTATCTTTCCTCTGGTTAGAAACCAACAGTCTTCTTTTAGGAGCCACTAAAGCAGGGGTCCCCAAACTTTTTACACAGGGGGCCAGTTCACTGTCTCTCGGACTGTTGGAGGGACGGACTATTAAAAAAACCTATGAACAAATCCCTATGCACACTGCACATACCTTATTTTAAAGTAAGAAACAAAATGGGAATGTACTATTTAGGGGGGGGGGAAGAAGTCTGAAATTCATATATGTTTATGTTTTGTTTTTTATTTTATTTTGTTAATATCTGATTGGCTATGCAAGGTTTTCTTGGCTTATAGAAAAATGTATAAAGAAAGAAGGAAGCACTTTGGCATAATGGTTAATAAGTTAGAAATATAATTGGTGTTGTACTTTTTTGAGGAGGGAATTTAATTAAAAGAAAATGAATGTAACTGGATGACAAAATTAGAAAAAAAACTTTTGCAACTTTTTTGATGATTGATATTAGTTACTAACAAAATACCGCATTTTATTCATGGAAAATTAGATGTGCTCCTGTCACTCACCCGCGGGCCGGATAAATGGCCTCAGCGGGCCGCATCTGGCCCGCGGGCCATAGTTTGGGGACCGCTGCACTAAAGCTTCTCTGTCTATTTTATTAACTATTTTAGTTGCACCCTTCTACTCCATTTTCTAACTTGGTTTTTTTTTTCTTAAATCCTCGATGGTTATCTAAAGCAGTGATTTTCAACCTTTTTTGAGCCGCGGCACATTTTTTACATTTACAAAACCCTGGGGCACATTGAGCGGGGGGGACGGCTAAAAAAAGGTTGGACAAAAAAATTCTCTCTCTCTCTCTTCCTCCCCTTCACTCTATTTCTTTCTCCCTCCCTCTTTCTCTCCCTTCCTTCCTCTTTCTTTCTCTCTCTCTCCATCCCTTTCTTTCGCTTCCTTCCTTCCTCTCTTTTTTTGCTCTCTCTCCCTCCCTCCCTCCCTCTATGTCTTTATCTCTCTCTCCTTCCCTCCCTCCCCCTCTCTCTTGCTTTCTTTCTCTCTCTTGCTCTCTCTCTCTTGCTCTCTTTTGCTTTCTTTCTCTCTCTATCTTGCTTTCTTTCTCTCTTGCTTTCTCTCTCTCTTGTTCTCTCTCTTTCTCTCTTTTGCTTTCTTTCTCTCTCTCTCGCTTTCTTTCTCTCTTGCTTTCTTTCTCTCTTGCTTTCTCTCTCTCTTGCTTTCTTGCTCTCTGAGCTTCGCGGCACACCTGACCATGTCTCGCGGCACACTAGTGTGCCACGGCACACTGGTTGAAAAACACTGATCTAAAGCAAGGGTCAGCATCCTTCTGGCCAGAGGATATGATGTTGCTGCCACCATTTCTGGGGGATGCAGCAAGGTGGCTGGTGAAGCCATCTCTAAAATGTAGAATGTGTTTTCTCTCTCTTGCCTGGGTTGAGTAAATGTATTTTTGTGATCACAAGCCAGATTATATTGAGTGGTAGCCCATATCTGGTCCACAAGCAACAGGCTGTTGAGACCATATTTAAAGACTTCCTCCTTTGTCAATCCATACAGTATATACAGTCAGGCGGTAGAGAAAGCAAATAGGGTGCTTGGCTGCATAGCTAGAGGTATAACAAGCAGGAAGAGGGAGATTCTGATCCCGCTATATAGAGTGCTGGTGAGACCACATTTGGAATACTGTGCTCAGTTCTGGAGACCTCACCTACAAAAAGATATTGACAAAATTGAACGGGTCCAAAGACGGGCTACAAGAATGGTGGAAGGTCTTAAGCATAAAACGTATCAGGAAAGACTTAATGAACTCAATCTGTATAGTCTGGAGGACAGAAGGAAAAGGGGGAACATGATCGAAACATTTAAATATGTTAAAGGGTTAAATAAGGTCCAGGAGGGAAGTGTTTTTAATATGAAAGTGAACACAAGAACAAGGGGACACAATCTGAAGTTAGTTGGGGGAAAGATCAAAAGCAACATGAGAAAATATTATTTTACTGAAAGAGTAGTACTGTAGATCCTTGGAACAAACTTCCAGCAGACGTGGTAGATAAATCCACAGTAACTGAATTTAAACATGCCTGGGATAAACATATATCCATCCTAAGATAAAATACAGAAAATAGTATAAGGGCAGACTAGATGGACCATGAGGTCTTTTTCTGCTGTCAGTCTTCTATGTTTCTATATGATCATTAATTTCTTCAGTAAGAAGCACAGGAATATAAATTAACACTTTATCTTGGTTTTCAGGAAAGTGAGTATAACTTGTTTTGTTTGGGTGTCAAGCAAAAGGTTCATCCAACTCAGGCTCATTGGGGTATTTTGCTCAGCTAAAGATAATTAGATATTTTTCTGGTGTCTTATTTTGTTTCAGTAGTTGCCAATAGAAAAGTTCTTACTATTGCTAGGACAATTAAGGCTTTTATTGTAAATGCCTGGAGGTAGATTCAAAGCAGAGTGCAATGACAACTTAGACCAGTTTATTACACTCTCTACCCTCCATACATGTCGGGACAATAGCTTGTAGTATAGCTTATAACAGTGTTTTTCAACCAGTGTGCCGGGGCACACTAGTGTGCCGCGAGACATGGTCAGGTGTGCCGCGAAGCTCAGAGAGAAAGAAAGCAAGAGAGAGAGAAAGAAAGCAAGAGAGAGAGAAAGAGAACAAGACAGAGCAAGAGAGAGAGCAAGAGAGAGAAAGAAAGCAAGAGAGAGAAAGAGAGGGAGGGAAGGAGAGAGAGAAAGACATAGATGGAGGTAGGGAGGGAGAGAGAAAGAGCAAAAAAGAGAGGAAGGAAGGAAGAGAAAGAAAGAGGGATGGAGAGAGAGAGAAAGAAAGAGGAAGGAAGGGAGAGAAAGAGGGAGGGAGAAAGAAATAGAGCGAAGGGGAGGAAGAGAGAGAGAGAGATTTTTTTTGTCCAAACTTTTTTTAGCTCCCCCCCCCCCCCCGCTCAATGTGCCCCAGGGTTTCGTAAATGTAAAAAATGTGCCGCGACTCAAAAAACGTTGAAAATCACTGGCTTATAACTCCACTTATTTGTAGGAATGTAGCTAACTAAACATTACAAATTGGCTTATGGGTACAGGTAGTCCTCACTTACTGACAATAATTGGGCTAGAGTACAGTATACTACTATAACTACCACTACTACAAAAAGTGTAATAAACACGTTAAAAATATTTTATATGTTTGTTTTGAGCCCTGTTAATATAAATGTTACGGTACTTTTTATATGTCACTTGCCAGTGAAATCTGAAATGCTGTTTTTCAGGGATCTGGATGCCAGGGCAAAAAGTGAAAGGTACCGTGCTTTGTTCCGGCTTCCAAAGGATGAAAAACTAGATGGACATACAGATTGTACTCTGTGGACCCCATTTAATAAAATGCACATTTTGGGTCAGATGTTTGTGTCTACAAATTACATTTGTTTCAATAGCAAAGAAGAAAATCTCTGCAGTCTCATCATCCCACTTTGGGAGGTTAGTACAAAACATGCTGGTTTTATTATATTGGGATTACTGTGAACATTCAAGATATAGGATCAAAGCCCAGCCCACAAGCATGGCTTCATCAGTGATACCTGAAGGCTTGTTTGGAATCTTCTCTGGTATTAGAATATGGTGCTAGGCTCTTATCCAGCTGGTCTATTCTCTCCTGGTGGTCTGTTTTTGGCTTTGTTAAGCTTTTTGCTGCTTGAGTGCCTCTCTTAGACATGTCATGGTGGAGCTTGGCCGTCATGAAGACGTCCTTCCTGGAGTCCATGTTTCAGCCGGCCAGGAAGGACGTTTCCATGATGTCAAAGCTCCGCCCATGGAATTCCCTATTGGGATTCCCCACCTCCGTTTGAGCCTCCCGACCGGCCGACAGCTCTGCGGCTCTTTTGCAAAGCTGACAGCCGGGCAGGGGAACTTCTCACGGCCTCCCAAGCGCCGAACCCGGAAGTTCGGCAAAAGTTCGGGTTTGGCGTTCGGGTTCGGGAGGACGCCAAGAAGCCCCCCAGCTGTTTCAAAAGGCGACAGACGGGCAGCAGGGCTTCTCGGCAGCCACCTGAACTCGAACTTTTGCCGAACCTCCAGATTTGGCGTTTGGGCGGCAGGTTCATAAGGCGGAAAAAGTTCGTAAGAAGAGGCAAAAAAATTCCAAACCCCGGGTTCATATCGGAATGTTCGTATGGCGAGGGGTTCGTATCACGAGGTACTACTGTATTTAAAAGCTGCAAGAATGCTGGTCTGTGACCAAATTAAGGATTTAGTTGATGGAGAACTGCATCTTCCAGTGTATCAATTCATTTAAGACTTTATTTTGGTCCTTCTTTTTCTATGTGTGTATCATTAGGTGACGATTGTTGAAAAGGCGGATAGCTCAAGTGTCTTACCTAGTCCTTTATCTATCAGCACTAAAAACCGAATGACATTCCTCTTTGCCAATTTGAAAGACAGAGATTTTCTAGTGCAGAGAATTTCTGATTTCCTCCAGAAAACTACTTCCAAAATTTATTCTGAAAGAGAGATTTCTGGAAGTTACAACAGTTCAGATGATGAGGTGAGTAGATAGTCACTTTAACTTTAAATTGCTTATATAATTATTAACCCAGGCAAGGTGATTACACAAAATCTTGATTTGCCCTTCTCAATTCTTTTGTTTTGTTCTAGGCCTTCAGATTAATCTTGTTTTCTGGTGATTGCTTGTTTTCCTCTCTGTTTGTAGTGATTTCAAGTCCCTATTGTTTTCTTGGAAACATTTTTTGGAAGTGTTTTGTCATTGTCTTGTTCCTATGGCTGAGGGAGAGAAAGACAGAGAGAGAAAGAGAAAGAGAAAGAGAGAGAGAGGTGGAGAGTCATTCTATTATTGTAGTTAGTGGCGGGCACTTATTTCTTCTTATTTGTATTTAAACTGCATGAAATTCTAAGATAATAGGTGTTAAGGGGGGAAAAGATGTATAAATAAAAAGGTTCAGACACCTTTCAGATATAAGATATCACCGTCTTGGATTGTGGATGCCATAAAAGTAAAATAAATATTACAAAGTAAATAATTGGACAACGTTTTAAAATAGCTAAAATTTGATGAAAGCTGAAAATGTTGCCAAAGTTTTCCATCTCATAACAATTAGTTAGCATTAAAATATGTTTTAATTATTTTGGAAGTCAGTGGATATCATTTTGTGCTGTAAGACACTAATTGCTATGAATGACTCACTACTTACAAAATTATTTAGAAGTGAGATCTACAGCAGATTAATTTGAATTCAGTGCTGAATTGATTTTAACTGAACAAATCAGTTTGTTCAGCTATATAGTACATCAGTGTTTCCCAACCTTTTTTGAGCCGCGGCACATTATTCATATTTACAAAATCCTGGGGAACATTTGGGGGGGGGGGGGCTAAAAAAAGTTTGGACAAAAAAAAATCTCTCTCTTCCTCCCTTTCGCTCTATTTCTCTCTCCCCCCTCTCTCTCTTGCTGTCTTTCTCCCTCCCCCCTCTCTCCCTCTCTCTCTCTTTTTCTCTCTCTCTCTCTTTTGCTTTCTATCTCTTTCTCTCTCTCTTTTTTGCTTTCTCTCTCTTTCTCTCTCCCCCCCTCTCTTGCTATCTCTTTCTCTCTCTTGCTATCTCTCTCTTTCTTTCTTTCTCTCTCTCTTTCTCGTACACCACCCCGCAGCACCATCAGCAAAAAGTTGTGAGACCAGAAGCTGAGCTTCCTTCTTCGCGGTACACCTGACCATGTCTCGCAGCACACTAGTGTGCCACGGCACATTGGTTGGGAAACACTGCAGTACATGAACTACAGTTATCAGTGACAATTGGAGTAAAGAGACCGTGGTTCAACTTAGACCACCAAATTGAAAACACTATTAGTGTGACATTTTCATGGCAACCTTGAACATCTAAAGACTATCAGAATTAAAAGTTCTCCTGTTACATATTGTAAGAACTCTGCTTTAAGTACCCTTATGCTCTGGTCATTTTCCACTTCAAAATAGACTTTCATAAGCTTCTAATCTGCCAACACGCTATGTGAACTGTATTTAATTTATTGCATCACAAGTTAGGCAGATGCTTATGTTTCTGTTGAGACAACAGCAGAAACAGAAGACTATTGATGTCTTACTGACTGAGAGAGTATATTTATTTATTAGATTTGTATGCTTTTATAAAAGTATAATTACATGCAGAAGGAGCCAGACATATGCAAACAAATCATTCAGGCAATTAAGAAAATTAAACATTTTAAATGGTCAAAGATTAATTCTGTATTTCAAATTCTGCATTTCAAATTCATTTTATTGCACACAAAATAGGTTTTAGAAATATTATGTGGTATACACATTCAACCAATATATTTCTTTGGATTTTATTGCTTGGATTTTATTTGCAATCTGGTAAATATTCAAAACTCAATGGTTGGCATTTGGTGGACTCAGACAAGCTTGTGAATTTGAGTATTTTTCTTTAGATTTAATCTTAAAACAGTATTTTTAAACAGAAGCAATACATATTATAGAATAGTGGTTCTAAAGCTGAGATTAAATATTATAGATTCTCTGCTCTCTACTATATTGGATTGCACATACAGACTGGTTGAATATCCTTCAAGGAAAACCAAATATTATGATTTGGTATTTATAGTTATGTACCTTAACATTCAACTAGCTCACATTAAGATAAAACCCAACCGAACTCATAAAAAAATGGTAAATCATGGTTTGTAGGACAAATACACAGAGCTAATTTGATGTAATTATGAAAGACACCAAGGTAGAAATTCATGGAGACCATAAACTATATTCCTGTCTTGTCACAAAACATTGGTTGCCGATCAGTTTCCGATCACAATTCAAAGTGTTGGTTATGACCTATAAAGCCCTTCATGGCATCGAGCCAGAATATCTCCGGGACCGTCTTCTGCCGCACGAATCCCAGCGTCCGGTTAGGTCCCACAGAGTTGGCCTTCTCTGGGTCCCGTCGACTAAATAATGTCGTCTGGCGGGACCCAGGGGAAGAGCCTTCTCTGTGGTGGCTCCGACCCTCTGGAACCAGCTCCCCCCCAGAAATTAGAATTGCCCCCACCCTCCTTGCCTTTCGGAAACTCCTTAAAACCCACCTCTGCCATCAGGCATGGGGGAATTGAAACATCTCCCCCTTGCCCATGTAGTTTCTGTGTATGATTCGACTGTGTGCTTGTTTTTTATATATTGGGGTTCTTTTGGATTTTTTAACTTAAAACTGTAATTTAGATTGCTAAATATTAGATTTGTTACTATGTATTGTTTACCATTGTTGTGAGCCGCCCCGAGTCTACGGAAAGGGGCAGCATATAAATCCAATAAATCTAATCTAATCTAATCTAATCCAATTGAATAAAATTGAACTCTTTATTGGCCAAGGGTGATTGGAGACACAAGGAATTTTTCTTTGGTGCATAGGTTCTCAGTAACCTTTTCTGAAAATTCCAGTTGGACTGAAGTATTCTTTTATTTGTTTATTTGCTTACCATTAACATAAGTTGTCGGAAAACTGTAAGGTTAAAAAAAAAATCTTTAACATTCTTCTTCTAGCTCAGTGGTGGAATTCAAATTTTTTTACTACTAGTTCTGTGGACATGCCTTGGTGGCCATGCCATGGCTTGGTGGGTATGGCAGGGGAAGGATACTGTAAAATCTCCATTCACTACCAACTCCAGGGGAAGGTTACCACAAAATCCCCATTTCCTCCTGATCAGCTGGGATTCTGGGGGCAGAGAATAGATTGGAGTGGGGCCAGTCAGGGGTGGTATTTACTGATTTTACGAACTACTCAAAATTTCTGCTACCGGTTCTCCAGAACTGCTCAAAACCTGCTGAATCCTACTTCTGTTCTAGTTTCTTTATCTTCTTGATGGACCACAATTTTCCTTCCACAATTGTTTTCACAATCATAAGTAGATAAGTAATCTAAATCATTTATCATTGCTGTAAGCCGCCCCGAGTCTACGGAGAGGGGCGGCATACAAATCTAATAAATAATAATAAATAATAATAAATAATAATAATAAATACTATAGGATGCCAAAGAAGAAACAATTAGAAGCAAGTATAGCATTTCTTTTCCTAACAAATTAAGAAATAATAAGGTTGTGAGAATTTGGTGGGCCAGTCCTCTATATCAGGGTTCTCCAAACCTCGGTCCATGGACAGGCACCGATCCCCAGCATGCCAGAAACTGGGTCAAACAGACAAGCAACCACGCCCCCTTTGGTTCGTGGAAAAACCACTCCCCACAGACCTGGTTCCTAGTGCCCAAAAGGTTGGGGAGTGCTGCTCTATATCAGTTACCGTATGTTTCATACATACGATAGCACTCAGAAAAGGGGAGAGAAAACGTTCTGCAAATTGTTCCACTGCAGAGCATATTTTTTGCAAGATTACTATTATAAATTAATTGTTCTTATACTTTGTTATTTGGAGACTGTTCTGTTGGGCTCTCTGGTAGAATCCTCCCGGAAATTCACAGATACAAATTTCAGACACACACACGTGTTTGAAAATTCAAAACAATGTTCTTTATACCGAAAATTCAAATAAACTAAGCACTCTTTTTGTATAGCAAAGAGCACTCGTCTCCAAACAAACTGGTAATTTGTACAAGTCCCTTATCAGTTCTGAGATACTTAGCTTGCAGCTGTGAGGCAATTCACAGTCCTTCTTCTTTCACAAAGTGAAACACACTTTGCTCTGCTTTAGTTTCAAAGCGGGGGAAAAATCAGCACACAAAGGTCGAAGTCAGCAAGGCAGGCATGAAACACAAGGATCAGATAATCCTCCACAATGGCCAAACCCACAGGCTGCTATTTATAGCAGCCTCACTAATTACCACAGCCCCACCCAACCACAGGTGGCCTCATTTTCTTTGATAATAATCTCTCAGTTGTTGTTGCCTATGCATCGCTCTCTTCATGTGTGGCTGTATCATTAACTCTTGTTCTGAATCCAAGGAGGAGCTAGATAATTGATCTCCTTCTGAGCTGTCTGCCACACTCTCCTCCTCCCTGTCACTCATGTCTTCTTGGTCAGAGGAGCCTTCATCAGCAGATTCCACCGGGAGCAAAACAGGCCTGCGGCATATGGATGTCTCCCCCACATCCACAGTTCTTGGGGCAGGAGCTGGGCCAGAGCTAACCACAACAGAGACTGTTTCTGAATATTTACTGTATATTAGAAAATGTTCAAAAAATATTTTATGGGAGGATTAAATATTTTGCTTAAAGAGAGAATGTGTGTTTTTTTCAAGCTTTGTTTTAATGCCAGTGCTGAAATCCTTTCTGCAGTTTATCTGATGTTCAGTGATTTTATATGGATCCATATTTACAAGCAATTACTGTGTAGATCTCTTAATTTGGGTTAAAGGCTGCAGGCTGCCGATATAAAGGGTGGGGGAGCAATCTTCCTGCTTTTGGGCTTCAAACACATTTGGCAAAAGTGCACATTTTCTGCCGCAGTGCCTTTTATCTTCAGCTGCTTGGATTACTCAGGCTCAGCACTAAAAGTAGGAGAAAGGAGGGATGGGCGATGAGATAAAAGTATGAGCTAAACTGTTTCCTACCTTAAAGCTTTTAAAACATGGGCACTATTATCCTAGCACAGGTCCAATATCGGTCCTCAGGTTTTGGTTCTCTCCATTCCTGGGCTCTCTATGAAGTACTGTATGTGGGCTCCCCATAACCAGTCCTCTTCCCCAGTTTCTGATTACACGAAGAGACTGAAGAAGTAGCATTGTTTATCCTTGAGAAGAGCAATATTTGGACAGGGAGTCATTGCTCACAGTTGCTCATGCCCTCATCACCTCGAGGTTCGACTACTGAAAAGTGTTTTCAGCTACCGGTTCTCCAGAACTGCTTTGAAAAGTGTTCGGAAACTTCAGGTTGTGCAGAATGCGGCCGCGAGAGCTATCGTGGGGCTTCCTAGATTCGCCCACGTTTCTACAACACTCCGTGGCCTGCACTGGCTGCCGATCGGTTTCTGGTCACAATTCAATAATAATAATAATAATTAATAATAATTTATTAGATTTGTATGCCGCCCCTCTCCGAAGACTCGGGGCGGCTCACAACAAACGATAAAACAATATATATAGGCACAAATCTAATATTAAGAAAAAAACTAAAAACCCTATCATAATTAAAAACCAAACAGAACATACATACATAACATAAATTATAATAAGCCTGGGGAAAGGTGTCTCAAATCCCCCATGTCTGGCGGTATAAGTGGGTCTTAAGTAGTTTACAGAAGACAAGGAGGGTGGGAGCAGTTCTAATCTCCGGGGGGAGTTGATTCCAGAGGGCCGGGGCCGCCACAGAGAAGGCTCTTCCCCTGGTGTTGGTAAAGTGTTGGTAATGACCTTTAAAGCCCTTCATGGCATTGGACCAGAATACCTCCGGGACCGCCTTCTACCGCACGAATCCCAGTGGCCGATAAGGTCCCACAGAGTTCATCTTCTCCGGGTCGGTCGACCAAACAATGACATTTGGCGGGCCCCAGGGGAAGAGCCTTCTCTGTGGCGACCCCGGCCCTCTGGAATCAACTCCCCCCGGAGATTAGAATGGCTCCCACCCTCCTTGTCTTTCGCAAGTTACTCAAGACCCACCTATATCGCCAGGCATGGGGGAATTAAGACATCTCCCCCAGGCTTTCTTATATTTTATGTTTGGTATGCATGTGTTGTATGGTTGGGGTTTTTTAATATAATTTTATTATTAGATTTGTCCCATTGTTATACTGTTTTTATTATTGTTGTGAGCCTCCCCGAGTCTTCGGAGAGGGGCGGCATACAAATCTAATAAATTGAATTGAATTGAATAGAATAAAGTATATGGTATCACTCTTAAAATATTTGACAGGTTTTCACAGAGGAAAACTCAAGATCTGTTCTTTTTCTTGTCAGAATGCAAGACATGAATCACGGATATAAGTTACAGGAATGCAGATTTAAATTGTGTTACTGCTTTAATTTGGAATCCTGTACCAAGCAGGGCTAATATGTTGTGTCATTCCCTTCAGGTTTATTCAAGGGCAAGTAGTGTCCTTTCATCCAGCCCTCAGAGAAGCCTGAACTCTGAGGTGGATGGAGACCAGCACTTCAACTTGAATGGAAACAATGTCCCAACCGTAACCCAGGCCCTAATGACGATGTATCGCCGGCGTTCTCCAGAGGAATTCAACCCTAAATTAGTAGGCTGACTTATTTTTGTTGTTCTTAGTTGTATACCAAAAATGCTGTCCTTGTTCATTTTAAAATATGTGAATGTAAATTACAGTAATACCTCGTCTTACGAACTTAATTGGTTCCAGAAGTAGGTTCCTAAGGCGAAAAGTTTGTAAGACGAAACATTGTTTCCCATAGGAAACAATGTAAAAGCGATTAATGCGTGCAAGGGGGGGGGGAATTGCAAAATGGCGCTCCGCTGGGTGCCGCTGCCCGGCTGTCACCTTTTAAAACAACTGGGGGGCTTCTCGGTGTTCTCCCGAACCCGGGAGGCCGCCGAGAAGCGCCGCCGCCCAGCTGTCACCTTCTGAAACAGCCGGGGGGCTTCTCGGCGTTCTCCCAAATGCCGAACCTGGAAGTTCGGGTTCCGGAGGCTGCCGAGAAGCGCCCAGCTGTTTCAGAAGGTTACAGCTGGGCGCCACCACCCAGCGGAGTCCCATTTTTGCGATCAGCGGTGGCGTTTTCATCCGATCTGGAGGCTGGAAAGGAGGTGGAGAGTCGCAATAGGGAATTTCATGGGCAGAGCTTTGATGTCACGAAGACGTCCTCCTCCAGAACCCGAACCCGGAAGTTCGGGTTTGGGAGCACGCCAAGAAGCCCCCCCGGCTGTTTTAAAAGGTGATAGCCGGGCGGCAGTGCCCAGCAGAGCGCCATTTTGCGATCTGTGGTGGGTTCGTAAGCCGAAAAAAGTTCGTAAAAAGAGGCAAAAAATTTCCAAACCCCGGGTTCGGATCACGAGGGGTTAATATCACGAGGGGTTCGTATCACTGTATATCCATACCAGTTTTTTGATTAAGATGGTGCGTGAAGCCAGTTTAGAAAAATATTGAACATCTTAATTTAAACTTTGCAATATACTATCTTGCCTATTTATTATTTTGAAGAATTAAAACATAACTTACTACAAGTGGAAAAAAATAAGATATATCATTGACAAAAATCTATTTCATTGTTCTCTGAATTGTTTATATGCTTTTATTATTACAAGAACAGTGTTGTACAGTGATGGTGAAAGTATCATGGTTTATCACAAGTAATTGTTCCTGAGATTATTTCCATCATCTGCATCCTCAACTAACATAGAGTTAATTAATTATGTGGCATCAAAAATGTTTTGTTTGATCAAATAAATATGCTTTTGAAATTAACATACCAGGAAAGCTTTATTGTAAGACTAATCAAATGTACCATCCCCAAATCAAATTAAGGAACATAGTTAAATATCAGGATAAGAAGAGTTGTTTCATATTTGGACATAATACAGTGGTACCTCTACTTACAAACTTAATTCGTTCCGTGACCAGGTTCTTAAGTAGAAAAGTTTGTAAGAAGAAGCATTTTTTCCCATAGGAATCAATGTAAAAGCAAATAATGTGTGCGATTGGGGAAACCACAGAGAGGGTGGAGGCCCTGTTTCCTCCCAGGAGATTCCTAGAGAGGCCCCATGGAGGCTTCTCCCTGCCTTTTCTGGCTCTGTTTCCTCCCAGGAGATTCCTAGAGAGGCCCCACACAGGCTTCTCCATGCCTTTTCTGGCTCTGTTTCCTCCCAGGGGATTCCTAGAGAGGCCCCACAGAGGCTTCTCCATGCCTTTTCTGGCTCTGTTTCCTCCCAGGAAATTCCTAGAGAGGCCCCACAGAGGCTTCTCCCCGCCTTTTCCGGTTACAGTTTCGGAAGCTCGGGTTTGTAAGTGGAAAATGGTTCTTGAGAAGAGGCAAACAAAATTGAACACCCGGTTCTTATCTAGAAAAGTTCGTAAGTAGAGGCGTTCTAAGGGGGAGGCACCACTGTATTAATATATTTTATTAACAGCGTGGTTTCCCTGTGCATTTTATGATGTCATATCTATTACTTTTAAGGCAAAAGAATATTTGAAGGAAGAAGCTTGGAAAATGCATTTTGCTGAGTATGGCCAAGGTATCTGCATGTATCGTACAGAGAAAACAAGAGACCTTGCATTAAAGGGCATTCCTGAAAACATGAGAGGGGAACTCTGGCTGCTCTTGTCAGGTAAGTGTCAGTAGGTAACTTACTTCTAGAAGGCTTCGTCAGCAATTGGTTTACTTGCTCCTGGGAAACTCATCATGTACAAAGTAGGAGATCCAAGCATTGGCTGCGAGAAAATGGAAAGTAATAGTGGCATTGCTAAGCATTTTTATTCAGGAGAACATCTCTCTGATTTCGTCAGAACTACCTATTTATTATTTATTATTTATTTATTAATCAGATTTGTATGCCGCCCCCTCTCCGCAGACTTGGGGCGGCTAACAGCAATAATAATACAATGTAAACAAATCTAATATTTAAGTTAATTTAAAACCCCAATTTAGAAACCAATCATACATACTGACATACCATGCATACATTTTATAAGCCTAGTGGGAGGGAAAGTCTCAATTCCCCCATGCCTGACGACAGAGGTGGGTTTTAAGGAGCTTACAAAAGGCAAGGAGGGTGGGGGCAACTCTGATATCTGGGGGAAGTTGGTTCCAGAGGGTCAGGGCCACCACAGAGAAGGCTCTTCCCCTGGGTCCTGCCAGACGACATTGTTTAGTTGACGGGACCCGGAGAAGGCCCACTCTGTGGGACCTAACTGGTCGCTGGGATTCGTGCGGCAGAAGGCGGTTCCTGAGATAATCTGGTCCAGTGCCATGAAGGGCTTTATAGATCATAACCAACACTTTGAATTGTGACCGGAAACTGATCGGCAACCAATGCAGACTGCGGAGTGTTGGTGTGACATGGGCGTATTTAGGAAAGCCCATGATAGCTCTCGCAGCTGCATTCTGCACGATCTGAAGTTTCTGAACACTTTTCAAAGGTAGCCCCATGTAGAGAGCATTACAGTACTCGAGCCTCGAGGTGATGAGGGCATGAGTGACTGTGAGCAGTGACTCCCGGTCCAGATACGGCCGCAACTGGTGCACCAGGCGAACCTGGGCAAACGCCCACCTACCTACCTACCTACCTACCTACCTATCTATCTATCTAATTTATGTGCTGCCAAACTCCTCAAGGACTCTGGACAGCCTACAACAAATAAAAACAATATTTGAAAGAACAATTTAAAAAGTAATTACAAAACCCTAGTAAAAGCCATACATATCTCTCAATATCTCTTATGGCCAGATCTAGATGGTATGTCATTCAGTCAACTGCCCGAGGTCTCCTGGAAAAGCCAAGTCTTTACAGCTTTGCAGAAGGCCACTAGTGTGGGGAGGGTACAGATCTTTGGAGGCAGCTGGTTCCAGAGAGTTGGAACTGCCACAAAGGAGGCCCTTCCCTGTGGCCCTGCCAGTAGAACACATTACAATAGTTGAGCAGTGAGGTAATAAAGGCATGAGTGACTGTGTGAAGAGCCTCCTGGTCCATGTAGGGTCGCAATTGGTGGACCAGGTGAACTAGCTAAAGATGAGGGATATTGATCCAATCTCAGCCGGGAATCTAGGAGGACTACCAAATTTAAGGCTCTGGATAAACCAAAGTCAACGTTCCATTCTTTTCCACATCAAGCACAAAATTCAGAAACGGTTTCCATGGGGAAACAAAAGTACTTGATCTGTGCAGTTAATTTGATTCTTGGCCTACATCTATAATCTCTCCCTCTCCCTCCCTCCCTCCCTCCCTCCCTCCTTGTTTTTTTGCTTGCTTGCTTGCTTGTTTGTTTGTTTGCTTGTTTGCTTGTTTGCTTGTTTATTTGTTTATTTGTCTATTTGTTTATTTGTTTATTTGTCATTTGCATTTCTAGGAGCAATAAATGAAATGGTTACCCACGCTGGCTATTATGAAGACTTGGTAGAGAAATCTATGGGGAAATACAATCTCGCAACCGAAGAGATTGAGCGGGATTTGCATCGCTCTCTTCCGGAACATCCAGCCTTCCAGAATGAGATGGGTATTGCGGCTTTGCGGCGCGTCCTAACTGCGTATGCATTTAGAAATCCAAACATAGGATATTGCCAGGTATCATAAAATAGATTCTTTCACTCATTCTAATGCTTTTATTGTTTAGTCCAGTGTTTCTCAGCCTTGACAAGTTTAAGATGGGTGGACTTCAACTCCCTGAATTCCCCAGCCAGTATCTAGTGGGTGGGGAATTCTGGGAATTGAAGTCCACCCATCGTAAACTTGTCAAGGATGAGAAACACTGGTTTAGTTGAATTTTCAGCTGAGGACAGATCTCGAAAATTCAGATTACTGATGGTGAACCTATGGCACGGGTGCCAGAGATGGCACGTGAGCCATATCTGTTGGCACACAAGACATTGCTCTAGCTCAGCTCCAATGTGTATGTATGTGCTGGACAGCTGATTTTTGGCTCTCACAGAGGCTCTGGGAGGGTGTTTTTGGCTTCTAGAGAGCCTCTGGGGAGATGGGGGAGGGTGTTTTTACCCTCTGCCAGCTCCAGGAAAGCCTTTGGAGCCTGGGCAGGGAAAAACACGAGCCTACTGGGCCCACCAGAAGTTGGGAAACAGGCTGTTTCTGGCCTCCAGAGGGCCTCCGGGAAACGGGGAAGCTGTTTTTGCCCTCCCAGGTATTGAATTATGGGTGTGGGCACTTGTGCATACACAATAGCCCCCGCCTATGCTCTTTGGACACCCAAGGAAAAAAAGGTTTGCCATCACTGTCTATATAACACTGATGCATACTAACTAATTTAGATATAAATTCATAATCCATACATCTGCAGAGTTTTCGGAGAGGGGCGGCATACAAATCCAAATAATAAATAAATAAATAATAAATAAATGTACCACTGATAATAGACTTTGGTTCAGGAGGATAGGCTTCACAAAGGCAACACATCTTTATATCGGTACATATAGCATCCAAAATACTTTTTATTCCCAATAGACTGTGCTGTGGGTCTTAGAGAACACTAATAAAAGAAAAAAAATGCATTCCGTTTTTGCATATGCTTCATTGTTGTCTCTGCGCAATGGATATTTTTTGTAGAATGTTACTTTGCAAAATTTCAAGGAACCCTGTGAATAACAAAACACATGATATTGAAGTGTTCAGCAATGATTTAATTTTCCAGTGAAAAGGGTTGTATTGAGGTTTGCTGAAAATGTAAACTTTGCGCCTGCCTTGGGACTTTATCTAGATCCAGTGTCTCAAACTCAAAGCTTCCAAAGTGTTGCATTAGCCTTTAGCTTGAGGACCTCGCTTCTTTTACTTTTACTTTTCTATTTTTGCTGAGTAGAGATATCTTCCCTAATTCGTTTTCTTCTGCTCTTCTCTCCTTGCCTGGTTGAATCTTTTCTCTTTCTTTCTTTCTTTCTTTCCTTTTCCTATCATAGATAGTCTCCGCTTGGTTGTGCCTGTCTATCCCATTATTTGCCTAGCAAAGGAGGATCTTTGTGCTTATGCACTTCATACCAAACCCCACCTCTTTCCCTTCCTAGGGAACCCCGACTTCCTAATGCCTTTGCCTGAGAATTCAGCCCCACTAAAAAATTGACAAGAGTTGACAGGAGTTCCCAGGCAATGCCATATTTCATTGTGAGAGGACTTGTGCGCCAAAGGCATGGTTCAGCTAACCAGGTCCGGTTGTTGCTATGACACCTGCTGGAGTTGGGCAGTGGTGAACCGGTAAACTGCCACTGCCAGACTAATCGACTTCTTGCATAATTTTCTGTGCCTTAATCTGGTGTCCCAGGTGATGTTGGGCAGGCCTTTACTTCTCACAAACTAAGATTTTAGGCTACAGAAAATAATTTAGAGGGCTGCATGTTTCAGTCCCCTGAGCTATAGGATTGGTTAGACAGTACATATCAGCTTTATAATACAAAATTCTGGCTAGTCTTGTGATCCAGGCAATACATGTTTTAAAATAGAAATTACAGTGTTCCCTCGATTTTCGCGGGTTCGAACTTCGCGAAAAGTCTATACCACAGTTTTACAAAAATATTGATTAAAAAATACTTCACGTTTCCCCCCCTATACCACGGTTTTCCCCACCCAATGACATCATATGTCATTGCCAAACTTTCATCCGCCTTTAATAAATATTTTTTAAAATAAACTTTAATAAAAAAACATGGTGAGTATATAATCTAAATGGTTGCTAAGGGAATGGGAAATTGTAATTTAAGGGTTTAAAGTGTTAAGGGAAGGCTTGGGATACTGTTCATAGCCAAAAATAGAGTATTTACTTCCGCATCTCTACTTCGCGGAAATTCGACTTTCGCCGGAGGTCTCGGAACACATCCCCCGCGAAAGTCGAGGGAACACTGTACATTTTAAATATTGGACTTCTGAACTGGTTTTTGTATTTTTATATGTTGTGAGCCGCCCTGAGTCCTCGGAGAAGGGTGGCATATAAGTCCAATAAATAAGTAAAGATAAATAAAATCTATTGGAAAAAAATGTAGGGAGCAAGAAGTGGGTCACCTTATTCATAATAGCAGATCTGAAATATTTTTGTCATAGGGCATTTTAAAATGTTAAGATTACCTTCACTCTAATCAGGAGTGGATTCTAACTTTTATGTCGCTGCTGGTTCACTTCCTCCCATGCTGGGTGGCCGGGCCTCATGGGTGTTTGTACATGCACAATGCTGAATTTTTTTAAAAAAAAATTAAAAAGCCCAAAACAAGATGGCAACACATGAGCAGTGCTGAAAATTTGGCTTCTTCGCATGCTCAGAAGAAGAAAAAATCCCAGAAAAAAATTCTCCCCCCCCCCCAATTATTATTTTTTTTTAAAGGCAGATTCCATGTACCGGCACTGATCAAACCGGTTCAGTTATGTCATCGTGACATCACCAGCGAACTTGGAGGAAACCACTTCTATATATTTTCTTGGACATATATGGGCATTGTTTGAGCCCCTCCCCCCAAAATATTCAGCTTCTTTGAAGGGCAGCTGGCAGATAGGAAGAGCTGTTCACACTGAATTGAAATTTTCCTGTTCCTGAATTTTCCTGTTTTGGACTCCAACACTGCGTTTCACTTGTATCTTCCTGTCTATTGGAAGAAGCTCTTGTTCAGGATTCCAATCAGCCATGTACAGTGATACTTCATCTTACGAACCCCTCGTCATACTAACTTTTCGAGATACGAACCCGAGGTTTAAGATTTTTTTTGCCTCTTCCGAACTATTTTCACCTTACGAACCTGCCGCCGCCGCTGGGATGCCCTGCCTCCAGACTTCCATTGCCAGGCGAAGGCTCCCCTCATTGGGAAAACCCACCTCCGGACCTTCCGTTGCCAGCGAAGTGCCCATTTTTTTGCTGCTGGGATTCCCCTGAGGTTCCCCTCCATGGGAACCCCCCCATTGTGCGATGCTGCAGGGAAGTCCCAGCAGGGGAATCCCAGCATAGCAAAAACGGACGCTGGCAAGGGAAGTCTGGAGGTGGGGTTTCCCAGCGAGGGAAGCCTCAGCGAAATCGCAGCATCGCAAATGGGGTGAATTTTGGGCTTGCACGCATTAATCGCAATGGGAAACATTATTTTGTCTTACAAACTTTTCACCTTACGAACCTCGTCCTGGAACCAATTAAGTTCGTAAGACAAGGTATCACTGTATTCCTGGAAGAATCTTGTAGTCTTTATTATCCACTGTCCTTTCTTATTTTCTTTCCTGACCAATACCAAACATTCTGTTACTACTGAATATTTGTCTCCATAGGGCAGTTTCTGGGAGTTTATCATCTTTTTTGCCTGTTTAGATGAATGGCCCTCAATACTTGAAAGTTGTCTTGTTAGGAAGATATACATTGAGGGTTTACAACTGGCACTAAGAATATAAAACTTATGGAGTCTATGGTGCTCTATGACCTTGCTTGGTGGTTTGCTTGGAGACACTAGGTAACCTCAGCAAATCAATATATTTTTCCTATTAATGTTTTATTATCCTCGTCTAGCCTATTAAAACTATACTTAATCCTTCCTGTGATTTTCCCGTGAGAATGAATGTTGGAGACTCTTTTGTTTTAAGTCTCATGGGAAACATTTTTGCAATCTTAAGTCATAGTAAGTTGCTCCTCATATGTATATTGCTAAACAGAATCTGTTACGAAAAGTTTATCAACTCTGTGTCTTAATTATTTTCTAGGCCATGAATATTGTTACATCAGTCCTACTCTTGTATGCAAAGGAAGAGGAAGCATTTTGGTTGTTGGTAGCTTTATGTGAGCGCATGCTGCCAGATTACTATAACACAAGAGTTGTTGGTATGTTAATAAAAGTAATAATTGGGAAATTATTTAAAACTATCAAAAAGTTAAATTTGAGCTGCAGGTTTGGATGATTGACTTGATTGATATGGAATAATAGTAGAGCTAGTTCAGTAAGTAGTTATCTGTATTACATTTTTATGCTTTCTTATTTCATATCACAGCCAAATGTAAGGTACATGTATTTTGTTCCTAATATGTAAAACAAATCCATGTTTTTCATAAACTGCAGATATTGCTAAAGTTGTGGTGCTTTGCCTGGTTATTTAAATTGGAAAACAATTATTAAAATAGGCTATTACTAATAATAACAATATTTTTATTTACAGCCATGCGAATCAGACAAGTTAATGCATGCTTTTTAAAAGGCTTCTTTTCTGAACAAAAATTGTGTAGCTTATAGATAAACAACTTCTTGTTCACAAGATGATTTGAGCTGTAGTTTCCACAACTCTTCCTGTTGGTCATGTTGACTAGGAAGATGGCAGGTGAAATTCAAAACACCTAAGTGGACCGCCTGAGTCCAATTCAACCTGCATTAGTTGAAGAATGCTTCTACTTTTGGTTTCTTGGATGGGGGTGATTACATACCCAGTTTCCCCGAAAATAAGACGTACCCCGAAAGTAAGGCATGTCAGAGGTTTTGCAGAATTTGCTAATATAAGGTACCCCCCGAAAATAAGGCGTAGTCAAGTTTACATATGGTACGGTGGAAAAACATATGGTACCATTCAAAGCTGTTCATAGCGGTACCATAATAATGTGGCGTCCCCTGCTGGCCCCTTCCATCGCTTTGTACCGTCCAGTACAGCAGATACAGTCTGCTGCTGTCTCATCGCCATTACAGTCTCCACTACAGTGCATAGACTGTAGTTCCTCTGGTGGCCGGAAGCTGCAACAGCGGGAGTATACTGTTGTACCACATAAGTGCCGTTGTTTGTGTGTGTGTGTGTGCCATACTGACAGGTACCGTACTGTAATTAGTGTACAGTACGGTACACTTTCTTTGGGGGGTGTCAGCTTTTCTGCCTGTGAATTTGTCTTATTTGAGAAATATAAGGCACCCCCTGAAAATAAGACGTAGCACAACTTTTGGAGCAAAAATTAATATAAGACAGTGTCTTATTTTCGGGGAAACACAGTATTCTATTGACTCCAGTTTTGCTTATCAAATACTTGATTATTCCTTACAGGTGCTCTGGTGGATCAAGGTGTGTTTGAAGAATTAGCTCGGGATTACATCCCACAACTCTACGACTGCATGCAGGATTTGGGAGTCATCTCAACCATCTCTCTTTCGTGGTTCCTGACGCTCTTCCTCAGTGTAATGCCTTTTGAAAGTGCTGTTGTGGTGGTAGATTGTTTCTTCTATGAGGGCATAAAGGTGATATTCCAGTTAGCACTAGCTGTGCTAGATGCAAATGTAGAGAAGCTGCTGAACTGTAAAGATGATGGTGAAGCTATGACTGTGTTGGGAAGGTAAGTACCGATACTCTAATTGCAGGTTTTCATTCCATTCATCCCACTCCTTCAAATTAGTAATTTTGCATTGCCAGAATCTTTTCATATAACGCAGTTTAGCTCTTAGCTCTTAAGTGGAGCCTTTTGGCTTTTGGTGATTATTTGCTTTTTTTTTGTAACTTGATTTAATTATATGAGGCAGTTTTCTACAGAGATAAGTAATTCCTTTAGTGCGTCATTGTCCTTCCTGGCTGCAAGTAATGCCAAAAGAGAAGTCTTGCCCAGCCTTTTTGCTAGAGGTTTTAGAATAAAAATTTACTGGGATTTCATACTGAGTAAACTAAGTTTAAAAAAATATTTTTGAACAATTGCAGCTTCTGCTGTATTTAGTAGAAGATTTAATCATACATACCGTGTTTCCCCGAAAATAAGACAGCGTCTTATATTAAATTTTGCTCACAAAGATGTGCTACGTCTTATTTTCAGGTGATGTCTTATTTTTTTTTCATTGAATTGCATCCTGTATCCTGCTGCAGCAAAAACGCATCCAAACACGCAGCCGCATGTTGGATGGGTGTTGGATGTGTTTTAAATCTGATTGATGCAGCGTTTTGCGATGCAATTTATGGACAGTAGTGTTATATATGTTCCATTCGGGAATGCTGCGAAACGAAACGTTTCCTACATCTTACTTTTGGGGGATGCCTTATATTAGGCAATTCTACGAAATCTCTCCTAGGTCTTACTTTTGGGGGCGACTTATTTTTGGGGAAACAGGGTAGGCACCTATTACTGTCTGAAGTTTCAACTACCTATGCATTCCTCTGGAATAGTTTAAACCAGAAATCTATATAAATATGTGTTGTAAAAGCTAAGCTTCAGCACTGACTTTTCATGTGACTGTCTAATAATAAAGCATTTGTTTATATTTTGTTTCTTGAACCACGAGTCCATATCAATACAAAATGATAGAATGCTGGCAACAATATTTAGTTTGCAGGGAAATCCTTTAGTGTAGATTAGACATACTCAGAATAAAATTGGCCTGTTATTGCCAACCTGGACCAAATCAGCTCAAACTAATTGCTACTGTCTTTATTGTTATAGCAGGGAAATTTTTGTTTAGGTAAGACAAAGGCACTGTCTCTTTCTCTTTACAAACTGTTGGAGAAAGCTTTGGTTGAACAAATCCATGAGGGATGATAGAAGACCATGGCATATGGAAGACTGATTTGAAATACAAGAGAATAAAATGAATATGAAGTGACAAAGAAAAATAGATACACATTTGCCTTACAAACGAAGAGGAAGGAATATATAATAGATCTGAATGAAATTGTTGAACACTACTTGATTACATAATAGATGGGAAAAAGATGACAGACAACATGAAAGTAACTAGGACATTTGGAAATCCAAGAATGAATGAAGATTAGGGACTGCTTAGAATAAATCTTGTTTGTTTTGAATATATAATTTAAATATAACAAAGGATTGAAAATAAATCTAAAAGCTTAACTGATGTGATTAATAATTTATTTAAAAAATTGAGAGAATAAGTGAAACTAGAATATTGATTTGAAAATAAATATATCAGAGACCAAACGCATTGCAATTGACAGAAAAAATGGGGTGAACAACTTGTATGTAAATGATAAGGAAAGATGCAGAAATATTAAGATATGTACGTGTTGATAGAATATTAGCAAACAGCGTCTGGTCTGGAATGAACATTTGTCAAAATAGGCAAAACGACTGACCAAAATATTATTTTGTTCACTTTGTTAAATGGCAGCAAGAGTAGTATAAATCAAGGGAAACAAAAAAGTAAGCTTCATGTGATGGGGATTAGTTAATAGTTAAATAATAATATTATTTATTTATTATTATTATTTATTAGATTTGTATGCCTCCCTTCTCCGAAAACTCGGGGCGGCTCACAGGATACAGTATTTAAAAAAGCGTATAAAACAAATCTAATACATTAAATCTAATACATTAAAAACTACAACTAAAAACCTGTGGTAAGAAGGGATAGAATCAAGAAGGAACTAGTGTTTGACTAATACAAAGTATGCTGAAGTGTAGTGGTTATATAAGAATAATATATTAGTGAAAATGGAATGAGAATGCAAGTTAATGGAGAAAATAGAAAGGAGTTGGATTTATAATTAACCAATTCTTCTTCTTAAGTGGGCCTTCTCCGGGTCCCGTCAACTAAACAATGTCGATTGGCGAGCCCCAGGGGAAGAGCCTTCTCTGTGACGGCCCCGACTCTGTGGAACCAGCTCCCCCCAGAGATTAGAACTGCCCCTACCTTCCTTGCCTTTCGTAAACTCCTTAAAACCCACCTTTGCCGTCAGGCATGGGGGAACGGAGATATTTCCCCCGGGCCTATATAATTTATGTATGGTATGTTTGTAGGTATGTCTGCTTAAAAATGGGTTTTTTAAACTATTTTAAATTGTAAATTGTAAATTATTAGATTTGTCATGAACTGTTTTATTGTGTTGTGAGCCGCCCCGAGTCTACGGAAAGCGGCGGCATACAAATCTAATAAATAAATAAATAAATAAATAAATAAATAAATAAATAAATAAATAAATAAATAAATAAATAAATAAATAAATAAATAAATAAATAAATAAATAAATAAATAAATAAATAATTCAATTTAAATTCTTCAGTCTACAATTAATTGTTCTATTTCTCCCCTTTATATAATGTTTACCACAAAAGAAAACAGCATGATGGGTATACACGTACCTTCCTTACTTTGCCCATTTTTCTTACTTTACATTTTTCCTCGCTTTACATTTTTCTCTTCCTTTTCACTACCTCCTTCCACCATAGCACTCAAGCATCATTCAGGTGCAGCCATAAATGTGTATTATAAAGGTAATGCTGTAGCAATAACGCTCATTTTATAGGACCGGTGCAAAGATAAATATAGTTATTTTTGTGAAACCTTTAAAGCTATTTAGGAAAAACCATTTAAAAATACTGTAATGTATTTTCAATTTTTTTGCATTATGCCTGTGTGAATAAATGTTGTGATACATTGGAAGTAGAATATCATGTACTTTTACACTTGAATTAAAATGTGGCATATTATTGTTTTTTCTTGCCACCTGTAGGTATTTAGACAGCGTGACCAATAAAGACAGCACCTTGCCACCAATTCCTCACCTCCATTCACTACTGAGTGATGACATAGGGCCTTATCCTGAAGTAGATATTTTTAGGCTCATCAGAACCTCCTATGAGGTAATTTCATGAATGTATTGGTAATTAAGCATGAGTAGGAAAAAATACCTCCACCTAGAAAATGATTTGTCGGATTATAGCTCCCTCCTCCCTCCTTTGTCCTCCAAGATGTGTTGGATTGTTATGACTGTTATAATAAGTGATGTGCCGGTGTCTGGAGGCTGTTGGGGTCTGGATGGGTGTCAACAGACTCAAACTCAACCCGGATAAGACGGAGCGGCTGTGGGTTCTGCCTCCCAAGGACAATTCCATCTGTCCGTCCATAACCCTGGGGGGGGAACCATTGACCCCCTCAGAGAGGGTCCGCAACTTGGGCGTCCTCCTCAATCCACAGCTTACATTAGAGAAACATCTTTCGGCTGTGGCGAGGGGGGCGTTTGCCCAGGTTGGCCTGGTGCACCAGTTGCGCCCCAACCTGGACTGGGACTCACTGCTCACAGTCACTCATGCCCTCACCACCTCGAGGCTTGACTACTGTAACGCTCTCTTCGGAAACTTCAGATCGTGCATAATGCAGCTACGAGAGCTGTCATGGGCTTTCCTCAATTTGCCCATGTTACTCCAACACTCCGCAGCCTGCATTGGTTGCCGATGGGTTTCCGGTCACAATTCAAAGTGTTGGTTATGACCTATAAAGCCCTTCATGGCATCGGGCCAGAATATCTCCGGGACCGCCTTCTGCCGCCCGAATCCCAGCGACCAGTTAGGTCCCACAGAGTTGGCCTTCTCCGGGTCCCGTCGACTAAACAATGTCGTCTGGTGGGACCCAGGGGAAGAGCCTTCTCTGTGGCGGCCACGACCCTCTGGAACCAACTTCCCCTGGATATCAGAGTTGCTCCCACCCTCCTTGCCTTTTGTAAGGGCCTCAAAACCCACCTCTGTTGTCAGGAATGGGGGAATTGAGATATTCCCTTCCCCCAGGCTTATAGAATTTATACATGGTATGTTTGTATGTATGATTGGTTCTTTAAATTGGGTTTTTTTAGATTATTTTTAATATTAGATTTGTTTACATTGTCTTTTTATTGTTGTTAGCCGCCCCGAGTCTGTAGAGACGGGCGGCATACAAATCTGATTAATAAATAAATAAATAATATCTAAATTGGCTAGAAATTCTGAGACCTATTCTGTATTTCCAACATATGGAAATGAAGTTGGGAAAGTTACTCAACACAGAAAGAACAGGAAATACTTTTGGATTAAATATAGACAATCCATAAACTTTAAGAGGTATTTCCTTACCTAAAGATATAAACAAAATGACAAGGGGGAGGGAGAAGCAGAGGTAGTTGTAGTTATTTGTTTAGCAGAGTGACGGCGTTTGGGAAAAAACTGTTTTTGTGTCTTGTTGCCTTGGTGTGCAGTGCTGTACAGCATCATTTTGAGGGTAGGAGTTGAAACAATTTATGTCCAGGATGTGAGAGGTCAGTAAATATTTTAATGGCCCTTTTTTGTGACTTTTGCAGTATACAGGTCCTCAAAGGAAGGCAGGTTGGGAGTAATCGTTTTTTCTGCAGTTCTGATTCTCCTCTGAAGTCTGTGTCGGTCTTGTTGGGTTGCAGAACCAAACCAGACAGTTATAGAGGTGCAGATGACAGACTCAATAATTCTGTAGAACTGTATCATGGGCAGTTTGAGCTTCTTGAGTTGATTCTTTGTTGTGCTTTTTTTATGATGTTTTTGATGTTATCTAGTACTGTAAGAGGTGATAGAATGGGAGGGTTTCTCCTAAAGTCTGCCACCATTTCTATGGTGTGGAGTTTGTTCCTTTCCAGATTGTTCCGGTCATACCACAAGGCTCGTTGTTCAACCTCCCGTCTGTTTGCAGTTTCATCGTTGTCTCAAATGAGGCCAATCACTGTTGTATCATCTGCAAACTTCACTAGTTTAGCAGATGGATCATTTGAGATGCAGTCATTGGTATATAGAGAAAAGAGAAGTGATGAGAGCACACAGCCTTGGGGAGGGTGTGTGCTAATTTACAGGTATCTGATGTGATTTTGCCTAGCTTCACCTGCTGCTTCCTGTCTGTTAGGAAGCTTATAATCCACTTAGAAGTGTGTTCAGGTACTGCTAGCTGATTTAGTTTAGTTAGAAAAACATCCGGTATGATGGTATTGAATGCTGAACTAAAGTCTACAAAGAGGACCCTTGCGTAGGTCTTTGGAGATTCAAGATGTTGTAGAATGTAGTGCAGAGCCACATTAACAGCATCATCTGTCCATCTATTTGCTCGGTATGCAAATTGCAGAGGGTCTATTGTATTGTAAGAGCTGGTAGAAGGCCCATTGGTAGGAAAATGGAAAAGGAACCCACCCCTACTGTTGAAACCTCCTCCCCTTCCCCCCCCCATAGTTCTATAATCCTGTCTAAATATCTGAAATCCTGTTATATGCATGCTATTATCATCAATTTCCTTGGTTAGCCAGGTTTCAATAAAGCAGATGCATTGTAAAAATCAGAATTGTATCTGTTAAAAGGAATATTTCATCCATTATATTAGCAAGTGAACATAAATTGGGAAGAAAGATTGAAGGGGCTGGGGTTTTTTAAATTCCCTTATTCTTTAGTCTATTTAACCTCTTTGTCTCTGCCCATAGTCTGGGAAATTAGTTTCCTCCTGTGTTAGAATCTCCTCCCCATTTGTAAAGACAGGTGGGGGTGAGGTTACAAAGAGCTATTCCTTAAAGCAGTGTTTTTCAACCAGTGTGCCATGGTCAGGTGTGCCGCGAAGCTCGGAGAGAAAGAAACCAAGAGAGAGAGAAAGAAAGACAGAAAGAAAGCAAGACAGAGAGAAAGCAAGAGAGAAAGAAAGAGAAAGAGAGAGAAGAGCGAGTGAGAGAGAAAGAGAACAAGAGAAAAAGAAAGCAAGAGAGAGGGAAGGAGAGAGAGAGAAAGACATAGAGGGACGTAGGGAGGGAGAGAGAAAGAGCAAAAAAGAGAGGAAGGAAGGAAGAGAAAGAAAGAGGGATGGAGAGAGAGAGAGAGAAAGAGGAAGGAAGGGAGAGAAAGAGGGAGGGAGAAAGAAATAGAGCGAAGGGGAGGAAGAGAGAGAGAGAATTTTTTTGTCCAAACTCTGTTTAGCCGCCGCCCCCACCCCCGCTCAATGTGCCCCATGGTTTCGTAAATGTAAAAAATGTGCCGCGGCTCAAAAAGGGTTGAAAATCACTGCCTTAAAGAAACATTCCTTAATTATTAGCAGATGGTCACCTGAGTTTGAAATCTGTAGAGAATCACAGAGAATAATAGAATGTAAAGAAACCTTTTGACAGCATTTCACTCAGGCAGACTTCATCAGCGCCATCTTAAAATTTAAATACATGATCTTAGCATTGCCACTAAAATTTCCTGTTCTTTTTTCCTTATATGATTATTTTTCTGGCATGTCAGAATATATATATTTAAACTGCTATTTAGAAAAGGAAGATGTAACCCCTGATTTTACATTTAGTCATACCTTTAGTCACATCTTACTTTATTTAAGTAATGTCTAAATGAAATTGCCTTTTAGTGTATTTTGTATCTTAAATTTTGCGGAAAGAATGGATGTTATGTTTTTTTCCTATTAGAAATTTGGCACCATTAGAGCAGATTTGATTGAACAAATGAGATTCAAACAAAGGTTGAAGGTCATTCAAACCCTAGAAGATACGACTAAACGAAATGTGGTAAGTTTGGAGAGTTTTGTTCTTTGAATTTAAATATTAAAGATTCCATATTTTTCAGACTATAAGACATACCTTTCCCCCCCTAAGATGGGGTGGAAAGGTTGGTTGTCTTATATGCCAACTGCAGCCATTCTTGGCCACCCAAAGCCCCACCCCTGCATCCCATTTTTGCAAAAAACAGGGTACACAGAGGGTTTGGAAGCAATGTTCCCTCTAATTTTTTTCCAGTGTGGGCAGAAAAGTATAGTGTCTGAGCGGCAGTCCCCTTGGGACTGGGTGGCATAGAAGTATGTATGTATGTATGTATGTATGTATGTATGTATGTATGTATGTACGTATATAAAGCACTCGGAGCGGCTAGTGGCCGCATCAGGAGGATGAGAAGACACAGCCACCAGCGCCGCTGCAGCCACCGCTACAGGAGGAGCCGCGCCCCAAGGTGGAAAGTGGAGGAGGAGAAAGAGGGGCGGATCGGGCGGGTGGGGGGCAGCGGCGAGAAGCCGGGGCGCGAGGAGGCCGGAGGCGGCCGCGGCTCCTTTCACGGCCTTGGAAAAGGGTGCACGGGTGGGGGGTGTTTTTGGCCACGCAGCCGCGCACCTTAGAGGGTACATTGTTTGGGAGGCCTGCAGAGTGCTTCTGGGGATTTGCAAAAATACCCATTTTTGCAAAAAAAAAAAAAAGGGGGGGGGGGAACTGGGCTGTTTTTGTCTTCCTCCAGCCCCCAGAAGCACTCTGCAGACCTCCCAAACTCTCTACCCACCCTGTATTTTGCAAAAATGGGAGAAAAATGGGCCCCTTTTTGAAAAAAATGGGGCACACAGAGGGTTTGGGAGGCCTGCAGAATGCTCCTGAGGGCCGGAGAGGGCATACACTTTTTTTCTTACCGCTGCGAAATCCTGGTGCATCTTATACACCAGTGATTTTCAACCTTTTTTGAGCCGCGGCACATTTTTTACATTTACGAAACCCTGGGGCACATTGAGCAAGGGGGGGGGGGGGCGGCTAAAAAAAGTTTGGACAAAAAAATCCTCTCTCTCTCTCTTCCTCCCCTTCACTCTATTTCTTTCTCCCTCCCTCTTTCTCTCCCTTCCTTCCTCTTTCTTTCTCTCTCTCTCCATCCCTCTTTCTTTCTCTTCCTTCCTTCCTCTCTTTTTTGCTCTTTCTCCCTCCCTCCCTCTATGTCTTTCTCTCTCTCTCTACTTTCCTCCCTCTCTTTCTCTCTTTCTCTCTCTTGTTTTCTCTCTCTCTTGTTCTCTTTCTAGCTCTCTCGCGCTCTTTCTCTCTTGCTTTCTTTCTCTCTCTTGCTTTCTCTCTCTCTTGCTTTCTTTCTCTTTTTTTCTCTCTCTTGCTTTTTTTCTCTCTGAGCTTCGCGGCACACCTGACCATGTCTCGCGGCACACTAGTGTGCCCCGGCACACTGGTTGAAAAACACTGTTATACACCAGTGCATTTTATAGTCTGAAAAATACAGTAAGTACATGTGTTTAAAGTTTCTCCTTTTTATATTTTGAAGGTACGAACAATAGTAACTGAAACTTCATTTACAATAGATGAGCTGGAAGAACTTTATGCTCTTTTCAAGGTAAATAGCTGTCTTGTATCTGTGTTATTTATGGCAGATGCCACACTTCCCTTTTCTTATTAAGTTCAACTTAACAGTTTCTAAAATAATTTAAAGAGACCAAAATGTGCTACTGAAAAAATGTTTAATTTAGAAAACAGAACTTTATATTTCCCCTTAATGTACAAGGGTTTGGTATTTAAATTACACTTTAAAATGAGTAAAATGCTTATCAGGGTATTAAATGTAACTGTTTATTGTTATGTAGACAATATTTTTGTGATCATAATCAATAAAACATAGGGACCCCAATCATAGTTCCCTCTAAGCTGAGCAGTGAGCAATCGCTCACTTAAAAATCATCATCAACTCAGAGTTTTCCAAACCTGCCCAGAAGCCGAGAGGGAAAGAGTGAGAGGGAAGGAGAGAGAGGAAGAGAGAGAAACAGATAGAAAAAAGAGAGGAAGGAAAAGAGAAAGAAAAAGAATGGGAGTAAGGAAGAGAGAAAGAAAATCAAAATCTAGTTTGAAACTAGCTCAACTATTTAAGTGGCATTTTGATATTGATAGAGTTGCCCTATTATGAGCTCACTGTTGTAGACACACAGTACAGTATTTTATTTTGAAATTCTCTGAGGCAAAACAAGGTGGGTTTTTTGTTTGTTTGTTTGTTTGTTTGTTTATTTAGTTAGTTAGTTAGTTAGTTAGTTAGTTAGTTATTATTTCTGTGCCGCCCAGTCCCGAAGGGACTGCCGCTCAGACACTATACTTTTCCGCCCACCCCCAAAAAAAATTAGAGGGAACACTGACCCCAATTAATTGTTTTCATCCTGAAAATTGATCGTAGCTGCACACTTGCTGTAAAACCAGATTTGAAGTTACAGATTAAATTGAGCTGGGGTGGCGCAGCAGGTAGAGTGCTGTACTGCAGGCCACTGAAGCTGACTGTAGATCTGAAGGTCAGCGGTTCAAATCTCATCACCGGCTGAAGATTGACTCAGCCTTCCATCCTTCTGAGGTGGGTAAAATGAGGACCCGGATTGTGGTGGCAATATGCTGGCTCTGTTAAAAAGTGCTATTGCTAACATGTTGTAAGCCGCCCTGAGTCTAAGGAGAAGGGCAGCATAAAAATTGAATGAATGAGTGAGTGAGTGAATGAATGAATGAATAAATAGTTAGTTAGTTAGTTAGTTAGTTAGTTAGTTAGCTAGCTAGTTAGTTAGTTAGTTAGTTAGTTAGTTAGTTAGTTAGTTAGTTAGTAAGTAAGTAAGTATCCGGAATATTCAGTGGACTTGAAAATTCAACTTTCTTTTAAATCAAGTACTGTAATAAATCTCAATAATGTATCTGAGACAGATGGCAATTTTCTCTATCTGTTTAAAAAGGGAAACATAAATATAATCAGAAACACATATTTTGTTGTTTATATGTATAACCTACCATTCCTCTAGGCCAGTGATGGCGAATCTATGGCATAGGTGCCACAAATGGCATGCGGAGCCATATCTGCTGGCACGTGAGCCGTTGCCCTAGCTCAGCTCCAGCGTGCATGTGTGTGCCGGCCAGTTGATTTTGGCTCATACAGAGACTCTGGGAGGGCGTTTTTGGCTTCCAGAGAGCCTCCGGGGAGATGGGGGAGGGTGTTTTTACCCTCGCTCAGCTCCAGGGAAGCCTTTGGAGCCTGGGGAGAGTGAAACACGAGCCTACTGGGCCCACCAGAAGTTGGGAAACAGGCCGTTTCCAGCCTCCAGAGGGCCTCCAGGGCACAGGGGAAGCTGTTTTCGCCCTCCCTAGGCATTGAATTATAGGTATAGGCACTTGTGCATGTGCGATAGGGCGCTCGTACACTTTTTCGGCACCCAATGAAAAAAAGAGGTTTGCCATCACTGCTTTAGGCTTTCTAGGCAACATCTTTGTAAGTCGTCCGGAGTCACTGAGAATGAGTTGAGTGGCCATATAAACTTTCTTATATAAATAAATAAAATAAAATAAACATACAATGGACTTTCCTTCAGGGTATATTCACAGTAACACCCCTGTGAAATCAACTAGGCTGAGAGATATTAACAGCTGCAAAGTGATCTAATGAGTTCCATTGAGCCGGGGTGGCGCAGCAGGTAGAGTGCTGTACTGCAGGCCACTGAAGCTGACTGTAGATCTGAAGGTCAGCGGTTCAAATCTCATCACCGGCTCAAGGTTGACTCAGCCTTCCATCCTTCCGAGGTGGGTAAAATGAGGACCCGGATTGTGGGGGCAATAGCCTAGCTCTGTTAAAAAGTGCTATTGCTAACATGTTGTAAGCCGCCCTGACTCTAAGGAGAAGGGCGGCATAAAAATCAAATAAATAAATAAATACATACATACATACATACATACTTAGATGGGGATTTGAACTTGAATCTTTCCATTGCATGCCAACATTTTAATGTTGGGTAACTTGGGTTTGTAGATTACTCCTTGTCCCAAATGTATGAAGTGACACCAGTCAGAGACTAGGAGGACAACAGTTTTGGAACTTAATAAGAGAAAGGCTTGTGATGGTAGAAATATGTAGGTAGAAACATTTCTGGATGGAGTTTGTCCTATTTCTGTGTCTATATTTACTTCCAAGAACTGTGCCACTGAATGAATTAATATTGTAACTAGAATTTGCTTTTTAATAATATTAGTACCAGGCAATGTGAAAAACATTTTCATATTAAGATGTTTTTAAGCTGCATAAACTGTGATGGGAGAAGGTGTTGCTGACATAACTATAGAGACTGTAATGATTTCACAAGCTTTATTTTTCTAACAGGCAGAGCACCTCACTAGCTGCTATTGGGGAGGCACCAGCAATGCTACTGACCGTCATGATCCAAGCTTGCCTTATTTGGAACAGTACCGCATAGACTTTGAGCAGTTCAAAGGGATGTTTACTCTTCTCTTTCCTTGGGCATGTGGAACTCATTCTGATGTCCTAGCTTCACGCTTGTTCAGATTGCTGGATGAAAATGGCGATTCCTTAATTAACTTCCGGGAATTTGTCTCTGGACTTAGTAAGAACAAAACTGCTTATATAATGGCGTTTAATGGCTCTTTATCACCATTGCCTATAAAATTATTGTCTGGCATGCAATCATTTATGAGACAGATTTGCATTATAAAACATGTGTCTGTGATTTTTTTTTTTTTGCCATTGTTTATAGGTAGTTAATATTCTTCAAATCCGTCAAATTCTCCTATTTGTAATCTATTAGTAGAAATACTAATAGATGCTATATAAGTGCTATATAGTATGTGGTTCAGTAACTAGGGGGTGGGTACAAGTGCACTAGTGTGCCTTCCGTCCCCTGTCCTATTGCTCTCCTATATCTCCTATACCTTTCTTCTATTCCTATATCTCTTCTTCTATTCTTTCATTGATATGTTCTATCACTATATCTTCTTTTCTATTTTTCCTTAGATATATTTTACTATGAGTATCTCATCTATAACCTTCATGTATTTTACTATGTGTACATAGATATATACCCACTAAAACCCTCATTGTGTATTGGACAAAATAAATTTAAAAAAAACAAACTATTGGTTTGGCTTAGACTGCAAAATTATTTTAAAGTCAGCACTGAATATATGTATATAGACAATCTTGAAATTTATTCTTTGTGAAGACAGGATTCAATTAAAGAACATAAAATATTGAAATAGATTTCAAATTCCAGAATTAATCTATATTCGAATTGGTATATATAGTAATTCCTCTTTAACTATTTTAAAGGGAAATATAATCAGCTGAACTTGCTTACAGTTCTGTATATGCTGCCCAGTTGAGCCAATATTTCTTATTTTTCTATAAGATTGAAGATTTACAGATAGGTATTTGTTACTGTTCTGTCGGGCTCTCTGGTAGAATCCTCCCAAAAATTCACAGGTACAAATTTCAGACACACACACACGTTTGAAAATTCAAAACAATGTTCTCTATAATGAACATTCACTTAAACCAAGCCCTCTTTTGGTATAGCAAAGAGCACTCGTCTCCAAACAAACTGGTAATTTGTACAAGTCCCTTATCAGTTCTGTGATACTTAGCTTGCAGCTGTGAGGCAATTCACAGTCCTTCTTCTTTCACAAAGTGAAACACACTTTGCCCTGGTTTAGTTTCAAAGCGGGAAAAAATCAGCACACAAAAGGTCAAAGTCAGTAAAGCAGTCACGAAACACAACAATCAGATAATCCTCCACAATGGCCAAACCCACAGGCTGCTATTTATAACAGCCTCACTAATTACCACAGCCCCACCCAACCACAGGTAGCCTCATTTTCTTTGATAATAATCTCTCAGTTGTTGTTGCCTATGCATCGCTCTCCGCATGCCTGGCTGTATCATTAACTCTTGTTCTGAATCCAAGGAGGAGCTAGATAATTGATCTCCTTCTGAGCTGTCTGCCCCACTCTCTTCCTCCCTGTCACTCATGTCTTCTTGGTCAGAGGAGCCTTCATCAGCAGATTCCACCGGGGGGGCAAAACAGGCCTGCAGCATGTGGATGTCTCCCCCACATCCACAGTCCTTGGGGCAGGAGCTGGGCCAGAGCTAACCTCAACAGTTACTGTGAGATAAAATAATGTTATTAGTTACCCCAGATAAATAAGATGCTACGTCTTTCTTCATAATACAATTGCAGATTGTGACACTGAACAAAATCCATCTCCTTCCATATCGCCAGGCAAGGAGTGAAAACTCATTAGGATTTTGCTGGTTGCTACTCTACCCAGATACAGTGGCAAAACACCTCCATCCAAAACTTACAGAAGGGGTGATAACTGCTGATTAGTGGACAAAAGGATGGGTAAAGTAATATTGCCTGAAGCTGTACTTTTAAGTCTAGGTTTTGGTTGGGAATGGTAGTGTGTAAGGCCACGTCATTTGAATGAGTAAAGCTGTGATTCACTGGGCTTTAAAGATTCTTAAAACCTGAATTTTGCAGAAAGATATTAAATCTAACAGGTTCAACTATCTGGATGGAAGCAAGTATCAATGATATTAATTATTTCAGAAGAGCATATGTTATGTTAAATAGATGACACAGTTGATGAATATATTTAGGATTAATACAATGACTCAATTACTTCTAGGTGCAGCTTGTCACGGAGACCTTACTGAAAAACTGAAACTACTTTATAAAATGCATGTTTTGCCAGGTACGTAAGCATGGGGTAATTCCAGATAGCTTAACACGATACAATTTCATGTGAAATCCTATACCATTTTAGGTGATGGTAAGAGGAACTGTAGGGATTGTCATTGCTAAGGGATGCAGTCACATGATACCATGCTTTACAACAGCATCATTTGGTGATGGAAATTCTGATTCCAGTTGCCATCATAAGTGCCTCCTTCAGAAGAGAAGGGTTTAGGGGTAGTGATTTCTGACAGTCTCAAAATGGGTGAAGAGTGCAGTCAGGCGGTAGGGAAAGCAAGTAGAATGTTTAGCTGCATAGCCAGAGGTATAACAATCAGGAAGAGGGAGATTTATTTTATTTCATTTTATTTTATTTTTTATTTATTTATTTGATTTGTTTTGATTTGATTTGATTTGATTTGTATGCCGCCCCTCTCCGTAGACTCGGGGCGGCTCACAACAATAACAAAGACAATGTAAGAACAAATCTAATAATTTAAAAAACACTAAAAACCCCATTATTAAAAGCAAGCATACACACAAACATACCATGTATAAACTGTATAGGCCCGGGGGAGATGTCTCAGTTCCTCCATGCCTGACAGCAGAGATGGGTCTTAAGAACTTTACAAAAGGCAAGGAGGGTGGGGGGCAGTTCTGATCTCCGGGGGGAGCTGGTTCCAGAGGGTCAGAGCCACCACAGAGAAGGCTCTTCTCCTGAGACCTGCCAAACGACATTGTTTAGTCGACGGGACCCGGAGAAGCCAACTCTGTGGGACCTAACCGGTTTCTGGGATTAGTGCGGCAGAAGGCAGTCCCGGAGATATTCTGGTCCGATTGTGATCCCGCTGTATAGAGTGCTGGTGAGACCACATTTGGAATACTGTGTTCAGTTCTGAAGACCTCACCTACAAAAAGATATTGACAAAATTGAATGGGTCCAAAGATGGACTACAAAAAAAGGTGGAAGGTCTTAAGCATAAAACTTATCAGGAAAGACTTAATGAACTCAATCTGTATAGTCTGGAGGACAGAAGGGAGAGTGGGGGACATGATCCCCATGTTGTGAGCTGCCCCGAGTCTATGGAGAGGGGCAGCATACAAATCTAATAAATAAATAAATGATCGAAACATTTAAATATATTAAAGGGTTAAATAAGGTTCAGGAAGGAAGTGTTTTTAATAGGAAAGTGAACATAAGAACAAGGGGGAACAATCTGAGGTTAGTTGGGGGAAAGAGAAGCAATGTGTGAAAATATTTTACTGAGAGTATTAGATGCTTGGAACAAACTTCCAGCAGACGTGGTAGATAAATCCACAGTAACTGAATTTAAACATGCCTGGGATAAACATATATCCATCCTAAGATAAAATACAGGAAATAGTATAAGGGCAGACTAGATGGACCATGAGGTCTTTTTCTGCCGTCAACCTTCTATGTTTCTAAGTGGAGGACTGCTTATGTAGTGTTCTAGCTATAAATGATAGATATGGGGACGCATGTGTACAATGTGACATTTGTTGATGATTTATCATTCCTGTTTGTACAGATCCATCTTCTGATCCCGAAGAACCAGATTCAGCATTTGAAGCCACTCAGTACTTCTTTGAAGACATTACACCAGAGTGTACACAGGGTAGAAAGATGTGTTAGTTTTCTTGTTCCTGACTAAACATATTGATAATTTTGTATAGTCTCCCTTACCTTCAAAAGAAAAAAAAGAGCTAGCTTGTCTGGGGGAAAGGAGAACAACAGTTTTAACAAGATGTCTTTTAATTGTTGCATTATTAGATTCTTACAACGACAGATTGAGTAAGCAAATTTGTGAATTTCACATATAAACAGCCATCTGTTTGTATATGAAACTGTAAAACAAAATTTATATTTGTTTCTAAACTTGTGGATCATGGTAGATTTAAAGATTGGCATCCCAAATTGGATCAATATATTTGCATTTATTTATTTGAATCCTGCCTTATATTATTTTTTACAAATAATTCAAGGCAGCAAACGTATCCAGCACATCTTCCTCTCCTATTTTCTGCACAAGAACCCTGTGAAGTGGGCTGGGCTGAGAGAGAGTGGCTCAAGGTCACCCAGATGACTTTCATAGTTAAGGCAGAATTTGAACACACAATCTCCTGCTTTCCAGCCTAGCGCCTTAACCACCAGACAAAGCTGGCTCTTTCATTGAGAGTTTTTGAGAAAATAATGGTAGATTAAAATAATGTTCATATCGAGATCAATATTCTGTGTAGTCACTTTGATAGAAGTTTTAATATCAAGCATGTTTAATAAAAGTGTATATAAACATAGATAAATATGTATATAATTGTAGAAAAACAAACACATTTCATTACTAATGTTTTTTCCCAAATTGCTGAAAAAGATTGTTTCATTTTAATATATGTATTTCTGGTACAGAGTTGTTGCTGATATCTTTTTCCAAAAGATTTTTCTTTTCTCAGATTTTTTAAAATTAGAATTCTTCCGTAAAATAGGGAAATCAGCACTTCAAAAAACAAGCATTTAGTCTTGGAAAACCTGCCAAATACAAGTTTTCCTAGTTTGTAGCACTTGGCAATGATCAACCTTGGTTGATTTTGAGAAAGCAAACCAGGTCCAGACCTAATTACTATTTGAACCACCAAAAATCCCCAGGCATTATGTACAATAATTTTGGAAATTGAAAAGCACTGAAAAGAATGCAATGTTCAATGCTGAAAACAACAATAGCAAACAAACAACTCTGGAAGGTCAAGTTCACATAGTCATCAGGCATTGAGTTTTACTTAAGAGAATCTTGACTGTATCACATTTTGAAAAAAGAGTGCTTATATATTCATTCTTTTATTAGTTGTTGCAGTAGAAGGAAGGAACAAGCATGGAGCTGAAGAAGGATTTGTTAATGTGAGTTTGAAAACAGAAAAAGGTATGCTGTTCATTATCTTTACCAACATCAGGGCTATTAGGGGAATTGTATTTGCACCATAGTCAGATAAACATTACTATGTTTTGGATAATTGATTCTAATAGGAAAGAAGAATTCTCAAGAAAATAAAAATTGCCTTAAAATCTGGAATCAAGAGAATAAACCCAAAGCCAAAAATGTAAAGGACTTGCCTAAACTAAATCAGGTACGTGTTCTTTTGAAAAATGCAAAATACACATCATGCTAAAAGTGCATGATGGGATTTCACATCAGTAAAGCCAGCGGTGGGTTGTTCGGACCGGTTCTTAGAACTACTAGTAGGACCAGCGAATGGAGGTTTCACCCATCCGCCCGGGACGCATCTCCATATGCGCAGAAGTTTATGTTCATCCCACACACAAGTACACATGCAAACCAGTGGCAAAATATTTTGCAACCCACCACTGAGTAAAGCATTTACGTAGCTTATTTATTTATTTATTTACTTACTTACTTACTTACTTACTTACTTACTTACTTACTTACTTACTTACTTACTTACTTATTTATTGGATTTGTATACCGCCCCTCTCCGTAGACTCGGGGCGGCTAACAACAGTGGTAAAAACAACATGCGACAATCCAATACTAAAACAGCTAAAAACCCTTATTATAAAACCAAACATACATACAAACATACTATGCATAAATTGTAGCAGCCTAGTGGGAAAGAATATCTCAGTTCCCCCATGCCTGACGGCAGAGGTGGGTTTTAAGGAGCTTACGAAAGGCAAGGAGGGGGCTATTCTAATCTCTGGGGGGAGTTGGTTCCAGAGGGCCGGGGCCGCCACAGAGAAGACTCTTCCCCTGGGTCCCGCCAAATGACATTGTTTAGTTGATGGGACCCGGAGAAGGCCCACTCTGTGGGACCTAACTGGTCGCTGGGATTCGTGCAGCAGAAGGCGGTCCCGGAGATAATCTTAACCTTGAGATGGGATTAAAATTTGAAAGATTTAATTCCAATTGTAGAATATTCAAATTAAAAGAGGGAAGTAGGACAGTGGGCTCCCTTGGTATTCTTCTCATGCTCTGTATTAGAGGTGAGCAGCCTCTAATTGGTGGAGCTTCCCTTTTTCATTTTGCCCTGCATGGAAGTCTCATAAAAGTGTCTATGGGACTAAGGATTTAGGACATTTGGGGCTACATATTTCATTTTTGATTAGGTAAACAAATCACAACACTTGCTTTCAGGAGATAAGCAAATCAAAGCATCTGGAAAGGTAAAATATTCTATTACTAGGAAAACTGGGCTGCTTATTCCTTTTTCTTCTACATATTTTATAACTTCATTAAATATAAACGGTTCTATGAGAACTTGGAAGTGTTGTACAGTGCTCCCTCGATTTCCGTGGGGGATGCGTTCCGAGACCGCCCGCGAAAGTCGAATTTCCGCGAAGTAGAGATGCGGGAGTAAATACAGTACACCATTTTTGGCTATGGACAGTATCACAAGCCATCCCTTAACACTTTAAACCCCTAAATTACCATTTCCCATTCCCTTAAGAACCATTTACTCACCATTATTACTGGTACTCACCATTGAATGAGACATTTAGTGATCCTGATATTTATAAACATAATTATTTATTAACAATAATAATTATTATTTTATTTATTTGCAAAATTATTAGTTTGGCGATGACATATGACGTCATCGGGTGGGAAAAACCGCAGTATAGGAAAAAAAACGCGAAGTATTTTTAATTAATATTTTTTGAAAAACCGTGGTATAGGCTATTCGCGAAGTTCGAACCCCCGAAAATCGAGGGAACACTGTATTCCTATCTTGTGCAAAAGAATAGTTTGCTTTAATTGGATTACATGCTAAATACTGGTAAAAATCTTTTTCAAAATCTTACTGTGCAAGATTGCACTGGTTATTATTAATTAATTATTATCTAGCAACATTCATTCATCAAAAGCACATGTATGAATTTTAAAAAATCTCTTAGAGATTTTCACTATGGAGTTATTTCTCTTCAGCGCCAGCAAATGATGTAGGAACATTTGATAATGTCATTATTGAAAGTAGACAGGTGTTATCTAGTCAGTCTATTCGGAGAAAAACAACTAGGAGCCCTATCTAAAATTAGATTTGAATAGGATGAATAGCTGCTTATCAACAAAGCATTATTTATCTTTTACATCTAGGAGCAATTTATTGAACTGTGTAAGACCATGTACAACATGTTCAGTGAAGACCCCAACGAGCAGGATCTTTATCATGCAACTGCAGCTGTGACAAGTTTGCTTCTAGAGATTGGTGAAGTCGGTAAACTGTTTAGTGTCCAATCTATTAAAGAGGCTGAGAATACCAGCAAAACCATTCAGAATGTGTTGATTCAGAAAAAAGGGAGCCAACAGTACCGTCTCGACCGACAGGATCATTTTCAGAATGGTTTTCTTGATGAAGAGGAGAATATATGTGGTGACAGTTCACAGATGGAGGACGTGAAACTCGAAGATTCTTCTCCTAGGGATAATGGAGCTGGCTCTTCCATGTTGATTTCTGATGATGATACTAAAGATGACAGCTCCATGTCTTCGTATTCTGTCCTGAGCGCAGGTTCTCACGAAGAGGAAAAACTGCACTGTGAAGACATCAGCGAAGACACTGTTTTGGTACGGAGCAGCAACCCAACGTCTCTTCCAAGAAGTAGTAGTATTGACAGAGACTGGGCTATCACCTTTGAGCAGTTTTTGGCTTCCCTGTTGACCGAACCAGCACTTGTGCGGTACTTTGACAAACCAGTGTGTATGATGGCAAGGATTACTAACGCTAAGAATGTGCGGATGATGGGAAAGCCCATAATATCAGCAAGTGACTATGAAATCTCTGCTATGTCAGGCTAAATGGACTGAAGAAGTAGAGTTTTTAAACATTCTTTTAGGTTTTTGAAATATTTATTATAACCTCCGCAGGTCCTGGTGTTCACAAAATGTATTAGTTATTGTTAATGTAAACATGTTGGGATGTACAGTACATCTATTTTATTTTGAATTATTATTTTTCTCTAATTAAAATACTTATCTGAATCAGTACAAGGGAAATCATTGTCATTGGTATATGTATTGTTAGTCTTGCTATCCCTGGATAAATAGTGAAAATTTGTTCAGTTCTAATTTAATGGACATTATACGTGTATGTTTTTCAGACCAATCTGATATCTCTGAATAAGGAAGGAAGCTGAATAACTTAGAACAGTGCAAGCATAGAGTATGCTGCAATGTGTCTGCAGAGTTCCTTTATAACATTTTTTTAAAAAAAATTGGTAAAATTGCACTGTTTAGCTTTTGTGCAAACAGAGTTGCTTCCTTCCAAACTAAATTAAGGAGAAAATGGACAGAAACTATGTGTGCAATGCAGCTGTTGTGCTTGTAAAAAAATAGGTGAAGAAAGAAATAGAAAGGGATGCTGTCCACTTGTTTAGGATTGAAAAGTAAACTGCAGCTTACCTGGTAGGTTTCTTTTCATAATTTTTTTTAAAGAAAGCTTGTTATTTTTTAATACTTATTAAAACATTCTTCAGGGATACTGCCAGGAACTTTTCTTGATATCTATCAACATCCCGACCTAAACAATGGTACCCCTTTTTTTAAACAAATTGACTTTTTACAAATTCTGTAGATAATTATGTCTTATTGATACTTTCATCCTAAACATCATAAACCTTAGTGTATTGTAGATGAGAAATTCATAACTGAATTGCATAATCCTTCATTAAAACAATTATTAGCAAGACTGTAACCTGTAAAATAGCTGCAAGAAAATGTAATCAAATGTTTGAAAAATCTTGAATGAAATTGTCACTTTATTTATAAGTAACAGAATGTGTTGAATGACAAATGGAGCACCTGCACTTTGAATTCTTGCTTATTTTTTAGAATCATGAGTTGGACACAACCCAGTAGTAGAGAACAGGCAGTACAAGAAACAGATACTCGAGTAATGACTGAATGCCAATTGAGATGTGTTTTGCTCTTTGCAACCTGTCTATTCAAGGAGAAGAAATGATGCTTTAAGTAACTCTACACAAACGCTCTCAATATGGATCCAATACCCATGTTAGGACAGGATTATGTCTAGTCTTTTTACACATTCATAGATGATTGAATATGAGTAATTTTATCTACTTTAAGTTGGTTTGCTGTCTTCAAAAAGCCCCTCATTTTTTCCTCTTTATGTATTGTATATTATTGTAATTATCTTTTTTTAAATTAAAACATTGATTTGATTCTTATTTAGAGTACTTAATTGTCTGCAGTGGTTTTTTTCAGAAGGAAAAGCTGAATGCGAGATTACAATTCTGCTAATTTATTTTCAACGGTTAGAAATTTAAATTTGGCACTGGAAGGGGGAACCTGCACAACAGATAATTTGAGGGGGGAATGGAGGAGGGAAGCCCGAGATACATCACTGCACATACACTAAGTTTGCATATCTCCTTGTAAGATCCACTACACAAAGGTGCAATTGTCTTCCATGAATATTGTATTGAGAATTTTTAAAAAGCAGTTTCTAATACATACCGTATTTTTCGGTGTATAAGATGTACTGGTATATAAGACGCACTGGTATATAAGACGCACCTAGTGTATTTAAAAGGGATTTTTACAAAGCAAAGTCATTCTTGTAATTATTGCTGGCAAAGTTCCCAAATTGAGCTGATAGATAACGGACTCACTGCAGACCAAAGAGCCGGGGTGGCGCAGCAGGTAGAGTGCTGTACTGCAGGCCACTGAAACTGACTGTAGATCTGAAGGTCAGCGGTTCAAATCTCATTACCCACTCAAGGTTGACTCAGCCTTCCATCCTTCCGAGGTGGGTAAAATGAGGACCCGGATTGTAGGGGCAATATGCTGGCTCTGTTAAAAGCGCTATTTATTTATTTATTTATTTATTGGATTTGTATGCCGCCCCTTTCCAGAGACTCGGGGCGGCTAACAGCGACAATAAAACAGTGTACAATAGTAATTTGGTATTGATGATTAAAAAATCAATTAATATAAAAACCAAACATACATACATACATACCATGCATAGAATTGTAAAGGCCTAGGGGGAAAGAGGATCTCAATTCCCCCATGCCTGGCGGCAGAGGTGGGTTTTAAGTTGTTTACGAAAGGCAAGGAGGGTGGGGGCAGTTCTAATCTCTGGGGGGAGTTGGTTCCAGAGGGCCGGGGCCGCCACAGAGAAGGCTATTGCTAACATGTTGTAAGCCGCCCTGAGTCTAAGGAGAATGGCGGCATAAAAATCCAATAAATAAATAAAATAAATAAGAGCCCATTCCAATTAAGAAATTCCAAAGCGACATACCTTTATAATCCTCAGAGTTCTCTCAAACATCTGCATCTCTGTGCGATAAAGTTAAAGGGAAAACAACAGTTTTCCAGCAAAGCATTTCTGGACCTCCGGAGCTAACACTGCCACCATGATGAAAATGTTGAAAGACCACACCTTTTTACCAGAAACCCTCACTTAAATGCTCTGGGTGTGGTCAGCTATTCCCTAGATATATACACCTCAGACTTTGTTTCATAGACTTACTTCCTAGAACTCTTTCCATACAATTATTCTTGCCTGCTTTGAAACCTTCTGGCTCAGGCATCTAAGAGGGGTTCCTGGTCACCAACCTCCCCCTTAGAACCAGACATTTGTGAAGTAATTATATTTAGAACAAAATAGTAGGGAAATTTGAGGATTAAATCCAGTTTATTTTCCTTTTTTCTCCACTGCTGACAACAGTGGAAACCTTATTTTACTTTTGGGGGTTATTTTAGATAGTTTCTAATAATTTTCCAGGGGATTTGTCTTCATGTGAAGAAACACTGCTCCTCTATACATGAAGGCGATAGGACCATTATACTTAAATCCATGATCCCTGAACATGAATCGTTGTAATGTAAAACAAAGAGGGATGAATGAGTAGAAGAAAAGCATTTATTTAAATTTATATACATGAGACAATGTACATATCAAGGTAGAACGCAGGCAATAAAAATTACAACTACAGCATACTGTATCAAAACAGTAATTTTGAATTATTTCATCTTAACATTCTCATTCCAATGTAGAGCCATATTTTTTATTGCTTTTATAACCACATGCTCTAGTGGGCACAATTTGCCTTAAATTGGTCTCCGTTCACACAGTTTTTCACAATAAAAAAAAGAGAAAGACAATTAGAACATAGAAAAAGCACATATATGTACCGTATATCCCATTTTTCATTGAGGAGCTCAGGGTAATGGAGAATAAATAGCCCCATGATGCTCAATGTTTTAAAATTGATGAGTTTCCATACCTTTTCCATACCTTTTCGCCATATTGTTTTCATTAATACCAAAGAAACGACATAGGACAGATGCAAATAGAAATAGAAGAAAAATGAACAGGGCATAGCATTGAATGCTGACATGCATTTGTAATAATGAGAAGTCAAGCAGCAGCAACATTCAAAGTTGCAATGAAATATTTATAGCCTTGTGAGCTAGCCATTGATTTTTATAATGCTCTCCTCTTACTTGAGGAATCAATTGAATGTTTTCATCTAATTTTCTTGGGCAATTTTACTATATTTTTATGTTCTTGCTCATTTTCAGAGGTCAAGCTATTCGCAAATTGCACAACATAAATTTATTTCATATCAAATTCTCTTTTAGGAATTGCCCATTTCATAATATAATTGAAAGGAATTTACAAGAGTTTTCTCATGTGATTATAAATTCACTTATAAATATGAACAAAAGATATCCTGAAACACTGTAATAGATACCCATCCTTTGGGGGATTGGGGAACACTTGGGCATTGAAAGAGGTTTAGTTTTATCATTGCCCTGAATATAAATGCAACAATGATGCATTAGTCGACCTTGCCTGGTTTATTTATGGCAAAGGCAGTAAATTGATCTCATACTACAGTTCAGCCTCAAACTCTGGACAATCATTCCAAATGGATTTAGAGAATAGTCTTTTAAGAAATACGTAATGAGAATGCTTTGCGGAAAAGGAAAAAAGAAATCTGCCTGAATTTTAAAAAGAACATAATAGATACTGCAATGGTTGCTACCCCAATTTCACATTATCTTAAATCAAAAAGGCATATTTCAATTTTTATAAAAGCTTAAAATCACCATATTGACTCAATATAGATCATTCTCCATATATACTTCAACGCTTCATATCTTTGCTTGTCCAGTCCTATTCAAACAAATGTTATAATTATTTAACTTCTTCCCATGCAGAGACACTGAAAGAGAGACAAATGTTTCTTACTCGACATCAAGTAATAATTGGTATCTTGCTACATCAAAAATCATTTTTCAAAGCCTCGATCAAATGGACTTTGCACACCACTGATATAAATCTGTTTAGTGAAAATTCTCAATTATAACTATTAGCAGCTGTAAAAACATCACGCTGGGTGAAACAGGATATATGTTCATGCCTTCTTTCAAATTTTGTTTAATATGTTTTTCCATTTAACATAAACATGTTTTTGTATCATGAACCTAGAGATAGATTAACACTATTTTCTGCTTTAAATATTTTAACATTCTCTTTATATTTTATTAAATATTATTTATTAATATGAGGATCTTAAGTAGTGAGTATGAAAGTTTTCCAAGCACCCACAAGGAATGTCTCAATTTTGAAGTTTTACCTTTAAATGTTGATAAATCATATTCAGACATTTTCTGATGACAACATTCTATATATGCCCCATGCTTACAAAGGGAGACAAATATTGTTTTAAAGCCTCCATTTTATAAGGATGGTGTTTCAGCATATAGGTAGTTTCAACTTAGAATTGTTTAACGACCATTTGAAGTTCCCACTGCAATATAAAAAGTGACTTACAATCAATCCTTGCACTTATGACCCCCACAGCCATGCAATGCTGATTTGGGCAGTTGGCAATCGGCATGAAAATATAATTACCCCTTGTAACTTTTCCAGGTGGTTTCCAACAAGTGTAATGAGAGAAGCTGCATTTGCTTAATGACCATGTGATTTGCTTAATGACTGCAGTAAAAGAGCGATAAAATTAGGTGCAACCCATTTAATGACTGTGTCATTGTGAAGGAACGTACAGTCCCAATTGTGGTTGTTAAGTCAAGCACTACTTGTAAGAGGTTGCAGCCCTTCACACAAAAATGGGAACTAATTCATATATCATATTTTTAAGACCATAAGATGCACTGGTGTATAAGACGCGCCAAGATTTCAAAGAGGTAAATAAGAAAAAAAGTTTGTCTTCCCCGCCCCCTGCGCTCCCCATTTTTTGCAAAAACGGGCATGGTTTTTTTTGCAACAAATGGGGTGGGCAGAGAGTTTGGGAGTCCTGCAGAGTGCTTTTGGGGGCTGGGGAAGGCAGAAACGCCCGGGGGGTTTGCCTTTTTTACAAAAATGGGGGCGTTTTTGCCTTCCCCCAGCCCCCAGGAGCACTTTGCAGGCCTCCCAAACCCTCTGCACACCCCATTTTTGAGAAAAAGGACCCATTTTTTGCAAAAAATGAGACATGGGGCAAGGCTTCAGAGGCCATTCAAGTAACATATTACTTATTGATGTATATATTCTTTTCCAAATCATAATTGAGCACTAGAGCTTCCATATTTGAAAAGAACAAGATATATACTATTAAAAAAATCTAGAACAAATTTTCTATTAATGAAGTATCGTAGCCTCTTTTTCTGTAAACCAAACACCAAATTTGTATGTGAAGCTATTATTGAGCAACATGATAAAGTTCAACAATTATTTTACACCTTCTACTAAGTGTAGAAAAAATGTGAGGTTCTATGATCCGACGAGGATCTTTATATTTAAAAAATTATCTTTAGAGTACAATGTTCAGTCTTAAATAAGCATTGATTGTCCAAGCATTTTCTATAAAAATAATAATGGATGTATAAACCTTTGAGGAATAAATGAAGTTTTTGGTTGAATACCAGAGTTTTGATCAAGTGCATAATATTTATGTACAGAACTCAAAAGAATCACACATTTCTAGTTTTCAGTTTTTAAGGCAAGGACCACATCATAATCCAGGAGTTGTCTTTTGATTTTGTCATGAAACTTCTCTCTGTACTGGTTGAAATACATAATACTCTCCGGCTTCTCTTCAAACCAAAAGTTGTCAAATTCATAAGTCAAATAACCTGTTGGAAAAAAAACATAAAAATCAAATACTTATTGTGAGAATATGCTGTATTTTTCAAAGTATAAGGCACACCTTTTTCCTGCCCAAGAGGCTGAAAATTTGGGTGCATCTTATACTCTGAATGTAGCTTTTTTCAAAGCTTTTTTTTTCAGCTCTAACTAGGTGCTAACTATTTTATTTATTTATTTATTTATTCATTCATTCATTCATTTATTTGGTTTGTATGCCGCCCCTCTCCGCAGACTCGGGGCGGCTAACAACAATGATAAAAACAGCATGTAGAAATCCAATTAATAAAACAACTAAAAACCCTTATAATAAAACCAAACATACACATAAACATACCATGCATAACTTGTAATGGCCTAGGGGGAAGGAATATCTTAACTCCCCCATGCCTGGGGGCATAAATGAGTCTTGAGTAGTTTACGAAAGACAGAGAGGGTAGGGGCAGTTCTAATCTCCGGGGAGAGTTGGTTCCAGAGGGCCAGGGCCGCCACAGAGAAGGCGCTTCCCCTGGGGCCCACCAAACAACATTGTTTAGTCGACGGGACCCGGAGAAGGCCAACTCTGTGGCACTTTATCGGTCGCTGGGATTCGTGCGGTAGCAGGCGATTCCGGAGGTAATCTGGTCCCATGCCATGTAGGGCTTTAAAGGTCATGACCAACACTTTGAATTGTGACCGGAAACTGATCAGCAGGCAATGCAAGCCATGGAGTGTTGAAGAAACGTGGGCGAATCTTAGAAGCCCCACGACGGCTCTCGCGGCTGCGTTCTGCACGATCTGAACTTTCCGAACACTTTTCAAAGGTAGCCCCATGTAGATCTTCCCAACTCTTACCTTGCAGGCTCTTTCATTCTTACTCTCTGTGAAAAATGTTTTCCAAAACCTGTTTTTGATTTTTTTTCATTGCTCTAACTTGCTCCTAATGTTTCTTTCCAGCCCTAACCAGGTGCTAACGATGTTCCCAGCTCTTACCAGCTTGCAAGCCCTTTCATTGTTACTCTCTCCGAATAAGGTTTTTTTTAAGCCCTAACCAGGGGATAAAATAATGTGCTCAAGCTGACCAAAATAAGAATGCCAGCTAGATGAATATCTGGTAGGCTGATTTTTTCTCCCCATTTTCCTCCCCAAAAACTAAGGTGAGTCTTATACTCTGAAAAAATACGGTAATATTAGAAATAAGGAAAACATTTTGTCCATTATTCAAACTAGTTACTTAAGTACATTTGAATATCTCCCCAGGGCCTATACAATTTATGTATGGTATGTTTGTTTGTATGTATGTCTGCTTAATAATGGGGTTTTTAAATATTTTAAATTGTAAATTATTAGATTTGTTATGAACTCTTTTATTGTGTTGTGAGCCGCCCCGAGTCTACGGAGAGGGGCGGCATACAAATCTAATTAATAATAATAATAATAATAATAATAATAATAATAATAATAATAATAATAGTTTTGCTGAATCAAGCCAAAGCCTCTCACAAAATTGGAAAGAATTGAGGCTCAGGATCAACTGTCCTTGAAAGATCTGTCTACAAATGTTTAAAACTATCCATATTACCAGCATAGCTTGTGATAATTCCACAATTAGGAAGGGAGTGAGGAAATGCTGTATTTTGCCTGTTCAAAATCAGGAAATGGTTAGATTATACCAGTGTTTCTCAAATAGTGGGGCGGCCCCCCCGGGGGGACGCAGAGCGATTCCAGGGGAAGCGTGTGACCCCAGGGCAGGGGTTTTGCACGGAACAATAAGCACACAACACAAAATAGGAGATATGAAGTGCAGATAACAAACCTTTACGAGACACCATAGAAAAATATTTAACAGGGCTGAAAAGAAAGGAGGAGAAAGATGGAGATAGTGAGACAAACGTAAGTCTCCTGAAAGCTAAGACAAGGAAATATGAAGCATATGTAATGCTTGGCTTCACTGTGACTATGGTGGGAGACGAGGAAAGATTAGTATGTCTACTGTGTCTAAGGGGAAGAGCCTTCTCTGTGGCGGCCCCGACCCTCTGGAATCAACTCCCCCCAGAGATTAGAACGGCCCCCACCCTCCTTGTCTTTTGCAAATTACTCAAGACCCACCTTTGTCGCCAGGCATGGGGGAGTTAGGATATTCCTTCCCCTAGGCCATTACAAGTTATGTATGGTATGTTTGTGTGTGTGTTTGGTTTTTATAATAAGGGTTTTTAGTTGTTTTATTAAATTGAATTGTTACATGTTGTTTTTATCATTGTTGTTAGTCACCCTGAGTCTGCAGAGAGGGGCGGCATACAAATCCAATAAATAAAATAAATAAATATTGGCAGCGGACAGCATGAAGACAAATAAATCAAGGCATCACCTAAACACATTCCATCCCAATCATGCTGATAAGTTTTTTCCGCGAAAATGTACTAAATATTGCAAACCATCGTCCCAGCGGAGAGTTGGGGGAGTACAAAATGTTTACTTCTTCCTGGGGGGAGACGTAACAAAATAATTGCGAAACACTGGATTATACCCATTCAATTTTCGGATATAAACTTGTTCAATTTCACCATGTCATACATGTTATAACTCTTGATCATCTTCTCTTTGTTTACTCTCCCCCAGTTTCGAACAATCAAAGAAAATATGGGAGCAGATTCACTTAATAACTGCAGTAATTCGCTTAACAACTATGGCAAAAAAAAGTTATAAAATTGGGAAGGAATTATTTAGCATCCGCCTACCTTAGCAGTCGAAATTCTGCCCCCAATTGTGGTAGTAAGTTGAGGGTTACCTGTATTTTCATTTCAATTTTCAGTGCAAAGAAGATTGACAACAATTGACAACTATGCTACATGATACTGAAGCTACACCAATGGTCCAAAAGTGTTTCCTGACAAAGACTAAACTACTTTAGGAGGGATTCTCTTAGCTTGTATATGATTCTGCGTTTTTTCATATTTTTAATGTTGTTTGGGGTTTTAAACTAGGTTAATAGCTGAGAGACATCTGATTATACCAAGGTAGAAATCTGACTTACCTTGCAATAAACTTTGCAACAAAAATGCGACACTTTTTCCAAATATTTCTATAACAATTTAAACAGGGTGGTACTTAATATGGTAATAAAAATTTCTAAGCAGATCGTAGAATAGCATCCTCCAAAAATATAAACACCAACCATCTCTGTAAAGTATTGCAAATACTCACAGTAAAACTGATGGAAATCATTCAGCTGAGGAGCACCAGGAACCAAATTGTAAAAGTGGGTTTTTAAAAGTCCTTTGATTAACAAACTGTAAGCCATCTCTGTCAAATTGATTCCAACGATTGCATAAGAGTATCTGCAATAAACAAACAAATTTATTTATTTTATTTATTGGATTTGTATGCCGCCCCACTCTGCAGACTCGGGGCGGCTAACAACAATGATAAAAAATAACATGTAACAATCCAATTTAATAAAACAACTAAAAACCCTTATTATAAAAACCCCCTTATTATAAAAACCAAACATACAAACAAACATACCATACATAACTTGTAATGGCCTAGGGGAAGGAATATCCTAACTCTCCCATGCCTGGCGACAAAGGTGGGTCTTGAGTAATTTGCGAAAGACAAGGAGGGTGGGGGCCGTTCTAATCTCTGGGGGGAGTTGATTCCAGAGGGCCGGGGCCGCCACAGAGAAGGCTCTTCCCCTGGGGCCCGTCAAACGACATTGTTTGGTCGACGGGACCCGGAGAAGGCCAACTCTGTGGGACCTTATTGGCCGCTGGGATTTGTGCGGTAGAAGGCGGTTCTGGATGTATTCTGGCCCAATGCCATGTGGGGCTTTAAAGGTCATTACCAACACTTTGAATTGTTACCGGAAACCGATCGGCAGCCAGTGCAGGCCGCGGAATGTTGCAGAAACGTGGGCGAATCTAGGAAGCCCCACGATGGCTCTCAAATACCTACATATATATTTCCTTCTTAATAGAATGAAACCATCTCAATCACCTTTGTATATTTATTTGGGATGTTCTTAGAGTTATCCTTATCATCAACAATCTAAGTCAGCGTTTCCCAACCGGTGTGCCGTGGCACACTAGTGTGCCGCGAGACATGGCCAGGTGTGCCGCGAAGTCTTTGGAAGCTCCAGCTGGGCGGGGCGCTGCCAGTGCCGGACCGCCAGTGCCTCCGACCTGGAGCTCCCACTCGCAGCTGTCCCCCGGCTGCTGCCCGATGCAGCTGTTTCCGGAGCTCTCCTGCTGGGCCCCACAGAAGGAAGGCGGGGAAAAGGAGGCAGGGTCGGGGAGGTGCGGCAGTAGGAGTAAAGGGAGCCGCGGCTGCCCCTGCCTCCCCACGGTGCCTCCGGCCAAACGCGCCCCTGGCTTCTCTGCCCTGCCCCATTGCCCGCCCGATCCGCCCACTCGCCGCCGCCGCCTCCTGTCTTGGGGCGCGATCTGCCCCCTCTCCTCCGCCGCCGGAGAGAGAATGGAGGGCGCCGTTGTCTTCGCCTCCGCCCGCCGGCTCTGCAACTAAGAGGCGGCAACCATCAACCCCCTCGCCCTCCCAGACGTCCCCAGCGCCCGGCCACGCGCCGCCTCCCGTTAGCCCGGCCGACTTTTCCCTGCTGCCATTTTCTCTTCATGGCGCAAAGCCACACAATCCCGGACTCCCGGATCGCTCACTTCTCTGGCCAGCAAGCTGGCTGCCCGGCGCGGCACTTTCCTGGGCAGATGGCTTTGCTGACCGGAGAAGCGAGCGATCCGGGAGTCCGGGACTGTGTGGCTTTGCGCCATGAAGAGAAAACGGCAGCAGGGAAAAGTCGGCCGGGCTAACGGGAGGCGGCGCGTGGCTGGGTGCTGGGGACGTCTGGGAGGGCGAGGGGGCTGATGGCTGCTGCCTCTTAGCTGCAGAGCCGGCGGGCGGCGGCGAAGACAACGGCGCCCTCCATTCTCTCTCCGGCTCTCTCTCTCTCTTTCTTTTTCTCTCTGTTGCTGGCGTGATGAACGAGAGAGAAAGAGAGAGAGAGAAAAAGGATGGGAGAGAGAATGAGAGAGAAAGAAAGCAAGAGAAAGAGAGGGAAAGAAAGCAAGAGAGAGAGAGAAAGAGAGAGGGGAAGGAGGGAGATGGAAAGACATAGAGGAAGGGAAGGAGGGAGAGAGAAAGAGAGAAAAAAAGAGAGGAAGAAAGAAAGAGGGATGGAGAAAGAGAAAGAAGGGAAGGAAGGAAGAGAGAGAAAGAGGGAGAAATAGAGTGAAATGGAGGAAGAGATATTTTTTTTGTCCAAACTTTTCTTTAGCCCCCCCACCCCCTCCCCCATTCAGTGTTCCCCAGAATTTTGAAAATATGAATAATGTGCCACGGCTCAAAAAAGGTTGGGAAACACTGATCTAAGTGATCTCCATGATAGGGTCAATTTATCAACTAGGGATAGTCCTTGCTTAATGACTGGTTGCTTAGTGACCATTTGAAGTTAGGTCACTTACAACTTAATTTTTGAAGTCCTGACAGCTCCATTTCCCCACCCATAGTCACATGACTGCATTTTAGGTACTTGGCAATCAGCTTGGACTTACCATTGTTTGCAAAGTCCCGTGGTCATGTGACCACCATTTTCAGTGGGGGTGGGGGTTTTGCCAGTTTTTGTTGACTTCCAGCAAAAAAAATCTCATTGAGAAAAACAGATTCGTTTAATGATCCTGTGGGCTTTCCCTTAACAACTATGGCATTCACTTAACAATCACAGTTTTTAAAATTACCATGGCATTTCTTTAGCAACCAGTGCAAAAAAATGTAATAAAATTGGGTAATTCCAGAGTCGATCATGATCATAAATTGAAGATGACCATATCTCCTTTCCTGGGGAGAAACAGTCTCTCTATAATGGTTCAAGCATTGATAACCTTACGTTTCAAACACTGCAATGCAACCTAAGTGGAGCCCATCCTTTATTTGGTTTGAAAGTTCAAGATGGAGCAGAATGCAGTGGCTAGGTTGCTGAATAGGGCACACAGCCATGTACAATATGCTTTTGTTAAAGCATATCAAAAGAAAACTATTTTTATTGTAGAAATTACAGTGGTACCTCGACATACGAGTTTAATTCATTCCAGACCTGAGCTCGTATGTCGATCCACTCGCATCTCGAACGAATGCCTTTAGACTTTGTTTTTCGCGCCGAGATAACTGGAAGCAAGGAATTCTTGCGCCACCTAGTGGAAGCTCGGCTCGTATCCCGAATTTGAGCTCGGGTGTCGAACAGAAATTTTGCTTGCGTCTCGGCTCATAACTTGGAATACTCGCATGTGGAGCAGCTCGTATCTAGAGGTACTACTGTACTGACTTATTTTTACAAACACACACACACACCTTGAAATTAATTCTTGAAAAATAGGGTTAATTGGGGGAAAGATCAGAAGCAACGTGAGGAAATATTATTTTTCTGAAAGAGTAGTAGATACTTGGAACAAACTTCCAGCAGACGTGGTTGGTAAATCCACAGTAACTGAATTTAAACATATCTGGGATAAACATACAGTGATACCTCGTCTTACAAACGCCTCATGATACAAACTTTTTGAGATACAAACCCGGGGTTTAAGATTTTTTTGCCTCTTCTTACAAACTATTTTCACCTTACAAACCTACCGCCGCCGCTGGGATGCCCCACCTCTGGACTTCCGTTGCCAGCGAAGCACCCGTTTTTGTGCTGTTGGGATTCCCCTGAGGCTCCCTTCCATGGGAAACCCCACCTCTGGACTTCCGTGTTTTTGTGATGCTGCAGGGGAATCCCAACAGGGGAATCCCAGCAACACAAAAACGGGCGCTTCGCTGGCAACGGAAGTCTGGAGGTGGGGTTTCCCATGGAGGGGAGCCTCAGGGGAATCCCAGCAGTGCAAAAATGGGTGCTTCGGCTGGCAAAAGGGGTGAATTTTCTGCTTGCACACATTAATTGCTTTTCCATTGATTCCTATGGGAAATATTGTTTCGTCTTACAAACTTTTCACCTTAAGAACCTTGTCCCGGAACCAATTAAGTTTGTAAGACAAGGTATCACTGTATATCCATCCTAAGATAAAATACAGGAAATAGTATAAAGGCAGACTAGATGGACCATGAGGTCATTTTCTGCTGTCAATCTTCTATGTTTCTATAAAGTAATTACTACATGAAGGCTTGGTTTTCCTTCATCTTTTAAAAAATAAAATAACTGAGATGCCACTTACCCAAGTTTTGGATGATTTGAACGAACAAGGATTCGACGAGCTTCATGAGGATAATGTTTACTAAAATATCTGACAGAGACACAAAATTATTATTCACTGCAGTTAATTGCTCTGAACTATTAAACTGAGTTAAAATGTTAACATTCGCGTTATCTTGAAGACAAATTACCATATCTGATTTGAACGAATCAATAACGTATCTTCCATTAACAGCAGTAAATACATAGCCAAAGTAAGCTATCATATTTTAACTTTAAATCATGGGAAAGTATACTTATATACTTTATACTTACAAAAGATTAGTTAATCCTAGCATTCCCATTCCTCTGAAGTCTGTTTTAGGGTCATCACCTTGGAAACCAATATCGCACCATTGCTTTGTGATTCTGGCCTTCAGTTTTTCATGGGGCATTAACAAATTCCAGAGCTGCGCAAATATGATTCTATTAATTATATTTCTAAAATCATTTTAAGTTATTCTCATTCTTATGGAATAAATTCATGCAATGTCTACTTTAAAAAGCAAAATCATATCGCTTAAGTACTCACACAAAACAATCATAAAAACATTACCGCAATGTCTACCTATAATAGTAGCCTGCCATGCCTACAAATCAAAGAGTTCCTGCTGTACCAATTTCTCATTCACCATAAAACGTGGCTCACATATTTATTAACTAATTTATATGTTATCCATCTTACGACAACATTGAGAACTGAGGGACATACAACATGGGCTTTGTGGTACCAACAAGGACTTTGTAATATTATTGTACTTCCTAAGTAGCATTCATTTTCTTGTATTCTGTCTTATTAGTCTTTTTTTAAGTGTACATCTATTTTCTTGTATTTTGTCATATTATTATTATTATTATTATTATTATTATTATTATTATTATTATTATTAATAATTAGATTTGTATGCCGCCCCTCTCCGTAGACTCGGGGCGGCTCACAGCAATGATAAAAACAATATACAATGACAAATCTAATAGTTAGAATCTAAAATAACAATAATACGTTTAAAAAGTCTAAAAAACAAGAAACCCCAATATATAAAAAGCATACATACAGTCATATCATACACAAAAAAAACTACATAGGCAGGGGGAGATGTTTCAGTTCCCCCACGCTTGACGACAGAGGTGGGTTTTAAGGAGTTTACGAAAGGCAAGGAAGGTGGGGGCAGTTCTAATCTCTGGAGGGAGCTGACTCCAGAGGGTCGGAGCCGCCACAGAGAAGGCTCTTCCTCTGGGTCCCGCCAAACGACATTGTTTAGTTGACGGGACCCGGAGGTTAGGTTAGGTTTATTGGATTTATATGCCGCCCCTCTCCGCAAACTCGGGGCGGCTCACAACAATAATAAAAAAACCAGTACAGTACATAATACCAAATCCAATGCCCACCCATCTAGTTGCAATTTAAATTAATAATCTCATAAAAACAGTATACAGTGATCCCACGTTTATTGCGTCCCCAACCATTGCGAACAGGGTACTTCGCGATTTTTCAACCCGGAAGTCAAAATACCATCTACGCATGCGTGCCCGTTTTTTCTATGGGCACGCATGCGTAGATGGCAACCGGCTTCCCTGGGTCTTCCCCCTCTTGCTGGCGTCAGCGAGGAGTTTCCCCACCGCCCACGCAAACTCCTCGCTGCCGCCCGCCCTTCGCCCGCCCACGCGGTTCATTCTCGCCGCTTTCGAGCTGAGTCCTGAAGCGAATTCGCTCCAGGACTCAGCTCGAAAGCGCGGAGAGCCAGCGTGGACAAGCCGTTCGCTAGCGCTGGCTATCGGCGCTTTTGAGCTGAGTCCTGGAGCGAATTCGCTCCCGGACTCAGCTCGAAAGCGCCGATAGCCAGCGTGGACAAGCCATTCGCTAGCGCTGGCTATCGGCGCTTTTGAGCTGAGTCCGGAAGAGAATTCGCTCCCGGACTCAGCTCGAAAGCGCCGAGAGCCAGCGTGGACAAGCCGTTCGCTAGCGCTGGCTATCGGCGCTTTTGAGCTGAGTCCTGGAGCGAATTCGCTCCCGGACTCAGCTCGAAAGCGCCGAGAGCCAGCGCGGAGGAGCCGAAGATTGGGGGCGGCGCGGCTATTTTAAAATGTCGCCGCCGGCATGGGGGGCTTGCCAGCACCCCCCGGACCCCCAACCCGGGTTTGGGGGGCTGCTAGGAAGCCCCCCATGCCGGCGGCAAACAGCCGCGCTGCCCCCAATCTTCGGTTCCTCGCTAGCGCTGTGGGAGTAAAAACACCATCTGCACATGCGCAGATGGTGTTTTTACTTCCGCAGCGCTACTTCGCGAAAACCCGCTCGTTGCGGGGGGTCCTGGAACGGAACCCTCGCAACGAGCGGGGGATCACTGTATATAAAAAACAGGCACACAGTCAATCAATCAACAAAACAACATGGGCAAGGGGGAGGTGTTTTAGTTCCCCCATGCCTGACGGCAAAGGTGGGTCTTAAGGAGTTTACGAAAGGCAGGGAGGGTGGGGGCAATCCTAATCTCAGGGGGGAGCTGGTTCCAGAGGGTCGGGGCCCCCACAGAGAAGGCTCTTCCCCTGGGTCCCGCCAGACGACATTGTTTAGTCGACGGGACCCGGAGAAGGCCAACTCTGTGGGACCTAACCGGTCGCTGGGATTCGTGCAGCAGGAGGCGGTCCCGAAGATATTCTGGTCCGGTGCCATGAAGGGCTTTATGTCATAACCAACACTTTGAATTGTGACCGGAAACTGATCGGCAGCCAATGCAGACTGCGGAGTGTTGGAGTGATATGGGCATACTTGGAGAAGCCCATAATTGCTCTCGCAGCTGCATTCTGCACGATCTGAAGTTTCCGAACACTTTTCAAAGGTAGCCCCATGTAGAGAGCGTTACAGTAGTTGAGCCTCGAGGTGATGAGGGTATGAGTGACTGTGAGCAATGACTCCCAGTCCAAATAGGGCCGCAACTGGTGCACCAGGCGAACCTGGGCAAACGCCCCCCTCGCCACAGCTGAAAGGTGTTTTTCTAATGTGAGCTGTGGATCGAGGAGGACGCCCAAGTTGCGGACCCTCTCTGAGGGGGTCAATAATTTCCCCCCCAGGGTAATGGACGGACAGATAGAATTGTCCTTGGGAGGCAAAACCCACAGCCACTCCGTCTTGTCTGGGTTGAGTTTGAGTTTGTTGACACCCATCCAGGCCCAAACAGCCTCCAGGCACCGGCACATCACTTCCACTGCAGAGTTGGAGGAGACCAACTCTGTGGGACCTAACCAGTCGCTGGGATTCGTGCGGCAGAATGCAGTCTCGTAGATAATTATTCTTTTTTAATTGCAATCTTAACAATTTTTGAGAACCTTGCAAGCTGGATTGTGAAACTTCAGTAATGGTATCCTGTTCATCCTGATTGTACAATACATTGTAACATTCCTCAAACTGGAATAGCAAGTCCAGTCTACCATTCTTGCAAAACAGAAAGGGATTTCACCCAATGGGAAAGAGCTGAGGATCAGCTGAGCTCATGAAGGCACATTTGGGGGAATTACAGGGGCTTCCACAGTGGGTAAAACCACTCCTTACATCATCTAAGGGCTGGAACAAGGGTTGTTGTAAGCACAAAACTAGCCCCTTAGAATGGTTTTGACTGGGGTAGGTCCTCGGTTAACAACTGGCGGAATTTGTTTAATCATGCAATGGGGTTTGTTGGGATTATGGTTACTAAGCAATGTGGTCATGTAACATCTGGCTTTATGACTGCATTGCTTAATCCCACCTGTTGTAAGTCGAGAACTATCTTTAGTACAACCAATACTTTGTTCCTGCTATGAAAAAATTCCTGCCCATGTATTTTTTGTGTTCACAAATCAATTATTTTATAAAATGTTATAAAACCCCCCGGGACTTGCAACTTCCTGCCAGTTTTCCCACTCTCATCCATCTCAAGTGAACCAGACAGGAAACAGGCACTATAGAAAATATCCAGAGATACTTTGCTAGAAGAGCCCTCCACTCCTCACTCGCAATGGAATACCCTATGCAACTAGACTTACAATCCTAGGTTTAGAAAACTTAGAACTATGTTGTCTTAAACATAATCTAATCATAGCCCATAAAATTATCTGCTACAACATCCTTCCTGTCAATGACTACTTCGGCTTCAACCACAACAACACATGAGCACACAACAGATACAAACTTAAAGTAAAGCGCTCTAAACTTAACTGCAGGAAATATGACTTTAGTAACCGAGTAGTTGATGCATGGAACTCACTACCTGACTCCGTAGTATCATCGCCTAACCCCCAAAACTTTGCCTTTAGACTATCCACTGTTGACCTCTCCCGATTCCTAAGAGGTCAGTAAGGGGCGTGCATAAGTGCGCCAGAGTGCCTTCCACCCCCTACCCTATTGTTTCTCTTTTACTAGTATCATGTAAATAAATATTATTATATATTTGTATACCACCAATGTACACTTCACAAAACAAAATAAATAAATATATAAATATATAAATAAATATATAAATATATAGAATAAATATATATATACCGAGAGGAAAATAAGGAGCTATGATGTTCCTTCAATACACCAGGGTGATTCGACACAAAAATATGTAACCCTTCCCTGGTGCAGAGCTGAAGGGATTGGATACTGTAGCCTAGAGGATAATTCTCTGCCTTACAAGGCAAAAATTGCAGGTTCAAGTCCCAGTGGGTATGGCTAGCTGATGAGGCCAAAATAAAGCTGAAATAGATCTATCCTAGTCTCCCTTAATTTTCTAATTCAGCCAAAAAACTTCTACTTGACTGTAAAATTACATTAACAGAATTTTGGAAATCTGAAGAAACAAGCTTCACTTTCACCTGTTTGATCCATTAGGGTTGGATCCTTCCTAAGCTTCATTCTCTGTAGGCTTCTCCCTTTTGCGTCTAAACCAGGTGGGTTCTGACTTACCTTGCTTACCTTGCGGGCGCACCCAGGCAGTACTAAAAACTCAGCTTATGTGCATTTACAGAAGCAAAAAACAGCTTGTGTCAATGCACAAAACCTAAAAACAAGATGGCGGCACCTACAAGAGCCGGTTTGGGTGGTGGGGGTGTCCAGCCAGCATTGCTGCTGGTTCAGCGAGCTTGAAGAAATTCCCACTATCGGTCTAAAACAGCAGGAACTCCCTAATCATTCCCTAGGCAGCTTCTCATTTCCCCAAGGTCATTCATACATTCCATTACACCCACTGACTTCATTGTGGGAAACTGGCTTCTATTCAATTATTTGATATTTTAAAATGTTCTTACACCACAGTTACATACTCCAATATCTAATTATGTTAAGTACTTTTTATTGATTCTAGACAAGTTGGTAAATCAATTTTATTAAATGATACTTGGTGTTAATAACCGTAATAATATACTGTAATAATAACTGTAACAATATACTGTACCCATATATCCTTCTCCTCTTTATCAATTCTTTCTGTGCAACATTACTAACAAGAAATGTTGAGAATTACAGTAAATCTTGTATATAATTAATTCATTTTATTCTATGTTTTTTATATTACAAATTTAAATTGCTTAATTTTATAATACAGAAGTATTAAAATGTTCACCTCCATTAATTGCTCTTCATGTTCTTTATTGTCTGAATTATATACTTGTTTTTTGAGATCTTCTACTGCCAAACAGAGTTTCTTGTAGCCTGATATTTGGAGCAAAGCTGATTGTAGCTTTGAAGCAAATCTAAAATAAATTGAAAATTCAGAGAAGCCTAAGTAACATGTGATGCAATGTGAAACAACGTTCAATTGCAAAACAAATAGAATCAACAAAACCAAATGTTCTATGTCGGAAGTGAAACACAGTGATACGTCTTACGAACCCCTCGTCATACGAACTTTTCAAGATATGAACCCGGGGTTTAAGATTTTTTTGCCTCTTCTTCCGAACTATTTTCACCTTATGAACCCAAGCCACCGCCACTGGGAAACCCCACCTCCGGGTTTCCGGGTTTTTGCAATGCTGCAGGGGAATCCCAGCAGCGCAAAAACAGATGCTTCGCTGGCAACAGAAGTCCGGAGGTGGGGTTTCCCATGAAGGGGAGCCTTAGGGGAATCCCAGCAGCGCAAAAATGGGCGCTTCGGCTGGCAAAAGGGGTGAGTTTTGGGCTTGCACGCATTAATCGCTTTTCCATTGATTCCTATGGGAAACATTGTTTCATCTTACAAACTTTTCACCTTACGAACCTTGTCTCGGAACCAATTAAGTTCATAAGACAAGGTATCACTATATAAAATTTTCATTTTATAAATAATGTGTTTCCCCGAAAATAAGATCTGGTCTTATATTTGGGAGGGCCTTCAAAATAAGCATTAGAGCTTATTTTCAGGAAACCCCCTTGCACAGCACAAGAACAAAAGGAGAGTCCACGGAGAGGGGCGGCATACAAATCCAATAAATAAATAAATAAATAAATAAATAAATAAATAAATCTTGGATGATCAAAGTTTGGAATAATTTGAAGTCATGTTTAACAGTCATAAACAAGTGGCTGTACAAAAACATTATATACCAAGATATCCTACCTAGTTTTGACATATTATAATAATATACTGTATAATGTAAGACTATATACTCACTTCTTCAGTTATACAGCAAAGTTTCAAATAATCACCATTAATAAGGATATTATCTTTCACTGAGTAGAATATCTAATCAATTAGTTTTGGTGAAATCAATTTCAGCTAATTCTCTATTTATATCTATATAAATAAACAGCTTAATCACTTGTCTTATCCATGAGTAGAGTATTATGCATCATACAGTAAATTTGTAGTATTATGCATCATACAATAAATTTAATTATGAACTTACTTCTTTCACATTTTATCTAAAGATTGCTTTACCAAATAGCTATCCAAACAGACAAGCTTTTTCCTGTGATGGTAGCAGAACGTGTAACAGACATACCCTATATCTTTCTGTACTTTAATTTTTTTTTCTTCTATTATGCACGCAACACATTTTTCCACTTCATCTTCAGTAGTGTTCAAAGCATTTTTCAAGGACTAAACGAAACAAAGTAGAAAATTAAAGTTAAATTAAAAATTCACAATAGATAATATTGATAAGTAATGTTTAAAGTATCGGAAAATATCTGAATATTGTCAGTTAAAGTTTCCGTAGATTATGATGATCATTAATTTTTACTACTGGTTCAATTGATAATTTTGACCATAAGTTTGTGCATAAATTAACCTGTGTTAACAAACACTCCAAATAAAAGTAGGTTTTTAAACAGTAGAGCCATCTTTTAGTCTGAAGCAAGTGTTCAGCTTGAGTCTACGGAGAGGGGCAGCATACAAATCTAATAAATAATAATAATAATAAAAATAATAATTTAGAAAAATCTACCTAAGGACTCCTTTCCTAAGATGGCTGCTGAACAGTAGGAACTTTTCTTTTTCCTGATGATGATCTGCCAATTTTGCTGCCAAAACTGATTCTTTGGCAGGGTTGCTTCCTGGTTTTGAATGGGAGCACTTAAGAATGACCCAAGATAGCTTTTGGAAAGATGTGGACCCTTTTGGTAAAGGGAGTCTTGAAGATTCCAGTTCCTTTGGGAAAGTCACAGGGTATATATCTTCCTTTTGGCGGTTCATTTTCTTAAGCATGTTTGGGTTTTAACTTCACCTTTTGAATCCTGTGTTACTTTGCTTTTATCTTTAAAAGTTTATGTTTATTTATTTTAAGCCCCTGCTGGACAGCATCTCTTTGGATAGTGAAACTGCTTTTACTTGATTTAAATTTTTATTGGTCATTCACTAAAGGGATTTTGTATTTTATCAATCTGGAAAAGGTTTGGAGTTCATCTTTATTAATCTTTCAATCTTGGATTGAAATAGCAAGATAGTATCTTCCCTGCTCTTTTTCCCTTTTTCTTGTTTTGCCTAGTGACATAAGCTAAATTAAGTATGAGTGACTGGGTCAAAATTATCAAGTAAGCTTCTATGGATGAGAAAATGTAACAATAATAATTTACATAATTTTTCAATTGGAATGAAAAACATCAGAAGTTGCTAAAAAGTACCTTCCAATTGTTTACATTTTCAATGTAATTTGACACACTGTTCTTTGGCAATTTAACAGTTAAGCACCAACCCCAAATTACTCTGCTGGACATGTAAGAGAGCTAAGAATTATTGGAATCAGGTATGTATTTTAATTCAGAGAATTAAAAAACTGAATGTACACATGAAGCCAAGGTCTTTTCTTTAATGGACAAGCAAATAAAAATGTTAAGAAAAAGAGGGGGGAAAGCACTTTGTACACAGAACATATACCCTACCTTATGTTTTGATGATTCCAGTGAATATTCTGCAATGATAAGAGTTATTTTTATTAAAACTATTCACAAAATCCCAAATATTTTTTATGTTTACAAAGAATAAATTAGTGAACATTATACTGGTATTAACAAGCCTTGTAAATATGTTTATAACTCAGCAAAGACATGAATTAATGAATATTCAGGAAATATGACAAATAAACTAGAGATTTGAAACATAGAAACATAGAAGTCTGACGGCAGAAAAAGACCTCATGGTCCATCTAGTCTGCCCTTATACTATTTTCTGTATTTTATCTTAGGATGGATATATGTTTATCCCAGGCATGTTTAAATTCAGTTACTGTGGATTTATCTACCACATCTGCTGGAAGTTTGTTCCAAGGACCTACTACTCTTTCAGTAAAATAATATTTTCTCATGTTGCTTTTGATCTTTCCCCCAACTAACTTCAGATTGTGTCCCCTTGTTCTTGTGTTCACTTTCCTATTTGCTTATTGTTTATTATTATGTCTTTTGAACCATAAACTGTAGTTTGTTCTGAAAGCAACTGCAGTGGCAATTTGCATAATATAACAAACTAAATTGTAACAATAACTGTCATAGTGTGAGAGTCACCTTTACTCATTGCATGAGTTTTGTACATGCCCATGTTACTACTAGTATGGAATGTTTAGATTAGGCTATCATCAATAGAGCTACCGTAATTAAATGTAAAAGATAAGAAGGGAGTGGAAGCCCTAGGAAAGCAATGAAAGCACTAATATAGAGCTATGAAAAGCAAAAGTAGGTAGGACTTAAAAACAAATAGCTCAAATTAAACAAAATGAGAAATGGGGATAATAGCTCAAAATTCAGAAAACTAAGAAGAGTTAAAGGTTAGAGGGAAAGAGTCTAACGAAAAAAATCATAGAGGGATAACCTTGCTTAAAATAGCCTTAGCCCTGTGTTTAGCCTCTTTGAGGAAGACGGGCACTTTTGAAATAGGAAATGCAAATAAATATATAAACAATCCAACTATTACTGTTCCAGACTATATGGGAAAAAGACGCAATGTAAAGGTAAGCTAATAGTTAATGGTTCTGTCCCATGTATAACCAGATATTTGGCTTGCTATTACAAATATTACCAATAATTTAGATGCTACTGAACAACTTTTAAAAAGTTATGAAAATTACACAGGTTTTCAGATCAACTCTTTGCCTGTCTTTGGCCTATACAGAAGATTGTCATAATGGTGTATTTACATATTTATTACCTATTCCTAGTGTTCTTTTTGCATTTTTCCTTGTGCCATTGCAAATACGCTGCAGTTCACATTTTCCAGTTACCAGCCTTAAGATCCACTTTAGCCAAAACCGAAAGATATTTGTATAGAAATATCTCCATAGCTCTATAATCATTTTCTATAAAAACATAGAAAAGGGGAAAAGGTATCATAACAAGCCTTATAAAACCTGGCTACATTCTAATCTAGAGCAATTGTGCAACCTAATCGCCCTCATTTTTAAAATAAAAACTGAAATGGTAGCTCTTATTAATTGGTGATTTTACAGTAAATCTATTCATTCAATAAGCAAACAGCATATGCATGCCTATTGAAAAGTAAAGGATTTCAGGTCTATCCCTTTTAATTTCTACCTATCCCTTTGTTGCCTGTAAAGTTCTGGGTTTTTGATTTCATAATTTTTATTTGTTACCTAATGTTCCCCAACAAAGCACTCACATTTATCCGGCTGCTAATCCTCTCTACAAGCTATAAAGTTTTAACAGACCAGCAGAATAGTACTTTTAAAAAACAAGTTATTTGCATTGCCAACACTCCATAGTCTTGGCAATACCGGACTCCATAGTGTCATCCCTAAACCCCCAACACTTTACCCTTAGATTATCTACGGTTGACCTATCCAGATTCCTAAGAGGTCAGTAAGGGGCGAGTACAAGTGCACTAGAGTGCCTTCCGTCCCCTGTCCTATTGCTCTCCTATATCTCCTATACCTTTCCTCTATTCCTATATCTCTTCTTCTATTCTTTCATTGATACGTTCTATTACTATACCTTCTTTTCTATTCTTTCTTAGATATATTTTACTATGAGTATCTCCTCTATAACCTTCATCATGTATTTTACTATGTTTATGTAGATATATACCCACTAAAACCCTCATTGTGTATTGGACAAAATAAATAAATAAATACATTTCAATAACCTGCTCTCTGGTGGATTTTTTTTTTAAGGGTGCCAATAAAGATGCCAATTTTTTTTTCCTAATCTGGTTTGACCTAGCCCCTCAGTATTGCGTTGGCATCCTTCAGTCTCCAAAGACCATGGTCCATGCTCTAGATTTCCCACCTCAGTATACAAAGGCAAAAATTGTAGAAACGGCCTTAATCAACAATGCCTTACTACTGCAAAAATACGCGCATGTATCCTCCCTCGCTCCGCCTTCATAATGTGCCTTATCCCAGACGCTGATAACAAATCCCTTTCATTAGGCAGCTACCTGCACAGAACCGAGTCCCTATGAGGGTTTTCTCCACCACCCCACTCCCCCGGGGGGAGGTAGATTCCCTTATCCCCCCCCCTGCCCTCGGGTGCCCGCCCTCCTTTTAATCGTTACCAGCCTGATTACATCATTCCAGCGAACCCCAGCAAAACCGGCCGCATACTCGCTTCACCTTCCCCAGCAGTTCCTTCTTATGCTAAAAAGGAAGTTGCCTTGCCACAGGCCCGGAAGTGAGATGGGGCCGGGTAGGAGGGAACGCCATTTATCCCCCTCCTGTCATTTGGGAACCAGACGTGCAATTTCCTCACACACTTTTGTTTGTTTGTTTTTTCGTTCCCACCTCCCTTGAAAAGACTTGGACTGGCGCGTCGGCCTCCATGGAGACCGCAGAAAGCCCGCCAAAAAAAGGAGGATGCGACTCTGCTCCCCCCCTTTTTTTTTTGCACTGGGCGGGGCTTTCAAGTTATGGGATCAGGGCCGACAGCGAGAAGAGACCGGGAACTGCCGCCGCCGCCGCCGCCATTACAAGGCAACCGTTGCCACAACAGCTGAGGGGCCGCGGCGTGTGGGCGGGTTAGGCTCCCGCCGGCAACTGGAGGAGCTCGGCCCCGGCTGCTGGGAAGGCGGCGTCCAGGGGGCGTCAGGCCCCAAGAAATCGCTTAGCAACGTCTCTCGTCATAAAGTGTCTTTTTTTTTTTTTTGTAGCGCGGCATCTCCGCTCAGGGCGATGAGGGGTTGCAGTTGCGGGATTTCGTGAGAAGGCGGCGAGGTGGAAGCATAGGTGCACCAGCGTGCCTTCCTTTCCCTCTGCCCTAATGTGTCTCTCTTACTAGTATTATGTATATAAACATTGTTATGTCTTTGTATTCTACCAATACGTACTTGACAAAACAAATAAATAAAAATAAGCAGCGCTCAGGCTTCAATGGAAAGAAGGGCTATAGGGGTGACACGAGAGCAGTGTCCAATGCCTCTGAGAGGCTGCCACAAAGAAGGAGTGAAGCTATTCTCCAAACCACCTGAGGGCAGGACCAGAAGCAATGGGTAGAAACCCATTGGTCACCACACTTCAAAAGAGACATTGAAACTCTGGAGAAGGTGCAGAAAAGAGCAACCAAAATGATTAGGGGACTTGAAACCAAGACTTACGAAGAGAGATTTTATTTATTTATTTAGTCCAATACACAATGAGGGTTTTAGTGGGTATATATCTATATACACATAGTAAAATACATGATGAAGGTTATAGAGGAGATACTCATAGTAAAATATATCTAAGAAATAATAGAAAAGAAGATATAGTAAAAACATCAATGAAAGAATAGAAGAAGAGATATAGGAGTAGAAGAAAGGTATAGGAGATATAGGAGAGCAATAGGACAGGGGACGGAAGGCACACTAGTGCACTTGTACTCGCCCCTTGCGGGAACTGGGCATGGATAGCCTAGAGAAAAGGAGGGCCAGAGGGGACATGATAGCTGTATACAGGTATATGAGGGGTTGCCACAGAGAGGAGGGGGCCACTCTATTCTCCAGAGCACCGGACGAGGAACAATGGCTGGAAGCTGACGAAGGAGAGATTCAATCTAGAAGTAAGGAAGAACTTCCAGACGGTCAGAGCGATCAACCAGTGAAACAACCTGCCTGCGGAGGTTGTGAACTCCCCAACTCTCGACACTTTCAAGAGGAGATTGGACTGCCATTTGCCTGGGGTGCTTTAGGATTCCTGCTCAGGCAGGGGGTTGGACTTCATGACCTGCATGGTCCCTTTCAACTCTAACAATAAATAAATAAATAAAATAATCACAGAGAGAAGCAACCTAAGAATTAAGGAGAAATTTCCTGAGGAACAATGAATCAGTGGAACAATTTGCCTCCAGAAGTTGTGAATGCTTCAATACTGGAAACTTTTAAGAAGTGATTGAATAACTGTTTGTCTGAAATGGCATAAAAAGTCATGACTGAATAGTGGGTTGGATCCTTTCCAACTCTTGTTATTCAGTCCAGAATTGGAGGTGGGAAAATAGCAATAGCATTTAGCATGTAGATTTATATACAGTTTCATAGTGCTTTTATAGCCCTCTCTAAGCTGTGTACAGAATCAGCCTATTGCTCCCAACAATCTGGGTTCCCATTTTACCCACCTTGGAAAGATGGAAGGATGAGTCAACCTTGAGCTGGTGGTGAGATTTGAACTGCTGAACTACAGCTAGAAGTTACTGCTGAACTACAATTAGCAGTTAGCTGACGTAGCCTGCAGTGCTGCACTCTAACCACTGTGCCACCCCAGTTCTTTTTATTGCATGTATGCAAAAGTATCATTCGTGGATCAGCTGTTCATCTTTTCTGGTATCTCATGGTTCCCCAAGTGTGGAGTAGACAATCTTGGACATCTGTAAAACCCTTCCAAGGGTCCACAAATAAATATTTTAAAATTGCTAATACAATATACCTGGATAGAAAAAAGCTTTGGCCTACATCACTCTAGTAAGCCAAAGCCTTTTGAGTCCTGTTATGTTTAAGATTGTAAAAGGGTCCAGAGATCAAAAAGTTTGAGAACAGCTGTCATACCTCATTGACATAAATGAAACAAATCTACAACAGTCTGTAGTTAAGATTAATAATACTGTATTTACTTTATCAAATTGAAGACTCCTACAGTCAACTAAACCTTGAAACAGAAGAGCCAACAGGCAGAATGAATGGAAGTAATTTCAGGAAACCTAAGCTGTCCCTTGAGATGGAAGGGACCTACAATTACCTGAAATCAAAAGCACTTTCCTACCTCTTTTACACACCTCAGTGATATGGTTAGCAGCGCTGAAGCCCTCACAGTAATATCTGATAGTTTTAGAGCAAGAATTTATTATTTTTCTGGGGACAGCAAAAGGTCATTTCATTTATGCAGAACCTGTTCCTCCCCATCCTGAAACCAGCCCCAAGTCAGGAAACATTTTGCTAAGAATGTCATTTGTTGTGTGGTGGAAATCGTAGAGGTCCCCTCCCCGCCGCCAAAAAAGTTTGAAAAATCATTAATTTCCAGCATCAAGAAGTGATTAAATGTAGTACATTCCTTCATCCTTTATCTTTCATCTGTCTGCATGTGTTACATTAGTTTCTGAGTCTAGTTAGTGCTCAGAATCACAGGAATTAGTTAGGCTTATTTACGCTTACATAAACTTTCCAATATACCTGTATTCAGTTTATGTAAGGTCGATTTTGTCATTTCTTGTTCCTGTGTCTCAGACATACCGGTAGATATATTTTTAAGCAAAGTATCCTGTGTCTTCTGTGGCCACAAAAGAAATCACATGGAGGCACAGAGCCAGCTGGAAGGTTACCATAGCCCATCTATCCTTATTTAGAAATGATAATAGGTATTGGAGCAGCCAAATTTGGTAAGACATAATGCCAAATGAAATGTCAGGAGTTTTTTTTTAAAAAAATATTTATTTATTTTGTCAAACAATTATAGGGTGATAATTTGTACAAATAAAACATTGGATAAGTAATGATAAAAAGTAACAAAAGAAGACAATAGGACAGGGACGGTAGGTACAGTGGTGCGCTTATGCACAGACCTCTTAGAAAGGGGGAGAGGTCAATTGTAGATAGTCTAAGGTTAAAGATTTTGGGGTTAGGAGTAGAAACCACAGAATCAGCTAGTGCATTCCAGGCGTTGATTACTCTGTTGCTGAAGTCATATTTTTTGCAGTCAAGTTTGGAGCGGTTGACATTTCGTTTAAATCGATTTCGTGCTTGTGTGTTGTTGTGGTTGAAGGTGAAGTAGTCGTTAACAGGTAGGACATTTTGGTATATGATTTTATGAACTATAATTAAGTCGGAACGGAGACGACGGAGTAGTAAGTTGTCTAAACCAAGAATTTAAAGTCTGGCGGAGTAAGGTATTTTGTTGTGAGATGAGGAATGAAGGACTCTTCTTGTGAAATATTTCTGGACTCTCTCAATTGTGTTGATGTCAGATATGCAATGTGGGTTCCATAACCCTATGTATTCCTTCTTTCATAGATTACTCCCCACCCCCAGATAGTTAACTGATAATTAGATGAAAAATGCCTCCCAGCAAAGCCTTACATAATTGACATTAGCTTCAGATGATGAGGAAAAATAGCTGGGTATCATCAGTATTTTGATAATGCCATTTTGACAGATAACTGATGAATTCACTCATTGGCTTCATATAAATGTTTAAATGGTTGAAGAAACTTACAGCACAGTACCATAGGATTAAGTAGAACTATTACTACCCTTGCTATTCTATTCCCAATATGCAGAAATAATCCTATTTGAAAAGTTTGGTGTTTATTTTCTCCAGATGTCAGTACAATAAGAGTACTTTCCCCAGTGCTAGCCTTTCTAGTTTTGTGAGAAAATTTGTGGAAGAAAAAAGTCTAGTACTTCTGGCAAAATTTAATTAAAGGCTTGCTGTAAGCTAGGACAATATGTATGTCCAGGTTATTTGCTAAATTCAGCAAAGCCTTAAAAGCCACCTTCTATATGTTGCAAAGATTTTGAAATTGTTCAAATCAAAAGTTAGAAATGCTTGGAATGAAACTTTTTTCTCTACTTAGATTTTTTTTACTTCTAGAAATTGCAGCACAAGTTATGCAGTATAGGAAAGGCAATTTATGTTGCCACAAAAGTGCACTCATTACACACTCTAGTACACTCATGGGTACCATAAACAAATAATCATGTATGATTCATAATGACTATTAAGAGGGGTAATAAAACAGTCATTGTAAATTGTTAATACAGGAAGATAGTTACAAAATAAGTTAAGGATTTTAATGTATAGCATAAAGGTGCCTGTGCTAAAAATCATAATTTACACAAAACATTTTAACTTGAATCCAAATTATTATTTATTTATTTATTTATTACTTAGATTTGTATGCCGCCCCTCTCCGAAGACTCGGGGCGGCTCACAACATGTAAAAAACAAATCATAAGCAATCCGACAGATTTAAAATATTTAAATATTTAAAAAACCCCATATGCTAACAGTCACACACACAGACATACCATGCATAAATTAAACGTGCCCGGGGGAGATGTTTCAGTTCCCCCATGCCTGCCGGCAAAGGTGGGTTTTAAGGAGTTTACGGAAGGCAGGAAGAGTAGGGGCAGTTCTAATCTCCGGGGGGAGTTGGTTCCAGAGGGCCGGGGCCGCCACAGAGAAGGCTCTTCCCCTGGGGCCCGCCAACCGACATTGTTTAGTTGACGGGACCCGGAGAAGGCCCACTCTGTGGGACCTAATCGGTCGCTGGGATTCGTGCGGCAGGAGGCGGTCTCGGAGATATTCTGGTCCGATGCCATGAAGGGCTTTAAAGGTCATAACCAACACTTTGAATTGTGACCGGAAATTGATCGGCAACCAATGCAGACTGCGGAGTGATGGTGAAACATGGGCATACCTAGGTAGGCCCATGACTGCTCTCGCAGCTGCATTTTGCACGATCTGAAGTTTCCGAACACTTTTCAAAGGTAGCCCCATGTAGAGAGCATTACAGTAGTCGAATCTCGAGGTGATGAGGGCATGAGTGACTGTGAGCAATGAGTCCCGGTCCAGATAGGGCCGCAACTGGTGCACCAGGCGAACCTGGGCAAACGCCCCCCTCGCCACAGCTGAAAGATGTTGTTCTAATGTGAGCTGTGGATCGAGGAGGACGCCCAAGTTGCGGACCCTCTCTGAGGGGGTCAATAATTCCCCCCCCAGGGTGATGGACGGACAGATGGAATTGTCCTTGGGAGGCAGAACCCACAGCCACTCCGTCTTATCCGGGTTGAGCTTGAGTCTGTTGACACCCATCCAGGCCCCAACAGCCTCCAGGCACCGGCACATCACTTCCACCGCTTCGTTGACTGGGCATGGGGTGGAGATGTAAAGCTGGGTATCATCCGCATATTGATGATACCTCACCCCATGTCCTTGGATGATCTCGCCCAGCGGTTTCATGTAGATGTTGAATAGCAGGGGGGAGAGGACCGACCCCTGAGGCACCCCACAAGGGAGAAACCTAGGAGTCGACCTCTGGCCCCCCACTAACACCGACTGCGACCGGCCAGAGAGGTAGGAGGAGAACCACTGAAGGACAGTGCCTCCCACTCCCAACCCCTCCAGCCGGTGCAGAAGGATACCATGGTCGATGGTATCGAAAGCCGCTGAGAGGTCAAGGAGCACCAGGACAGAGGATAAACCCCTGTCCCGGGCCCGCCAGAGATCATCCATCAACGCGACCAAAGCGGTTTCCGTGCTGTAACCGGCCCTGAAACCCGACTGTTGGGGACCTAGATAATCGGCTTCTTCCAAGGACCGCTGGAGCTGGAGTGCCACCACCTTCTCGACAACCTTCCCCATAAAGGGAAGGTTGGAGACTGGACGATAGTTGTTAAGTACGGCTGGGTCCAGAGAGGGCTTCTTGAGGAGGGGGCGCACAAGCGCTTCTTTATAGAGTGATGGAAAAACTCCCCTCCCCAAGGAAGCGTTGGTAATCTCCTGGGCCCAGCTCCGTGTCACCTCCCTGCTGGCCGAAACCAACCAGGAGGGACACGGATCCAGTAAACAGGTGGCGGAACTCACAGCTCCGATGGCCTTGTCCACTTCATCAGGTGTCACCAGATCAAACTCTTCCCAGACAGGTGGACAAGTACGTGCCCCAGTCACCTCGACTGACTCGTTGTCAGTCGACTCTGTTACACAATTGGAGTCGAGATCGGCCCGGATCCGAGCGACTTTATCAGCGAAAAACGTGTTAAAATCCTCGGCACTACTCTGTAAGGGCTCCCCAACTCCCCCCTGGTTGAGAAGGGAGCGGGTCACCCTAAACAGAGCGGCCGGGCGGGATTCCGCTGATGCAATCAAGGCGGCATGGTACGCGCATCTTGCCGCCTTGAGCGCCACTTTGTAAGTCTTAATAAAAGCTCTTACAAGTGTTCGATCGGATTCAGACCTACTCTTCCTCCATCGCTTCTCTAGACGTCTCTTTTGGCGTTTCAACTCCCGGAGCTCCTCGTTGAACCATGGGGCTCTACGGGGTCTAGCGCCATGGAGAGGTCGCAAAGGCGCAATCCGGTCAAGAGCCCCCGCTGCAGCCCTGTTCCAGGCCTCCGCGAGAGACTCCGCCGAACTGTGGACGAGTGCCTCTGGAATAACCCCAAGCGCCGTCTGAAAGCCCTCTGGGTCCATCAGGCGCCTGGGGCGGAACATCTTCATTGGTTCCGCCTCCCTGCGGGGGAGGATTGGAGCCAGGAAGTCAAGCCGTAGTAGAAAATGGTCTGACCATGACAAAGGCAACACTTCTAAGCCCCTTAGTCTCAGACCATTACTCAATTGCTCGGAGAGGAATACCATGTCAGGTGCGTGCCCTCCCTCGTGAGTCGGACCCTGAACTACTTGAGTCAGGTCCACGGCTGTCATGGTGGCCATGAACTCCTGTGCCAACCCAGAGGTTTCGCCGAGTGACGGCAGATTGAAGTCCCCCAAGACAATAAGTCTGGGGAACTCTACCGCCAACCCGGCTACCTCCTCGAGTAGCACAGGCAGGGCTTTTGACACGCAGCTGGGAGGCAGGTACGTGAGAAATAAGCCCACCTGAACTCCTAAGTCCAACTTCATCAAGAGAGACTCGCAACCCGCTATTTCCGGAGCAATGAGTCTACGCAGGCAAAGGCTCTCCCTGGCTACAATAGCCACCCCTCCCCCCCTCCCCTGGGGTCGCGGTTGATGCCATATCTGAAACCCGGCTGGGCAAATTTCAGAGAGAGGAACACCTCCCTCCGGGCCCAGCCAGGTTTCAGTAATACATGCCAGGTCGGCCTCCTCATCCAGGATCAAATCCCGGGTGAGGAGAGCTTTATTAACCACCGACCTGGCATTCAACAGCAGCAACCTGAGCCCAGGGCCAGAGTTACACTCATCACCAGTACCCAAGATTGGGCTCACAGAGCCAGAACAGGGGACCGTTATTAAGCAACGGTCCCTCGTTCCCCTGGAACGGCTAACTCTGTGGCCCCCGCCATATCTGCCTCTCCCCAGCAACACAGGGATATTCCGACCCCCTGCCACCCCAGAGATCGGTGCCCCTCCCTCTCCTGTCTCCCGGGCGTCAGGTGGGCCAGACATATCATTCACACTACTATCGATACACTCATCCATACCATATCCCCCCCCGCCCCCGCCCCCGCCCTCGCCCATCCAATCGTACCAGTCATTCGATTCGTAACCACAAGCAAATTTATCCCAATCATCCATTACTTAGAACCCTAATAACGTTAAAAATCAATTAAATTAATAATAGTATAAAATGACAGTTAATAACAATTTAAAAACACTAAAAACTGTTAAAAATATAACTATATACAATATACACTAAAATTATAAGTTAATATAGATTAATATAAAATTGATTTCGTTGATGGTATAAACAGATCTTAAAAATATTCTTCAATCATCAGTAATCAGTCAGTCCAGGCATGATGTTCTTCTGGTCTTCACAGGTCTTAGGTCTTAGTCTAATTTAAAAAGCCTTGATCTTAAAAATTTTCTCTCTTTCTGGGTGTCTTTTTAAAAACAGTCCACAAGGGGGCAGTGTTCTTCAATTCATCCACAGTCCACCGGGAGCATAGTCTTTCAGCAGTAGTATACATAGATCACAGAGATTAAGGTTAAAAGGGGAAGAGGGGGGGGGGAGGGAGTAAATAGAATAGTCCTCAGTTTTTTAACTCCCCTTGGCCCCCAGTAGCTCTCACCCACTGGTGCCAACGGGAGGGGGCTAACTTAATTGCCCCTAAATGTCCTCGTTCGTCTGTTGGTGTTACTGCTAGCTTCCGACACTGGACTCCATTCTTCCCCGCTGTCTCTCTCTCTCTCTCTCCCCCGTATTGTCTCTGCCGCTCCCAAACATCACCATCTCGGCACCAGACCTCTCACCTCCGGAGTCGAGCTGGGGATCCATCTCAGTAGGGGACTCGGCTCCCTTCACTCCCCACAATTTCTCTCATCACCTCTCCGCCGGCGCCGCGAGCCTCCGACCTCTATCCGGTCCCGCCGCCATTCTCCGCGCCGGCAAGATGTTCCTCTGGTGCCGCGCTCTGTCAGCTCTCCCTCGGCACCCTCGACACCCCCTCAGCAATGGCTCGGCGTTCCTTCGTCCTCTCCCCTCTCTCCAGCAAGGCTGCATCTCACCGAGGTTGTGCCCTCTGCGAGGCTCCGCCAAACACCAAACGCCGAACGCCGCCGCCATCTCCATACTTCACTGGCCACCTTTCCTTGCCGCGGTCTTTCTCGGCGGCCCCCCCAACAGGCGGGAAAGTTCCCAACCCTCAAGATCACAGAAGTAGGGGGACAAAGTGGCTAGTAGGCTCCGACCCATCTCCAACCGTCTTAAGCCCGGATTGACCCATTTTCCTGATGATTCCCGTCATTCAGGGGAGCAGCGGACCCACCATGCTCCTCACTGCTCACCCAGTACATATTTTGTTGGAAACTATAATGCCAAGATTACATGGGAAGAACATGTATGCATCTTAGTACTGCTCTATATCTGTTTATAGTTCAACTTGGAGAAACAAAGATATGAAATTAACATTAGAAATGAATTTGAAATTGTAAATACAAACACCACAATATTTTATGAAATTCTAATGTATTTAAATTTAAGAACAAAATATCTTCTGATCCTCTGTATTGGTATTCCTGAACAGTGATCTGTCAGATACATCTGGCTTAACAGGATAGTCATGGTTCCAGTATAATAATGATCAGCAATTCAAAATGCATATTGCAACAATAAATCTTGATTTTGGGAAACTGTAAACTTCAAGCAAGAAATGTAGACCTTTAACTCTTCTGATACTGTACTTGGCAACTTCGCCTAGAAATTGATAAATTTCACACGAAGTTTTTAAAATGTGTGTGTTTGTGTATATAAACTAAACAGATGTTGCTATTACTGCTTACATTGTTTATAAAATGACATGCTAAAATGCTAAATATTTTCAATTAGGTTCAGATTGTAATTACAAAATTGTTTAATTTGATTACATGAACATAGAATAACTGAAACCTTCCATGAGTTGAATATTCATTCAATTGTAAGGGTTGCTTTTTATTCCCACTCAACAGAATGAGGGAAAGACATCAGGGCCTGAAAACCCTATTTATCTGTCTATTAATAGCATTTATTTATTTACATTTCTTTATTCAATTTCCACAGCTGCCCATTTCAGTCAATGATTCTGGATAGCTTACAGTTCAAATGCTTAGAATTTCATGTTTGGGGAAGCAAAAATAAATATCACATGAAAAAATGAGCTCGATCAAGCCTGCAAAGGAAAGCATTCCAACAAGAAATCCACTCCGCCCCATGCATTCCCATGAAAGTGTTAGGCAGTGGTTTCAGATGCTGCAAATTTTCCATTCCATGGTCACCTGAACTCTAGCGTAATGTATTCAATTTGCCCTGTTCTCTTTAGTGGCCACTTACGTACACAGATTCAGCATAACTGGATAACACATACTGAAATGTATTGCTTTGTTATACAGAAGAAAATACAAATGCCTTCTAGGTGGGTTTGGGATTGTTGAAAGAGTAGTTGGAAAGAATTCTAGAAGCCATGCTATGCATACTTTCCCTGCCTTGTTTCTAGATAGTATACACACAACCACACACAGAGACACACAGATGGATGGATGGATGGATGGATGGAACAAAGACTCAGTTTATTTTATTTATTTATTTATTTATTTATTTAGATTTGTATGCCGATGTCAGGGTAGTGAAAATTCCCGATTACTATTGTGATGTGCTTCCTACATACCAGTGGTGAGTTCCTACCATCACATTACAATCCCCTGCTTATTTGAGTTATCATTATCACAACTATCTTGACCTGTCACTTTAGTGTTCCTATTAAGGTCGGCAAGGGCACTATATCTGTTATGCTGAGACACAGCAAAAGCTTTGAATCAATTGCAAAATGTTACCGTTACATACAGGTACATGTCCAAAAATCATAGGACGTTTAAAAAAATATTTTTTAGAATTGATATCCTCTTTGCACATTTGCTCACTAAGATTACTAGTGAAATGTGTTTTTTTTCTAAAGATAAGCTAGCAAGAGGGGTAACAACTTGACATATTATGGGGAACTCCTCTCTGATTCCACAGACTCTCTTTGGAATTACTCCAAAATCCTATAGTATAGATAATACTTGGTGCTGCCGATTCTGGCGCCTGCAATCCAATTCCCCAAGGAACGAAAAAGCTGCAAGGGAGTAACTCAGTGTTTTTCAACCAGTGTGCCGTGGCACACTAGTGTGCCGTGAGACATGGTCAGGTGTGCCGCGAAGAAAGAAGCTCAGGTTCCGGACTCGTAACTTTTTGCAGAGAGAGTGAGTATGTGTGTGTGAGAGAGAGAGAAAAAAGAAAAAGAAAGAAAGCAAGAGAGAAAGAGAGAGAGAGAGCAAGAAAAGAGAGAAAGAGAGAGAAAGCAAGTGTCAGAGAGAAAGAAAGCAAGAGAGAGAGAGAGAAAGCAAGAGAGAAAGAAAGCAAGAGAGAGAAAAGGAGAGGAAGGGAGAGAGAGAGAGAAATGAGCAAAAATGGGAGGAAAAAAAGAGAAATGAGAAAATGATTGACAGAGAATGAGAGGAAAGAGAGAGAAACAAAAGAGAGAGAGAAGTGACTCTTGATTTAAAGCATATGATAAAAAGCACCCAAAGAATAAGAGAGAGAAAACCCCCAGCCCTCACCTGTTTTTGGAAATGATTCAAAAGTGTGTATACAAACACACGCACAGGGGTGGGGAGGAGACAGGGATGGAAAAAGAGAGGAGAGTGTGCCCCAGGATTTTAAAATGTAAAAAATGTGCCGCGGCTCAAAAAAGGTTGAAAATCACTGGAGTAACTGGATGCTAGCGCAGCAACTTGGACTTTGGGATCCCGCGGTTGCAAAACTCAGGATACGAGTTCTGCGAAATGTGATCCCAGGAAACACACCTGCGCGATCTAGAGGCGGGCTATCCAATAAGAAGACGGGGGTGGGGGTGGGAGAGAATCTCAGGGGAAAAGGCGCCCTGGCTCCGTCGAGCATCTTGGAGCCGCCGCGAGGACGCGCGTTCCTTTGCTCCTGCGCTGCCAAGAGGCAACAAAGAAGTCACGGCGTGCCATTGTTGCGCGTGTCAGCCGCGAAATTCCCAGGGTGGCTGGGAGATGAGGCTCAGGGTGAGAAGCGCCCTGAAGTGTGTCTGCCTGAGCGCAGTCTTCTCCTTGGCGTGGTACATAAGCTTCCACAGGACTGAAGGTGAGAGCAACGAAAACCGGGGTGGCGGCGGTGGCGGCTGTGTTACAACATTCCCAATTGCGCTCGGGCATTGCGCCTATTCCTCCCCCCACCAACGCCCGCTGGAGGAGATAACTCCAAGAGGATCTCAACTTTCGGTTCTCAAAGGGCAGAGAGAACATTTCTTGCACCAACAGAGAGGATGCGCCAAGTTTCAACTCCCACCGGTGCCATTTCTCGGCAAGCAACTCATGAAGTTGCGCGCCGCTGCCGACCGTGCGCTCTCTGTCCGGTTAAGCTTTCGGGATCTGGGTTCTTTCGAGGCGGGGGGCGCTCTGCCTTTATTGTTTGCCTTGATCTCTATAGAGCGACCTTTGCTTCTTGAAGTTAGAGCAAAGCAGTTGCATCTCGGTAGGACTCTGTCCCTGGCACACGCAGCGAACTTGAAAGTACAAATTGTGGTACTTTTGCATCCAAGCTTCAGTAGCTTTCCCATTAAAATCTAAATAACGTCCAAGAATAGAATAGAGTAGAGTAGAGTAGAATAGAATAGAATAGTGTGATTGGACACGCAAGGAATTTGTCTTGGTGCATATGCTCTCAGTGTCCATAAAAGAAAAAGATACATTTGTCAAGAATCATGAAGTGCAACATTTAATGATTGTGATAGGGGTCAAATAAGCAATGAGGAAACAATCAATATTGATAAAAAGCAACAAGTTACAGTCATATAGTCATAAGTGGGAGGAAATGGGTGATAGGAATGATGAGAAAAAACTAGTAGTAATAATAGTGCAGACTTAGTAAATAGCTTGACAGTGTTGAGGGAATTATTTATCTAGCAGAGTGATGTTCGGGGAAAAACTTCTTGTATCTAGTTGTCTTGGTGTGCAGCGCTCTGTAGCAAGGTTTTGAGGGTAGGGCTTGAAACAGTTTGTGTCCTGGATACGACGGGTCAGTAAATATTTTCACTGCCAAGTATGGTCATCATCTATAAAGCCCTTCATGGCACCGGACCAGGGTATCTACGAGACCGCCTTCTGTCGCACGAATCCCAGCGACCGGTTAGGTCGCACAGAGTGAGCCTTCTCCGGGTCCCGTCAACAAAACAATGTCATTTGGCGGGGCCCAGGGGAAGAGTCTTCTCTGTGGCGGCCCTGGCCCTCTGGAACCAACTCCCCCCAGAGATTAGAATTGCCCCCACCCTCCTCGCCTTTCGTAAACTCCTTAAAACCCACCTCTGTCGTCAGGCATGGGGGAACTGAGATGTTCTTTCCCCCTAGGCCTTTACAATTTATGCATGGTATGTTTGTTTGTATGGATGTTTGGTTTTACAAATAAGGGTTTTTTAGCTGTTTTAGTATTGGATTTACATGCTGTTTTGTACTACTGTTGTTACGCGCCCCGAGTCTACGGAGAGGGACGGCATACAAATCCAATAAATAATAATAATAATAATAATAATAATAATAATAATAATAATAATAATGGTAAAGCTCTTTCAGAAAATAGTTCTAGAAAATGGCACTAAAAATTGACTTCGCTGCTTGCTCTGTGCTTGGAACACAGCCTATTTCTGAAGTGTATCATGTTCTTATTGCTAATTTTCTGATAGTCTCAAAATGGGTGAGCAGTGTGGTCGGGCGGTAGGAAAAGCTAGTAGGATGCTTGGCTGCATAGCTAGAGGTATAACAAGCAGGAAGAGGGAGATTGTGATCCCCTTATATAGAGCACTGGTGAGACCACATTTGGAATACTGTGTTCAGTTCTGGAGACCTCACCTACAAAAAGATATTGACAAAATTGAACGGGTCCAAAGACGGGCTACAAGAATGGTGGAAGGTCTTAAGCATAAAACGTATCAGGAAAGACTTCATGAACTCAATCTGTATAGTCTGGAGGACAGAAGGAAAAGGGGGGACATGATCGAAACATTTAAATATGTTAAAGGGTTAAATAAGGTCCAGGAGGGAAGTGTTTTTAATAGGAAAGTGAACACAGGAACAAGGGGACACAATCTGAAGTTAGTTGGGGGAATGATCAAAGGCAACATGAGAAAATATTATTTTACTGAAAGAGTAGTAGATCCTTGGAACAAACTTCCAGCAGACGTGGTTGGTAAATCCACAGTAACTGAATTTAAACATGCCTGGGATAAACATATATCCATCCTAAGATAAAATACAGGAAATAGTATAAGGGCAGACTAGATGGACCATGAGGTCTTTTTCTGCCATCAACCGTCTATGTTTCTATGTTTCTAATTCGGGCTTCAACTGGTCTTTCCTTCTTCAAGTGATGCAATCTCTTTGTTTGCAGCTTTATTCTGCTGCACACCAAGGAGTGGTCTGTATCGCAGTCAGCACCCTGATAGCTAAATGTGATTGTAACATTGGGAAGATTGATATGGGAAGTGCCACATCAAATCCTGCTCCTGTCAATAGCAGTGTCTCTCAAGGCAGTGTTGTAGGATCAACACTCTTCATACTCTACATAAACGATCTGCGCGATCATATTATAAGCAACTGTGTTCTCTTTGCTGATGATGTTAAACTATTTAATACCACCAACAATGCTGCTACCCTTCAAAAAGATTTTGGCCATTGTAGCAGAACGGTCAAACAACTGGCAATTTCAAATCTCAAACAACAATTGCTCTATCTTACACATTGGCAAAAAGAATCAGAGTACAAAATACAAACTTGGAGGAAATGAATTTGTAGACGATCCTCACTCTGTCAAAGACTTTGGAGTACTCATATCCAATGACCTAAGTGCTAGAGCCCACTGTAACAACATTGCCAAAAAAGCACTAAGAGTTGCTAATCTAATCTTACATAGCTTCTTCTCTGGCAACATTAAACTGTTAACCAGAGCTTACAAAACATTTGTTAGACAAATTCTAAAATATAGCTCATCTGGCTGGAACCCACGTTGCGTATCAGACATTAATACAATTGAGAGAGTCCAGAAATATTTCACAAGAAGAGTCCTTCACTCCTCTACTTGCAATAAAATAACTTATTCCACCAGACTTGAAATTCTAGGATTAGACAATTTACAACTTCGTCGCCTCTGATCTGATCTAAATGTAGTTCATAAAATCATATACCAAAATTATTATTTTTTAATTATTATTATTTACTAGATTTGTATGCCGCCCCTCTCCGAAGACTCCTTCCTGTTAATGACTACTTCACCTTCAACTGCAACCATGCACAAGCATGTAATAGATTCAAAGTAAATGTAAACCGCTCTAAACTCGACTGCAGAAAATATGATTTAAGCAATAGAGTGATGCTTGGAATGCACTACCTGACTCTGTGGTTTCTTCCCTAAACCCCAAAAACTTTAATCTGAGATTGTCTACAGTTGACCTCTCCCTGTTTCTAAGAGGTTAGGGTAGAGTAAGGGGCATGCATAAGTGCACCACTGTGCCTACCGTCCCTGTCCTACTGTCTTCCTTTATCATTACTTTTTACTTATGTTTAAATAAACTACTACTATCCTATAGGGTTTAGGACATTTTGCCTCCGCCAGTTGGATGAAGCTCTTTCCTCCGCAGCAGCTGATCGGCCCCTGCCTTCTCTCCCTTGCCCAAAGGCCCCTAGCTATTGGCCCCAGCCCTTTCATCACAAAAATCCACATTCAGCCACAGCCTTTTGGCCACATGGGACACTTTACCACCATCCAATCAGAATGGTTGTTACAAAATGCTACTTTTGGAAGGAAAGAATGGGACAGTTTGCTCTTTCATACACACACACACCAGTTGAATGATAGAGTTGGAAGGGGCCTCAGTGGCCATCTAGTCTGACATTATCATATTACAGAACTTTTATCAACACATTTTGAGAATGGCATCTTGATATAGTGGACAGTTCATTGTTTATGTTTGAATTATCAGTAACTCCTTTTTCTTTTTTCTTCTAAAGATTACATAGAGTGGAAAGTCCAGAACTTGAGCAACAAATTCTCAATCCATCCTGCAACTATCTGCTACTATTTGCCTCATCTCCAAAAAAATGTAGATGCTATTTACCCGAAAGTCATAACTGGGCAGAGCAGAACTGGGGGTAAGAATAAAATTGAATATAGAAGAGAAAGTTTTTGCATGTGTATTAATTGTATAATCATGCACACACCAATGCTTCTGGAAACAAGTGTTGTCTTTAAATTATTAATTTCAGTGTGTGTATCTTTGATAAAAACAAATCTGTGAACAAAAGAGATGATACATCTGAAAATATGTTGCTTTTATTTGCTTATATGAAGAAACCTTATTAGAGAATTGCTTAAAATCCTAAATTAAAATGAAAACAAAAAATATAAGCTTGGACTGTTACATTTTCCTTTTTGTTTGATGCACTGCTTAGATAACTTATTATTATATTGTTATTTCACTAACATCAAGTGAAAGTTTAACGTGAATCTTTGCCCAAATTTTTGGTAATCTATTTGACTAAGTAGCATACAAGATCTACTTCTTCCAGGTCACATCACTGCATTAGACCTTATTAGTTTACTAAAGATTAATTTCCATAAAAGCATATTTTTATCAACAGCTTTGCACAAAGCTGCTGCAGTATTCTGTTGGGATGGTGGAAATATAATACTATTAAGATACACATCCTGCTAAAGTTTATAAGAAATGATAAACCTTCCAGAACCAACAACAGGTAGTTAAAAATACAAATATTCCTCTACTTACAAAGAGGTTAAGGCTCTGAGAGTCCCTTTTGTTGGTAAGTCCAAACAAGCATTAAAAACTTGTACAATATATAGCTCCTACCTTACTTAATTAATGATGAACAGTATGAGTGCAGATCGGGAAGTGGAAATTGTGAATAAAAATTGGAAGAAGGTGGGAAAGCATTAGTTTATCCTGCACCATACTAATCCTTTCCTGCCTTCTCCTAACTTTGGCAACTTCTAAGTTGAATTGTGCACAGGTTTTTCTGTATTGGTGAACGTTTATAACTTGAAAGTTTGTAGGTAGAGTAATATCTGTAAGGCACCAAAATAATACAAGATTTCTTGGGTATATTTAGCTTATAAATTGAAAAAAAAATCAAGGAACGATCTATGGAAAATGATTTGTGAATTATTGAAATAATAACCAAGATACTATATATGTATACACTTTATATTCACCTCTTTTTATAGATAGTCCTCCACTTATGACTATATCTGATCTCAAAATTTCTGTTGCTAAGTGAATCACCGTTATTAAGTTAGTAACATGATTATTAAATGAATCTGACTTCCTCGCTGACTTTGCTTGTCAGAAGGTCACAAAAGGTGAGGGGATCACATGACACTATAACTATCATAAATATGAGTTGACTGACAAGGATCTGATTTTTGATCCCGTGTTCATGGAAATGCATCAACAGTCATAAAAGTGAAAAATAGTCATAAGCCATTTTTTTCAGGGTCATTGTAACCTTGAGCATTCACTAAATGAACTTTTGTAAGTTGAGGACTACCTGCATGTATTTTTCAAAAAAAGTATTGTACAAACTTCTATACAGTGTTCCCTCACTTTTCACAGGGGATGCATTCCGAGACCGCCCGTGAAAGTTGAATTTCCGCGAAGTAGAGATGCGGAAGTAAATACACTATTTTTGGCTATGAACAGTATCCCAAGCCTTCCCTTAACACATTAAACCCCCTAAATTGCAATTTTCCATTCCCTTAGCTACCCTTTCAGATTATTACTCACCATATTTATTTATTAAAGTTTATTTTAAAATTTTTTTATTAAAGGCAGATGAAGTTTGGCGATGACATATGACGTCATCGGGTAGGAAAAAACATGGTATAGGGAAAAAACCCCGCAAAGTATTTTTTAATTAATATTTTTGAAAAACCGTGGTATAGACTTTCCGCGAAGTTTGAACCCGCGAAAATTGAGGGAATACTGTATAAGTTCCCAAGTTATAATAAGTTTTGTTATTTTTGACAGTTGCTTATTTTCTATATTGCTATTATATAAAATGAAATAATTTCTGTATGTTAGTATTCCTAGTAATTGGTATATCATCAGTGCGAAGAAGAAAGGAAAGTTATTTGATAAGTACGTTGAATTCCCTTTTCAATGGAATGTCTAAATATGAGAAGAAAAAATGTGTGATAATTGTCCTTATAGCAGAGGTAAGATCAAATGAGATGATTCATTTAAGCTAACGAAAAAGGAAATATAGTAATCTATATCCATTGTTGTATTAGTACTGTGCAACTGAATATTAATCACAGCTTATGGAAGAATTTTTAAAATTCATTTTCTTCACCCATATATTCAAGATCCTTTTATAAATGCTGTGAACTTCTCTCCCTTAATGTTTTGTGTGCATTTGTGTGTGTGCCTTTGAGTCACCATTGATTCCTGGTAACTGCCTGCATAATTCCTTATAGTTTTCAGTGATTCAACAGAATAGAAAAGGAGTGGAATTAGAATTAGAATTATTAGAAATAGAAATAATAGAAATAGAAGAAATAGAAATAATAGAAATAGAAGAAATAGAAATAATAGAAATAGAAGAAATAGAAATAATAGAAACATTTGGAATACTGTGTTCAGTTCTGGAGACCTCGCCTAAAAAAGATATTGATAAAATTGAACGGGTCCAAAGACAGGCTACAAAAATGGTGGAAGGTCTTAAGCATAAAACGTATCAGGAAAGACTTCATGAACTCAATCTGTATAGTCTGGAGGGCAGAAGGGAAAGGGGGGACAGGATCGAAACATTTAAATATGTTAAAGAGTTAAATAAGGTTCAGGAGGGAAGTGTTTTTAATAGGAAAGTGAACACAAGAACAAGGGGTACAATCTGAGGTGAGTTAGGGGAAAGATCAGCAGCAACATGAGAAAATATTATTTTACTGAAAGAGTAGTAGATATTTGGAACAAACTTCCAGCAGAAATGGTTGGTAAATCCACAGTAACTGAATTTAAACATGCCTGGGATAAACATATATCCATCCTAAGATAAAATACAGGAAATAGTATAAGGGCAGACTAGATGGACCATGAGGTCTTTTTCTGCCGTCAATCTTCTATGTTTCTATGTTTCTATGTTTTCTTGGAAAGATTTCAGAAGTTATTTGGCATTGTCTCTTCACTATGGATGAGAGAAATGTCTGGCCCGAAAGTCACACAGTGGAAAGTGGAATTAAAATCCACAGTCTTCTAGTTTCACGCTACAGAAAGCTGTAGGTGCTTTAACCACTATACAAACTGGCTCTCTTTTTATATTTTGTTATAGATTACATTATGATATTCAAAATTATCACACATATGTAATTCTTGATTTTGAAAAATGCATAACTGAACTGTCAGCTTTGAACTATTCATCATCTGCAGATACAGGATTTCTATTTAAAATGTTGAATGCATGGATTATAATCTGATATCATACAGTATATTGAATTTTATGTAATGGACAATGCTACATGTATTTTATAATTTTATAATTATGAATTGTAATTTTATGTAGCAGAGAATTTCAGAAGATTTGCCAGTGCAACTGCTATAGCAATGACATTATTCATATAAGAGGCAGTTTTTAAATTTTATAATATATCTTTTAATGTTTAAAATGACATGAAAATTATACTAATAAAATTTCATTACAGTCCGTCAAAAGTTCGGCAAAAGTTCAGGTTCGGGAGGCCGCTGGGAAGCCCTGCCGCCCGGCTGTCACCTTTTAAAACAGCCGGGGGGCTTCCCAGCAGCCTCCTGAACCCGAACGCCAAACCCGAACTTCCGGGTTCGGCGTTCGGGAGACCGCTGGGAAGCCCCACCGCCCTGGTGTCACCTTTTAAAACAGCCGGGGGGCTTCTTGGAGGCCTCCCGAACGCCAAACCCGGAAGTTCGGGTTTGGCGTTCGGGTTCAGGAGGATGCTGGGAAGCCCCCCGGCTGTTTTAAAAGGTGACAGCCAGGCGGCAGGGATTCCCAGCGGCCTCCTGAACCCGAACTTTTGCAGAACTTCCGGGTTCGGCGTTCGGGAGACCGCTGGGAAGCCCCGCCGCCCTGCTGTCACCTTTTAAAACAGCCGGGGGGCTTCTTGGAGGCCTCCCGAACGCCAAACCCGGAAGTTCGGGTTTGGCGTTCGGGTTCAGGAGGATGCTGGGAAGCCCCCCGGCTGTTTTAAAAGGTGACAGCCAGGCGGCAGGGATTCCCAGCGGCCTCCTGAACCCGAACTTTTGCAGAACTTCTGGGTTCGGTGTTCGGGAGGCCGCTGGGAAGCCCCGCTGCCCGGCTGTCACCTTTTAAAACAGCCGGGGGGCTTCTTGGAGGCCTCTCGAACGCCGAACCCGGAAGTTCGGGTTTGGCGTTCGGGTTCAGGAGGACACTGGGAAGCACCCCCGGCTGTTTCAAAACGTGACAGCGGGCGGTGGCGGTTTTTTGCGGGGGGTTTCTTTTCCGTTGCACGGATTAATCGATTTTACATTGTTTCCTATGGGAAACAATGTTTCGTCTTACGAACTTTTTGTCTTACGAACCTCCCTCTGGAACCAATTAGGTTCGTAAGACGGGGTATTACTGTACTAAGTAAAAGTTCTGAATCCCTATGCCAATGTAATATTTCAGTTTTTTCTTTTTAATAGATTTATAGACATTTCTAATATTCTGTTTTCATTTTGTCATTATGGAATACTGAGTGTAGATTAATGAAAAAAAATGAATTTCAACAACTGTATACAGTGATCCCCCGCTCGTTGCGAGGGTTCCGTTCCAGGACCCCCGCAACGAGCGGGTTTTCGCGAAGTAGCGCTGCGGAAGTAAAAACACCATCTGCACATGTGCAGATGGTGTTTTTACTCCCGCAGCGCTAGCAAGGAGCCGAAGATTGGGGGCGGCGCGGCTGTTTTAAAATGTCGCCGCCGGCATGGGGGGCTTCCTAGCAGCCCCCCAAACCCGGGTTGGGGGTCCGGGGGGTGCTGGCAAGCCCCCCATGCCGGCGGTGACATTTTAAAACAGCCGCGCCGCGCTGGCTGTCGGCGCTTTGGAGCTGAGTCCCGGAGCGAATTCGCTCCGGGACTCAGCTCCAAAGCGCCGACAGCCAGCGCCGGCGAACGGCTTCTCCGCGCTGGCTGTCGGCGCTTTGGAGCTGAGTCCCGGAGCGAATTCGCTCCAGGACTCAGCTCGAAAGCGCCGACAGCCAGCGCCGGCGAACGGCTTCTCCGCGCTGGCTGTCGCCGCTTTCGAGCTGAGTCCCGGAGCGAATTCGCTCCGGGACTCAGCTCCAAAGCGCCGACAGCCAGCGCCGGCGAACGGCTTCTCCGCGCTGGCTGTCGCCGCTTTCGAGCTGAGTCCCGGAGCGAATTCGCTCCGGGACTCAGCTCCAAAGCGCCGACAGCCAGCGCCGGCGAACGGCTTCTCCGCGCTGGCTGTCGCCGCTTTCGAGCTGAGTCCCGGAGCGAATTCGCTCCGGGACTCAGCTCCAAAGCGCCGACAGCCAGCGCCGGCGAACGGCTTCTCCGCGCTGGCTGTCGCCGCTTTCGAGCTGAGTCCCGGAGCGAATTCGCTCCGGGACTCAGCTCCAAAGCGCCGACAGCCAGCGCCGGCGAACGGCTTCTCCGCGCTGGCTGTCGCCGCTTTCGAGCTGAGTCCCGGAGCGAATTCGCTCCGGGACTCAGCCCCAAAGCGCCGACAGCCAGCGCCGGCGAACGGCTTCTCCGCGCTGGCTGTCGCCGCTTTCGAGCTGAGTCCCGGAGCGAATTCGCTCCGGGACTCAGCCCCAAAGCGCCGACAGCCAGCGCCGGCGAACGGCTTCTCCGCGCTGGCTGTCGCCGCTTTCGAGCTGAGTCCCGGAGCGAATTCGCTCCGGGACTCAGCCCCAAAGCGCCGACAGCCAGCGCCGGCGAACGGCTTCTCCGCGCTGGCTGTCGCCGCTTTCGAGCTGAGTCCTGGAGCGAATTCGCTCCGGGACTCAGCTCAAAAGCGCCGACAGCCAGCGCCGGCGAACGGCTTCTCCGCGCTGGCTGTCGCCGCTTTCGAGCTGAGTCCCGGAGCGAATTCGCTTCAGGACTCAGCTCGAAAGCGGCGAGAATGAACGGCGTGGGCGGGCGAAGGGCGGGCGGCAGCGAGGAGTTTGCGTGGGCGGTGGGGAAACTCCTTGCTGATGCCCGCTGCTCGCCCTCCCGCCAGCAAGAGGGGGAAGACCCAGGGAAGCCGCCCAGCAGCTGATCTGCCGGGCCCCATCTACACATGCGTGCCCATAGAAAAAAAGGGCACACATGCGCAGATGGTGTTTTGACTTCCGGGTTGAAAAATCGCAAATTACCCTGTTCGCAATGGTCGGGGACGCAATAACCGGGGGATCACTGTATTGTCTTTCTTTAGTATGTGTCAATTTTGAACAAATATTTCAGTCTAAGAAGATAATCTAAAGCTATAATACTATCTACTTTATATTTTACAATAATCATAATCATAATATAACGGAAAATTAGACATACTTTGCTAGAGAGACATTCCCTGAGGATGAACTATAGCATGAGTCCAAAACTTTGGAAGACTAAACCTCTGGTCCCAGTGACCAACCCAGATGGGATCTTTTACGTACAAAGACACTGTGAAGAATAAATAAATTGATTTTCAGAAAATAACAGTTCTGAAATTTTCTTTATTTTTTCTAGGTGAACTCAACATACGTTAATAGCATTGCAGAGAACATTAAAATAAGGTAAACATTTTAAAATCTGAAAATATGTCATACGTATTGCTTAAAAATTCACTAATACTAAATTTTATGTAATGTGAAATTAATTGCATGTTTATTTAAAACATTACAAATGCTAGACAAAGTGTATGTGTAGTATGTGCATATATACATGCTCATACACAAACACACATATTATACATAAATCAATTAATTTAAGATAGTAGAAGAGACCTGATTCATTCACAGAATCATAAGAGCTCAAGAGGTCATCAAGTCTGCACACTGTAGGATTAACTACAACATCCCTCTATATGACTTCCTTGAGGTAACTGATTCTGCTACCAAACACTTCCCTCCTGGACCTTATTTAAGGGTTAAAGGGTTAAATAAGGTCCAGGAGGGAAGTGTTTTTAATAGGAAAGTGAACACAAGAACAAGGGGTCACAATCTGAAGTTAGTTGGGGGAAAGATCAAAAGCAATATGAGAAAATATTATTTTACTGAAAGAGTAGTAGATCCTTGGAACAAACTTCCAGCAGACGTGGTTGGTAAATCCACAGTAACTGAATTTAAACATGCCTGGGATAAACATATATCCATCCTAAGATAAAATACAGAAAATAGTATAAGGGCAGACTAGATGAATCGTGAGGTCTTTTTCTGCCATCAGTCTTCTATGTTTCTAATGTTTTTCTCAATGTTTAATCTGTTAAGCTTTTCCAATGCTTATCTTTAAAGTTCCCTCATTCTAAGAGCCAAATTGCTTTTATGTAACATGGTAGAAGCTGCAGGCCTTTAGGTCCATAATCTAAATTGAGTTAAGCAGCTTGTAGGCTTCCGGAAGAGCAGTGATGGGCTACTACAGGTACGGTCAGGTACGCAGAACCGGTAGAAAAATGTTGAATTTTTTTCTTTTTTCTCCTTCTGGGCTCTGGGAATTATTATTATTATTATTTATTATTATTTATTAGATTTGTATTCCTATCGCAGTAAATGAGGTTGAATGAGTATAATTTTAGAAGAGCTATGTGTGTATGTATACATACACATACAGTTTGTATAGTAGATAATGTATACTTTTGTGTCCCTCTGTGTAATATGTATTTACACACATGGCATATATACATAGAATTAAATAGTATATTTTGGATGTTCAGTAATAGTAAATAGATAGGGAAATAGTATCTCTTTGAGGCGGGGAGAGGCCAGGCACCCTAACCCTAATCCTGTCCCAAACCCTTGATGTGAGTGACGTCAAGTTGGCCACCTTTAAGCCAGTCACATGACCTTTAAGTCACTCCCAGTCACATGATCATCAAACCTCTCCCACCTAGTCACATGGCCAGCAAACCACACCCACAAAATAAGCTATGCCCACAGTGTGGTAGTAAAAAGTTTGCAGCACTTCAGAGGAAGTACAGTAGTCCCTCGCTATACCGCGCTTCACCTACTGCGGCTTCACTTCATCGCAGGTTTTCAAGAAATATTAATGAGAAAAATCATTTGCGGATCTTCGCTGGTTCGCGGGTTTCTGAGGAAGTCGATCGGCAGATTTAAACAGCCCGCCAAACTCGATCGGCAGGTTTTTCAAAAAAAATATATCTAAAATTGTAAATACTGTATTTAAATACTGTATCTAAAATAAATACTGTGTGGGAAGGGTTTATAAACACTTAAAACAATGAAAACTTACCAAACAATTACAATATAAATACTTAAATAAGTACTATCAGTCGATAAATTCCCCATTGCGGATTTCACCTATCGCGGCCGGGTCTGGAACGTAATACCAGCGACAGGTGAGGGACTACTGTATTGCAAACTCAGAACCACAGCAAAGACAAGAGAACCAGTGAGCAGCCTGTTTCCTTGGCAACTCTGGTGATGAAGAGAGGGTGGCAGATTTCCCCCTCCCCAATAGTCTCCAGATAGCTGTTCCTTACATTATGATTGTAGGACTGCATGGCATTTTGTTATTGATTTGAGTGTTGGGAGATGATCTTCCTTCCTTCCTTCCTTCCTTCCTTCCTTCCTTCCTTCCTTCCTTCCTTGATCCTTCCTTCCTTCCTTCCTTGATTCTTTCTTTCTTCCTTCCTTCCTTGATTCTTTCTTTCTCTTCCTTCCTTCCTTGATTCTTCCTTCCTTCCTTGATTCTTCCTTCCTTCCTTGATTCTTCCTTCCTTCCTTCCTTCTTTCCTTCCTTCCTTGATTCTTCCTTCCTTCCTTGATTCTTCCTTCCTTCCTTCCTTCCTTGATTCTTTCTTATTCTTCCTTCCTTGATTCTTTTTTTCTCTTCCTTCCTTCCTTCCTTGATTCTTTCTTTCTCTTCCTTCCTTGATTCTTTCTTTCTTTCTTCCTTGATTCTTTTTTTCTCTTCCTTCCTTCCTTCCTTCCTTCCTTCCTTGATTCTTTCTTTCTTTCCTCCTTCCTTGATTCTTTCTTTCTCTTCCTTCCTTCCTTGATTCTTCCTTCCTTCTTGATTTTTCCTTCCTTCCTTCCTTCCTTCCTGTGTGTGTGTTTGTCTGTCTTTCTGTGTGTATCTGTGTATATGTATATGGTGTGTGTTTATATCACACATACACACATGCAGAAAATGAATTAAAGCAACCATTGCAGATATGTAGCCTTAAGTCATTAGATATAAATATTGAAATATCATATTGGCATTTGGCACCACCTTCTGTTGAAGTCCTGTCATTTGAAGTGCTTTTAATTACCCTGATTGAACACTCACTGGAAGAAAATATTGTTCTTTTCTTTCCTCAGCTTTTCAAATGAAGTTCTTTCTGGTGCTCTGGAACTTATTTCTCCCCACGAATCCTTTTACCCCGACTTCTCCAATCTTAAGGAAACATTTGGGGATTCAAAAGAAAGAGTGAGGTATGAAAGGTGGGATGATAAGATCCTTGGATTGCATTTTCCTATGCATTTTTAAATTAGGATTGTTTTATTTCTTAAAATTTGATCTCCATTGTTGCACATGATCGTTATACAATAACTTTATAATAAAACATAATAGTGAAATATGTGTTTATTGCCTCTGATTAACACATAAAGCAGCTACCAATAAAAGGTAGATATAAGCAGAGAGACATTAATGAAAAGGGGCACAATCTGAGGTTGGGGGAAAGATTAGAAGTAATGTGAGAAAATATTATTTTACTGAAAGAGTAGTAGATGCTTGGAACAAACTTCCAGCAGACGTGGTCGGTAAATCCACAGTAACTGAATTTAAACGTGCATGGGATAAACATATATCCATCCTAAGATAAAATACAAGAAATAGTATAAGGGCAGACTAGATGGACCGTGAGGTCTTTTTCTGCCGTCAATCTTCTATGTTTCTATGTTGAAAGGAACTCATTACAATCAGCTTTAGAATAACCTCAGTTTTGAAAATTTATATTTGTATAATTTTTAAATAATTAATTCCAGTTCTTGTCCTGATTTAGTTAGTTTACAAGAGATGAGTTGTTGGGGACCCCTGGAGGACAGAAGGAAAAGGGGGGACATGATAGAAACATTTACATATGTTAAAGGGTTAAATAAGGTTCAGGAGGGAAGTGTTTTTAATAGGAACGTGAACACAAGAACAAGGGGACACAATCTGAAGTTAGTTGGGGGGAAGATCAAAAGCAACATGAGAAAACATTATTTCATTGAAAGAGTAGTAGATCCTTGGAACAAATGTCCAGCAGACGTGGTTGGTAAATCCACAGTAACTGAATTTAAACATCCCTGGGATAAACATACAGTATATCCATTGTAAGATAAAATACAGGAAATAGTATAAGGGGAGACTAGAGACTAGTATAAGGGGAGACTACCATCAGTCTTCTATGTTTCTATGATGTAATTTATTTGTATATACGTAATCTGTTGGAGTTCAAAATCCTGTTCCTTCATATTGATAAGCTAGCACAGGGGTCCTCAAACTTTTTAAACAAAGGGCCAATTCACAGTCCCTCAGACTGTTGGTGGGCCAGACCAGCTGGGTGGGTGTGGCTAGATCGTGTGATAGGTGGACATGTCCTATTTAATAGTCCATTAAACAATGCATACACATTAAACTTGTTTTGCTCCTGGAGGCGTTTTATTTGCTGTTGTTACTCTTTTGGCTGACTTTTCTATTTACTAGATCATTTTTTCAGTTGTCTAGGACAGTGTTTACCAACCTTGGCTACTTGAAGATATCTGGACTTCAACTCCCAGAATTCCCCAGCCAGCAAATGCTGGCTGGGGAATTCTGGGAGTTGAAGTCCAGATATCTTCAAGTGGCCAAGGTTGGGAAATACTGGTTTAGGAGACTAGTGCCATGATGGCAAATCTAAGGCACGTGTGCCACAAATGGCAGGCAGAACCATATTGGTGGGCATGCGAGCTCAGGTCCGGCGCGCAAGTGTGCACTGGCCATCTGATTTTTGGGCTTTTTGGGCCGACAGGGAGTCAAGAAGTCTCCAGAGGGGGTGGATGAGACCCGTTTTTGTCCTCTGCCTAAGCTACAGAGCCTCTCTAGGAACCTGGGAGGACCAAAAATGGCCTTCCCCATCTCCTAGAGGTTCTCCAGAGGCCAGAAACATTTCATTTGCTGGCCTGTTTTTTGGTCTCTTCAGGTTTCAGAGCCTTCCTAGGAGCTTGGGGAGGGTGAAAATGGCCTTCTGCTCTGGAGACCAGAAATTACCCATCTCCCAACTTCCAAATGGGCGGTTTCTGGCCTCCGGAGGGTCTCTCTCTCTCTCTTTCTTTCTCTTTCCCCTCTTTTCGGTCTATATCTCTATCTATTTTTCTTCTGGAAGCGGGGGATGGGGAGGCCAATTTTGTCCATTTTCTGGACTCCTAGCGCATTTTTTGTTTGTTTGTTTATTTATTTATTTAGTTAGTTAGTTAGTTAGTTAGTTAGTTAGTTAGTCCAATACACAATGAGGGTTTTAGTGGGTATATATCTATATTCATACTATAGTAAAATACATGATGAAGGTTATAGAGGAGATACTCATAGTAAAATATATCTAAGAAATAATAGAAAAGAAGTTATAGGAATAGAACATATCAATGAAAGAATAGAAGAAGTGATATAGGAATAGAAGAAAGGTATAGGAGATATAGGAGAGCAATAGGACAGGGGACGGAAGGCACTCTAGTGCACTTGCCTCCAGAAAGTCTCGGCAGGCAAAAATTGTTGGCCTTATCTTTAAGTTCCAGTCCACAGGCCTCGTGAAGATATTTGATTGGATTGGATTGGATTTGTATGCCGCCCCTCTTCGTAGACTCGGGGCGGCTAACAACAGTAGTAAACAGCATATGACAATCCATTATAAACAGTTAAAAACCCTTATTGTAAAACCAAACATACATACAGACATACCATGGATAAAATTGTAAAGGCCTAAGGAGAAAGAGTATCTCAGTTCCCCCATGCCTGGCAGCAGAGGTGGGTTTTAAGAAGCTTACGAAAGGCAAGGAGGGTGGGAGCAATTCTAATCTCTGGGGGGATATGTCCTGTGCTCAGGCGAAGGGTGGGCAGGGAGATATGGATGGGCCACATTAATGGCTTTGGTGGGCCACATTCGGCCATAGTTTGAGGACCCATGAGCTAGCAGGTCCCTATTTTCTATGAAAGGGTACAGTCATCAAAGCTATAAGAAGCATTATTACCACAACTAACAGTCTGGGTCATATTGAGGCAACTTTTAAAGGGGAAACTAGCGCTTTCCAGGAAAACTGACACATACACCAGACAGTTGCCTGCATTTCCAAGCAGATACAAGATGCCATACATATGAAGATCTTTCTGGAACAACATGATGAAATTCTGGTTACTATATACGGTACGTTAGTCCTTGGATTTAAATATTTAGCATCATCGTTTTTTTAAGACACAACCAATCAATTCTAAGTTTGAAGGTTTCTGTTTTAGTTCCTTGTTTTCAGTGCAAGAAAATTTATTTGGCACAAGAATTAGTGACTACCACTTCACCTCTTCAATTCTTCCACCTATTTTCTACACCATAGATAAGAAAGAAAGCTGGTTTATTTATTATCATAAAATAAGAAATCCTCCAGTATTTTTTACACAATTTCACTTTGTGTACACAAACCATATACAGTGATCCCCCGGTTATTGCTTCCCCGACCATTGCGAACAGGGTAATTCGCGATTTTTCAACCCGGAAGTCAAAACACCATCTACGCATGCGTGTCCTTTTTGCTATGGGCACGCATGCGTAGATGGCACCCGGCAGATCAGCTGCTGGGCGGCTTCCCTGGGTCTTCCCCCTCTTGCTGGCGGGAGGGCGAGCAGCGGGCATCAGCAAGGAGTTTCCCCACCGCCCACGCAAACTCCTCGCTGCCGCCCGCCCTTCGCCCGCCCACACCGTTCATTCTCGCCGCTTTGGAGCTGAGTCCTGAAGCGAATTCGCTTCAGGACTCAGCTCCAAAGCGGCGAGAGCGAGCGCGGACAAGCCATTCGCTGGCGCTAGCTCTCGCCTGCCTGCCCGGTAGCAAGGAGCCGCCTGCCTGCCCGCTAGCGAGGAGCCGAAGATTGGGGGCAGCGCGGCTGTTTTAAAACGTCCCCGCCGACATGGGGGGCTCGCTAGCACACCCCCAAACCCGGGTTGGGGGTTCGGGGGTGTGCTAGCGAGTCCCCCATGTCGGCGGGGACGTTTTAAAAACACCCGCGCGACTTTCCAATGAGTCCCGAAGACAACGTGTTTGTCTTCGGGACTCATTGGAAAGTCGCGCGGGGTGTTTTAAAACGTCCCCGCCGACATGGGGGGCTCGCTAGCACACCCCCAAACCTGGGTTGGGGGTTCGGGGGTGTGCTAGCGAGTCCCCCATGTCGGCGGGGACGTTTTAAAACACCCGCGCGACTTTCCAATGAGTCCCGAAGACAACGCGTTTGTCTTCGGGACTCATTGGAAAGTCGCGCGGGTGTTTTAAAACGTCCCCGCCGACATGGGGGGCTCGCTGGCACACCCCCAAACCCGGGTTGGGGGTTCAGGGGGGTGCTAGCGAGCCCCCCATGTCGGCGGGGACGTTTTAAAACACACGCGCCGCTTTCCAATGAGTCCCGAAGACAAACGTCAAACTTCCCCGTTTGTCTTCGGGACTCATTGGAAAGCGGCGCGTGTGTTTTAAAACGTCCCCGCCGACATGGGGGGCTCGCTAGCACCCCCCAAACCTGGGTTGGGGGTTCGGGGGGGTGCTAGCGAGCCCCCCATGTCGGCGGGGACGTTTTAAAAAACACGCGCCGCCCCCAATCTTCGGCTCCTCGCTAGCGCTGCGGAAGTAAAAACACCATCTGCACATGCGCAGATGGTGTTTTTACTTCCGCAGCGCTACTTCGCGAAATCCCGCTCGTTGCGGGGGGTCCTGGAACGGAACCCTCGCAACGAGCGGGGGATCACTGTATCAGAGAAGATCAATGAAGAAATTAAACTTTAGGCAAATATGATGGAAAAATCTTGAAAGATAATATCAGGTGAATAAAGGATTTACATTCTGAAATTCAAAGCCCGGTAGGAATAGATCCAATCTATCAAAGTGCTTATAATTTCAGATTGAGAAAATATAATTCTTGATACTACTCAAAGCTTTTAATATCCAGAATAATCAGTAGAGTTGTTTTCTACATAAATATTCTTCCAATTATAAATAACGACAGCAATTTCCATTCTGAATTCTACCTTGCAAAATAATTTGAATGAGTTTCAGCAAAAAAATTATCTATACAAAAAGAAAAATATAAAAATAGATTTGCATTTTAAATTTTCCATGATTTTTTTGTTTTGTTTAGGTGGAGAACAAAACAGAATTTGGATTATAGTTTCTTAATGATGTATGCCAAACAAAAAGGAACATATTATTTACAGGTGTGTTTCGTGACTATATATGGTTATCCTGTCTAAATTGTGCAAGATTATGTGTCTGGATTCTACAATCTTTAGGTGTCGGTTAGGGTTAGGGTGGCCGGTAACCTCACAGGCATCCAAAACAGATGGCAAGACAACATAAGACAACATCAGCGACCGATTAGGTCCCACAGAGTTGGCCTTCTCCAGATCCCGTCGATGAAACAATGTCGTCTGGTGGGCCCTAGTGGAAGAGCCTTCTCTATGGCGGCCCCACCCTCTGGAATCAACTCCCCCTGGAAATCAGGATTGCCCCCACCCCCTCGCCTTTCGCAAACTCCTTAAAACCCACCTCTGCCGTCAGGCGTGGGGAAATTGACTTCCTCGGGCCGTTTCCATTTTATGTATGGTTTGTCTGGGATGTATGACTGTTTTTTATATTCATGGGTTTTAAACTGCTTTTTTAATCATTAGATTTGTACTGTACTGTATTTTGTTGTAGTGAGCCGCTCCGAGTCTCCGGAGAGGGGCGGCATACAAATATAATAATAATAATAATAATAATAATAATAATAATAATAATAATAATAATAATAATAATAATATAAACAAAGATATGCAAGCCATGGACCTGCGCCCTGGAGATGCAGCTGACCTTGCAAAGTGGTGCTCAATGATCCAAAAAGCGGACGCAGGATCTATGAAAATACACTAGGAAGAATAAGAAGAAGATAGAACAGTGATGGCAAAGCTTTTTTTCCTTGGGTGCTGAAAGAGTATGTGCACATTCCATCGCACATGCGCAAGTGCTCACACCCATAATTCAATGCCTGGGGAGGGTAAAAACAGCATCCCCCATCCCCGGAGGTCCTCTGGAAGCCGGAAACAGCCTGTTTCCCAACTTCTGGTGGGCCCAGTAGGCTGATGTTTTGTCCTCCCCAGGCTTCAAAGCCTTCCTTGGAGCTGGGGAGGCTAAAAATGCTCCACCACCCCCTCCCAGAGGCTCTCTGGAAGCCAAAAACATCCTCCCAGAGCCTCTGTGCGAGCCAAAAATCAGCTGGCCGGCACACACATGCACATTGGAGCTCAGCCAGGGCAACAGCTCACGTGCCAGCAGATATGGCTCCGTGTGCCACCTGCGGTACCCGTGCCATAGGTTCACCATAACATTTAGCATCTTCGTCCTTTTTTAAAGACACAACCAATCAAGTGACAGTGAGTTTGTCATTTTTTTCTCCTTTACATGCAAAGAGAGATTAAATGGTACTTATTCTCATGCTATATTGTCTTTAAAACTGGAATATATGTATAAATGAGAATCCTTTTCTAATAGGTGGCAGGGAAGAAAGGGGAAGATATCTGGTTCTTCCTTTCCTTCTAGTTGTGCTAGGAAGCAATTTTATTTATTTATTCACTTGTCCAATACACAAATACATAGGAAGAAAAATAGACATGTAGTAATACAGTGATCCCTCGATTATCGCGAGGGTTCCGTTCCAAGTCCCCTCGCGATAATCGATTTTTCGCGATGTAGGGTTGCGGAAGTAAAAACACCATCTGCGCATGCGCGCCCTTTTTCCATGGCCGCGCATGCGCAGATGGTGGAGTTTGCGTGGGCGGCGGGGAAACCCGGATCTTCGTCTGCTCGCTGCTGCTGCGGCCGCCCAGCAGCTGATCTGCTCGGCGGCGGCAGCGAGGAGCCGAATCGGGCTTTCCCCTTTGCGTGGGCAGCGGGGAAACCCGGATCTTCGTCTGCTCGCTGCTGCCGCCGAGCAGATCAGCTGCTGGGCGGCCGCAGCAGCAGCGAGCAGACGAAGATCCGGGTTTCCCCACCGCCCACGCAAAGGGGAAACCCCGGCTCCTCGCTGATGCCCCTGCTCGCCCGCCCGCCCGCCGCCCGCCAGCAAGAGGGGGAGAGATAGAGAAAGAGAGAGAAGGAAAGAAAGAGATGAGAGAGGGAGGAAGAGAGTGTGAGAGAGGAAGAAGCAAGATAGAGAAAGAGAGAGAGAAAGAAAGATGAGAAAGGAAGGAAGAGAGTGACGTCATCGGGTGGAAAAATCGCAATATAGCGTTTCGCGAAGAACGAGATCGCGAAAATCGAGGGATCACTGTATATATAATCTAAGGCAATTAACCCACCTATTTGCTTATGCCTTCCCCCCCCCCATGCAAGCTATTCTTTTCCTTAAAAAAACAATAATCTGGCAATTGCGTTATTAATCAATACAAGATTGACAGTAGTTTAGAGAAATTTGTGTCAATATCTTCAGCTCATGCAGTCATTCATGTTTTCTTGAGTCCACAGAGGCCTCTGAGAGACCTTTGACTCTGCTAAGGAATAAATAATGAGGGTATCGGAGCCCTAAGTACAAGCAACCAAATCCCTCCTCACCTAAGATGAAATGTAATTATTTCTCGGTCTCCTTTCAGACCTCGCTCATTCTGAGATAATTGTGCATTTCAAAGCTGAAAGCATTTTTGATGAGCTCTGATTCAGTAGGGCCCAGAAAGTGTTTCTTATCAATGCTCAAGGGAGGGGAATGAAAACATTAAAAACTTCATTAGCTTTTAGTGTCTTGATTCAGAACGTGAGCCAACAGTCAGGGACTTGACGCACTGTTTCATGAGAAGTTTATCTTTGTGCAGTTAATGCTCAATTAAAAATGCCAGGGTATTACAAACTGTTCTGTCGAGCTCTCTGGTAGAATCCTCCCAAAAAATGCACAGATACAATTTCAGGCACACTCACGTTTGAAAATTCAAAATAATGTTCTTTATACCGAAAATGCAAATAAACACAGCACTCTTTTGGTATAGCAAAGAGCACTCGTCTCCAAACAAATTGGTAATTTGTACAAGTCCCTTATCAGTTCTGTGATACTTAGCTTGCAGCTGTGAGGCAATTCACAGTCCTTCTTCTTTCACAAAGTGAAACACACTTTGCTCTGGGTTAGTTTCAAAGGGGGGGAAAATCAGCACACAAAGGTCGAAGTCAGCAAAGCAGTCATGAAACACAACAATCAGATAACCCTCCACAATGTCCAAACCCACAGGCTGCTATTTATAGCAGCCTCACTAATTACCACAGCCCCAGCCAACCACAGGTGGCCTCATTTTCTTTGATAATAATCTCTCAGTTGTTGTTGCCTATACATCGCTCTCCGCATGCGTGGTTGTATCATTAACTCTTGCGCTGAATCCAAAGAGGAGAGAGATACTTGATCTCCTTCTGAACTGTCTGCCACACTCTCCTCCTCCCTGTCACTCATGTCTTCTTGGTCAGAGGAGCCTTCATCAGCAGATTCCACCGGGGGGGGGGAGCAAAAGAGGCCTGCAGCATTTGGATGTCTCCCCCACATCCACAGTCCTTGGGGCAGGAGCAGGGCCAGAGCTAACCACAACACAAGCGAACACATTTTATTCTGTTTTCAGAGTGGTGGTCATCAGGGGCAGATTCCTCTTACGTAGTGAAGGGCTACCAAATTTTTTACTACCACACTGTGGGCGTGGCTTATGCAGGACGCCCTACATTTTCTTTCAACATCTTTCAGTGCAAATTAGGTGCTCTGGGGTGGAACTCCATTTTTGCTACCCCATTGCATCACACACACCCCCGTCCGGGCAGCAGCCCACCCCTGCTCTTACGTGCTGCCACCAGTGTGCTGCGCGCACTCAGCATGGAGAGTCTTGCATGTGTATATATTATGTGCATGGGTCCCCAACATAATTTTGCTTCCCTGTTCGTGCAGGAAGTAAAAATGCACTAAAATATTGTGAGAGGACATGTGCACAAGAGTTTTCAGCATTTTTTTTTGCTTCTGCGCATGCCAGATTTTGCTTCTGCACATGGGCAGGAAGCAAAAAATACCCAAAATTAAAGAAAAAAGATGACAGCACCCGAAGGACTGGCATCGGAGTGGTTGTGTGTAAATTGTGCAATCTGGTGGCCACTACCAGTATACAGTCGCCTACTGCACTGGTAGCAACCCAGCTCTGGTAGTCATGTTACTGTTTGAAGCACCAGCCTTAGGATGGACATGTGGGCTAAAAGGATATTATGGCACCAATGAAGACCTAGAGGCTATCCAAGTCATTGGACTGTGATTCACAAAAGCTTAGGTGTTAAAAAATAAACTTGTTTAGCTTTAGTATGCCACAGGATTCTTTGTTTTAAATACTATGGTAATTCAAGATTGGGCTGATCAAGTGGTTAAAAATAACAGAAGCATTGGCTTGCTAGCATTCAATACAACTTGTACTGGAAAATATTGAAAGAGAGGAGGTTTGTTAAATAAACAGGACACATTTTGGGAAAGTAGAATAATATTGGCAACAAGGTTGGGTTACAGCTAATAAGAGATTTGCCTACGGTATAGAGCAGGGATCCTCAAACTTTTTAAACAGTAGGCCAACTCAGGGTCTCTCTGACTCTTTGGGGACCAGACTGGTTGGGTGGGAATGGCCAATTTAGTAGTCTATTAAACCAGAGGTCCCCAACCGCCGGTCCGCGGACCGGGACCGGGCCGCTGGGGTTTTTCAGCCGGTCCGCGGCGCCGCTGACAGCTAGCTTTGGCTGCCGGGGGGGCGGGGAGGATTAAATCCTCCCCCCCTCCAGGAGCAGCAAAAGCCTAAGCGGCGGGGTGCATTTCGGCAATGCTTTCCCTCCGCGGTGGGGGGTGCAGGGCAGGCGCAGGCAGCCCCAGGAGACGCCGCCGCTATCCGGGCGCGGCGAAAGCGAGTCGGTCGAAAGGCTGCCCGGGTCGCGCCTGCGGTCGTCCTCGCGCTCCCATCGCGCAACAAGTGCGGGCTTGTTGTGGCTGCCGCGCGCCGCTTTGCCTCCCTCTGCTGCGAGCCTTCGGGGCTCCGGGGCGGCGCGGCTGGCGGGAGGGCAGCTTCCAGCGGGACGTTGATGGGTCTTGGAAAGCTTTCTCGTGGCGGTGGCTCTGGCGCGGCTGCAGGGCGTTGGTGGGAGCAGGAACTCCGTCGGATCGCCCGAACTCCAAAGCCTCAGCGAGGTTTGGCTGCCGGGGGGGCGGGGAGGATTAAATCCTCCCCCCCTCCAGGAGCAGCAAAAGCCTAAGCGGCGGGGTGCGCCCTTTGCATTTCGGCATTGGCGCTCTCTCCTCCAGGAGCAGCAAAAGCCTCAGCGACTGATCGCGTCGTTTGCCTTTCTGCTCCATCGCTGAGGCTTTTGCTGCTCGTGGAGGGGAGAGCGCCAATGCCGAAATGCAAAGGGCGCACCCTGCCGCTTAGGCTTTTGCTGCTCGTGGAGGGGGGGTTGGCGGTGCCGATACCAAATGCTTTCCCTCCGCGGTGGGGGGTGCAGGGCAGGCGCAGGCAGCCCCAGGAGACAAAGAGTGAATGAGAGAAAGGAAAGAGAGAGAAAGGGAGGGAGAGAAAGGAGTGAGAGATAGAAAGGCTAGAGAGTAAGAGGGAATGAGAGAAAGGAAAGAGAGAGAAAGGGAGAGAGAGAAGGAAAGAGTGAGAGATAGAAAGGATAGAAAGAGGGAATGAGAGAAAGGAAAGAGAGAGAAAGGGAGGGAGAGAAGGAAAGAGTGAGAGATAGAAAGGATAGAAAGAGGGAATGAGAGAAAGGAAAGAGAGAAAGGAAGGGAGAGAAGGAAAGAGTGAGAGATAGAAAGGATAGAAAGAGGGAATGAGAGAAAGGAAAGAGAGAGAAAGGGAGAGAGAGAAGGAAAGAGTGAGAGATAGAAAGGATAGAAAGAGGGAATGAGAGAAAGGAAAGAGAGAGAAAGGGAGGGAGAGAAGGAAAGAGTGAGAGATAGAAAGGATAGAAAGAGGGAATGAGAGAAAGGAAAGAGAGAAAGGGAGGGAGAGAAGGAAAGAGTGAGAGATAGAAAGGATAGAAAGAGGGTATGAGAGAAAGGAAAGAGAGAGAAAGGGAGAGAGAGAAGGAAAGAGTGAGAGATAGAAAGGATAGAAAGAGGGAATGAGAGAAAGGAAAGAGAGAGAAAGGGAGGGAGAGAAGGAAAGAGTGAGATAGAAAGGATAGAAAGAGGGAATGAGAGAAAGGAAAGAGAGAGAAAGGGAGGGAGAGAAGGAAAGAGTGAGAGATAGAAAGGATAGAAAGAGGGAATGAGAGAAAGGAAAGAGAGAGAAAGGGAGGGAGAGAAGGAAAGAGTGAGAGATAGAAAGGATAGAAAGAGGGAATGAGAGAAAGGAAAGAGAGAGAAAGGGAGGGAGAGAAGGAAAGAGTGAGAGATAGAAAGGATAGAAAGAGGGAATGAGAGAAAGGAGAGAAAGGGAGGGAGAGAAGGAAAGAGTGAGAGATAGAAAGGATAGAAAGAGGGAATGAGAGAAAGGAAAGAGAGAGAAAGGGAGAGAGAGAAGGAAAGAGTGAGAGATAGAAAGGATAGAAAGAGGGAATGAGAGAAAGGAAAGAGAGAGAAAGGGAGGGAGAGAAGGAAAGAGTGAGAGATAGAAAGGATAGAAAGAGGGAATGAGAGAAAGGAAAGAGAGAAAGGGAGGGAGAGAAGGAAAGAGTGAGAGATAGAAAGGATAGAAAGAGGGAATGAGAGAAAGGAAAGAGAAAGGGAGAGAGAGAAGGAAAGAGTGAGAGATAGAAAGGATAGAAAGAGGGAATGAGAGAAAGGAAAGAGAGAGAAAGGGAGGGAGAGAAGGAAAGAGTGAGAGATAGAAAGGATAGAAAGAGGGAATGAGAGAAAGAGGAAATGAACCCCACCCCCATATGACCAAAGCGCCCCCCCCCCCACCGGGCCATGGAAAACTGGTCTAGCTTAATGCCGGTCCCTGGTGCAAAAAAGGTTGGGGACCTCTGTATTAAACCATACACACAAACTAAATTTTAATTTGTTTTGCTCCTAGGGGTCTTTTATTTGCTTTGTTTGCGTGTTGCTCTTTTAGTTGACTTTTCTTTTTACTGGATCATTTTTTAAGTTGATTGGGAATTTTACAACCAACAAGTCTCTCTCTCTCTCTCCCTTTCTCTCTCTCTCTCTCTCTTTTTCCCTCCCTTCTCTCTCTCTCTCTCTCGCTCTGACATCTGGGGGAGGGGGAAGGAACTCCTGAACTGGTGCTGGGTGGTGGAATCTGATGTTTGGAGGTCAATCAGCAGTACACCGAAGACCAGTTGGCTGGTGGGGCAATCCCGTGGTATCCCCAAAAGTAACACATCTCTTTTGCTTCCAACTTAAAGACTAATCTGGCCAGTGAGTGGGCAAGCTGATGGCCTTCCTCCACAATCCAGTCCTCCTGCAGCTCTCTTCCGGCCAAAAATGGGCCCTTATGGCCTCCTGGGGGCCTCAATGTGCCCCATTTTTGGCTTCCCTGATTAATGGCTTCAATGGGCTGCATATGGCTTGTGGGTCGTAGTTTGAGGACCCTTGGCATAGAGCCTAGATGCAGGTATCAAGCATAGTAACCTCTCTTCTGACGGCATAACCTTTTCCAATTTTCTGGAAACTTATTTGAATTTATGTTATCCCAAAGAAGAGACATTAATTAACTAGGTAGGTAGGCACTAAACAGAAGCTTCAAATGGCATAGCTTATTAAATGACTCGTCTGCCAGCTACAAGAAGTCCCTTCACCATTTATCATTGTCAGGGTAGTTACTGCAGATTATTTTTTTTCCTCCGCTCCCCTCATACATAACATTTATAAAGCTACTGCCTTTGCCTTATGCTTGTTGCTGCTATACAGAACAAAATTAAACCACCGGTAGCCCTGCACTTTATTTAGGGAAAATATAGAAGTAAAGTAATTTAACATGTTTACTTTTTAATCAATACAGTACAATTCAATAGGGGAATGGTCTACTTAATTTTATATATCTTTCAAAGATCTACCAGGCTTTTACAAAAATGTAATTTGTGATTCCTTATCCTTGACTCAAAGCTATCTGTGATGGCCAGTCATTAAAGCCTGGAATGACTCTGTGGCTTCTTTCCCAAACCCCCGAAACTTTACCCTTAGACTGTCTAATGTTGACTTCACCTCATTCTTAAGATATCTTTAAAGGTTGTACATAAGCGCGCCAGCATGTCTATTGTCCCTGACCTAATATTGCCTTTCGTTTGCATCCATTTCATGTATTCATAGTTATGTTTATACTTATATCTGTTAATCTAATACATGTTTGATGAAATAAAAAAATATACACTCGTATAAAAGTATACATGTACAAAAGGATCTCTTATCAAAGCAGATGTTTGTCAATTGTTTTCCTAGAGCAGACAGGTGGGAAGGCACAAGAGTAGGAGAACTTTCCAGTATGAGTACAGTGATACCTTGTATTACGAATTTAATTGGTTCCAGGATGAGGTTCGTAAGGTAAAAAGTTCGTAAGATGAAACAATGTTTCCCATAGGAATCAATGGAAAAGCGATTAATGCGTGCAAACCCAAAATTCACCCCTTTTGCCAGCCGAAGCGCCCATTTTCACACTGGTGGGATTCCCCTGAGGCTCCCCTCCATGGGAAACCCCACCTCAGGACTTCTGCATTTTTGCAATGCTGTAAGAGAATCCCAGCAGGGGAATCCCACCAGCGCGAACACGGGTGCTTCGGCTGGCAACGGAAATCTGGAGGTGGGGTTTCCCAGTGAGGGAAGCCTCAGCAAAATTGCAGCATCGCTGAGGCTTCCCTCACTGGGAACCCCACCTCCTGACTTCCATTGCCAGCTGAAGCGCCCGTTTTTGCGATGCTGGGATTCCCCTGCTGGGATTCCCCTGCTGGGATTCCCCTGCTGGGATTCCCCTGCAGCATTGCAAAATCCGGAGGTGGGTTTCCCATGGAGGGTAGCCTCAGGGGAATCCAAGCAGCGTGAAAACGGGCACTTCGGCTGGCAACGGAAGTCCGGAGGCGGGGCATCCCAGCGGCGGGGGCGGGTTCGTAACGTGAAAATAGTTCGTAAAAAGAGGCAAAAAAAATCTTAAACCCCGGGTTCACATCTCGAAAAGTTTGTATGACGAGGGGTTCGTAAGACGAGGTATCACTGTATATGGTAATCTGTAGTCTGGACAAGATTTACTTAAAGCATCTTAGAGTCAAACCAGTTTGAGAACCCAATGGGAATAGCTTAAATAGCAAGTGCAGATATGCTTCAGGATAAGAATATTCTATTTTATTCTTAAGGGAAATGGAACACTGCCAATATAAATGCATTTGTATAAGCTTTCATAACATGCCTATAGCTCTGTCAATCTGTGGTGGATCTTCTGTGTTAATAATAATATTCCCACATGTTGTTTGGCAGGGAATCCTTCAAGGATTACATTCCTAGATTGCTTTCCTAGATTGCCTTCATGCCATTTCCATACTTATGCCTTTTCATTGGCAATTAATTTCATTCACTAGAATTTATTTAAATTTTATGTTCATACATACGTTGATGTTTTATTATTAGTAGTAGTATTTTATCAGGGTATTAGTTGAGTCTTGACATAATCATCATTTTAGTGGTTCCTGGAAATCAGCTTTATTAATAATGTAAATTCTGGATCGATTCCAAATATACAATGATATTCCTTCTATTTGTAGATTTCTAACGATACGTTGATGACACCTGGAACTCTCAAATTTTCATAAATCTTTCTTACTCTAATCCTTTTCTTGTTGGAAGAAAAATTCCATTAAGTCTTAGGATCTATGATTTTGCTAGTAAAAATAATCTCTTTTTCAGCTAGAAGATGATATTGTGGCCAGCCCTCATTATTTATATAGAATAAATGACTTTATTGAACAAATGTTATCACAGGAATGGATAATTCTTGAATTTTCTCATCTTGGGTTTATTGGTAAGTACAGCAGTAGTATTTAAATTGAATATATAATAAATAAATAAATATTGTCAAGAGTCCAGAAAGATAAGCTTTAAAAAATGTGGATGCATTTTTTATTTTTCACCAGCAAAATTATATTATTAATTATTTGATGGTGGTCATTTCCCACAATATTTTTAAATTTATTACTAGAATTTGTATGGCCACCCATTTCACTAAAAGCACACCGGGCAGCAAACAAATATCCAATAAAATATTTTTCCAAAATCAGGTGTTTCTGTGCTTGCTTTTTCAGACTATGTTAGGTATGCATTGCAGTAATAGGTACTGTATGTCTCATGGAATTCAATAAAGCTTATCCGTAATTTAAAAATTATAGGCTTTTCAAGTCAAAATCAATGTGCTTCAAAAAAGAAAAAAAAAGTCCACATCACTTTTTATGTAAATTATGGATTTTCCAGAGGATCATGAAAGAAAATAACTGGTGAAGTTGTGTAGTGAGTTGCCTAGATCTCATCCAAGCACTATAAGAATAGTATAATACATTATCACCTCGAGGTTCGATTACTGCAACGCTCTCTACATGGGGCTACCTTTGAAAAGTGTTTGGAAACTTCAGATCGTGCAGAACGCAGCCGCGAGAGCCATCGTGGGGCTTCCAAGATTCGCCCATGTTGCCTCAACACTCCGTGGCTTGCATTGGCTGCCGATCAGTTTTCGGTCACAATTCAAAGTGTTGGTCATGACCTTTAAAGCCCTACATGGCATTTGACCAGACTACCTCCGGAACCGCCTGCTACTGCACGAATCCCAGCGACCGATAAGGTCCCACAGAGTTGGCCTTCTCCAGGTCCCATCGACTAAATAATGTCGTTTGCCGGGCCCCAGGGGAAGAGCCTTCTCTGTGGCGGCCCCGGCCCTCTGGAACCAACTCCCCCCTGGAGATTAGAATTGCCCCCACCCTCCCTGTCTTTCGTAAACTACTCAAGACTCATTTATACCGCCAGGCATGGGGGAGTTGAGATATTCCTTCCCCCTAGGCCATTACAAGTTATGCATGGTATGTCTGTGTGTATGTTTGGTTTTATAATAAGGGTTTTTAGTTGTTTTATTATTGGATTGTCACATGCTGTTTTTATCATTGTTGTTAGCTGCCCCAAGTCTACGGAGAGGGGCGGCATACAAATCCATTATTATTATTATTATTATTATTATTATTATTATTATAAAAAAAACAATCTCCATCAATTAGGATTTATCCTTGTTGGTAATAGAGTTTATTTAATATTTATAGTTGATAAAATGAATATAAAGTTAGGCTGAGTGTTACATTTGCCTTTTTAAAACCATTCCTATTCTAAAAATAATCAAGGTTTTAAATTTTATGTGATAGGAGAGAATTTTAAGTTCATTTAAATCTTCATGGACTGGTCTGGATATTCATGCATTTGCCTAAGTCCTTAGCAGTTCTTAAGTGTTTGAGTAGAATGTCTTTCCCTGACGAATAATCTCTCCAGCTTTCTGTAACCTCTCATATTTCAGTAAAATGCTAAGTGAAAACATTAGGGTGTTGCTTTACTTTTTTTCTGTTTAGGAAGCAAAGGTAGACAGAAATGTTAAAAACAATGGAGAAAGATGTATGGTAATAAAAAAATAGAATTATCGTTATCCTATGCCATCTTGCAATAATAAAATAAGCTAAATAATCTAAAAGCATCTTGAAGATAAAAAATACCCAAACCTCTTTGCTTGGATTTGGGAGATAAGAGCTGCTGCGGTAACTGCTATTTTAGCAAATAAAAATATGAAACAGTCTTTCAAACATAAAGAAATGAGATCAGAGTCAATACAAATGAGGGGCCATAAACACATGAAATTATTAATTGTGTTAATATTTCAATGCTTACTCACATTACTAGAGTCATTACTATTTTCTTTAAACAAAATATTTTCTATAAATAGATTGATTACAGATTTTTGCAATACTCTAAACTATTAAAATCAATAGAATTTGAATTATGTATGACTGCTGTAAGTGTATTTAATAGATTAAATGTAACTGAATCTTGATCCAAGTTGTTAGTAATGGATAGATCTAGACAATAAAGTTAATAAATTACTGTGTTGTAAATAAAATTATGGTTCTCTTTTCCCTTTTCTAAAAAAAATTGCATTTTCAGGAAAATTATTCCGATGCAGAGACTTACCACTGATAGTAGAATTTTTTTTAATGTTCTACAAGGATAAACCAATTGATTGGCTACTAGACCACTTAATTTCGGTTAAAGTTTGTAATCCAGAGAAAAATGGAGTAAGTTATCTATTTATTAACAATAGCTATATGTATCATTAATCATTAAGTGTTGTACCACATGATTCTTGACAAATGTATATTTTATTTTATGTACGCTGAGAGCATATACACCAAGACAAATTCCTTGTGTGTCCAATCACACTTGGCCAATAAAAATCTATCTATCTATCTATCTATCTATCTATCTACACAGACACATTGACATACACAAAACGAGAGACACATTTTAAGGAAAAATTATAACTATATCATTTTGTATTAAAACTGATTTATAAATTAACCAGTTTCCTGAAATTTTAGTGCTAACAATTAAGTCATTGTATTATTAAAAAGCATCCATCATTATACTGAAAATAGAAATACAGTGGAACCCCGACATAAGAGCTGCTCGACTTAAGAGCTACTCGAGATAAGAGCTGGGAGAGGAGAGACATTTTTTTATTTTATTTTATTTATTACTTGGATTTGTATGCCGCCCCTCTCCGCGATACGAGCCGAGAAGAGCCGGGCTGGCTTACTTTCCTTCCTTCCCGCGCTGATGCAGAGCCACTCGAACAAAGCGTCGCGCCCCTCTGATGCTTTCGGCGGCTTCCGAAGCGACGCTGGGCTCTTTTGCCGCCAAAAGCGTCAGGGGGGCGTGACGCTTTGTTCGAGTGGCTCTGCATCAGCGCGGGAAGGAAGGAAAGTAAGCCAGCCCGGCTCTTCTCGGCTCGTATCCCGGCACTTGGTGAGTGGAGAGGCGGTCGCCTCCCCTGCCGCCCCACTCTGGGGGTCCTTGGCTTCTGCTGGGGGTGGGGGGATCCGAACGCTGTTTTGAATTTCACATTCCGAGTGGCCCAAACGCCAAAGGCGAACTTCCGCACCTCAGGAGTTAGCTCGCAAACGGCGCGGCTGTTTTAAAACATCGCTGCCGGCCTGGGGGGGGAGAGGGAAAGGGGGGAGAGGGGGGAGAGAAAGAGAGAGGGAGAGAGAGAAAGAGAGAGGGAAAGGGGGGGAGAGGGGGGAGAGAAAGAGAGAGGGATAGAAAGAGAGAGAGAGTGAGAGATGCTCAGTGAACCTTTCTTTGAAGTTGCCTTTCTTTCTTTCTTTCTCTCTCTATTTCTTTTTCTCTCTTGCTCTCTTGCTCTTTCATTCTTTTTTCTTTCTCTTTCTTTCTTTCTTTCTCTTTCTTTCTTTCTTTTGCTTTCTTTCTTTCTCTTGCTTTCTCTCCTTCCTTCCCTCCTTCCATTTCTTTCATTCTCCCTCTCTATTTTTATTTCTCTTTCATTTTCTTTCTTTCTCTCTTGCTTGCTTTCTTTCTTGCTCTTTTTCTTTCTCTCTTTTACCTTCCCTTCCTCTATTTCTTGCTTTCCTTTTCCTTCCTCCCTTCTTTCCTCCCTCTACAGGATTGGGTGGCAGTGAAGTTACTCTCCCCTTTCATAAGTTTCCTTGCTTCCTTCCTCTGTTCCTGTCCCTTCACCCTTCCTTCCTTCCTTCCTTCCTTTCTTTCCTTCCTTCCTTTCCTCCCTCCATTTCTTGCTTTCCTTTTCCTTCCTCCCTTCTTTCCTCCCTCTACAGGATTGGGTGGCAGTGAAGTTGAATAAATAACTACAGTTTAATGAATAAAAATAAAAGTTTGCCATGTTGATTGTTTTGGGTAAAAAGAGGAAGGGAAGGAAAGCTCTCAGCTTATGATCTTATTAATAAGTAAAGTTACATTTATTCTTGCAATGTCTTTTTGCATAATTTAGACTAACTTTGTGAGTTTTTTGAGGGCTGGAACCAATTAAAATTATTTACATTAATTCCTATGGGGAAAAGTCGTTCGAGATAAGAGCTGCTCGACTTAAGAGCGCAGGTCCGGAACGAATTAAACTCGTATCTCGAGGTACCACTGAACTATATTTCCTGGGCTATGATTTCTCCGTCAAGTTATTTCCATTTTAATTTACAATATTGGTTATTTGCAGTTGCACAGTAACTTCATGTTATTTATTATTCCATTTGTAGATAATCCTTGACTTACAACACTTCATTTAGTGACTGTTGAAAATTACAATGATGCTGAAAAAAGTGATTTATGACTGTTTTTCACACTTATAACTGTTGTAGTATCCCATGTTTATGTGATCAAAATTCAAAAGCTTGGCAATTGACTCATATTCATGACTGTTGCAGTGTCCTGTAGTTCCATGATCCCCTTTTGTGACCTTTCTCCTGATTGGTAGGGAAGGTTTGCCTATTTGCCGATGACTCTAAAGTGTGCAATAGGGTTGATATTCCTGGAGGGGTCTGTAATATGGTAAATGATTTAGCTTTACTAGATAAATGGTCAAAGGAATGGAAACTGCAGTTTAATGTTTCCAAATGTAAAATAATGCACTTGGGGAAAAGGAATCCTCAATCTGAGTATTGCATTGGCAGTTCTGTGTTAGCAAAAACTTCAGAAGAGAAGGATTTAGGGGTAGTGATTTCTGACAGTCTCAAAATGGGTGAGCAGTGTGGTCGGGCAGTAGGAAAAGCAAGTAGGATGCTTGGCTGCATAGCTAGAGGTATAACAAGCAGGAAGAGGGAGATTGTGATCCCCTTATATAGAGCGCTGGTGAGACCACATTTGGAATACTGTGTTCAGTTCTGGAGACCTCACCTACAAAAAGATATTGACAAAATTGAACGGGTCCAAAGACGGGCTACAAGAATGGTGGAAGGTCTTAAGCATAAAACGTATCAGGAAAGACTTAATGAACTCAATCTATAGAGTCTGGAGGACAGAAGGAAAAGGGGGGACATGATCGAAACATTTAAATATATTAAAGGGTTAAATAAGGTTCAGGAGGGAAATGTTTTTAATAGAAAAGTGAACACAAGAACAAGGGGACACAATCTGAAGTTAGTTGGGGGAAAGATCAAAAGCAATGTGAGGAAATATTATTTCACTGAAAGAATAGTAGATCCTTGGAACAAACTTCCAGCAGACGTGGTTGGTAAATCCACAGTAACTGAATTTAAACATGCCTGGGATAAACATATATCCATCCTAAGATAAAACACAGGAAGTGGTATAGGGGCAGACTAGATGGACCATGAGGTCTTTTTCTGCCGTCAGTCTTCTATGTTTCTATGTTTCTATCAGCTGGGACTCGGGAGGCAGAGAATAAATGGGAGCGGGGCCAGATCTCTGAACTACGCAAAATTTCCGTTACCTGTTCTCCCTAAGTGATCAGAACCTTCTGAAACCAACTTCTGATACTAACACATTTTATAGTTTCTTCTTACAAGACTATATGTAAGAGAAAAATAAAGGGTCAGGTAAAATTCTGGTAAATATGATTGTGTGGTTTTTATGACACAAAATGCTTTCCTTTCCAGAAAGACTGTCAAAGCCGGAAGTCTAATTTACGTGTCCGTTATAAACCATCACTTTTTCAACATGTGGGATTTTATTCTTCTTTAACTGGAAAAACACAGAGGCTGAGAGTAAGATGTCTTTTTTTGTTTATTCTGATTTAAATTTGTTTTATTTTAGAAAATAATGAGATATTTCTTTCGGTTAGGTTTTCACAGAAAAATAAAATTAACTGCAGCTCCAGTCAAGAAGTGTTTATGTTGGCCTTTTAAAATTCCTACGGTTTGGTAGGAAGAATTAGGATTTTGTCTTTTCAAATAAAGCAACCTTATTAATTTGGACCTTTAGCAAACAAATGGTCATAAATATAACTACACTTGATCCCCTTCTTTCTAGCTTGCTTTTATTTCTCATGTTTTATATAACTAATTTATATAGAGAAGTTATGCTGGATCAGACTAATGGCATGAGGACTTCCATAATTTATTCTTACAATGTCAACTAGATATATCTGGGGTGTGTGTGTGTTTGTCTATGATTGTTTGCCTCCGCCACTTGGTCACACCTGTTTCATCTCCAGGCCTGGAGACGAAACAGGCGCGGTCAAGTGGAGGAGGTAAACAGTCCCATTCTGTCTCTAGGGCAGTGTTTCCCAACCTTGGCAACTTGAAGATATTTGGACTTCAACTCCCAGAATTCACCAGCCAGCAAATGCTGGCTGAGGAATTCTGGGAGTTGAAGTCCAGATATCTTCAAGTTGCCAAGGTTGGGAAACACTACTCTAGGGCAGTGTTTTTCAACCAGTGTCAGGTGTGCCGCGAAACTCAGCTTCTGAGATCGGAAGCTGAGCTTCATTCTTCCTGCCTCCTTTTTCGCGCCTTTGGGGCCCAGCGGGAGAGCGCTGGCAGCAGCGGCATCGGACAGTAGCCGGGGCAGCGGCTGCGAGTGGGAGCTCCAGGTCAGAGGCACTGGCAGTGCCCCGGCCAGCTGGAGATTCCCTGGCAGCACCAGGTAATAGCCGGCAATGTAGCACCCTTTTCCAGGGCTGCGCAAAGAGCCGGGCGTTGGAGTTTGGGGTGGGGAGCAACGAAAGTGCGGAGGCCAGCCCCGCGGCCGCCCCCACCCCCAGTGCCTCCGGCCTCCTTGCGCCCCTGGCTTCCCGTCACTGACGCACGCACGCACGTGCGCTCCGCCCTTTCTCCAGCTCCTCCTGCAGCGGTGGCTGCAATGGCGGCGAACGCTCGGAGAAAACCTCACAGTGGAGGTCGGTGAAGGTTCTTTGGAATGTCGGGGGCGCGTGTGCGCGCGTTCCCCATCCCCCTGCCAGCCCACCCGGACAATTTACAATAAGAAAAAGCTTTGCCGGCCTCCGCAGAGAAGAAAGATAGAGAGAGAACAAGAGAGAGAAAGAAGGAAGAGAGAGAAAGAGAGAGATAGCAAGAGAGACAGAATGAGAGAAAGAAAGAGAGAGAGACAGCAAGAGGGGGGAAGGAGGGAGAGAGAAAGAGCAAAAGAGAGAGGAAGGAAGGTAGAGAGAAAGAGATAGCAAGAGACAGAATGAGAGAGAGAGAGAGAAAGAGAAAGAAAGAAAGAGACAGCAAGAGGGGGGAAAGAGGGAGAGAGAAAGAGAGCAAAAGAGAGAGGAAGGAAGGGAGAAAGAAGGAGAGAGAGAAAGAGACAGCAAGAGGGGGGAAGGAGGGAGAGAGAAAGAGCAAATGAGAGAGGAAGGAAGGAAGGAAGAGAGAAAGAAAGAGATAGCAAGAGAGACAGAATGAGAGAGAGAGAGAAAGAGAAAGAAAGAAATAAAGAGAGAGAGAGAGACAGCAAGAGGGGGGAAGGAGGGAGAGAGAAAGAGAGCAAAGGTGAGAGGAAGGAAGGGAGAAAGAAAGAGGGATGGAGAGGGAGAGAGAAAGAGGAAGGGAGAGAAAGAGGGAGGGAGAGAGAAATAGAGCGAAAGGGAGGAAGAGAGGGTTTTTTTTTGTCCAAATTCCCCCCCCCCCCGCCGCTCAATGTTCCCCAGGATTTTGAAAATGTGAATAATGTGCCGCGGCTCAAAAAAGGTTGGGAAACACTGCTCTAGGGAACTCAGCAATGTGACACAAAAGAAAAAAATAATAATCTCCCATTTGGCTTCCCTTTAGTTCCTTGTCATGTGAATTCCCAGGATCCTGCATGAAGTTATAATTTATTTGTTTGCTTATTTGTTTGAACTGGTTTTATTTGCGTAAACCAACCATTTTTTTCTCTGGAAAGCAGAAACACAGTTATATACACACACAAAAAAAGGTAAGGCTGGAGATGGGGTTAAAAAATAAAGGTGTAGCACTTGGAAAAAGCTTCAGGAACAAAATTAAACATCCACATTCTTCAACAGAAGTCTTTGCAGCCTATTGTACCTCTGCCTATTTCTTTGTTTCCAACAGCTGCTTCTGTCCTTATCAGTAGGACAAGCTGTAATTTGATAAATTGATAACTAATTATTTGGGAGACTGTAATTACTACTAGATATGGTGTTATCATTGCTCACAATCACTCATGCCCTTATCACCTCGAGGTTCGATTACTGCAACGCTCTCTACATGGGACTACCTTTGAAAAGTGTTCGGAAATTTCAGATCGTGCAGAACGCAGCCGCGAGAGCCATCGTGGGGCTTCCCAGATTCGCCCACGTATCTACAACACTCCGTGGCCTGCATTGGCTGCCGATCAGTTTCCGGTCACAATTCAAAGTGTTGGTTTTGACCTTTAAAGCCCTACATGGCATTGGACCAGAATACCTCCGGAACCGCCTGCTACCGCACGAATCCCAGCGGCCGATAAGGTCCCACAGAGTTGGCCTTCTCCGGGTCCCGTCGACTAAACAATGTCATCTGGCGGGCCCCAGGGGAAGAGCCTTCTCTGTGGCGGCCCCTGCCCTCTGGAATCAACTCCCCCCCGGAGATTAGAACTGCTCCCACCCTCCTTGTCTTCCATAAACTACTTAAAACCCACTTATACCGCCAGGCATGGGGGATTTGAGACACCTTTCCCCCAGGCTTATTATAATTTATGTTTGGTATGTATGTGCTGTTTGGTTTTTAATTATGATAGGGTTTTTAGTTTTTTCTTAATATTAGATTTGTGCCTACATATATTGTTTTATCGTTTGTTGTGAGCCGCCCCGAGTCTTCGGAGAGGGGCGGCATACAAATCTAATAAATTATTATTATTATTATTATTATTATTATTATATTATTATTATTATTATTATTATCATCACAGACAGCTATGAGTGTGTGGGGATAGTGAGTGGTGACACATAGATTGTGATGTTGCAACAAAAACCCAGTGAGTTACTTAGCCTGATGCAAGGACACGAGTTTAAACGTTGTGGTTTGAGTTGTGACATCATAATGCAGGTTTCGTTGTTTTTTCATTATTCTGCTTAGTAATAGACACTTATTTTTGTTCCCGCTCTGAATCTTCCCCATATTGCCTTTAGCAGGAGATTCCCAAATCTTGTTATATTCCAAGATTATAATTTGTGCATTATTGTTTTTGATAAAACTTTGTACAATAGTGTTTTTAAACGTGAATCTACATTTATATTTTACAGGATAAAGATTTTGACAAAACATCATTTAGGAAACATGTTAATCCTCCTGCAAAAATGAAAACAAGTTTAAAAGCATATCAGCGGTTTACTCTAGAAAAGGCTTACAATGGACTAGAAATATTTTGGGCTCTTGCTCCTAAAGCTGGAGATTATATTCTGTTCATTTTTGAGGAACCATTGAAAATAATAAGGTAATTAATCACCTGAGGCAAAATTGTCTCTAATGTAATGATTTCCCCCACATCAAAATTGGTTATCTAACTTGCCTTAATTTTTCTCAAAGTGAAAAAAGTTCCAATAAGTCATTTGAATTGGGAAAATGACAAATGAGATAACACTAAGATTACATTGTTGTTCTTGTGTGATCTGATAAGGTCCCACAGAGTTGGCCTTCTCCGGGTCCCGTCGACTAAACAATGCCGTTTGGTGGGCCCCAGGGAAAGAGCCTTCTCTGTGGCGGCCCCAGCCCTCTGGAACCAACTCCCCCCGGAGATTAGAACTGCCCCCACCCTCCCTGTCTTTCGTAAACCACTCAAGACTCATTTATACCGCCAGGCATGGGGGAGTTGAGATAGCTCTTCCCCCTAGGCCATTACAAGTTATGCATGGTATGTTTGTGTGTATGTTTGGTTTTATAATATGGGTTTTTAGTTGTTTTTATTATTGGATTGTACATGTTGTGTTTATTATTGTTGTTAGCCGCCCCGAGTCTGCGGAGAGGGGCGGCATACAAATCCAATAAATTATCATTATTATTATTATTAATTATTATTTTTAACGAAAATAGCAAAGATAGAGAATGCTATCTGACATTGCTGGATACTGCCTAATAGTAGTTCCAATCTTTGTTACCGCTTTATTCCTAACTATGCGTATGGAACAAATGTCCTTGGAGAAGGGCGGCATATAACTAAAATAAAATAAAACAAACAAACAAACCCAAACCTCATAACTATAATTTACTTTTTGTTTGTAAACTGTTTGTAAACTGTTCTAGAAGCATTTTCTCTAAACAATAAGTTGAACTTGTCTCACATTAAAAGCCCACAATTTCATATTAATGGTAACTTTCCTCATGTTTTTATGCAATTTGCTCTGCAGATATTTATTTAGAAGTGGAAATTCGGATCATCGTAGAGACATATTGTTTAACGCTACTGTAGATGTTTTACCTAGTAATGTAAGTATCTCTACCCATATCAATGTGAAGCTTCTAGAAAAGTAAGAAGCTTTATATTTCTATCTACTATCCCTAATCTATTAGGGTCCTATCTTCTACATAGAATAGTTTCTTCAACATTTCTAATAAATGATAACCTTTTAAATTGGACAACCATTTGTCTGATATGGTAAAGGGTTTCCTGCCTGAGCACGGTCTCATTCTATTCTGTTCATAACTATTTGCCTTTTAAAATTTCTTCAAAATTGTTTTTTCATTGTAGTTGGATATCATGACGAACATAATGTAAGCAATTATAGTGTCCCCTTCTTTATTACTTCCTGGCCCTACTTTGTTTCTCCTCAAACCACAATTTGACAATACAGTGTTCCCTCGATTTTCGCGGGGGATGCGTTCCGAGACCGCCCGCGAAAGTCGAATTTCCGCGAAGTAGAGATGCGGAAATGAATACACTATTTTTGGCTATGAACAGTATCACAAGCCTTCCCTTAACACTTTAAACCCCTAAACTGCAATTTCTCATTCCCTTAGCAACCACTTAGATTATTACTCACCATGTTTATTTATTAAAGTTTATTAAAAAAATATTTATTAAAGGTGGACGAAAGTGTGGCGATGACGTATGACGTCCTCAGGTGGGAAAAACCGTGGTATAGGGGGGGGAAACCGCAAAGTATTATTTAATTAATATTTTTGAAAAACCGTGGTATAGACTTTTCGCGAAGTTCGAACACACGAAAATCAAGGGACCACTGTATTCCTCATTTGAAATAACCTGTTGGAAATTATGTCACCTAGCCAGAGGAAAAATGATTTCCTAGAGAGATTTGATGGTGGCGGTGTTTTAAACACACCAATAAGCAACGACCCTCACTGACTAGTTGGGAATTTTCACTGAGCTTTAGCTGAATTTTACATAACAGAAATGTGATCAAGATGATGTTGCTTTTCTTTCCAGAGACTGGTTAGAATTTTATTCCTTTTATTTGTTTCAGAATATTACTTTACGGACTGTAAGAAACAATGCAAACAACATCACCATCATAAAAACTTGGGATGGATTTTTTCAGATAGGTAAACAATACATCGAAAATGCTTCTAGTTTGATTGCTATTTTTCAATGTTGTTGTAGTGAACAAGTGAGGGGGCTTGTGGCAGGTTGCATCCAAAAGTTATTTTCCACTGGATAAAATGTAATTTTTCTCTTCTTAGAATTTTTAAATTTTATTTTATTTATTTATTTAGTCCAATACACAATGAGGGTTTTAGTGGGTGTATATATATACACACACATAGAAAAGTACATGATGAAATCTAGATAACTTCAGCTCTCTTTTGAACAGAAAGGGACATAAATAACTATATTTTGAAGAGGACTTTATGTCCTATTATTTATTGATTTTTTAAAATCCAATTTTGGTATTGTTTATCATTTTGTAACACTTTGGTGATGATACAATAGTTTCTTTCTATCTACTTATTTATTCATTTATTTAGTAAATATATACTCATTTATTTAGGTATATGTATATGTTTGTATACATTGTGTGTCTGTGTCTGTGTGTGTGTGTGTGTATACACTGTTCAAAAAAATAAAGGGAACACTTAAACAACACAATATAACTCCCAAGTAAATCAAACTTCTGTGAAATCAAACTGTCCACTTAGGAAGCAACACTGATTGACAATCAATTTCACATTCAACTTTGTACAGAATAAAGTATTCAGCGAGAATATTTCATTCATTCAGATCTAGGATGTGTTATTTGAGTGTTCCCTTTATTTTTTTGAGCAATATATAATACATACATATATGTATGTATGTACATATACATACAGATATACTGTATAGTTGATTGTCGAATATCTAACACACATACACACACACACATACAGTGGTACCTCTACTTAAGAACTTAATTCATTCTATGACCAGGTTCTTAAGTAGAAACATTTTTAAGAAGAAGCAATTATTCCCATAGGAATCAATGTAAAAACAAATAATGCATGCAAACCCATTAGGAAAGAAATAAAAGCTCTGAATTTGGGTGGGAGGAGGAGGAGGAAGAAGAGGAGGAGGACAGTCGCTGCCGAAGGAAGAAGGTGAGGTGAGGGGAATCAAAAAAATCCAAAACTTTGAGGCTTAAAAAAAAAAGAGGGACTCAGAGGCAGCGGAGCATGGGGCCTCCAATACACCCAGCGCGAGGCTGCCTTCCATACACTGCCTTCCATACTTTTATTTATTTATTTATTTATTTATTTATTTATTTATTTATTTGTTTGTTTGTTTGTGTTCGTTCGTTCGTTCGTTCGTTCGTTCGTTCGTTCGTTCGTTCGTTCGTTCGTTCATTCATTCATTCATTCATTCATTCATCTGGCTGCTGCTGCTGCTGCTACCTGCTGTCTCTTCCTTCCCATGCTGAAGGGCTCCCCTCTCCTCTCCCTCGCTTTGTAACCGGCGCCTTTCCTTCGCTGTGGTGACTCCTCGGCTGCCCAGAGCAAAGGGAGTGTTTCTTTTCTCTGGGCGCTGGCAGAGGTTTATTCCCTCTCCAAGCGGCCAGAGAAAGGAAAACACTCCATTCGCTCTGGACTGCCAAAGTCTACTTAAGCACCACCGAAAGGCTCCTCTGGCAGCCCAGAAAAGCCCAAGATGGCTGGGATTAAAGGGGGAATGGCAGGAAACTGGCTAGGCCTTCGTGCCGCTCTCAAATTTCCTGGGAAATCTTTCCGGGCTCGGGTTCTTAAGTAGAAAATGGTTCTTAAGAAGAGGCAAAAAAACTTGAACACCTGGTTATTATCTAGAAAAGTTCTTAGAATAGAGGCATTCTTAGGTAGAAGTACCACTGTATTTCGTGAGGTAAAAAATATCCTGAATCAATTTCTAGATACTATAATGATTAAATCATTTTTATAATTATACTGTAATTAACCATGTCTTAATTAACTTAACTACACATATATACATACATACACTAAATGTGACTCTTTATGGTTCTTTATGGCAGGATATTATGCTAAAAAATAATTTTGGCATACACCTGAAGTAATATTTTTATTTATTAATAGACAACTTTGAAGATGGAATAGCAGAGGGTGGCATTGTCCCATTTTTAGGAAATATAAATGCTTTACGTGTGTTTATTCATTCTAATTCTCCCAAATGGGTATTACTAAGCGAGGTAGGTACAGATTTTTAGACTATCAAGATTATAGAAACACAGAAACATAGAAGTCTGATGGCAGAAAAAGACCTCATGGTCCATCTAGTCTGCCCTTATACTATTTTCTGTATTTTATCTTATGATGGATATATGTTTATCCCAGGCATGTTTAAATTCAGTTACTGTGGATTTATCTACCACGTCTGCTGGAAGTTTGTTCCAAGGATCTACTACTCTTTCAGTAAAATAATATTTTCTCATGTTGCTTTTCATCTTTCCCCCAACTAACTTCAGATTGTGTCCCCTTGTTCCTGTGTTCACTTTCCTATTAAAAACACTTCCCTCCTGGACCTTATTTAACGCTTTAACACATTTTCCTTCTGTCCTCCAGACTATACAGATTGAGTTCATTAAGTCTTTCCTGATACGTTTTATGCTTAAGACCTTCCACTATTCTTGTAGCCCGTCTTTGGACCCGTTCAATTTTGTCAATATCTTTTTGTAGGTGAGGTCTCCAGAACTGAACACAGTATTCCAAATGTGATCTCACCAACACTCTATATAGCGGGATCATAATCTCCCTCTTCCTGCTTGTTATACCTCTAGCTATGCAGCCAAGCATCCTACTTGCTTTCTCTACCGTCTGACTGCACTGTTCACCCATTTTGAGACTGTCAGAAATCACTACCCCTAAATTAACCTACCATCGCCTTATGTACCATTGCAATCATTTTAAAAATAATTTTGTTCTAATATATTTAGGAATATGTTTTGTAATTAATTTGGAGTAAATAGAGCCTTTTCAGACTTGTTCTATGACTCACATTCACAGTTATTTTGAACTTTTGTTTTAGAGAGAAGTGTCAGCTGTTCTCCATTTACTTAATTTTCAAAATAAACATAATAATAAAGTATCACTTTCAAAAATTTCCCTATTAATAGTTTTTTTTAAATTTTACCCTGTTATTGATACCTCCTCAGTCAGAATTTTTGAAACAATTACTGTATGAAAGTTTACATTTTTAAAAGGGTATTGTTATATTTTAAATATTTCCAAAATACCATGCGGACATACTGGGAGGAAAATGTGTAAAGATATTGAGAGATTGTGAATTGTAAATGTACTTTGTATTTACCATGTTGAGAAACAGCATCTCTTTTTTTCTAATGCAGATATTTATAGAGACGTGAAATAAAGAATTACAGACTTCTTTGAGATTTTGAAAGTGTAAAAGCAGTATGGAAACAAGGCCATCTACTGGTAGCAAGAAAATGATCAACAATAGAATGCTATTTTCTTCCTAATACCATACTGTGCGGTGGGACTAGGAGAGTGGTTAATTATATTAAGTTTAGAGAATATTTCCATATTATTTTTTCAATAAATGAAATTATTGTAATTATAATCTATTGCCAAGAAGCTCTTTATTAAAAAGTTTAAATTGTCTGAACAAAAAAGGCTATACTTCTATACAAACATAATAGAAGAAAATGTGGTTATAGACAACAGAATTTATGAATGAATACACATTTATATACCAACTGTAAAAGCTACATGTGAACAAATGCATAGTAGTTTAGCAATACAGTGATCCCCCGATTATCGCGAGGGTTCCGTTCCAAGACCCCTCGCGATAATCGATTTCTCGCGATGTAGTGGTGCGGAAGTAAAAACACCATCTGCGCATGCGTGCCCCTTTTTCCATGGCCGCACATGCGCAGATGGTGGAGTTTGCGTGTGGGCGGCGGGGAAGACCCGGGGAAGACCCAGGGAAGGTTCCTTCGGCCGCCCAACAGCTGATCTGCTCCGCAGCGTGGCAGCAGCGAGGAGCCGAAGATGGGGTTTCCCCGTTGCCCAGGCAACGGGGAAACCCCATCTTCGGCTCCTCGCTGCTGCCGCGCTGCGGAGCAGATCAGCTGTTGGGCGGCCGAAGGAACCTTCCCTGGGTCTTCCCGCCGCCCAGGCAAAGGGGAAACCCCAAGATTGCTTGCCGCTTGCCCGTTCGCCCGCCCGCCCGGCTGCTCGCTTGCCGCTCGAGAGCAAGAGGGGGAGAGATAGAGAAAGAGAGAGAAGGAAAGAAAGTGATGAGAGAGGGAGGAAGAGAGTGTGAGAGAGGAAGAAGCAAGATAGAGAAAGAGAGAGAGAAAGAAAGATGAGAAAGGAAGGGAGTGACGTCATCGGGTGGAAAAATCGCGATATAGCGTTTCGCAATGATCGAGATCGCGAAACTCGGGGGATCACTGTACATCAAAACAAATAAAAACAGTAAAACATGATCTTGCCAAAATGACATACTTTTACATTTTCTTTCAGATGACAAATTTTATTAAGTATTTGGTCAAGATTTTAATTTTCCTTAAATTATTTTATTTTGACATTTTGTTGGGCTGTAATCTCCTAGTGTAAAAATTGAATTGTCTTACCTTATGCTTCCATCAATAAAATTTACTGATACATTATATTTATATATTATTGCATCAGTCATCACAAGCTGGCATTAGTTCTATTCAATTTCCTTTCAAGAAGGAAGAATTGATGGAAGAAATTGTGCACTTTACATCTTCCATATCTTACTAACCTAGGTTTACCAGCTCCAGCTGAAAATAGTCCTATAGATTTTCTCCTTCCTATAACGCTATGCAGTAAACATATTTAATGCACACACTGTCCAAAATGAAACTGCAATCTACCCAGGCCTGTGGAGCTCAGATATTTCTTCACACATATTTCTTCATATTAGATCAGGAGTAATATTTTCATTTTTAATGAGTATAGGGTAGAATTATGGAAATGACAGGTGTACTCTTTGATTCATAACTAAATAAAATCTGAAAACTTAAGTCTTTTGAAGGAGATAACAGCTATCAGATTTCAGGCAAGTAAGTTTGGACTTTTTAAAAAGAATGTTCAGTATGGTTTGCTATGGAAATTTTACATATGTGACATATACTGTGTTGTGGTTAGCTCTGGCCCAGCTCCTGCCCCAAGGACTGTGGATGTGGGGGAGACATCCACATGCTGCAGGCCTGTTTTGCCCCCCCCCCCGGGTGGAATCTGCTGCTGAAGGCTCCTCTGACCAAGAAGACAGTAGTGACAGGGAGGAGGAGAGTGTGGCAGACAGCTCAGAAGGAGATCAATTATCTAGCTCCTCCTTGGATTCAGAACAAGAGTTAATGATATAGCCACGCATGCAGAGAGCAATGCATAGGCAACAACAACTGAGAGATTATTATCAAAGAAAATGAGGCCACCTGTGGTTGGGTGGGGCTGTGGTAATTAGTGAGGCTGCTATAAATAGCAGCCTGTGGGTTTGGCCATTGTGGAGGATTATCTGATTGTTGTGTTTCGTGACTGCTTTACTGACTTTGACCTTTCGTGTGCTGATTTCCCCCGCTTTGAAACTAAACCAGAGCAAAGTGTGTTTCACTTGGTGAAAGAAGAAGGACTGTGAATTGCCTCACAGCTGCAAGCTAAGTATCACAGAACTGATAAGGGACTTGTACAAGTTACCAGTTTGTTTGGAGACGAGTGCTCTTTGCTATACCAAAAGAGGGCTTAGTTTAAGTGACTTTTCATTATAAAGAACATTGTTTTGAATTTTCAAACGTGTGTGTGTCTGAAATTTGTACCTGTGAATTTTTGGGAGGAGTCTACCAGAGAGCCCGACAGAACAGGTACTGTATGTAAAAATGCCCCTAGCTAAGATTCCTAAAATTTGTTTAACTCATTCTTTGCACCAATCTACACACAAAAAGAAACTGTAGCCCAACCTACCAAAAACATAACTGTAAAAGAAAGACTATAAATAAAAAATTAAAATAAGCAAGAAAATGGTAGTAAGAAAAAACCTGTCCGATCTTGATGAACATAAATCACTGGGATCTTGAGCTTTTTTGGAGGTTCTGGCAGGGAAGCATAGCTATTGCATACCATTGATTGAAGATTGGTACACACCTTCTATTCGAATATGTCACCAATCTGCTGGAAGCGCAAACAAACGCAGGGGACATATTATTATTTATGGTGGACATACGCAGCAGCGAAAAAATACTGAACTAAAGAAAATGGCTGGAGGAAACAACAGAATACCTAATAAATTGGAAACTGGATCTGTGGACATCTAGAATCAAGTTATAATAGTAGCCAGCATGGGTTTGCTAAAAATAGATCATGCCAGACCAATCTTATTTCATTCATTGACAAAGTGACTATAAATCAGTGGAGCAGCAAATTGCTGCGGACATAGTATACTCAGACTTCAGCAAGGCATTCAACAATGTAGAGGACAACCTACTTGGTAAATTAGAAAAATGTGGGATAGACAGCATCATCACCAGATGGATTTGTAACTGTCTGACAAACCATACTCAATGAGTAATCCTTAATGGTATATCTACCTGGGGGGAAATAAACAGTGGTATACAAGGTTATGTCTTATACCTAGTACAGTGGTACCTCGTTTCTCGACCACAATTCGTTCCAGAAGTGTGTTCGAGAACCGATTTGGTCGAGTACTGAATTAATTTATCCCATAGGAAATAATGGAAATGGATTTAATTGGTTCCCAGCCCCTGTTGACTCGCTGGGAACTAATTAAATCTATTTTCTTTATTTCCTATGGTATAAAAAATCTGAGGAGCTCTATAAGCGCTCCAAGCTGCAGGAAGGGTGAGGGTGTCTGCAATCCTGGCAGCTTCGGGGGGCTCCTTTTCTCAGTGCTTCGTCTTGTTACCTGTAGGCAGCTGCACCAACTTTCTCCTTCCCGGCGGCGGCAACGGCGGCGGCTTCCCTTCGAGTAGCAACAGCGCCGGGAACATCACGTAATGAAGGGAAGCTGCTGGGATGGCTCCGGCGGCTTCCCTTCATCACGTGACATTCGTGGCGCTGTTGCTCCTCGAAGGGAAGCTGCCGCCATTGCCGCCGCCAGGAAGGAGAAAGTTGGTGCAGCTGCCTACAGGTAACAAGACGAAGCATTGAGGAAAGGAGCCCCCCGAAGTTGCCGGGATTGCAGCCGCCCCTGGCGGTAACATTTCAGATAAATAACAAAATTTTCTGTGGCTGTTCGGTATCCGAATTTTTGTTCAGATACCGAAGGAAATTTTTGCTGAAAATTTTGTTCGGTATCTGAAATGTACGACAACCAAGGCATTCGAGAACCGAGGTACCACTGTACTTTTAAATATCTTCATAAATGTCTTAGATGAGGGAATAGAATGGTAACTCATCAAATTTGCAGATGACACTAAAGCTGGAAGGAATAGCCAACACCTCAGAAGACAAGCCCAAGATCCACAAAGATCTTGACAGACTTGAACAATAGACACTATCCAATAACATGAAATTTAATGTGGAGAAAAACAAGGTTTTACACCTAGACAGAAAAACTAAGGGAACAAATACAAATTAGGAAAAACCTGGCTCAAAAACAGCAGCTGTGAGAGAGACCTAGAAATCCTAGTGGACCATCATTTAAATATGGACCAGCAGCTTGCGGCAGTAGCCAAAAAAGCTAATACAATCTTTGGTTGTATAAACAGAACCATAGACTCAAAATCACATGAAGTATTAGTACTGCTTTATAAATCTTTAGTAAGACCACACTTGGAATACTGCATCCAATTTTGGTCACCACATTACAACAAATTCAAATTCAATGTTTTATTATTACAGTCATAGACCAAAACAAATAAAAGCACTTAGTGAATACTCAATCAAAAGCTATGATAAATAAGAGATAAAATCCATGATAAAATCCAGTCTATCAATTATGCATTGTCAATACTACTAAAATTACAATCTATAAGCTGTGAGGTCTATATTCAGTTTGATACTATTAGGGAAAGGAATAAACAAGGTTGCCACATCGTATAAATTAGCTAAGGTGTATTAAGCACTTAAAAGCTGGCGACAAATGGTATACGTACATACTGTACATACATAGATACATACATATACAGTGATCTCTCGGTTAGCGCGGGGGTTACGTTCCAAGACCTCCCGCGCTAACCGATTTCCGCGTTATACTGGATGCGGAAGTAAAAACCACCATCTGCGCATGTGCGCCATTTTTTTCATGGCCGCACATGCGCAGATGGTGGAGTTTGCGTGTGGGCGGCGGGGAAGACCAAGGGAAGATTCCTTCAGCCGCCCAACAGCTGATCTGCTCCGCAGCGCGGAAGCAGCGAGGAGCCGAAGATGGGGTAAAGGCAAAGGGGAAACCCCATCTTCGGCTCCTCGCTGCTGCCGCGCTGCGGAGCGGATCAGGTGTTGGGCGGCTGAAGGAACCTTCCCTTGGTCTTCCTGCCGCCCAGGCAAAGGGGAAACTCCAAGATCGCTTGCCGCTTGCCGCTTTGCAGCTTGGAGCCTTGCTTCGCCTCCTTCGCTGCAATAGGCAAGCGGCAAGCGATCTTGAGAAAGAGAGAGAAAGGAGGGCGACTTGCCAGTCCACGCCCCCCTGGATGAACAGCCTCGCATGGCCCCAGCGCCGGGCTCCGCTGTTGCCTCCGCCCCCATTCGGCTCTGCAGCTGAGAGGCCTTCCCGGCAGAGCCCTCCCCAACAGCTCCCGCTGCCAGCGCAAAAAAGAAAAGAAAAAGAAATCCCCAAAAGAGGCAGGCACAAAGCGGGGGCACAAGGGGAGCTGCCCGGCAGAGGTTGCTTTTTTTCTTCTCGTGGGCAAGTGGAGGGGGGGAGAGAGAAGGGAGGAAGAGAGTGTGAGAGAGGAAGAAAGAGAGAGAGAAATGATAGAAAAAAGGGGAGAAAAAAGAGAAATGAGAAAATGATTGAAGCATAGTGACAGGAAAGAAAGAGAAAGAGACAGAGAAGTGACTCTTGGTGATGACGTATGACGTCATCGGGTGGGAAAAACCGTGGTATAGCAAAAAAACCGTGGAGTATTTTTTAATTAATATTTTTTGAAAAACCGCGTTGCAGCGTTTCGCACTAATCGAGACCGTGCTAATCGAGGGATCACTGTATATACATATATTCATACATATACACATACATACATACATACATACATACATACACACATATATGCATACACACATATACGCACATATATACACACATACACACCACATTACAACAAAGATGTTGAGACTTTGGGGGGAAAAAAAGTGCAAAGAAGAGCAACTAAGATGATTAAAGGCCTGGAGACAAAAACCTATCAGGAACGGTTGCAGGAAATAGATATGGCCAATCTAGAGAAAAGAAGGACTAGATGTGACGTGATAGGAGTATTCCAGTATTTGAGGGGCTGCCACAAAGAAGAGAGGATCAACTTATTTTCCAAAGCACCAGAAGGCAAGACAAGAAATAATGGATAGGGACTACTCAAGGAGAGAAGCAACCTGGAATTGTTTATTCCTAACAATGAGGACAATGGACCAGTGGAACAGCTTGCCTTCCGAAGTTGTAATTGCTTCATCAGCAGAGTTTTTCAAGAAAAGATTGGACAGTCAACTGTCTGAATACCAGCAGATGACATGATTAGATTAGATTAGATTTATTGGATTTATATGCTGCCCCTTTCCGTAGACTCGGGGCGGCTCACAACAATGGTAAACAATACATAGTAACAAATCTAATATTTAGCAATCTAAATTACAGTTTTAAGTTAAAAAATCCAAAAGAAACCCCAATATATAAAAAACAAGCACACAGTTGAATCATACACAGAAACTAGATGGGCAAGGGGGAGATGTTTCAATTCCCCCATGCCTGACGGCAGAGGTGGGTTTTAAGGAGTTTCTGAAAGGCAAGGAGGGTGGGGGCAATCCTAATCTCTGGGGGGAGCTGGTTCCAGAGAGTCGGAGCCGCCACAGGGAAGGCTCTTCCCCTGGGTCCCGCCAGACGACATTGTTTAGTCGACGGGACCCAGAGAAGGCCCACTCTGTGGGACCTAACCGATCGCTGGGATTCGTGCGGCAGAAGGCGGACCCGGAGATATTCTGGCCCGATGCCATGAAGGGCTTTATAGACATGGCTCCCTAAATCAACACAGACTGTGGAAATGTTACACTGGACCTCAAGCATCTTGCATTGTGTGCCTCTCCATTCTTCCTCCATAGTCTGGGTTCTTGGTTTCCAAATGAGATGCAAAGGTTTCCACAGTGTCATTTGTTGTTATTCGTCCACTATGCTTCATTAAGTCGAGGGTCAACGCAGCTGTCTACCAGGAGATTTTAGAGCGCTCCGTGCTTCCATCCGCATACGAGCTTTATGGGGATGGCGACTTAAATTTTCCAGCAGGACTTGTCACCTGCGCACACTGGCCAAAGCACCAAAACCTGCTTCAATGACCATGGGATTACTGTCCTTGATTGGCCAGCAAACTCTCCTGACCTGAACTCCATAGAGAATGTATGGGGCACTGCCAAGAGAAAGATGAGAGACATGATACAGAACAATGCAGAAGAGCTGAAGGCCGCTAATGAAGCATCCTGGTATTCCATAACACCTCAGCAGTGCCACAGGCTAATACCATCCATGCCACGCCGCACGGGCCCAAACGAAGTACAGTACTGAGTACATATGCATGCTTATAATATTCTAATTTTCTGAGATGGGGGATTTGGGGTTTTCATGAGCTGCACCCCATAATCATCACAATTATGACAAATCACTGCTTGAACTATCTTGCCTTGCATGTTATGAATATCTCTCATATATTAAGTTTCACCTTTTAAGTTACATTACTGAAATAAATGAACGTTTGTATGATATTCTAATTTTTCGAGTTTCACCTGTATACCACACTAAGCCATAATTTATTTGAACCATGAGCTGTGGGGTTAGAATGCAGTATTGCAGGATTACTCTGCCAACTGCCAGCAGTTTGACCTTGACTGTCTCAAGGCTGACTTAGCTTTCCATCCATCCAAGGTCAATGTTGGAGATTGTTGGAGGCAATATACGGACTCTGTAAACTGCTTAGAGAATGGTGTAAAGCACTGTGAAGTGATATATAATTCTAACTGCTATTGCTATTATTGAATAAATCACAGTTGAGTATGCCCAAAAGGCTAAACTATAAAACCTGGTTGGACAATAACACAATAACCACAATAACAAGATTAACATATTATTAACTAAAACCACATTATACTTTAAAGCACTCTAGTCATATTGACACATGAGTTTCAGTAGTACTTTTAAAATAAGTCTAGAGCCTGTATTACTGATGCTTTTGTGATCAACTGTGTTTTATCTCAACCTGGTGTCAACTATACCATCTGGAAATTGTGAGCTTCAGGATTAACATACAGTGGTACCTCTACCTACAAAGGCCTCTACATACGAACTTTTCTACATAAAAAACGGGTGTTCAAGATATTTTTGCCTCTTCTCAAGAACCATTTTCCATTTACAAAGCCGAGCCTCTGAAACTGTAACCGGAAAAGGCAGGGAGAAGCCTCTATGGAACCTCTCTAGGAATCTCCTGGGATGAAACAGGGCCGGAAAAGGAGGGGAGGAGCCTCTGTGGGGCTTCTCTAGGAATCTCCTGGGAGGCAACGGAGCCAGAAAAAACAGGGAGAACTTCATGGGCCTATCTAGGAATCTCCTGGGAGGAAATAGGGCCGGAAAAAGCAGGGAAAGCCTCTGTGGGGCCTCTCTAGGAATCTCCTTCTTACAAACTTTTCTACTAGTCACGGAACCTAGTCACGGAACGAATTCAGTTTGTAAGTAAAGGCACCACTGTATTTGGAAGTCACCATATTAAGGAAAAGCATTCATTCAATTTCTGTGAGGTAATACTGAGAGAAAAAAATAAAACAAATATTGGGTCATTGGAAAATATTTTAAAAATTGAAAAGGGGTAAACTGTCCAGTTTGAAATTAGTGGGGAAGGGAAACCTGTGTAAAAGAAATATTACCCTTTGAAAAAGGTGGAAAAATAAAAGAATATCTCACCAGCAGCTGATTGTTCAAGAAGTCATTTCCTTATAACAGATAATTTTACATAGATAACTAAAAATAGAATGATATATTCAAAATTAGAATAATTTAAAGTAGCTCTTTTTAAAAAGCAAGTTCAAACATTTAATTTTTGCCTTGATGATTAATTAACACTAATAAATTTTGTAATTCACCCATCCTCTGGAATTCCAGTTGTATAAATTCATAAGAGTATTCGGAGAGGGGCGGCATACAAATCTAATAAATAATAATAATAATAATAATAATAATAATAATCATCATCATCATCATCATCATCATCTGCTGAACTCAGCAAAAGTCCTCTAACCCAGGGATATCCAACCTTAGGCATTTTAAGCCTGGCGGACTTCAATTCCCAGAATTCCCCAGCCAGCAAAGCTGGCTGGAGAATTCTGGAAATTAAAGTCCGCCAGGCTTAAAGTGCCCAAGGTTGGAGCCCCCTGCTCTAACCGATTCCATGACAATGGTCGGGTTTGAAACCGGGTTTCCAGGTCCCAGTCTAACATAGAATGCAGCTGCGAGAGCAGTCATGGGCTTACCCAGGTATGCCCATGTTTCACCATCACTCCGCAGTCTGCATTGGCTGCCGATCAGTTTCCGGTCACAATTCAAAGTGTTGGCTATGACCTTTAAAGCCCTTCATGGCATCGGACCAGAATATCTCCGAGACCGCCTTCTGCCGCACGAATCCCAGCGACCGATTAGGTCCCACAGAGTGGGCCTTCTCCGGGTCCCGTCAACTAAACAATGTCGGTTGGCGGGCCCCAGAGGAAGAGCCTTCTCTGTGGTGGCACCGGCTCTCTGGAACCAACTCCCCCCGGAGATCAGAACTGCTCCTACTCTTCCTGCCTTCCGTAAACTCTTCAAAACCCACCTTTGCCGTCAGGCATGGGGGAATTAAACATCTCCCCCTGGGCACATTTAATTTATACATGGTATGCTTGTGTGTGTGTCTGTTAGTACATGGTTTTTTTTAAAATCTTTAAATATTTTAATTAATTGATTATTTATGATTTGTTTTCACTTGTTGTGAGCCACCCCGAGTCTTCGGAGAGGGGCGATATACAAATCCAAATAATAAATAAATAAATAAATATTAATCACTGCATTGCATTCATTTTTGCTGGAAGACATATGCCTGCGATAGAAATGTTTAACAAAGCACTTTAAAAATTCCATATCGGAAAAAAGCATGCACTAATGTATATACTTGAGACAAATTATAGTCTGGTGTATAATTAATATAATATAAATATAGTGACTTCAAGGCTAATATAACGCTAATATCTGTATATATTATTATTAATTTAATTTTCTTTGATTTTCTTCTGTACTTACTATTGTGTTTTCTTTTTTAAAAGTGGAAAATTAATTTAAAATAATATTTAAAAAGAAAAAATTCCATATCGAAATCGGAAGAATTGATTTTTCAACAGTCTGAGGTGTAGCTACACCGGCAACCGTGGTTGCAACCGTCCGCGAAAATACATTTAAGGTTTTTTTCCCTTCAGCAGCAATCAAAGCTGCAACCTGATTGGACAGGCCGCGCGCGCTGCGTTCTCTCAAAGAACGGCGGACCGATTCGGGGTTGGGTTAGTTCGCCGACGGGAAAGGCATCCCTTCGCCGTGATTGGCTTAGAAAAAAACCTCTAAGCGTCCCGCTGCCATTGGCCGAGGCTGCCAGGCGAAGCACCTGCTCCTTGACGCCCGCCGGTTCGGATTGCGCGACGCATGCGCGCTGGGAAGCTAAGGTGATGCTCTGTGGCGAGCGTCCGTGTTCCAGCTGCTGGGGCGACGCTGACTGGAGGTAAAAGGCGGTCGTTTCTTAGGGAACGCTGGGAGGGACGTCCCGCGGACGGTTCTGTGGTTTGGGCGGACTGCAAGGCGGCGAGCGGGCGCTGTCCTCCCTGGAGCTCCTCTCCGTGCGCGGAAAGGGGTCGGCCGTCCCTCCGACTCTTTCCTCCTTCGGACGCAGCCGTTACTCTGCCGTTACTCGGTGCGACCTGCACCGGTTCTTCTCGGCCGCCGCTTCCTTCCCCGGCGTGAGCGAGAGACGTTGGACCCAGTGCGGGAGTTCGCCTCCAGGCTGCCTCTCTCTCTCTCTCTCCTAGTCCGCCCCGCGGCTCCGGAGGGATGCGGCGAGCTCGGGCTGCCTCCGCGGAGAGCCCTTCCTCCTGGGGGCAGATGCGGAGATCAACACCAATTAGCTGCCGTATCCGAGGAGGAAGGAGCCCCGGTGGCAGCGCTTTGTTCGGCTTCGGCAGAGGTCTCCGTAATTACCTGGCTTAGGCGGGAGAAGTTGGGGCTAATTGTCTTTAATCGGCTCGTTTGTTTACCATCATCGTTCAAACGTGGAAATTGCTGCGGTTCTTAAACAAAGGAGGGAAAGGAGCCTCCTAGGTTAGGAACGCACCAAAATAAACAAGAACCCCCCCCCCAAATAAACACAACACTGTTAAGAGGAAGGATCCTAATTGCTGTTTCATTGTCCAGTCGGTCCATCCATTCATTTAATTAAATTTATTAGATTTGAATGCCGCCCCTCTCCGAAGACTCGGGGTGGCTCACAACATAGCAACTGTACAATACAAATCTAATATTAAAATTTTAAAAAGTTAAAAAACATAACATAATCAATATCGTAAAATCATCAACTACGCAATCATACACACTCAACCTGCATTGAAATTAGTGGATCAGTTTCGGGTCACAATTCAAAGTGTTGGTTATGACCTATAAAGCCCTTCATGGCATCGGACCAGAATATCTCCGGGACCGCCTTCTGACACACAAATCCCAGCGACCAGTTAGATCCCACAGAGTTGGCCTTCTCCGGGTCCCGTCTCGTCTGGAGGGACCCAGGAGAAGAGCCTTCCCTCAGCGTGCTTCCTGTTATTAGCATTAAATTATCTCACAGAGAGTTGTCAAGTTTTCGAAGCATGGAACTCATTACCAGACTCCACCGTGTCATCCCCAAACCACCAACAATTTACCCTTAGATTATCTATGGTTGACCTATCCAGATTCCTAAAAGGTCAGTAAGGGGCGAGTACAAGTGCACTAGAGTGCCTTCCATCCCCTGTCCTATTACTCTCCTATATCTCCTATACCTTTCTTCTATTATTTATTTTATTTATTGGATTTGTATGCCACCCCTCTCTGTACACTCGGGACAGCTAACAACAGTAATAAAGAACAGCATGTAAATCCAATACTAAAACAACTAAAAAACTCTTATTGTAAAACCAAACATACATACAAACATACCATGCATAAATTGTAAAGGCCTAGGGGGAAAGAATATCTCAGTTCCCCCATGCCTGACGGCAGAGGTGGGTTTTAAGGAGCTTACGAAAGGCAAGGAGGGTGGGGGCAATTCTAATCCCTGGGGAGAGTTGGTTCCAGAGGGCCGGGGCCGCCACAGAGAAGGCTCTTCCCCTGGGCCCCGCCAAATGACATTGTTTAGTTGATGGGACCCAGAGAAGGCCCACTTGCTGGGATTCATGCAGCAGAAGGCGGTCCCTGAGATAATCTATTCCTATATCTCTTCTTCTATTCTTTCATTGATATGTTCTACTACTATATCTTCTTTTCTATTCTTTCTTAGATATATTTTACTATGAGTATCTCCTCTATAACCTTCATTTTGTATTTTACTATGTTTATATATATATATATATACCCAGTAAAACCCTCATTGTGTAGACAAAATAAATAGATAGACAGACAGACAGAGAATCCCTTTCTGTGCCTGTAGAAGGATTTGGGACTCCATGGTTGCTTGCATTTGGCTGCTGAAGTTCTGGCAAACACTGTGCTGGAAGTCTTTTTCCTGTTTCTGAAGAGCTCTCTGCAAGAGGAGGAAGAGAGAGTTTTTGGGCTCTGGGCAGGTTTGGATTTCAGCTGCTAAGATGCATTAAAAAGAGAGCTGAGGTGGCTTAGCAGGTAGAGTGCAGTACTGCAGGCCACTAAAGCTGACTGTAGATCTGCAGGTCACTGGTTCAAATCTCGTCACTGGCTCAAAGTTTACTCAGCCTTCCAGCCTTCCGAGGTGGGTAAAATGAGGACCCGGATTGTGGGGGCAATATGCTGGCTCTGTTAAAAGTGCTATGGCTAACATGTTGTAAGGCACACTGAATCTAAGGAGAAGGGCGGCATAAAAAAAATGAATGAATGAATGAATGAATGAATGAATGAATGAATAAATAAATAAATAAAGGCATGGAGGTAGGTATCCCTTTTCTCCCGCTTCTGTGGAGCTCCCTGCAGGGGTGGAGAGAGGGATTTTGGGCTCCATCCTACCAGTTTCCCCACTGGCTTTATGGGGAGGCCAGCAGGGAACAATGTAAGTGGCAAGCACATGATCAAAGGGTGCTTGACAACCATTTGTAAGTCCAAACAGGCTTTCAAGTACCCAGATAGTGATCACATGCCCATAGGGGGCACCTGATATTTTATGATAGGTGGTAGTGGATTTATAGGTAATAAACTCTATTCTGAAACTTTCATAATTTTAACCAGTCATTATGTGATGGATCCTTAAGTGAGGACTACCTGTATTCAGGGGTGGGCTACTGCCCGGATGGGGTGAACACAGCGGGGTAACAAAAATGGAGCTCCCAATTTGTATTGAAAGATGTTGAAAGAAAATGCAGGTCGTCCTACATAAGCGACGTGTGGTAGTAAAATTTTTGATAGCCCCTCACTGCCTGTATTGTACTGTTTTCAGAATTGCAAAATAGTATTAAGATTGCAAATAGAACTATAAAAATATGGAACTTATGGAGATGCGTAATCGTCCAATCCAAGTATTTCTGCTTAACTCTCTTTGGGCCAAAGCTGGTGTAGAAATTTGCAGGTTGCAGAGCCAAATTCAGGAAAAGAATGGAGTTGATAAACTTAAGAAAGCATGTTTGATTAAAGTATTAATTAGATTCCTTGTTATGGTTATAGTAATTTTTAAATGGCTTGGCTCCATGAAAAATTGAAGGCATTAGGAGCATCTAGATACTCTAAAATTTGTACTATAGACTACTTCAACTATAATGATGTACTTTTGGACAATTTTTACAATGGATGAGAGAATAATGTTTACCCCTTGGATTACCTTGATTGTCAAAATAGAACCAGTAATAAGTAATTTTTAAAATCAATATATATTCTGCTATTTCTCAATAAGTCTGAACTATCTACTTTTTGAGTATTATTAAGAAAATTATTTGTTCTAGTTAATTGTCTATCTACTGCTGAACTACCATAATGCTGGAGGTAGTTTAGAGATTGTCTTTTTCTACTGAATTACATTTCTTGCTAATTTTTTGTACTTTTGCTTGAATGTGCCTAATTAATATATTTATTTTGCATGGCTATTCTTTAAGGTACTATAAGTCTTGCTTCTTTATTATTAGTTTGTTAAATGTTGCAAAAAAAAAGGGAAGTCCTTTAGTTTTTTGTGTGTAGATAGATCAGGTTTTTTACCCTTTACATACATGTTGTGGTTAGCTCTGGCCCAGCTCCTGCCCCAAGGAATGTGCAGGATGATGTGGGGGAGACATCCACATGCTGCAGGCCTGTTTTGCTCCCGATGGAATCTGCCGATGAAGCCTCCTCTGATCAAGGAAGCATGAGTGACAGGGAAGAGGGGAGTTTAGCAGACAGCCCCAGGAGGAGATCAATCATCTGTATCATCCTTGGATTCTGAACAAGAATTAATGATACATCTACGCATGCGTAGAGTGATGCATATGGGACAACAACTGAAGGATTATTACAAGAGAAAATGAGGTCACCTGTGTTTGGGTGGGGCTCCAGTAATTAGGGCTGCTGCTATAAATAGCAGTGTGTGGGTTTGGCCGTTGTGAAAGGGTATCTGATCGCAGTTCTTCAGGAATCGTGTGTTGCTGTTTTCTGGACTTTGTTGATTTTTCACGCCTTTGAAACCAAAGCAGAGCAACGTGTGTGTGTGTGTGTGTGTCACTTCAGTGGAAGAAGAAGGGGTGTGAAGTTTCTTCACAGCTGCTAGCTAAGTACTTAATGACTGCTTAAGGGAAATTGTACAGACTACCTGGTTGTTTTGGGACAAGTGCTCTTTGCAATACAAAAAGAGTGCTTAGTTTATTTTGAATTTTGTGATGAAGAACATTGTTTTGAATTTTCAAACGTGTGTGTGTCTGAAATTTGTACCCTTGAATTTTCGGGAGGCACATACGGTATGTTTTATTTCCTCTCGACCCATCCTATTATTAATATTGTTTCCAGTTTTTTATCTCATTTACCTGGAAATAATAGTACTGTAGGATTTATTTCTGAATATATTGAAGGGTAAAATTTGTTCTAATGTTTTTTTTTTTTTAATCTTTTTGGTTTTGCAGAGCTAGCTTGTGTGCATTTCGGATATTTTTGCTTCTACAATTAAAATGAGAATGGATTGACCAGACTGCTCTTGAAATCTGATGTGATTCCCTTAAGAGCTGCCTTGCTTAGCAACATAAATTCTGATCCCAATTGTGCGCTATATACTACCTGTATAACCAAGGAAGCGTATTCTGTTTTCTTTTTGCTTTTCTAAATTATCCAACTTGCTTTAGCAATAATATATCATGTCCTCTGGACTTATCTAAAGTCATATTAAATATCTGTCATTGTTTACTTACTTATTTATTTATTTTGTCAATCTCATATTAGATAATACTTATAAATAGATACATAATTTGAATACATGAAATGAAAATGAATAAAAGGAAATATTATTTATTTATCTATTTATCTTATCTATCTATCTATCTATCTATCTATCTATCTATCTATCTATCTATCTATCTATCTATCTATCTATCTATTAGATTTGTAGGCCGCCCCTCTCCGTAGACTCGGGGTGGCTCACAACAGCAATAGAACAATTCATAACAAATCTAATAATTTAAAAACATTTTAAAAATCCCATTATTAAGCAGACATACATACAAACAAACAAACATACCATACATAAATTGTATAGGCCCGGGGGAGATATCTCAATTCCCCCATGCCTGGCGGCAAAGGTGGGTTTTAAGGAGTTTACGGAAGGCAAAGAGGGTGGGGGCAGTTCTAATCTCCGGGGGGAGCTGGTTCCAGAGATTCGGTGCCGCCACAGAGAGAAGGCTGTTCCCCTGGGACCCGCCAAACGACATTGTTTAGTCGACGGGACCCGGAGAAGGCCAACTCTGTGGGACCTAATCGGTCGCTGGGATTCATGCGGCAGAAGGCGGTCCCGGAGATATTCTGGTCCAATGCCATGAAGGGCTTTATAGGTCATAACCAACACTTTGACAGTGATTAGGACAGTGATGGTAGGCACGCTGGTGCGCTTATGCACACACCTTACAGACCTCTTAGGAATGGGTGAAGTCAGTAGTAGACAGTTTAACGTTAAAATTTGAGGGGTTTGGGGATGAAACCATCAAGTTGGATAATGCATTCCAGGCATTGACCACTCTATTGCTGAAGTTGTATTTTCTGCAATCAATTTGGAGCGGTTCACTTTAAGTTTGTACAGTGGTGCCTCTACTTAAGAACTTAATTTGTTCCGTGACCAGGTTCTTAAGTAGAAACGTTCTTAAGAAGAAGCAATTTTTCCTATAGGAATCAATGTAAAAGTAAATAATACGTGCAAACCTATCAGCAAGAAATAAAAGCTTGGAATTTGGGTAGGAGGAGGAGGAGGAAGAAGAAGAGGAGCAGAGTCGCTGCCGAAGGAAGAAGGTGAGGTGAGGGGAATCAAAAAAATCCAAAACTTTAATGCTTAAAAAAAAAAGTAAAAGAGGGACTCTGAGGCTGCGAGGAGGAGCATGGGGCCTCCAATACACCCGGCATGAGGCTGCCTCCCATACACTGCCTCCCATGCACTGGCTGCTGCTGCTGCTACCTGCTGCCTCTTCCTTCCCATGCTGAAGGGCTCCCCTCTCCTCTCACTCACTTGCTTTGTAGCCAGCGCCTTTCCTTCGCGGTGGTGACTTGTCGGCTGCCCAGAGTGAAGGGAGTGTTTCTTTTCTCTGGGCGCTGGCAGAGGGTATTCCCTGTCCAAGCGCTCAGAGAAAGGAAAATGCTTCGTTCACTCTGGACTGCCAAAACTTCCTTAAGCGCCACCGAAAAGCTCCTCTGGCAGCCTAGAAAGCCTGAGATGGCCGGAATTAAAGGGAGAATGGCAGGAAACTGGCTGGGCTTTTGTGCCGCTCTCAAATTTCCTGGGAAATTTTTCCAGGCTTGGGTTCTTAAGTAGAAAATGGTTCTTAAGAGGCAAAAAAAATCTTGAACACCCGGTTCTTATCTAGAAAAGTTCATAAGTAGAGGCGTTCTTAAGTAGAGGTACCACTGCATACATAACAACCTCTTTAACGATTCTACGGTGAATTGCCTTAATGTTATATTTTCATTTATATGTTATTAAGTTGAACTGTATTTCCTTTACAGTTTTTATCTATTTCTGTTTTAGTAAATATATATGTATCCTTACATAAATTGTCATAAGTCCTTACAAAATTGATCTCCAATTTTCAACTAGGCTGGGGTCTTCTACTGTGACCTTGGTTGGGTAGGGAGTTGGTCCTGAAATATTTTTGAAAGATTATGTTTAGTGGTTCAGATATAGCAATGGAAAGTTTTTTAAGAAAGTATGCACGTGGTCCATCAGAACCGATAAAGATGATTTTTGGTTGTGTAGTGCCTTTTCAATGTTATCTTCTGTAAAATCTATTTGTCTTAGGTCGTTGTAATTATTTGTGGTGCGACTAGGGAATGTTGGGCAAGAGCCATTGCTGTTTGCAAAAACTGAGCCGAGGAATGTGTAAAAGCGGTTGGCTTTAACTGTAATGCATACATACATAGGTAGACTAATCTTACTAAGTACTGTATCTCATTGTCAGGGTAGCAGTGAATTAGATTCACATGGAAATATTATGTGATCAGTTGCAGGCACTCTAGCATGTCACATACAGTGGTACCTCTACTTAAGAACTTAATTCGTTCCGTGACCAGGTTCTTAAGTAGAAAAGTTTTAGAAGCAATTATTCCCATTGGAATCAATGTAAAAGCAAATAATGCGTGCAAACCCATTAGGAAAGAAATAAAAGCTCGGAATTTGGGTGGGAGGTGGAGGAGGAAGAAGCGGAGGAGGACAGTCGCTGCCCAGAGTGAAGGGAGAATTTCTTTTCTCTGGGCGCTGGCAGAGGTTTATTCCTTCTCCAAGCGCCCAGAGAAAGGAAAATGCTTTGTTCGCTCTGGACTGCCAAAGCCTCCTTAAGCACCACCGAAAGGCTTCTCTGGCAGCCCAGAAAAGCCTGAGATGGCCAGGATTAAAGGGGGAATGGCAAGAAACTGGCTGGGTCTTTTTGTGGCTCTCAAATTTCCTGGGAATTTTTTCTGGGCTTGGGTTCTTAACTACAAAATGGTTCTTAAGAAGAGGCAAACAACCTTGAACACACAGTTCTTATCTAGAAGTAGAGGCGCTCTTAAGTAGAGGTACCACTGTATTCAGATGACATTTAAAGTTTGATACAATTAAAATTATGTTGAGAATAAGAATGCTGGCAGGTTTTGTATTACACTTAGGAATGAATATATTTTTAAGAGCCATGGTACAATGGTTAGAATGCACTACAGCAGGTTTATTTTGCTGACTGCTGATGTCTGGTGACCAGCTTAAGGTTGACTCAGTCGTCCATCCTTCAGAGTTTGGTAAAAGAAGGAACGAGATTATTGGGGGAAAATGTGCTGACTCTCTAAAGAAAACCACTTAGAAAGGGCTGTAAAGTACTGTGAAGCAGTATATAAGTGCTATTGCTATTTAAGAATATTTTTTTTCTAATTGGAAAATAAACAAATTGGGGTTGGGGTTATGGAACACTTCTTTTCTTATGCCTATGTTCACATTGCAATGTCAGCATCCGGGTTAATTAAGTAAATTTATTGTCTGGGAAGATAAAAGCAAAAGTTTCCAGCTGTAGCTTTGTTTGATTTATCTTAATTTTTAAACATCTGATTATTTAAAAAATAATAACAATAAATTTGTCATAAATCCATTTTACAGGTGGTCATAATGCAACATCAGTGGGATTTGTTATGTCTGAGTCTCTTATTATTAAGTTCAGTAAATGCAGAATATGAAGATCCAGAAGTTGAAGTAGAAAATTTTGACCAAGTTTCAGAAGACACTAACACTGAGACAAGCAGATCCTCTATGGAGGTAACATTTTCATGTATAAATTAAAATTTAAAATTGACTGTAAACTTCACTGTTCCATTTATTATTGCTTTTAGAAATAATAAAGTATTAAGAATGTGTATATTCGGACCCAACACATTACTTCTTTTAAAATTCATTTTGGTGCCATAGAATGTCATAAACTATGCCATATATTAGTGGATTTTAGATTAGATTAGATTAGATTAGATTTATTGGATTTATATGCCGCACCTCTCCGTAGACTCGGAGCGGCTCACAACAATGGCAAAAACAGTACATAGTGACAAATCTAATATTTACCAATCTAATTACATTTTTAGGTTAAAATATTCATAAAAGCAACCCCAATATATATAAAAAACAAGCACACAATCAATCATACACCAAAACAACATGGGCAAGAGGGAGATGTTTCAATTCCCCCATGCCTGATGGCAGAGGTGGGTTTTAAGGAGTTTACGAAAGGCAAGGAGGGTGGGGGCAATCCTAATCTCTGGGGGGAGCTGGTTCCAGAGGGTCGGAGCCACCACAGAGAAGGCTCTTCCCCTGGGTCCCGCCAGACGACATTGTTTAGTCGACGGGACCTGGAGAAGGCCAACTCTGTGGGACCGAACCGGTCGCTGGGATTTGTGCGGCAGAAGGTGGTCCCGGAGATATTCTGGTCCGGTGCCATGAAGGGCTTTATAGGTCATAACCAACACTTTGAATTGTGACCGGAAACTGATCAGCAACCAATGCAGACTGCGGCGTGTTGGAGTAATATGGGCATACTTAGAGAAGCCCATGATTGCTCTCGCAGCTGCATTCTGCATGATCTGGAGTTTATTTATTTATTTATTTATTTTTATTTATTTATTGATTTATTTTATTTTATTTATTCTTTTGTTTTTATATGCATTCTTTTATTACAGGTCTATAATGTTGTCCTGTTTTTAATGCAGCGGACCTGTTACCAATGATCCTTTATCCTCACACAGTCCTGAGACATAAAATCATGCTGTGCATAAATTAATAAATCAATTTATGAATCTAAATCAGATGTGTATCTTATTGTCATGTAGAGAAGTCATATTCATCATTTAAAAAAAACCCTAAGCATGATTTATTAACAATTGGTTAATATAAGAGGCTGCTTATATTTGCTCAGTTCATTCCACACTTGGAAAGCATCTGTCAATATATACCGTATTCCTAGATTTTGGTAATGTTATCTTACCATTCCTGCTACAAAACCATAAAAGGTATCAATTAGTATTTGTATTTTTCAGAAGAATCTAAAATCTCACTGAAGTGGCAAAAAGGAGGTACAGCAAATGTATTTGGTACCTATTGAATATTATTTTCTTCCAAAATAATTCATGTTGCATCTTGATACATTGCTATTTCACATCTGCTGCTTTTGCCTTGTGTAATTTATTATGGAAGTTCTTACATAATAAATGTGTTAGCTTCTAAAATATCAAAGAACTAATTTGCTCCATAAATTTAGGATTCTTTAGTAATTAAACTTTTGATTTGCTCTAGAATATAAAGGTCAATTATAAATAACTTAGAAATGTAAAACTTAGATTGTAATTGTTTGAGTCCACAGTAGTAAATGTTACCAACTGTGCATAAATGAAAAACCAAACTCTATTGCTGTTGAATGCCTTACATGTATTGCTCTCTGATGGGGGGGAAAAAGCCAGAGAAAAACATGCTTTATATTTCGCTGATAGCATAAACTTCATTTTCATGGAAGGAAGTTCTTGATGGATCATGTACAGACATTTGATTTTCTTTTAGCCCTTTTAATGTACAGTGTTCCCTCGATTTTCGCGGGTTCGAACTTCGCGAAAAGTCTATACCACGGTTTTTCAAAAATATTAATTAAAAAATACTTTGTGGTTTCCCGCCCCTATGCCACGGTTTTTCCTGCCTGATGGTGTCATATATCATCACCAAACTTTCGTCCACCTTTAATAAATATTTTTTTAAAATAAATTTTAATAAAGAAACATGGTGAGTAATAATCTAAATGGTTGCTAAGGGAATGGGAAATTGCAATTTAGGGGTTTAAAGTGTTAAGGGAAGGCTTGTGTTACTGTTCATAGCCAAAAATAGTGTATTTACTTCTGCATCTCTACTTCGCGGAAATTCAACTTTCGCGGGCGGTCTCGGAATGCATCCCCCGCGAAAATCGAGGGAACACTGTATTCATTTGTAGGTGCTGATTCTGATTCTTGTTATGATTTTTCTAACTTTTTGGTAGGTTGTATACAAAACACCAGAGCCTATAGGAGAAGTGTACTTTACTGAAACCTTTGATGATGCAATGTTGTCCGGGTAAGTGTTCTCAACAAAAGCCCTACAATTATGAATATTTGCAGTTTAGATGGATAATTTACAACTTGCTGCTTATAAATAGTTACATCTTGCTCACATATTTGAAGTGAATTTTTCTTTAGTAAATGTTCTGGTTTCTGGTAGAAATTTAGCAATTACAAATAACTCTTATTAAATGCATCATTTCATGAATAAAGAAACTCCATTCATTTCTCTGCTCTCCTGTAATTCAAACACATTCCATAAAAGCACTCGGTCCGTTATCTCTCTTAGCTGCATTTCTCACATTCCTTTTCCTGCTCCACTTAACAAGATTTATTTTCCTAACAGCATAACTTTGAAAAACAGCAGAACTGACTGATAACAACACAAAAATACTTTTGCTTACTTTAGCACGGCAAAAAACACATCCATTTTCCTTTAGGCAACGTTGAAACTCCACCCTTCTTCTCCACTAACCCCCTGACGTGCCAAATACATCACTACAATATTTAACCCATTCCTCTTCTTAATATCTTCTTCCAGACCTCTGTTCTCTACGTTTTTGGGCCCTTCTGAATTTAGGGTTAGCCCAGCGAGCGTCTGATTCTCCCTCGCTAGATCCTGAACTCATAGCCCCATCCTGTGGCTGGCCTCCCACCTGTTCTACTACCTGTAACCCTGGGTCCTCCACTAATTCATAAATACTATCTGAATCCGAGTCCTCAATATCTTCATCATCCTCCCACTGATCAGGAGTATGTACAACAGTAAATAAACTTACCATGAAGATAAATCAAATGCTTCTTAAGCCTATTCCCCAGTCTACTTGACTACAGCACAATTCAGTCTTGGCACTTTAAAATCTTTTTTTCCTTTGGCATCGTTACATTGTCCTCATTGCCATCAAGTTTCATTAGTTGTGTTAATATAAAAATATTAAAAAATGAAAATTAAATTACATTTTAAAAATGTCATTTTTTAACATTGCCCAAGGATAGCCTGCAGACCTGTAAAAAAAGTAATCAAAGATAATAATAAAATGGGAAAGATAGATTTATTTGTTAAAAATTTCAAAAATTAAGAAAAACCTATATGCAAAGATAGGTATAAGAAAGGGATAGGAGAAAAATATATAAAGGGTTGTAGAGAATATATGAAAAAACAATAGATTCATATAAAATTCCCAAATTAATGATATATATGAAGGCTTGATCGTTGAATTAGTGTCAGACATTCTCGAAAATAAGGTTAAATAGGGTCCTAGAAAATATTGCTAATCACAAAGCTGAACGAATTGATGAAGTTACCACTAAACTGTTTATAAACCTATAAAATAATACAATTAAAGCACTACATTTATTACAGAAATATGTATGACAACACAGCAGTGGGCAAGGGTGCAGAAATTATCAGTTTATCAGATACCAAATTCAAAATAAGCTAGATTCAGATGATGCAAAGCACCTGAAATCATATGACTAATATCTGGTGATAATGGAAATTACAAGTATATTTAAAGAGCACGGCACACCAAGACAACTAGACACAAGAACAGTTTTTCCATGAATGCTATCACTCTATTAAACAAATAATTCCTTCAACACTCTCAGACTATTTACTAAGTCTGCACTACTATTACTACTAGTTTTTTCTCATCATTTCTATCACCCACTTCCTCCCACTTATGACTGTATGACTCAGGGGTAGGGAACGTTGGCTCTTCTATGACTTGTGGACTTCAACTCCCAGAATTCCTGAGCCAATCATGCTAGCTCAGGAATTCTGGGAGTTGAAGTCCACAAGTCACAGAAGAGCCAACGTTCCCTACCCCTGCATGTAACTTGTTGCTTGTATCCTAAGATTTTAATTAATATTGATTGTTTCTTCATTGCTTATTTGACCCCTCTGACAACCATTAAGTATGATTCTTGACAAATCTATATTTTCATTTATGCACACTGAGAGCATATGCACCAAGACAAATTCCTTGCGTGTCCAATCACACTTGGCCAATAAAATAATTCTATTCTATTCTATTCTGCTTTATTGGTTATATGCAAAGTCTTTGGTTTCAGACTGTATCAGGAGCATAATTCAAACATGTAGATTTACTATTTATATCAACAGTCATGAAAAAGTGCCATTTAGGAAAATACATTAGACAAGTTCTTGTGTTTTAAAAAGGTCAGAAAGCTGTAGAAATATTTTTGTATTTCTGTCCTCTAAGGAAAGAAACATTTGAATCCAAAAATAAGAAAAACTCCTATTTATAGGAGCTATACTATTCTCAGAATCTATAAGACAATTTATTATACACTAATAAATAATATAGCATCCATTTCAGTAAAAACAGGCAAAGAAATTTAAAATTGAGCTTTTTGAATGAGACCAGAAGTTTCCCTTTTAAAAATCACCTGTAAATCTAGAAGAATATGACAGTTTTATTCTAATGCTATGCCAGGACCTGCATCTCTGAATGATCTATGATTTCATAATGTTGATTATTCTATCTGAAAATTAGTAATTTGGGGACATTTAAAAATGTCATGTTTTACAGTATAAGATACTCAATACTGAACAAATTGAAATTGGGAAAAATGTAAAGAAATAAGTCATTGACTAGTTCTTAAGGTTTCTATTTTTATATACCTGTATAATTGCAGTTTGAATAGAAGCAGTTTAGGAATAGAAGGAATTAAAAACCACCTGGTCTTTTGCCAATCCAAAAGTGGAAAGCCGTGACCTATATCTCCCTCTACTGTAGCTAGTTGGAATGGTTGCTTGTGAATAATTTCTAATATTTATTATTTTATTATTTTATCATGAATGTACAGTGATTCCTTGTCTTACAAACTTAATTGGTTCCGGGACGAGGTTCTTAAGGTGAAAAGTTTGTAAGACGAAACAATGTTTTCCATAGGAATCAATGGAAAAGCAATTAATGCGTGCAAGCCCAAAATTCAACCCTTTTGCCAGCCGAAGCGCCCGTTTTTGCGCTGCTGGGATTTCCCTGAGGCTCCCCTCCATGGGAAACCCCACCTCTGGACTTCTGTGTTTTTGCGATGCTGCAGGGGAATCCCAGCATCGCAAAAACAAGTGCTTTGCTGGCAATGGAAGTCCGGAGGCGGGGCATCCCAGTGGCGGCAGTGGGTTTGTAAGGTGAAAATAGTTTGTAAGAAGAGGCAAAAAAATCTTAAACCCCGGGTTTGTATCTTGAAAAGTTTGTATGATGAGGCGTTTGTAAGATGAGGTATCACTGTATATTCATTGTTATAAGCCTTGAAATAAATAATTTTAATCATTACTGAAAACTAGCTATTGAGTGATCAGAGTACAATTTCAGTTTAATATAGTTTTCATTTGTTAAGGGTTATCTTTTGTATTAAGGAGAAATATTTACTCCCACTGGCCCCAATGTTGTAATCTGAATTGATGTAAATTTTTCTAACTTCTCAGTATTAGATTATTTCAAATTTATCCATATATAGATGAGATGAAACTTTAAATGAGTGACAAGTGACATTCTGAATCTCCAGGAATTTGTATAATCTGGTTGTGTTGTGTGTGTTTTTTTAAATAGGTGGGTTTTATCTCAGACCAAAAAGGAAGATACAGATGAAAATATTGCAAAGTATGATGGTAAGACATGAACTAATTATTATTAATCAATTGTTGCTTTGTGTAAGTTTATTTGAATATTTTGTTTCAATGTCTAGTACTTCTCGGAAGGATATTTGATTTAATCGTGGCTATCCTTCCCATTAGGGAAAGAGGGAGCTTTGTCCATTTTTTAAAATCTTTATCTACTTCTTCAGAAAGTTTATCATAGTTATCTTTCTTGATTGTTGCACAGCTCGCAGTAATCCATAAGCCTGTGTTGTGATTCAGCCTGAGGCTCCTCAGGGACCGGCTGGATCTCTGCCGGATCCATGCCCAGAGGAGGAGGACAGTGAACAGGAGGGGGAGGACCAGGCACATGGGGGAGAGGAACGTCAGGAAGAGGAGGAGGGAGAGAAGGCTGAGACCCCCAGGGGGGGGCTCTCCCCAGCTAGTAGCCTGGAGTCATTGGATGAAGACGCACAGGCTATAATAGACATGAGGCAGAGACGAGCAGCTCAAAGACGGGGCCAATTAGAAAGGTATTTCCATCCCTGAATTGGCAACAGCTGGGTTTGGGTGTGGTTCTCCTCAGCAGGGTTGAAAAGGCAGGCCCGCCCTTACAGTCTTGTGGAGAGTTATCAATTGGGAGTCCTGTGACCTTGCTTCGATTCTCGGCGTCTCTGATCTTGGCTTGTGGCCTAGAAGTCTGGAAGACTTGGGGGAGGCATGGGTTTTATTATCTCCAGCGTTGTTTTTGCCAGCAAGAATCCTGTTTTATTGCCTGGCCTTCGTGAAACCTCTGTGAAGCTTCATAGTGTTCCTGTCTGTAAGAACAGTTTTTGTTACCTGTGTTTGCTTCGAATTATATAAACTGCCTTTGCTTTTTACCAGTGTGTCTGGATACTCTTTTTGGTTGGTGTTGGCGTCTGGGGGGACCCAGACAGAACACTAAGTATTTAGGTTTTTTTGTGGATGTAAGTGTTGCTAATTCTTCTAATTTATTTATCTGGGTTTGAGTCATATTTTTAATTATTATTTTAGTTTTTTCTTTGTTGATATTTAATCCGGAGACAGCACCAAATCTCTCAATTTCCTTGTTGAAATTTGTTATTGACTTTAATGGATCCTGTAGGATGAAAACCATGTCGTCAACAAACGCTTGTAGTTTGAAATGTTCTTTTTTTATTTGAAGGCCTTGTATTTGTGTATTTGCTCTTATATTATAGTACTTCTCATGTATATTCTTCATTGTATTGTTAATTAAAATTCCATACAAATTGCACCATGACAGTAGAGGTGGGATTCAGCAGGTTCTGATCAGTTCTGGAGCACTGGTAGCAGAAATTTTGAGCAGTTTGGAGAACCTATAAATACCACCTCTGGCCCCCATCTATTATCAGCCATCCAAGTCCCAGCTGATTGGGAGGAAATGGGGATTTTGCAGCAACCTTCCCCTGGAGTGGGGTGGGAATGGAGATTTTATAGTATCCTTCCCCTGCCATGCCCATCAAGCCACCCCCACAGAACTGGTAGTAAAAAATTTGAATCCCACCACTGCATGGAAGGTTGTACTTGTAGCAGTTCTCAATTATTTAATCATAATAGTATACATATCAGCCCACAAGAAGATAGTTTAAGATTAAAAACAAAAACAGTTCCTTCTGACAATATATTCCTTCACTGTAATTTAGCATGTCTCTTTTGTAATTTCAACATAAGAAAGCTATCCAAGTTGCTCTTCTAATTTATTATTATTATTCCTATGTATTTTCCTTTCAATTAGTAAGATATTGGCCAATTTCATTTTCAAGTCCAGTGTGACATCTTTTTCTGTATCATTTTTGTAATCTGGCATTTTAAAATCTATTTTCAAATTCATATTTGCAATCAGCCCCGGTATCTATTTTGTCCAATAAAATCTGCACCTCTTCTGTAGCTTCTTTATTTTTATCTTTCTTTATTTTTGTAACAGCAAACAAAACTCATTTCTTAGTGTATTTTCCCCAAATATGCTCGAATTCTTCCACCCTCATATAATATTGCTGCATTATATTAATAGGTTGTCTCTCCTTTAATTGTAATCTTTAGCTCTGTCTGATTTCCTCTAATCAACCTTCAAAGTTCCCTCTTACTATACGTGCAGTTTTTGTAATCAACACTTTCCCATGGGTATATTTCTTACAATTAAGTTTCAAAATCTTCATATAGATTTTTATAAAAAATTGAAAAACCCATAGGAAATAGTTTTTAATACATCTATCCCATTAATCTGCTTATAACTTTCCAAAATCAACATGCTAATCACTCTTTTCCCTATTAATTTATTTTTTTTCTTTCTAAAGACCTTCAACATGCATAGAAACTTTCTATCAAGGATAGAAGGAAATTCACCTGGCTGTAATGAAACTTGCCTTTTCTCAAGTTTCTTAACTTCTAAAAAACCATTAACAAGCAGTTTCCTAGGGCAGTGTTTCCCAACCAGTGTGCCACGAGACATGATCAGATGTGCCGCGAAGAAGGAAGCTCAGTTTCTGGTCTCGCAACTTTTTGCTGAGAGTGCGAAGAGCAAAAAGTTGTGAGACCGGAAGCTGAGCTTCCTTCTTTGTGCCTTCCAAGTTTTCCAGCAGCTGCAGCGCCCCGCCCGGCTGGAGCTTCCCTGGCGGCGGCAGCAGGTGAGCTTTGGGGCCCAGCGGAAGGGCGGTGGCAGCGGGAGGGCGGTGGCAGCAGCAGCACCGGGCAGTAGCCGCTAGGCAGCGGCAGGGTGGTCAGCTGTGAGCCAGAATTCCAGGACAGAGGCACCGACGGCGGCAGCTGGACATGTTGCTGTACGCCGTACATGCTGGCATTGCGTGGCTGGCACTTGCCTGCTGGCTGGGCCGGGACGGAGGCTCCAGCCCCACGCCCATGCCCAGCGCAACGGCAGCATGTCCAGCAGCCGCCATTGGTCCCTCTGTTCCAGAGCTCCGCCTCACAGCTGACCATCCTGCCGCCGCCCCACGGCTACTGCCCAATGCCGCTGCTGCGCCGTGGTGTACGAGAAAGAGAGAGATTGCAAGAGAGAGAAAGAGATAGCAAGCGAGGGAGAGAGAGAGAAAGAGAGGGAGAGAGAGGGAAGAGAGAGAAAGAGAGAAAGCAAAAAAGAGAGAGAGAAAGAGAGAGATGGCAAGAAAGAGAGAGAGAAAAAGAGAGGGAAAGAAGGGGGAGAGAAAGAGAGAGAAAGACAGCAAGAGAGAGAGAAAGCAAGAGAGAGAGAGAAAGAGGGGGGAAGGAGGGTGAGGGAAAGACATAGAGGGAGGGAAGGAGGGAGAGAGAAAGAGAGCAAAAAAGAGAGGAAGGAAGGGAGAAACAAAGGGATGGAGAGAGAGGGAAAGAAAGGAAGGAAGAGAGAGAAAGAGGGAGAGAGAAAGAAATAGAGCGAAAGGGAGGAAGAGATATTTTTTTGTCCAAACTTTTTTTAGCCCCCCCCTTTCCCCCCCGCTCAATGTTCCCAGGATTTTGTAAATGTGAATAATGTGCTGCGGCTCAAAAAAGGTTGGGAAACACTGTCCTAGGGTGATTAAGAGAGGAAGTATGTGAACCCAGTGTTCTTTTAAACAGGCTGATCTTGACTTAGAGGAGTACTGTACTTGATTGTGAGGAGCTAAGAGAAATAGGGCAGAAAAGAGTGAGTGGGCTACACTTAGGGTAAGTGGGTTTGGCATCTTTGTATGATTTCCTCCCTTCCAGTTCCCACTTTTCATACTGGGGAACAATGATCCAGGTAATTTAGAATCCAAGAATTGCTGCTATTTAACGCTAGGTCTGTCTGTAGTAAAACCTGACTCATCCATGATTTCATTATGGATGAGAGGGCAGAGTTGGCCTCTATTTCAAAACCTAAACAGTGGAGGAAGACAAAGGATTGTTGTCATAAATGTACCTATCCAGATTTCAAATTAAGATCAGGCAATTTCTGAGGGGCGAGGGAGTCCTTTTGTCATATGGGTCATTCTTTGTCAAGTGGACCAAGTGAAACTGAAGCCTTATTTGAAAAGAAACCATCACAAAAACAACATATAGGATGGAAAAAACATGCTCTTTCTAATGAAGTGACAATGAAGATGATTGAAGGTGAGAAAACAGAGCGATAGAAAAAAACGTGCTTTTTCTAATGAAGATAATTGAAGGTGATGAAAACGAGCTCTCTGTTTTCTCACCTTCAATCACCTTCGACAATGTTTTTTCCCATCATATACAGTGTTCCCTCGATTTTCACGGATTCGAACTTAGCAAAAAGTGTATATCATGGGTTTTCAAAAATATTAATTAAAAAATACTTAGCGGGTTTTCCCCCTCTACCACGGTTTTTCCTGCCCAATGACGTCATATGTCATCGCCAAACTTTCATCCGGCTTTAATAAATATATTTTTTAATAAACTTTAATAAATAAACATGGTGAGTAATGATCTAAATGGTTGCTAAGGGAATGGGAAATTGTACTTTAGGGGTTTAAAGTGTTAAGGGAAGGTTTGTGATACTGTTCATAGCCAAAAATAGTGTATTTACTTCCGCATCTCTACTTCGCGGAAATTCGACTTTCGCGGGCAGTCTCGGAATGCATCCCCCGCGAAAATCGAGGGAACACTGTATGTTGTTTTTGTGATTTTTTTTTCAAATAAGGCTGCAAAAATCACCTGGTCCATTTGACAAAGAATGACCCATGTGTGAGATTTTGTTGGCTTCAAGAGGCATCACTGAATGCAATTCCTTATTTGTAAATTGGGACTAGAAGGACTAGTTGAGTTGACTGCTCTTATACTGTCACCTCTAGCACACTGTGGCATTACTGCCAAGGCTGCTCATTCTGATTGCTAAAATGGCAGTACTGGGAGTCTTAATCTTTCCTCCCCTTGGTTGGATATCTGAAATAGCCCTAAGTTTAGAGCTGCCATTGCAATAATAGATTTGACTCAATTTACTTAGTGTCTGGCACATGTTGGAGATCATACATAAGGTCTGGTTTTTGTCTTGGAACAAATGTAACTTAATATGAATATAAGAGACATTGAATTTTGGCCCTAAACATGGGCAGATCTCTGATCAATGTTATTTCTTTTTGGATTCTGGGAGGCTTTGATGACTTATCTGTTCCATTTTACAGAGAAGAAATGTACTCTTTGTCTAGTTGGTGGATTGATGGTGCATGGAAACTGCAGTTTAATGTTTCCAAATGTAAAATAATGCACTTGGGGAAAAGGAATCCTCAATCTGAGTATTGCATTGGCAGTTCTGTGTTAGCAAAAACTTCAGAAGAGAAGGATTTAGGGGTAGTGATTTTTGACAGTCTCAAAATGGGTGAGCAGTGCGGTCGGGCAGTAGGAAAAGCAAGTAGGATGCTTGGCTGCATAGCTAGAGGTATATATCAAGCAGGAAGAGGGAGATTGTGATCCCCTTATATAGAGCGCTGGTGAGACCACATTTGGAATCCTGTGTTCAGTTCTGGAGACCTCACCTACAAAAAGATATTGACAAAATTGAACGGGTCCAAAGACGGGCTACAAGAATGGTCGAAGGTCTTAAGCATAAAACGTATCAGGAAAGACTTAATGAACTCAATCTGTATAGTCTGGAGGAGAAGAAGGAATAGGGGGGACATGATCAAAACATTTAAATATGTTAAAGGGTTAAATAAGGTCCAGGAGGGAAGTGTTTTTAATAGGAAAGTGAACACAAGAACAAGGGGACACAATCTGAAGTTAGTTGGGGGAAAGATCAAAAGCAACATGAGAAAATATTATTTTACTGAAAGAGTAGTAGATCCTTGGAACAAACTTCCAGCAGACGTGGTAGATAAATCCACAGTAACTGAATTTAAACATGCCTGGGATAAACATATATCCATTGTAAGATAAAATACAGAAAATAGTATAAAGGCAGACTCGATGGACCATGAGGTCTTTTTCTGCCGTCAGACTTCTATGTTTCTATGGTATTTGTATTCATTGGAGTTTATTGTTTATTTTTATGATAGCTAGACAGTAGATTTATGAGGGTAGATAGTAGATGTCTTCTCATAGTTGTGTTTGTAAAATTTCACTTTTTTGTTTTTCTCTTGCTGTATTATCTCACTTAGGAAGATGGGAAATAGAACCATTAAAAGAAAACATGGTGACTGGTGACAGAGGATTGGTACTAAAATCAGTAGCAAAACATCATGCAATATCAACTATGTTAACAAAGCCATTTCTTTTTGATAGTACACCACTAATTGTTCAGTAAGTATATATTTACATGTGAAATAATGGTAATATCCACAACGCTCGATAAGTGGATAAATATGTCAAATCTAGTCTAACTACCTGACTGATTGTGCAACCAACCATAATAATGGGTAGTGATTTCTGGCAGTCTCAAAATGGGTGAACAGTGCAGTCAGGCGGTAGGGAAAGCAAGTAGGATGCTTGGCTGCATAGCTAGAGGTATAACAAGCAGGAAGAGGGAGATTATGATCCCGCTATATAGAGTGCTGGTGAGACCACATTTGGAATGCTGTGTTCAGTTCTGGAGACCTCACCTACAAAAAGATATTGACAAAATTGAACGGGGCCAAAGACGGGCTACAAGAATGGTAGAAGGTCTTAAGCATAAAACGTATCAGGAAAGACTTAATGAACTCAATCTGTATAGTCTGGAGGACAGAAGGAAAAGGGGGACATGATCGAAACATGTAAATATGTTAAAGGGTTAAATAAGGTCCAGGAGGGAAGTGTTTTTAATAGTAAAGTGAACACAAGAACAAGGGGACACAATCTGAAGTTAGTTGGGGAAAGATCAAAAGCAACATGAGAAAATATTATTTTATTGAAAGAGTAGTAGATCCTTAGAACAAACTTCCAGAAGACGTGGTAGATAAATCCACAGTAACTGAATTTAAACATGCCTGGGATAAACATATATCCATCCTAAGATAAAATACAGAAAATAGTATAAGGGCAGACTAGATGGACCATGAGGTCTTTTTCTGCCGTCAGACTTCTATGTTTCTATAATGTTATATCCTGCAATAATTCCTGCCTACCAAACAACATCTGCCTATCTCAGGACCTTGAGGAGGTCTCTATAAGTGGATAAAATTGCCAAATCCAGTTTAAATATCTAATGTGCAATGAACCATAATAATAATATTAATTCCCCTCTACTTCGAGCATCTGGTTTTAAAAATGTACTATAAATTGTTTTTGGTAAAAAAAGAATACAAGACTAATATGTAACTTTAAATGTTCAAAACAAATTTAAAATGTTTTAGATCAATCACAGGGAGAAATACAGGTAGTAACTGATGCTAAAAACTGCATGACACAATGCCTGAAGTAACTGAGAACTGGTAGTTAAAGAAAATTAATTAATATTTATCTGCAAAGGAGTATTAATGTGTTTCTATTATGCAGATATGAAGTGAACTTTCAGGATGGCATTGATTGTGGTGGTGCATATGTTAAACTTCTGTCCAAAAGTGACGATTTGGATCTGGTACGTAATAACTGCAAGAAATTATTTGATCCATCATGTTCAGCTGTTTTTGCTCTACCCAGGCTTCAGGAAAGAGGGTGAGTGGGGACATGTCTCCATGTCTCCTAGCTTTTTCAAAATCAGCTGAAGTTGGCTAACACTAATTCAAAGGTAACACCCAAAAATGAGCCAACAGGCTAATGGGAAGTTCACTTGTGTGCATCACCCCAAGCCTCCTTTTCGCTGTCAGAGGTCTTCAGGAACTTCTTCGGCTTTGGACAGTTGCAGCCGGGCCTCGCACACCTCGGCCCATTTCTTCTGCAGCCGGCAAGGCTTTCTTGAAGGCCTCTGCAGCTGATAACAGAGCTTCAGATTGACACAGAGCTCTGTTATTGGCTAGAGCAGCGTTTCCCAACCGGTGTGCCGCGGCACACTAGTGTGCCGCGAGACATGGCCAGGTGTGCCGCCAAGCTCCAGCTGGGCGGGGCGCTGCCGGTACTTCCGTCCTGGGGCTCCCGCTCGCAGCTGTCCCCTGGCTCCTGCTCGATGCCGCGGTTTTCGGCGCTCTCCTGCTGGGCCCCAAAGAAGGAAGGCAGGAAGAAGGAGATAGCAAGAGAGACAGAGAGAGAGAGAGAGCAAGGGAGAGAGAAAGACATAGAGGAAGGGAAGGAGGGAGAGAGAAAGAGAGCAAAAAAGAGAGGAAGAAAGAAAGAAAGAGGGATGGAGAGAGAGAAAGAAGGGAAGGAAGGAAAAGAGAGAAAGAGGGAGAAATAGAGCGAAAGGGAGGAAGAGAGAGGGGTTTTTTGTCCAAACTTTTCTTTAGCCCGCCCCCCGCCCCCGCCCCCCCCCTTTCAGTGTTCCCCAGGATTTTGAAAATATGAATAATGTGCCGCGGCTCAAAAAAGGTTGGGAAACACTGGGCTAGAGAAGCCTTCAGGAAAAGCTGAGAAAAGCTATCAGTGAACACCCCTCCCTTCTCCTGTTTATGGGCCCACGTGGTTCCTTCCCCTTTGGTTCCAACCAAAGGCTTCTTGCTTTACAAGCAGCAGTAGCAGGACCTGTGAGTGCCTGCCAGCAGGTGAGGCGGCCAGGGAAGGAATAAGAGACCAGACTGCTTTTTAAAAATTATTTGGGATTACAGGGCTTTTAAGCCTGAAGGAGAATTCAAACTGATTTGCTTTTTGCTACGCTTGTGCATGAAAGCTACCGAAATTGTTGGTGGATGTGCTATATTTGTGGCAAGAATCAAATCAGTGGGTGAATTCTCATACGGGCATTTACTGCAGTTACACTTGAATTAGTGTTAGCCAACTTCAGCTGATTTTGAAAAAGCTAGGAGACATGGAGATATGTCCCCACTCACCCTCTTTTAAAGCGCTACCTTGAAAGCAGCTCCTCCCCTACTTACCTACCACTGGCGCTCAATCACGGGGCTGTGAAAAACATCCTGAAAACACTTTTTGGCTGTTTTTTAAGTGTTTTCAAAGACTTTTAATTTAAAGCAGTACTTTGGAAAGGCAGAGCTGCTTTTCCAAGCAGAAGCAGCCCCTCCCCTACTCAAACACCAGAGATTCCTTCTCTAAAACCATATCAAATTATTTTCTGCTTCCTTCTATATACATATGACTGCTTTTCGGTCATTTTTTTCTTGCAAGAGTCCTAATTGTAGAAGAGGAAGGTTATCAGCAGGAAATTCCTATGCAAGTCCAAGCACAGAAGGTCAAATAATTATCTTTTTAGGTCTCATTAGTTATCAATTACCAGTATATATTGGGGGGGTTTTCATTTTGTTGTTACAAATTACAACTAAAGAAATGCTACTAATTTCTAAAAAAACGTTCTTTTAAATATCATTTAAATAAAATAAAAAAAAATAAAAAAAAATAAAATAAGGAGATGTCAAGCTCTAATTAGTGGCAATGTTTTTTGTTGCAGAATATTTTTCTTACAAACAAAATATTGTGTTCATTTTTATCCTACAGGAAGATTTCCATGATAAAACATCATACACGATTATGTTTGGGCCAGATAAATGTGGAGAGGACTATAAACTACATTTTATCTTCAGACATAAACATCCTAAGACTGGGGATTACGAAGAAAAGCACACCAAACGACCTGAAATAGATCTGAAAAAAGTTTATACTGATAGGAAGACCCATCTATATACCCTTGGTATTTTTTTTTGCGTTTTTAAATTTAGAAAAATAACTAGGATGGAAATACTTCCTAACTTATATTTATAACTTATTATACTTACAAGCATATATTTAAAACACATAAATATGTTCTGCATTTTTAAAAAATGTTAATTTTCTTTTGGTCACTCTGGGAAACTCCATTTATGTGGTAACAGTTTAATATTGCGGTCTGGTTAATGTTTGAAGTATAGGACAAAGACTTCAGAGAAAAACAAAAGGAAATAGAACTCTGTGTCAACAATATCATTTGCTCAAAAAAATAAAGGGAACACTCAAATAACACATCCTAGGTCTGAATGAATGAAATATTCTCATTGAATACTTTGTTCTGTACAAAGTTGAATGTGCACAACAGCATGTGAAATTGATTGTCAATCAGTGTTGATTCCTAAGTGGACAGTTTGATTTCACAGAAGTTTGATTTACTTGGAGTTACATTGTGTTGTTTAAGTGTTCCCTTTATTTTTTGAGCAGTGTATATTCCTATTACAATGAATCTTTCTAAATAAATATTCAGTCTTCATGCTCAATAAAACTTGTTATATTTTAGTGCTGAATCCTGATAACACCTTTGAAGTATTAATTGACCAAGCAGTTGTCAACAAGGGAAATCTGCTAGAAGATGTGATTCCACCTGTAAATCCACCAAAAGAGATAGAAGATCCTAATGATAAGAAGCCCGAAGACTGGGATGAGAGAGTTCAAATACCTGATCCAGATGCTGTAAAGCCAGATGACTGGTAAAGAGAAATATATAACTCCTCCCTCCCACCCTTTTGATGCATTTCTGCTGTCTCATTTACATATGAGTGGATTTTTAAGTCTTCCTTCCTTCCTTCCTCCCTCCCTGCCTCCCTCCCTCCTTCCCTCTCCCTTCCTCCCCATAATATTCTAAATGCCATAGTCATCAGCACTTATGCTCACAAATAGTATTCTCTGGTTATCATCATGGGTCAAACAAGGCTCTCACTTAACTGCTTTTTAGCAAAATGAAGCCTAGATTAACAGTCTTCAATAAAACTGTTAATCTTGGAAGTATTAGTTCACATGCAAAGATTGGAAAATATAATATTGGTGTAGTAGCAGTATTCTTTTGATTCACTTCTATAATAAAAGGATTTGGAATATATCAAATATTATTATGCAGATATAGAAACACATCTAAAAATATTTCTGAAAGAACAAATGTACTCATAATAGTAATGCATCTTGCTCCTTTATGAGTTTTGTGATGAAACTGGTTTGTCATTTTAAGGAATGAAGATGAGCCTCCAAAAATAGAAGATCCTGATGCTGTTAAGCCTGAAGGATGGCTTGATAATGAACCTGAATACATTCCAGATCCAAATGCAGAAAAACCAGAAGATTGGTAAGTGTGTCTCTCATTCTGGAAATTATTATCAGACTTTGATCCCTGTAAAAGATTAGATTGAAGATACTCTTTTATTTTTAAATTGTGTTTATCTTTTGCTTTATTGTCTGGCTTTTGTTACTTTATATTGTATACATTTATTTATTTATTTATTTATTTATTTACTTCCTTCCTTCCTTCCTTCCTTACTTACTTACTTACTTACTTACTTGGATTTGTATGCCGCCCCTCTCCAGAGACTCGGGGCGGCTAACAGCAACAATAAAACAGTGTACAATAGTAATCTAATACTAAAAACGATTAAAAACCCATTAATATAAAAACCAAACATACATACATACATGCCGTGCATAGAATTGTAAAGGCCTAGGGGGAAAGAGGATCTCAGTTCCCCCATGCCTGATGGCAGAGGTGGGTTTTAAGTAGTTTACGAAAGGCAAGGAGGGTGGGGGCAATTCTAATCTCTGGGGGGAGTTGGTTCCAGAGGGCCGGGGCTGCCACAGAGAAGGCTGTTCCCCTGGGTCCCGCCAAGCGACATTGTTTAGTTGACGGGACCCGGAGAAGATCCACTCTGTGGGACCTAACTGGTCGCTGGGACTCGTGCAGCAGAAGGTGGTCCCTGAGATGTAAAAACTAACTACAGTACTTAGTTCAGAAACTAAAAATTGAATTTTTTTAAGGTGTGAAAATTAATATATCAAATGAACAACATTAGTTCTCAGTGTTGTGCATTAGAAAACGTTATTTATTTATTTACTTGAGATGCCCTTTACCTAATTTTATTGGCAGAAAGCAGTACTCTAGAAAAGCTAGCACATTCCACCAAAATTTCACATCCACTTGAAATCTCAAGCAGAATTTCAAGCTTTCTTAAAACTGATAATGTGACTATATACTAATTAGAAATTATTTTAACTGATCTATCAAGGATTGGATTGTAAACACATATCTGTGGCATTTGATGTGTTGATTCATAGATCACATGTAATTGAAACATTTAATAATTGCACTGTGCATTTTACTAAAGTAAAAATCTTAAGTGGTATGAGAAAAACACCTTCATTTTCCCTTTCAGTATGTTGCACTAATGAATAAGTGAAACAACTAAAACGTTAGCAGGATGCAAGAATCTAATTGTGAAATGTTAATCCAGAGGAAACTGACGTAGTTTATCTGTCATATTTATATTTTAAGCTGCCCATCTAGCAGTTCAAAAAGCATTCAAATGCAAGTAGATAAATAGGCATCACTTGGTGGGAAGGTAACAGCACTCCACGCCCCTTGGTGTATAGTCATGCTGGTCACATGACAACAGAAATATCTTTGAACAATGCTGGCTCCCTAGGCTAAGAAACAGGTAAGCACCACCCAAATCTTCTTTCTTCCCATCCTTTTTAAAAAAAAAAAATTAATGGATATTTTTATCTTTTTTACAGGGATGAAGAAATGGATGGGGTGTGGGAAGCTCCCCAGATTCCTAATCCAAAATGTGAAGCTGCACCTGGTTGTGGGGTATGGGTACGCCCCATGATAAACAATCCAAACTATAAAGGGAAATGGAAGCCGCCAATGATAGAAAATGCTAACTACCAGGTAATAGCAACAATTGTTATACAGTGGTACCTCGGTTCTCGAATGCCTTGGTTGTCGTACATTTCGGATATCGAACAAAATTTTCAGCAAAAATTTCCTTCGTCATCCGAACAAAAATTCGGATACCGAACAGCCACAGAAAATTTTGTTAGTTATCCGAAATGTTACCAGCGGGGGCGGCTGCAATACCGGCAGCTTCGGGGGCTCCTTTCCTCAGTGCTTCGTCTTCTACCTGTAGGCAGCTGCACCAACTTTCTCCTTCCTGGCGGCGGCAACTGCTCCCTTTGAGAACAACAGCGCCGGGAACGTCATGTAATGAAGGCAAGCTGCTGGAGTGGCGGCAACTGCTGAAATGGCTCCAGCGGCTTCCCTTCATCACGTGACGTTCCCGGTGCTGTTGCTTTTGAAGGGAAGCCGTTGCCGCCGCCGGGAAGAGAAAGTTGGTGCAGCTGCCTACAGGTAGAAGACGAAGCACTGAGGAAAGGAGCCCCCCGAAGCTGCCCCACCCTTCCTGCAGCTTGGAGCGCTTAGACTATAGCGCTCCTCCGATTTTTTATCCCATAGGAAATAAAGAAAATAGATTTAATTGGTTCCCAGCGAGTCAACAGGGGCTGGCAACCAATTAAATTCATTTCCATTATTTCCTATGGGATAAATTAATTCGGTACTCGACCAAATCGGTTCTCGACCACACTTCTGGAACGAATTGTGGTCGAGAACCGAGGTACCACTGTATTATTATATATTTTGTTGGGGACTATAATGGACTGCTTTAATTGTTTTGTTACTAAAATGCCGAATCTCACATCATCATTGCATGGTAGGAAAATCAGAGGTTAAAATGGCCAAGTTCAAATACAGATATACTAGTTAGATTAGATTCTGTTTGTGGATTGATGTCAATTTTATACAAATGATATTTGCAACAGATTATATATATATTTATTTATTTATTTATTTATTTATTTATTTTGTCCAATACACAATGAGGGTTTTAGTGGGTATATATATATATACATATATATATATATATATATATATATATATATATATATATATATATATATATATATGTCATATGTTTAAGCTGAATTTGAAAATTATATATATACACACACACACACACACACATAGTAAAATACATGATGAAGGTTATAGAGGAGATACTCATAGTAAAATATATCTAAGAAAGAATAGAAAAGAAGATATTCCTATAATAAAGTCTAATTGACCATGCCCTCTTTTAAAGTAATTTATTCTATGCTTTCACAACTTTCATAAATCACTGCCATTTCAATAATCTCCATTCTTATCTCACTAAACACAATTTGTCATCAGTGGGCTACTTCAGATTCTTATTGCCCCCCAGGCGTTTTTTCCAAGAACTGTTATTCTTAGGAAATTTTCCCCAACTCTGTTTGAATCTTTATTTTTTGTGTACAGTGATCCCTCGATTAGCACGGTCTCGATTAGCGCGAAACGCTGCAACGCGGTTTTTCAAAAAATATTAATTAAAAAATAAGTCCGTGCTAGTTCTCTCTCTCTTTCTCTCCCTGTTGCCGGCCTGGTATATGAGAGAGAAAGAGAGAGGCAGAGGTTGGGCGCATTACCGGGAGGTGGAGGCGGCGTGGGGACGCTGGGTGCCGGGGACACCGAGGAGGGGGTGGACGTGGCCTCTCAGCTGCAGAGCCGAACAAGGGCGGAGGCAACGGCGGAGTCCGGCGCTGGGGCCATGCGGGGCCGCTCATCCAGGGGGGCGTGGACTGGCAAGTCGCCCTCCTTTCTCTTTCTTTCTCTCTCTTATACCACACCGGTAACAGGGAGAGAAAGAGAGAGAGCGGAGGGCACCTTGCCGGTCCACGCCCCCCTAGATGAGCGGCTCCGCATGGCCCCAGCGCCGCCCAGGCAAAGGGGAAACCCCAAGATCGCTTGCCGCTTGCCGTATTGCAGCGAAGGAGGCGAAGCAAGGCTCCAAGCTGCAATACGGCAAGCGGCAAGCGATCTTGGGGTTTCCCCTTTGCCTGGGCGGTGGGAAGACCAAGGGAAGGTTCCTTCAGCCGCCCAACACCTGATCCGCTCCGCAGCGCGGCAGCAGCGAGGAGCCGAAGATGGGGTTTCCCCTTTGCCTTTACCCCATCTTCGGCTCCTCGCTGCTTCCACGCTGCGGAGCAGATCAGCTGTTGGGCGGCTGAAGGAACCTTCCCTTGGTCTTCCCCGCCGCCCACACGCAAACTCCACCATCTGCGCATGTGCGGCCATGAAAAAAATGGCGCGCATGCGTAGATGGTGTTTTTTACTTCCGCACCACTATAACGTGGAAATCGATTAGCACGGGAGGTCTTGGAACGTAACCCCCGCGCTAATCGAGAGATCACTGTATACTGTATGCTTCATATTGACTATATAAGAAATATATAGAACAGCATTGGAATAATTGAGTTAGATGTTGATGTGTATAATAGAAAAATAGAAGTGGGAGATAAAAGATGTACACTATTAACCCTTTGAAAACAGAAAAAGTCTGAAGGATAGTGACTTTTGATATTTAATTGCTTGTATTTTCTAATAAAATTTTCATATACATTTTGTTATATATGTATCTAATGGATTTATAACGCTTCCCAACAAAAACCCAGAGAGACTAAGGTTGGTGTATAACAAAAACAAACAATAAATAGGAAAAACAGTATTAAAAACAAACAATATATAAAATACAAAAGGGTGAACAAATATGATAATTATCCCAAAGGTGCTTTTCCCAAAAGGTAACTGGACTTTCTTGTTTCTGAAAAAAATTCACTTCTCATCCAAGAAGCTTCTTCATGACTATTATTGAGAATCTCCATATACAAATGTGATAATTAAACAATCAAAAGGAAATTTCACTCACTAAATCCAAATGCCTGGGAAAAAAGCCAGGTCTTAATGGCTTTTCTAAAGGCAAATACAGTTGGATCTGTGTAATGGAATCTGTGTAGTACAGACTTATTTGAAAGCATAAGAGGACTTACTGATATTCTAGGGAATTGGCAAATTAAAACCTTACAATGTCCAATCATTATAAAAACTAGTTTATTTAATTTAATTTTTCATATTTTCAACATAATGGGAAATGGTACTCACTGCTTTAAAAGATCCTGAACCATATGAATTACACTATTACGGCAGATGAAATATAGAAAACTTTTAACAAGCAGCTATCTATGTCAGTGAGATATTTCTTATTATTAATTTCTTCTGATCATTAAACTAATTGATGGTGGCCTTTGGATAAGCAAACTTCAATTTATGTTTTGATTGTCTCTCATTTCCTTTATTCTTTCTTTTGCTGGGCAAAAAAATCAAATGAGAAAAATTCTAGTAAACCATTGTTTTCAATTTCAAGTTTAGGAATTTGTACTGGTTTGCTTATGCCAGGGGCGTCAAACTGGATTTCTTTGCGGGCTGGATCAGCATTGTATGCTCCATCACAGGCTGATTGGCAGGAACTGGATGGACTCTCCCTGCAATGCGCCCCCTTTCCATGCAAAGTGCTGCAGGAGACCAGCCAGAGCTAAAACAGGGTATGGGGAGCCCCCCCCTTTCCAATCCTTTGATATTTCCAGGCCAGCCCTATGGGCCAGATTTAATTTATTATTTATTATTTATTTATTACTTAGATTTGTATGCCGCCCCTCTCCGAAGACTCGGGGCGGCTCACAACATGTAAAAACAAATCATAAGCAATCAGACAAATTTAAAATATTTAAATATTTAAAAAACCCCATATGCTAACAGTCACACACACAGACATACCATGCATAAATTAAACGTGCCCAGGGGGAGATGTTTCAGTTCCCCCATGCCTGACGGCAAAGGTGGGTTTTAAGGAGTTTACGGAAGGCAGGAAGAGTAGGGGCATTTCTAATCTCCGGGGGGAGTTGGTTCCAGAGGGCCGGGGCCGCCACAGAGAAGGCTCTTCCCCTGGGGCCCGCCAACCGACATTGTTTAGTTGACGGGACCCGGAGAAGGCCCACTCTGTGGGACCTAATCGGTCGCTGGGATTCGTGCGGCAGGAGGCGGTCTCGGAGATATTCTGGTCCGATGCCATGAAGGGCTTTAAAGGTCATAACCAACACTTTGAATTGTGACCGGAAATTGATCGGCAACCAATGCAGACTGCGGAGTGATGGTGAAACATGGGCATACCTAGGTAGGCCCATGACTGCTCTCGCAGCTGCATTTTGCACGATCTGGAGTTTCCGAACACTTTTCAAAGGTAGCCCCATGTAGAGAGCACCTGAGTTGGATCCCCCTGGCTTATGTCATAGAGAAAGGAAAAAATAACTAAATATAGAGGCAAATAATTTATTAATACTGTGCTACAAACACAATCTGGAGACAGGTTAATATTTTATTAGGGTACTTAAAATTGATTTACTAAGCTCTGTTTTCCAATGCATAAAATACTAGAGATTGAATCCATCCATGGGAACCAGAGGCTGGGTTATGTAAAAATTTATTTATTTATTGGATTTGTATACCGCCCCTCTCCGTAGACTCGGGGTGGCTAACAACAATGATAAAAAACAACATGTAACAATCCAATTAATAAAACAACTAAAAACCCTATTATAAACCAGACATACACACAAACATACCATGCATAACTTGTAATGGCCTAGGGGGAAGGAATATCTTAACTCCCCCATGCCTGGCGGCATAAGTGAGTCTTGAGTAGTTTACGAAAGACAGGGAGGGTGGGGGCAGTTCTAATCTCCGGGGGGAGTTGGTTCCAGAGGCCCGGGGCCGCCACAGAGAAGGCTCTTCCCCTGGGGCCCGCCAAAAATATTTTGTGTTATCTGTTTCTATAGTATTAGCTCTAAAATAATAGGAAGCTTCATATTTTGAATAATTTCCAACCTTATATCTGTCATATTAGGTTATTATCTTCTTTCATATAGATTCTATTATTTTTTTCTTTCAGGGTATATGGAGTCCTCAGAAAATTCCTAATCCTGATTATTTTGAAGACGCTCATCCTTTTCAGATGACTACTGTTGATGCAATGGGTTTAGAACTCTGGTCTATGACATCAAATATTTACTTCGATAACTTCATAATCTGTTCAGACAAAGAAGTTGCTGATCGATGGGCAGCGGATGGCTGGGGATTTAAAAAATTGGTTGCAAGTGCCAACGAAGTAAGAATTTATTATATTTTTGTCTCACTTACACTTGCTGCAAGAAAAAAAAAGCACTGAAATACAGAACATTTCAAATTTCCAATGATATTTAATTTTCAATATATCATAAATATTATTTATTATGTTATTCACTATGTTAATTATGCTCAGTGTTTTATAAGCGTGTACTAATAACCACTTCCTAATTAATCATTGATTGCCCTTGGATGAGAAATATTTAGAAATCCATTGAGTTTGATTATAGAACCATGCTTTTATGCTTTGTTTACTTTTACACAATTAAGGCGCTTAAAATGCCATTAAATTTCTTTAACACAGGGGAAAAAATTATTGAAACTTTGGCAACTTCTGAGCTATGTTCTCGCTGGCAGAGGGCTAGCAAAACAAACGAAAAACAAAACAAAAGGCGAAATGAACATGCAAGAAGGGGCAGGAAAGGACAAAGGGAAAGAGGAAAGAAGAAGAAATTTAAGGAAAGATGGATAGAGAGCAAGGAAAGAAAATGAAAGAAAGAAAGGGGATGGAAGAAAAAAGGAGAATGAAGAGAGATGGAAAAAGGGAGGAAGGAAGGAAAGGAGGGAGGGAGGAGGGAGGGAGGGAGGGAGGAAGGAGATTAGAACTGCCCCTACTGTCCCTGCCTTCCGTAAAGTTCTTAAAACCCACCTTTGCCGTCAGGCATGGGGGAACTGAAACATCTCCCCCGGGCATGTACAATTTATGTTTGGTATGTTTGTGTGTGTGCTTGTTAGTATATTGGGGTTCTTTTTTAAAAAACTTTTATAAATATTTAAATTTATTTGAATCTATTTGGATTTGTACGATTTGTTTATGCTTTGTTGTGAGCCGCCCCGAGTTCGCGGAGAGGGGCGGCATACAAATCTAAATAATAAATAAATAAAATAAATAATAAAGGAAAGAAGGAAGGAAGGAAGGAAGGAAGGAAGGAAGGAAGGAAGGAGGGAAGATTATAATGAGGGAGTAATGGTCTGAGGGAAATCCTGCCTTAGCACTTGGCCACACATGGGCCTCCAACACAATGATGTCGAGCTGGTCATGCCCACCATGTCCACCCCTGGCTGTACTACATCAACGCCTGCTCTCTGAGGTCAAATGCAGCCCTGATGCAGCCCTCAAATCGAGTTTGATACCTCTGGCCTATGTAGAATGTGCCACTATAAACTGAATGGCAACTATAACATGAGTGATTGTGGACATGACTTTTCAATCAAGAAATGATTGCAATTGGTGTACAACATACAGGGTGTGTTCAAAAAGAATACAATTTTTTTTAAAAAAAGTAATTTATTGAACAGATTTGCACAAACACTTCAAATTCTTCAAAGTACAGTACTGTCCTTGGGCCTCTACACATTTTTTCCAGCGACTCTGCCATGACCTGTACGCACCCTGGAAGGCGTCTTTGGGGACCTCTCGCAAGGTCTTTGTCACAGCTGATTGGATCTCTTCTATGGACAAAAAACGCACCTTGCCACAACGTGCTACAAGTCCGCGAGTTCCTGACCAAACACCAGGTGCCAACACTGCCCCACCCCCCTATAGTCCTGATGTTGCCCCAGCAGACTTCCTTTTGTTCCCAGCCCTGAAAGGAACCTGTTTTGTGTCCATAGAAGAGATCCAATCAGCCGTGATGAAGACCTTGCTAGAGGTCCCCGAAGATGCCTTCCAATGGCACGTACTGGTCATGGCAGAGTCCCTGGAAAAAATGTGTAGAGGCCCAAGGACAGTATTTCAAAGAATTTTAAGTGTTTGTGCAAATCTGTTCAATAAACTACTTTGAAAAAAAATAATTGCATTACTTTTGGAACGCACCCTGTATTACTGTGCAAAAGCTCTTTAGATACAGCTGCCACTTGTGAGTGTGTGTGTGTATGTGTGTGTTTGTGTACATATCGGGTGAAATCCACTTACCTTCCCTACTGACTTGCAAAGGAACAAAACTTTATTTTAAAATATTAGTTATTTAATCACTACCGTGCTCATTTCATTAAACCAATCACTATATTCTTTCTCCAGATATGTGATCAATTTTTGTTACTGATTTGAGATATACATAATTAAGATAGTGGCCTCTTTATGTCCAGAAGTACTTTCATACTAACACTCTTGCTTATACAGTGGTACCTCATGATACGAACCCCTCGTCTTACGAACAACCCGAGATACGAACCCGGGGTTCAGAAATTTTTTGCCTCTTCTTACGAACTTTTTCCTTCTTACGAACCCACCCCTGCCGCCCGGCTGTCGCTTTTTGAAACAGCCGGGGGGCTTCTCAGTGTCCTCCTGAACCTGAACGCCAAACCCGAACTTCCGGGTTTGGCATTCGGGAGGCCGCCGAGAATCCCCCGGCTGTTTCAAAAGACGACAGCCGGGCGGCAGGGCTTCTCGGCAGCCTCCCAAACGCTGAACCCGGAAGTTCGGCAAAAGTTCGGGAGGCTGCTGGGAAGCCCCGCCGCCTGGCTGTCACCTTTTAAAACAGCCGGGGGGCTTCTCTGCGGTCTCCCGAAAGCCAAACCCGGAAGTTTGGGATTGGCATTCGGGTTCAGGAGGACGCGGGGAAGCCCCCCGGCTGTTTCAAAAGGTGACAGCCAGGCGGCGGCGTTTTTTTGCGGGTTTTTTCCCCGTTGCACGGATTAATTGATTTTACATTGTTTCCTATGGGAAACAATGTTTCATCTTATGAACTTTTCGTCTTACAAACCTCCCCCTGGAACCAATTAGGTTCGTAAGACGAGGTATTACTGTAATTTATATAGCTCATGAATTGATCAACATTTTAAAAAATGTCTTGAAGAAAATTCCATGAAGTTTGAGCTCTAAAATAAGTGAACGCCCTTTGCCTTTTCAGCCTGGTATGTTTAGCCAGTTGGTGACTGCTGCAGAAGAACGCCCATGGCTTTGGATTATTTATATCTTAACGCTGGCACTACCAGTAGGACTGGTCATATTGTTTTGCTGGCCATCCAAGGTATGCTATCTCATTATGTATTATAAAAATAAATAATTTGCTTGATCTGTTCTTGGTTCAAAATATGTTTAGAAATATATTGTAATGGGAGAAAGCAGGAAATTGGCAAGCACGAGACAGTCAATTTTTTTTGGAAAATATTAAGTCTGAATAACCACACATAACTAATCCTTCTATTTTAGAAAATAGATGACGACATAGACTACAAAAAAACTGATTTAGCTAAGCCAATTACAAAAGGAGAACTAGAACAAGAGATATCGGAAAAGGAGGAAATTAAAAAAATGAATGAAAATATTGATGAAGGAGGTAAGAGATTTTGACAATATTTATGGAATGTGATAAATTAGAGTTTACATTAGTTGCTGACCATTTGAAACATATTCCAAGCTGGAAAACCATTGTTAAATATTCTGTACTTACGGTATTATATATACTCTATGTTCTGTCGGGCTCTCTGGTAGACTCCTCCCAAAAATTCACAGGTACAAATTTCAGACACACACACGTTTGGAAATTCAAAACAATGTTCTTTATAATGAAAATTCACTTAAACCAAGCCCTCTTTTGGTATAGCAAAGAGCACTGGTCTCCAAACAAACTGGTAATTTGTACAAGTCCCTTATCAGTTCTGTGATACTTAGCTTGCAGCTGTGAGACCATTCAAAGTCCTTCTTTCACAAAGTGAAACACACTTTGCTCTGGTTTAGTTTCAAAGCGGGGGAAAAAGCAGCACACAAAAGGTCAAAGTCAGTAAAGCAGTCACCAAACAATGATCAGATAATCCTCCACAATGGCCAAACCCACAGGCTGCTATTTATAGCAGCCTCACTAATTACCACAGCCCCACCCAACCACAGGTGGCCTCATTTTCTTTGATAATAATCTCTCAGTTGTTGTTGCCTATGCATCGCTCTCCTCATGTGTGGCTGTATCATTAACTCTTGTTCTGAATCCAAGGAGGAGAGAGATAATTGATCTTCTTCTGAGCTGTCTGCCACACTCTCCTTCTCCCTTCACTCATGTCTTCTTGGTCAGAGGAGCCTTCATCAGCAGATTTCACCGGGGGGGGGGGGGGGCAAAACAGACCTGCAGCATGTGGATGTCTCCCTCATATCCAGATTCCACCAGGGGGGGCAAAACAGGCCTGCAGCAAGTGGATATCTCCCCCACATCCACAGTCCTTGGGGCAGGAGTTGGCCAGAGCTAACCACAACACTCTATATCACCCTTTTATACACAGCCAGAGTTCTTTAATAAAATCTGTAATCCCTGTCTAGCTGGAAGGCGCTAACTACTTCATTTCAAATGTGGAGATTTGAAGGTATTCACATGTTCTGTAAATGAATTACTCCATACATTCAATCTAGACTAGGTGTTCTGGCCTGTACATGAAACAATGAATATGGATTAAAGCATGGTTTTTTTTTTTAGGTAGAAGAATAAAACAAGGAGAAAAAAGTAAAACAAATCTCTAAGTGTTCTTTGGCAGGAGAAAGCATAAGAAGATGGAAAGGGAGGGACTGGTCCTATCCACAGCAGTGGTGGGATTCAAGCAATTTAACACCTGGTTCTCTGCCCTAATGACCAGCTGGGTAGGCGTGACTGGGTGGTCATGTGACTTGTGGTCGATTCAGTGTCACTCACATTGAGTGGCGTTTCGCTTTGCCCAGGCTCTTGTGACTGTGGGGGTGCGGCAATGGTCATAAGTGTGAAAAACAGTCTAAATCACTTTTTTCAGTGCCATTGTAACTGAATTATCACTACATGAACTGTTGTAAGTGAAGGGTTGCCTGTATAAAAATACACAAAGCTTCTTTGCTTGCAAAGAGCTGCCCTAACTATCCATCATTAGATTAGAAAAACCTGCAAGCTGGAGTTACAAATCAGGCAGGGTGCCAGAGCACCTTGAGGAATTAAAATAGTTAAAATATAATGATAACTATTACCAGCTAACTCTTGCTCATCAAGTGAAACCTTATAGCAGAGAGGTCATTTAAGCTCTCCAGAAAGAGCAAACTCAATAATCAATAATAAGGATAATCAATCCTTAGATCCATTTGCACCAAAGAAACTAGCTGGTCTCATGTACCTCATAAAATATTCTAAGGAAATCATCCAAATTTAATGAAAGCTCACATGCCGTTCAAAAAGGCAATAAAAAAAATCAGTGCCAAGCTTGCATCCTCATTCTTGGGAGTAAACCCCAAAAGGACAATGCCAAGAACCACTAAAGCAGTGAAGGAAGACCCCACCCCAGATAGAAAAACAAACCATGGCAGGAAAAAATGTAAACACAATAGTATAAATCCTTTTAAAACTAAAACACAAGCTCATTGCCAGAGCTCCCCCACCCCAACCAGGCAAGCTCAAGTGTAAACACTTGAAATAAGCCTAACTACAAAGAAAGCAATTAACTCTAGAATGAAGCAAAGGAGCATCCACAGGAGCTGTTGCTTGTTAAACCAGAACAAAGAGACACAGGAACTAGCCAGATTTCTGAAGCTGCTTCTTTTCAGGAACAGAGATTAATATTTTTCCTTCCAGTTTGTAAAGAGTGACTGGTCCAAGGTAGATGGATGATTTTGTGTCTAAGGTGGAAGTAGAACTCACAGTTTCTTCGTTTCTAGCCTGGTGCTTTAACCACTGTACCAAACTGGCCTGAGAACTTATTCTGGAGTTATTTATCAGACATTCTTTGTGTCCTTGCTATTTTTCATCCTTACTGTACTATACATAATAATTACTGACTGTCTCTTGGAATATAAAGGGGGTGAAGATGATGATTATGAAGAAGAAAATGACATCGCTGAAAAAAGTCAAGAGGAAGATGATAATAAATCTCAATCAGAAGAGGATGAGGTGAGACTTTCTAGAATTACTGAAACGTAAAGTAGTAATAATAATAATAATAATAATAATAATAATAATAATAATAATTTATTAGATTTGTATGCCGCCCCTCTCCGAGGACTTGGAGCGGCTCACAACAGCAGTACTAATACAATACAATACAAATACAATATAAAAAAATAAATTAAAAACCCATTATTACTAAAAAACAATCAATTCTACACAATCACACCACTCTCAGATGCTAAACTCAGAAGGGTGGGGGAGATAATGAATCTCCCCATGCCTGGCGGCATAAATGTCTCTTCAATATCTTGCGGAAGGCAAGGAGGGTGGGGGCAATTCAAATCTCTGGGGGGAGTTGATTCCAGAGGGCCGGGGCCGCCACAGATAAGGCTCTTCCCCTAGGTCCCGCCAGGCGACATTGTTTAGTTGATGGGACCTGGAGAAGGCCAACTCTGTGGGACCTAATAGGCCGCTGGGATTCATGTGGCAGAAGGCGGTCCCATAGGTATTCTGGTCTGATGCCATGTAGGGCTTTATAAGTCATTACCAACACTTTGAATTGTGACCAGAAACTAATCGGCAGCCAATGCAAGTTTTAGTTCTGCCAATTCTCTTTAAGATACAAATAGAATAAAATGAAATATGCTAGAAATATGCTAGATCTAGAAAAGCACTCCAGATTTTTATATATTTTTTATTCTTATTCTTATTTAGATTTATATGCCGCCCAATCCCATGGGACTCTTGTATAAGTTGTCCATATGAAATTTAGGTCTGTGGGCAATCTGCTCATATGTAACAAGCACAGTCAGGTCTTCAAATGCGTTGAGTGAATGGAGCCATACATTTATTTTTCATATATTGCAATATTAGTTTTTCATCCATAGAGTAAGGACATGGAGAATCCATTTATGTTGTCAAAATTCAAGTGCTAGATATATAGTTGTCAAAATCCAGTTATCAAATTCCTAGTACAATATATCTCTGAAAATCTCATTATTTATGCAATATATACTTTCCAAAAAGAGGGTGGAAATGTTGATGCATCTAGTTCACCGAATACAGCCATTTTTGGCCTCCCAACAACATCCCCCCCTCCCGCGTGTCTTGTTTTTGCCAAAAAACCCAGGCCCGTTGTTTGCAAGTATGGGGACATGCAGAGGGTTTGGGAGGCCTGCAGAGTACTCCTGGGGGCTGGGAAGGGGAAAAACCTTTATTGTTTACCTGTTCAAAATCTTGGTGCGTTTTATTGTCTGAAAAATATGGATAATTGCATAAATCTAATTCTTTATTCCACTCATTTCTTAGCATATACATAAGGATCAGATTTATTGATAACAGATGGTAGGTAGGCAGTAGGTAGGTAAGATAGAGAGATAGAGAGATAGATAGATAGATGGTAGATAGATGATAGATAGGTAGGTAGGCAGATGTGTTGAAGGATTTAATTACTTGTTCTAGTATCTCAGATGAAAATATGAACAATGTTAACAAGTGTACCTGTAAATATGTAAATATTGCCATTGGGTTAAATCTGATATATCATATTTCTTGTAATATTTTAAAAATTCATTATCATCTATCAACTGGTCCATATAGCTGCTTCCATCCAATTTTTCCATATCATCTTTTCCCAAATTTTTAACGTTGCGTTTTCCATAAAGTCAACTTAGCACGGGAAAAAGGATCAAATCTTTTTTTTATTTGACTTTTCCATCCCATAACTTTCTCACTGGCATAATTATTTCCTGAAATACTAGAGTTCTAGTGAATTTAGATTGTATATTAGGATCTAAATACACTAGATAGAAGATACTTTTAAGTCAACATGGAAAGAGTTATTGATTTAAATATGTTGGATGTAGTAAATATCCTAACTTCGGTTTTCCCCTTCTTTCTATAAGTAGTATAAGTTATAATGCTTAAAAAGAATGATAAGCAAGCCATATTTGTAAGTACAAAGTAATTATTGATTTTCTTAATGTTCTAAGAAATAAAAACATTAATATTTTAAAACTATTTTCAAAAGTACACTTAATATTTAGTTGCAACCAAGATGGATAATAATGAACCATAACTTATTTTGACAACTCCCATTCATATTTTCCTCTCCCCCAGATGAGAGAAGCAGATGAAAGCACTGGGTCTGTTGATGGACCTGCAAAATCAGTACGGAAACGAAGAGTTCGAAAAGACTAACACACTTCCATCTAGTATTATTTGTTTCTAGTTACAGAACCCAGTCATACTGTTTTAACACTGGCGCAGGCATGGAGATAATTAAACAAAGACTGAACTCAGTTTTGATTTTAAATTTTATTTTTCAGACCCTCTTCATATTGTCAGGTTTTTCATTTTATTTTTGAAGAAACATTCCTACTTATTTTTTAAAAATGGTGATTGGCCTGATTTACTATAAATATTCTTTTAAAGTTATTTAACAATAAATATTGTTTGGAAATAAGTTTGGCTTCAAATTATCCTTTAAACTCTTCATGTTTTTTTCCTCCTAGATATAGGAGGATATATTGTTTCTGAGCTTAAGAGTTAAAAATTTCAAAGATGATAAAACCACTTTGATATTTTGAGCTGAAAGCAGTAACTGTGTTTGGCTGTTGATTACATTTTTGAAAACTGTAATATTTACTTACATTTTGTTGTAACGTGTGTTTAATGTTTGTTATAGTTGCTGCTTTTTGTTTTACAAAGTACTTCATTGTTATTAATTTTAAACAATGTTTTACATTGAAATAGAAAAAACATTAACTGTATTTACGTAACTGGTGTACATGAAATTTTTCATGCTTTTATAGTTTTATGTTTCAAGCCAGATTGGCATAATCCATGTACAATTCACTTCCTAAATTATATTGATTCTTAAATAAAAATCTTTAATATAACCTGTTATTTAACTCAAAGCTTATTAATGTATATATTATTGGAATCACACTTTTTTAAAAATAAACTATTTCTAATAATATTAACATTTAATTTTCTGCTATATATTCAGAATTGTCAACATTCAGTATGTATTGTACTGCAAAGTGGAAAATTGCTAGAATAACATTAGTTTCCAGAAATTGATTGCAGATTTTCTGCAGGAGTTTCACTTCTGGGTTACCTTGAACAAATGAGTATAACAAAGATCTCTTATCTTCGTGAGCCCACTAACCCATTTTTATTTTAAAAAGCTATTTTGTCTCAAGGCTCTTTATTGTAGAACAGGATTGTTTTATATTGGGATACAGTAGTCCCTCACCTATCGCTGGTGTTACGTTCCAGACCCGGCCGCGATAGGTGAAATCCGCGATGGGGAATTTATCGACTGATAGCACTTATTTAAGTATTTATATTGTAATTGTTTGGTAAGTTTTCATTGCTTTAAGTGTTTATAAACCCTTCCCACACAGTATTTATTTTAGATACAGTATTTAAATACAGTATTTACAATTTTAGATATATTTGTTTTGAAAAACCTGCCGATCGAGTTCGGCGGGCTGTTTAAATCTGCCGATCGACTTCCTCAGAAACCCGCGAATGATTTTTCTCATTAATATTTATTGAAAACCCGCGATGAAGTGAAGCCGCAGTAGGTGAAGCGCGGTATAGCGAGGGACTACTGTACAGTAGTCCCTCGCTATATCGCGCTTCACCTACTGCGGCTTCACTTCATCGTGGGTTTTCAAGAAATATTAATGAGAAAAATCATTCACGGATCTTCACTGGTTCACGGGTTTCTGAGGAAGTCGATCGGCAGATTTAAACAGCCCGCGGAACTCGATCGGCAGGTTTTTTTTAAAAAAAAAATCTAAAATTGTAAATACTGTATTTAAATACTGTATCTAAAATAAATACTGTGTGGGAAGGGTTTATAAACACTTAAAACAATGAAAACTTACCAAACAATTACAATATAAATACTTAAATAAGTACTATCAGTCGATAAATTCCCCATCGCGGATTTCACCTATCACGGCCGGGTCTGGAACGTAACACCAGCGATAGGTGAGGTCTTACTGTATTTAAATGAAGGTGCAAGCCATGGTCATGTGATTACAATTTCCAACATCCCCTGACAGCGAAATCAAGAGAAGCCGAAGGAAATCAGAAATCATATTCACATGAAGTCCTTCATCAATGATCCACATGATCATTGTCATTGCTACATGTGCAGCAGGGGGTTGTGCACATGTGCACGGCATGGCATTATGGGCTTGGGTACGCACATGCGTGCTACCGCGCATGCGTGCACCCGAGACGAAAAAGGTTCGTCATCACTGGACTAGATGATTCCTGGTTTGTTATACATTAACTCACAACTGTTCACAAGCTCTCACATTCCTATTTTTCTCAAATGTATTAAGTGATGTAAAAGGAGAACGTTTGGAGGAATCCCCAGGCATTTCACCAAGGCAAGATGGGACGTAATCACCAGTCAGTTCCATCCTTACACAATCCAAATGTTGCTTTTGAATCTGAAATGTTGTAACGGCATCACACCCCCAAAGGAAGAAGGAATAAAATAATCACTAGCTAAGCAGGTCATTTGACTTACTACTAGATTAATGGAAATGTGGAATGTGGAAGAGCCGGGGTGGCGCAGCAGGTAGAGTGCTGTACTGCAGGTCACTGAAGCTGACTGTAGATCTGAAGGTCAGCGGTTCAAATCTCATCACCGGCTCAAGGTTGACTCAGCCTTCCATCCTTCTGAGGTGGGTAAAATGAGGACCCAGATTGTGGGGACAAGATGCTGGCTCTGTTAAAAAGTGCTACTGCTAACATGTTGTAAGCCGCATAAAAATTGAATAAATAAATAAAATAAATTAGTTTCAAACACATCTTCCTCACAGTATAGTATGAAAAAAATTCTAGAATCTCTTAAGAGCCATGGTGGCACAGTGGTTACAATGCATGACTGAAGACTATTGCTGACTGTCAATCGTCAGCCGTTTGGCAGTTCAAATTCTCACCAGTTCAAGGTTGACTCAACCTTCCATCCTTCCGAGGTTAGTAAAATAAGGACCCATATTGTTGGGGGCAATAATCTGACTCTGGGAACCACATAAAGAGGGCTGTAAAGTACTGTGCAGTGGGGTATATAAAACAAAGTGCTTTTGTTATTGCCAGTGGGCTTCATCAGGAGAAAAAAGCATTGAAAGACACTATCTACCTGTTTCAGGCCTCCTGCTCAATGAGTACCAATTATAATACTGTTCTGAATCATTTATGGCCTCCCAAAAACAGAAATACCCATCTATCTACAAAGCAGTAGACTTTTGCTCAGAATAGAAATTAAATAATCCTTAAACTACTATTAAAAATGGCAAAAAGGACCTCAAACTGTTAGAACCCAATCAAATAAGAAGCCATTCCATTCCAAGTCTTGTTCTTAAAACCTAATTACTGCTTTTTCCAAGTCCATTGGGACTGCAATTTTCATTCTTAATGATATCAACAAAGTGGCATCAAATTAACGAAAACACAGTGTCTGCAAAAATGAAATAATTCACTACATCTCACCTTTAGTGAAAATTAGAGACTTTCTTATTGTAGATATTCACAGAAATGTCACTGTGTATATACCTTCATCTAAGTAAATTGCTTGCTTATCCTGGAAAAGTAGTATATTATATAAGCCTTATTACATTTAACTGCTTTAAGTGTATCAGAGAGACAGTATGCCTTTTGGTACATCTCTGCAGCAGCTGGTATTTTAGAAACATAGAAACATAGAAGACTGACAGCAGAAAAAGACCTCATGGTCCATCTAGTCTGCCCTTATACTATTTTTTGTATTTTATCTTAGGATGGATATATCTTTATCCCAGGCATGTTTAAATTCAGTTACTGTGGGTTTACCAACCACGTCTGCTGGAAGTTTGTTCCAAGGATCTACCACTCTTTCAGTAAAATAATAATATTTTCTCATGTTGCTTTTGATCTTTCCCCCAACTAACTTCAGATTGTGTCCCATTGTTCTTGTGTTCACTTTCCTATTAAAAACACTTCCCTCCTGGACCTTATTTAACCCTTTAACATATTTAAATGTTTCGATCATTTTTCCTTCTGTCCTCCAGACTATACAGATTGAGTTCATGAAGTCTTTCCTGCCATTCTTGTAGCCCGTCTTTGGACCCATTCAATTTTGTCAATATCTTTTTGTAGGTGAGGTCTCCAGAACTGAACACAGTATTCCAAATGTGGTCTTACCAGCACTCTATATAGCGGGATCATAATCTCCCTCTTCCTGCTTGTTATACCTCTAGCTATGCAGCCAAGCATCCTACTTGCTTTTTTTTTGTAGAGATATTGCCATGCTTGAAAACCCCTAATTTCATTCTAGTGATTGAAAGGCAAAACATCGGTGGGGCTAAAATATGATTATAAATTAGTAGGAATTATGTAATAAAAGTATATCTATAACTAGTGAAAATTCATAAATATATATATAAATATATATATACGTAAATTGTTCTGAGTTCGGGTTTTGCCCCGTGTAATAATTTGAGTGTCTATGCGACGTTTCGGTGAAATCACATTCACCATCATCAGGCTGAAGTTTCAAGCTTCGTGCTGAAATATACCCGTGAATATACATATACCCGTGAATATACATATACCCGTGAAAATCTACGAAAACAAATATATATACATATACTGTATACATATATATATATGAAGTTCTTGGCATATTCGGATTTCATCATGTAAGTTTCAGAGATTTCTGGCGACGTCTCGACAAGATCCCACTCATCGTCTTCAGGCTGGTGCTTCTGTCCTTGTGCTAGGGCGAACACAGCAAGACCTGAGCTTCCTTCCTCTATAAAGGGAAGGTCTCGCTGTGTTCGCCCTAGCACAAGGACAGAAGCACCAGCCTGAAGAAGACGAGTGGGACCTCGTCGAAACGTCGCCAGAAATCTCTGAAACTTACACCAGAAGAAACCCAAATATGCCAAGAAATTCATACCTATACCCTAGAAAATCAACACACACACACACAAGATTATATCTCCCAAGATTGTATCATCACAATTAATAATATTACAATGTACCTACGGTAAGTGTTCTGTAAACGGGACACACTTAAAACAATTGCAACACACTACTGGCCCAATAAGTGAAAGGAACTTTAAGACATTTTAAAAATTATAATTTATTAATTCCAGAGTGGTATATCAAGCTATGGAGTGCTCTTTTTCCTCTTTACAATTTTGCAAGCAATACATTATACACCCTCATTTCAAAGAATTAACTTCCACCACTCAACAAGCTAAACCATGTCTTCATCTGGAAGAATTAGCATAGACTTTCCTGGAGAATGCAGAAGAGATGGAGAATGTACAACTTTTTTTGAAAACTAACCAAAGTCATGCAAATAATTCATTCCAAATAAGTATTTTCATATCACTTTGCACAACACTGTATTATGTTGCTAGCAAATAGTAATACTATAAAAAACCATGATAATTACAGTACTTGGCCATGTAGGACATTAACCATAAAAGCAGAACAGATTTTCAAAAGCACTTGTATTCAGACTGTGGTAGTAATAAATATATTTTCTCTATCCTATGTTGCTGAAAACTGACATTACAGACTTGTACTGTCCAATTCATTAAAAAAAAATTAAATGCCTAGAACTAACATTAAATTTTCATAACTTTAATGATGATACAAACTGGAGTGTTATGTAGCCTTATGTAATTGAAAATCAAACCGAAGCAGCAGCAATACAATAGTATTGTTTGGTTACCAGCGTCTTACTTCCTTTTGCTTTTGGTGTCAGTAGTCTGAAAAACACTAGAGGCAGACATGAGGTTTTCTATATATTGTCCAAGAACCTGATTTTCTGATTTCAATTTCAAATTTTCTTCTTTAACAGCATCTACTCTTGCAGACAGATCTGTAAAGATATGTAGAGGTCTGTAGCAGCCAATGGTTAGGCAAAACATTTTTTAAAGATTGCAACGTTTTTGAAAGTACAGTGTTCCCTCGATTTTCGCGGGTTCGAACTTCGCGGAATGTCTATACCACGTTTTTTCAAAAATATTAATTAAAAAATACTTCGCGGTTTTCCCCCCTATACCACAGTTTTTCCCGCCCGATGACGTCCTATGTCATCGCCAAACTTTCGTCTGCGTTTAAAAAACATTTTTTAAAATAAACTTTAATAACTAAACATGGTGAGTAATAATCTAAATGGTTGCTAAGGGAATGGGAAATTGTAATTTAGGGGTTTAAAGTGTTAAGGGAAGGCTTGGGATACTGTTCATAGCCAAAAATGGTGCATTTACTTCCGCATCTCTACTTCGCGGAAATTCGACTTTCACGGGCGGTCTCGGAACGCATCCCCCACGAAAATCGAGGGAACACTGTACTTAAAAAGGCAAAGACAATTGTATAATGAAATCCATGCAATGAGCTCAATAAATGTATGTATGTAATTACAAAGAAGCCCAAAAGTAATCTATTACGTTAGATGGGACACACCAAAGCCACGATGACCTAACCAAAAATATCCTATGATCTCTCACTGCTAAAATATTTCTCACCAGGGCAGGTCTGTCTAGAGAAAAGTAATCTTTACCTTTATAGTTCACAACTAATTAGTAAACGTTGGAAAGAAATATTGAACTGAACCCATAAATGCAGCAGAAGTAATTTCAATTATTTCATAGAATCATAAGATTGGAAGTCTTCTAGTCCAACATTCTTGCCTGTGTTGGAATTCTAAAACCATCTAGGAAAACATTATCCCAACTCCTTAATCTGTCTGCCTTTATAATAATCTAAGTTGTTTATCTCAGTGTTTTTCAACCAGTGTGCTGCGGCACACTAGTGTGCCGTGAGACATGATCGGGTGTGCCACGAAGCTCAGAGAGAGAAAGAAAAGAAGAGAGAGAGAAAGCAAGAAAGAGAGAGAGAGAGAAAGAAAGCAAGAGAGAGAAAAAGAAAACAGAGAGAGAAAGAAAGCAAGAGAGAGAGCAAGAGAGAGAGAGAAAGCAAGAGAGAGAACAAGAGACAGAAAGAAAGCAAGAGAGAGAGCAAGAGAGAGAGAAAGAAAGAGAGAGAAAGAAAGAAAGAGAGAAAGAAAGAGAGGGAGGGAAGGTGGGAGAGAGAAAGACATAGAGGGAGGGAGAAAGAGAGCAAAAAAGAGAGGAAGGAAGGAAGAGAGAAAGAGGGATGGAGAGAGAGAGAAAAAAGAAGGGAAAGAGGGAGGAAGAGAGAAATAGAGCGAAAGGGAGGAAGACAGAGAAAAAAATTTTTGTCCAAACTTTTTTTAGCCCCCCCCCCCCCTTTCAATGTGCCCCAGGGTTTTATAAATGTAAAAAATGTGCCATGGCTCAAAAAAGGTTGAAAATCACTGGTTTATCTGAGTCAAAAGGAATTGATACACACATTTAAATACACCACATTGCTCTAGTTTCCTTAAAAAGCACTGCTTTTATATTGCAGTCATGGTATATTAGTCTTAATATTAGGTTATTAGCCTAGCCCAGCGTTTCCCAACCGGTGTGCCGCGGCACACATGGCCAGGTGTGCCGCCAAGCTCCAGCTGGGCAGGGCGCTGCCGGTACTTCCGTCCTGGGGCTCCCACTCGCAGCTGTTCCCCGGCTCCTGCTCGATGCCACGGTTTTCGGCGCTCTCCTGCTGGGCCCCAAAGAAGGAAGGCAGGAAGAAGGAGAGCTCCATTCTTCGCGCCTTTTCCCCGCCTTCCTTCTTTGGGGCCCAGCAGGAGAGCGCCGAAAACCGCGGCATCGAGTAGGAGCCGGGGGACAGCTGCGAGCGGGAGCCCCAGGACGGAAGTACCGGCAGCGCCCCGCCCAGCTGGAGCTTCTCTGGCGTCGACAGCAAGTGTCCTTTGTGGCCCGGCGGGAGGGCACTGGCGATGGGAGCTGGGGGGCGCAGCGGCCGCAGGCAGTCGCAGGGAGATGGCGGCGGCGAGAGGGAGCGCTCTCTCTCTCTCTCTCTCAGCTGACTGCAAGCAGGAGCCCTGACGGTGACGGTTGGACGTGCTGCTGGACGTCATACATGCTGGCGCTGCGGGCCTGACATATACGGTGTCCAGCAGCACGTCCAGCTGCCGCCGTCAGGGCTCCCGCTTGCAGTCAGCTGAGAGAGAGAGAGAAAGAAAGAGAGACATATAAGAGAGGGTGAGAGAGAGAGAAAGAGAGACATAGCAAGAGAGGCAGAGAAAGAGAGACAGAGCAAGAAAGAGAGACAGCAAGAGAGGCAGAGAAAGAGAGATAGAGAAAGAGAGAGAGAAAGAGAGACATAGCAAGAGAGGCAGAGAGAGAGAAAAAGAAAGAGAGACATAGCAAGAGAAAAAGAGAGACTTAGCAAGAGAGGCACAGAGAGAGAGAGAAAGAGAAAGAAAGAGAGACATAGCAAGAGAGACAGAGAGAGAAAGAAAGATAGCAAGAGAGGCAAAGAGAAAGAAAGAGACATATAGCAAGACAGTGAAAGAGAGAGAGAGCAAGAGAGAGAGGAAAAAGCAAGAAAGAGATAGCAAGAGAGACAGAGAGAGAGAGAGAGAGAGAGAGCAAGGGAGAGAGAAAGACATAGAGGAAGGGAAGGAGGGAGAGAGAAAGAGAGCAAAAAAGAGAGGAAGAAAGAAAGAAAGAGAGATGGAGAGAGAGAAAGAAGGGAAGGAAGGAAAAGAGAGAAAGAGGGAGAAATAGAGCGAAAGGGAGGAAGAGAGAGGGTTTTTTTGTCCAAACTTTTCTTTAGCCCGCCCCCCCCGCCCCGCCCCCCCTTTCAGTGTTCCCCAGGATTTTGAAAATATGAATAATGTGCCGCGGCTCAAAAAAGGTTGGGAAACACTGGCCTAGCCCACAAAGTTAAAGAAAACATTCAAATATATTTTCAGTTTCCTTTCTCTACTGTATCTTTAAAATAATTTGGCATGAATTTATACATCTAAATTAAGACACTAACCTTCCAGTGTATGCTGCAGTTCCAAAACTTGATTGATAAGTCGTGTTTTTTCTTCTAATTCTACTTGATTTTCAGTCTCAACAGCTGATAAAAAATACATAATCTTTAGAACAGTTAAATATTATAACATACATAATAGCAGAATGATAGTAAAATGCATTGTACCATCCATATCCGAATTCATCATTGTTAAATAGATCCTTTCCGTCCTCAACGTCTTGTGAGATATATTCTGTTTGAAGGACAGAAAACAATATCAATAGGACGCACATACACAGAACCAACATTTTCTGGCTTAATAATGGACAACACTTGTTACCAAAACTTGAAAATGCATATAAGAATATCAAAACGGATAAATGATTCAATAGCTACAAATACTGGTTTTAAGGGACAAATTAATAGATATAGTTTTTATTCTAGAAAAGTGTTAGAATTCTGCACATATTAAAACTATTCACTTCCCAACATTTTATAACACCTTTGAAATATACACATTCTTAAAACTTTACACAATTCTTCAAGCAAATATTACTGCATCCCAAAGGAGCACATGCAAACATTATCTGGAGGTTCAACTCATTTTAAATATGTTTTACGACAATTTCAGTTAATATACTGTATATACTTGTGTACAGTATAATGTGAATAGAGTATATTTACATTATATCAGTGATGGGCTGCCAAAATTTTTACTGCCACACTGTTGGCGTGGCTTATTTTGTGGGTGTGGATTGATGGTCATGTGACCGGATAGGAGTGGCTTGCCCGCCAGGTGACCAGGTGGGAGTGGTTTGACAATCATGTGATAAGGATGGCTTAAAGGTCATGTGTCCCACAGAGTGGGTCTTCTCCGGGTCCCGTCAACGAAACAATGCCACTTGGCGGGACCCAGGAGAAGAGCCTTCTCTGTGGCGGCCCCGGCCCTCTGGAACCAACTCCCCCCAGAGATTAGAACTGCCCCTACCCTCCTTGCCTTTCGTAAGCTACTCAAAACCCACCTCTGCCGCCAGGCATGGGGGAATTAAGACTTCTTCTCCCCCTAGGCTGATACAACTGTATGTATGGTATGTTTGTACGTATGCTGGTTTTATACATTAAGGGGTTTTAAGTTAGTTTTTAGTATTGGATTTTTACTGTATATTATTCATGTATATTGTTCATGACTGTTGTTAGCCGCCCCGAGTTTTCGGAGAGGGGCGGCATATAAATCCAATAAATTGAATTGAATGTGACTGGGTGGGAGTGGCTTATGGACCAAGATAAGTTTTCAAATAGGTGCTTGGACTCTTTTTCAGTTGATCAAGTCACATTATTTGAATAAGGACAAATGATAAAACAGCATTATTTGTTGAGGAGCACAGTAACATTTTAAGGTTTTGTACTGAACCCACAAGGTTCAGTATGATAACAGATTAGGCAAGTAGCTCAATTTTCTTGAATTGCTATAAAAGTTCAGTTCTAGATAATTATTAAAATGATCAAAAGTGTCTATGGGTAAAACATGGAAACATACATAAGAACATAAGAAGAGCCATGCTGAATCAGGCCAAAGTGTGTCACACAGTGGCCCACCAATTGTCCTTGGGGATGTTGAGTAGAAAGAGAAGGCAAGATCCTCCCTTTCCCCTGACCCCCAACAAATGCTACTCAAGGGAATCCTGCCTGCTTCAACCAACATAGAGGCAGCACATAGAAGATTGACGGCAGAAAAAGACCTCATGGTCCATCTAGTCTGCCTTTATACTATTTCCTGTATTTTATCTTAGGATGGATATATGTTTACATCCATCCAGTTACTGTGGATTTACTGACTATGTCTGCTGGAAGTTTGTTCCAAGCATCTACTACTCTTTCAGTAAAATAATATTTACTCACGTTGCTTCTGATCTTTCCCCCAACTAACCTCAGATTGTGCCCCCTTTTTCTTGTGTTCACTTTCCTACTAAAAACACTTCCCTCCTGAACCTTAGTTAACCCTTTAACATATTTAAATGTTTCGATCATGTCCCCCTTTTCCCTTCTGTCCTCCAGACCAGTGTTTCCCAACGTTGGCAACTTGAAGATATTTGGACTTCAACTCCCAGAATTCCCCAGCCAGCATTTGATATATATTGCTTCTATTTATTAAATTTTTGATTGATAGACATAAGAGTTCCAATTTACCATATTTTAAAGCTTATTATAAACTAATTGTTAAGTGGAAGACTTAATTCTTCTTCTTGAAAAAAATAAGAAAATAAGACGTAGCACATCTTTTGGAGCAAAAATTAATATAAGACGCTGTCTTATTTTTGGGGAAACAGGGTAAGTATTCAATAAAGAGCGCATAAACCTCACTGGTTCCCACACACACACCCGTGGGGACAGCAACCCATTACTGATTATAGTGCATGCCAATTGTTATGCCCGTGTAATAATACTTTTGCATCCTTCAAATTTGCCATGGTGGAATGCAATTGTATTCAAAAGATTGCATTGGACCCCGTTGCCAGAGAGGAAGCCAGGGAGATGCTTTCCCCCATCGCATAAGGGGCTCTGACAACAGATCCTAAGCGGAATTCTTCGCATTTCTCCCGCAAAGCTTTAATTCAGAAGGAAAAATACGCCCGCTCCTTATAGTAGGAAATACGGTTTTGCATCCTGGCACGAAGAAACCTTCGCCTACATCCCGTCAACCCTCAACCACGCACGCCGACCCGCCGCGTCGCAGCTTCCTGCAAGGCTCCCCGGGGCAGAGGCGCGTGCTCGACCCTCCGATTTCGTCACCTGCCGAAGAGGCGCTCGCCTACTTACCCACCTGCCACAACAAGATGCCCTGGCTGCTCCGACCCCAGCCGAGTTCAAAAGCCGCCACGGCGCCTGCGCGATCTTTTCCTCGGCCGAGCCAGCAGCGCACGCGCCTTGCCCCGTTGAAAACAACGGGGAGGAGCCCAATCGGAGAAAAAGGGCGGGCCGAAGAGAGAGAAAGAGAGAGGAGATTTTCGCCCTCTCCAATCACAGCCGGGGAAAAGGCGACGGCTCTCCTCGAGGCAACCAATGAGAGGCGGGAGACATCATCAGACGCTTCCTAGTCATTCCGCTTGACGGCTTGCTGCTGAGGATGGAGGCGGCTGAGCGGACGGAGTCCAAAAGGGAGGCGCGAGGGCTCCTTCAAATCCAGACACTCCCCCCCCCCGTTTATTTCAGGGGTGTGGTCCTAATTTCTCTTAATAATTTCTCCTAATCATTTCTCTTTAAAAAGTCGCGGTAGAAAATACGTTTCAGTTGTAGAGGGGATTTTGGAGTGGGGGGAACAAGGACAAAATCCCGGGTTATTACTTTTATTTTAATTCTCCTTCCTAGTTAGGCCGCACACACCTGTAGTAAAAATTCCCCAACTGTTGAGTTACTGGTCTAAGCCCTCAGCCTAGTTCTTGTCGGGAATAGTAGCATTTTGAATTCCTGACTGTGCTTTAGAAATACAGTAGTATGCCAAAATGTAAATAATGGCTAGTTCAGAAAGGTCATTTGGGAATTGGAAGGGAGGTTTGTGTATCAAACTTTGCAAAAACACCTGAAATCTAATGGAGTTTGCTGAAGAAAATGGTTGTTTATTTAGTAGTGTATGACATATCATACATGGACTCTATCTATCTATCTATCTATCTATCTAAATTTTTATTGATAAAACACATAAAAAAACAAAACCAATTATCAAATGTGACAAATCTTCTAATATATTCACTTTAATACTTGAAATGATTACATCAATAGCAATATATTTAGCGGTTTACCTAGATTAGTAAAGCACAATAAAATATAAATGTTAAAAAGAGCTATCTTCAAATACCAATATCTAGCCATCTAACCATTGAAGCTCAGCATCAGCATCATTTATATATATATGTATATGTATATGTTTTTTCTGTCGGATTACCCGGGTATGGCTAGCTGATGAGGCCAAAACAAGGCCGAAATAGCGCTATCCTAGTCTCCCTTAATTTTAAAAATTCAGCAAAAACGTGGTATATGTATATATATATGCATACATACATACATACACACACACACATATATATACAGACAGACAGACAGGCAGATAAATAGATCAGATTATGTACCAGTATAGGCCCTCAGTTTACAGCTGGTTATGATGTGATCTACAGTTTGATGTGGGACCTACAATCAGACTGAGAGGAGGATACTATGCCCCAGTTATATAGAGAGTCATATGAGATGTGAATCCTATTGCTAATGTTTTAGTTCAAAGCCTGGCACCTTTTTTTGTGAGGTCATTTATATGTCTGGCCATTCAGCAACCCATTTGGCTCTCCATTGGAAATCAGTGATAAGGTTGCTGTGCAGTGCCAACGGGGGCTTCCTCTATTTCAGTCTTTCTGCTGATAAATGAGGAAAATCGGTGTAGGGGTGAATTGTTCATAGTTTTTCTGTAGTCTCTCACTAGTGCATCTTGCCTTTGTAAAGCTGATGATATTATATAGCTCAGAACAGGAATCCAGCAAGTCAGAATGCTTTTAATATATCTACTGTACTTATAATCCTCATAGTGTTGTTGAGTCTGATGTCTAATTTACTAATATGGCACAAAGGGCACAGTATTCTGCAGTAGAGCCTACTGCGGATTACCTGAGGTTGGCAGCTGAAGTTCCTCATTTAGTTCCACATAATTTCTGGAGTATGTTGTTCCTAGTATTGATTTTTACCACTGTACAGTGTTCCTCGATTTTCGCGGGTTCAAACTTCGCGAATAGCCTATACCATGGTTTTTCAAAAAATATTAATTAAAAAATACTTCGTGATTTTTTTTCTATACCACGGTTTTTCCCACCTGATGATGTCATACGTCATCGCCAAACTAATAATTTTTGCAAACAAATAACACAAAAATTATTATTGTTAATAAATAATTATGTTTATAAATATCAGGATCACTAAGTGTTTTATTCAATGGTGAGTACCAGTAATAATGGTGAGTAAATGGTTGTTAAGGGAATGGGAAATGGTAATTTAGGGGTTTAAAGTGTTATGGGAAGGCTTGTGATACTGTCCATAGCCAAAAATGGTGTATTTACTTCCACATCTCTACTTTGCGGAAATTCGACTTTCGCGGGCGGTCTCGGGACGCATCCCCCGTGAAAATCGAGGGAACACTGTATTCTCTAGATGTACTTATAGGAGAAAGTCCAATCCAATGATACTCCAAGGTACTTTGGATGGGGATTATAGTGGAGTGAATTGTTGTTTAAATAAACCTTCAGTTTATAGGTTCATATTTATATTTCATAAAGGAAACAGCACTTTCTCATATGAGCCTCTGAATTGATACATCTTGAGGGGTGCGTCATCTCTCACAAAATTAACTCACAACTAAACATAGCTGGAGTAGGACATATAACTTAAGCATGTACATATTTATTTATTTATTTCATATGCTGCCCATTTTACTACAAGTGACGTATTACCTACCAGTCTTTTCACTTTGCAAATACTATAAATTTATTTATTTATTTAACAACAGTTTAGTGATACTTCAAAGTTACAACACCACTGAAAATATTTCCCCACTTATGATCATTGCAGCATCCCCACTGTCAGATGATCAAAATTCATATTTCAACTGACTCATATTTATGATGTTTGCAGTGTCCCTGAGTCAAAACAACCGTTTTTCAACTTTCTGACAAGCAAAGTCAATGGGGAAAGTAGATTTACTTAACAACCATGTTTCTAATTTAACAACTACAATGATTCACTCAATAACTGTGTAAAATGGGGCAAAACTCAGTTAACAAATGTCTCACTTAGCAACCAAAATTTTGGAATCAATTGTGGTCATAAATCGAGGACTACCTGTAGTATAATTTGGCTAGGGTGGCTATTATTTTATTTTATAGATTGAGATTGAGAAAAGATTATCTGTCCCAGAAATATTTGTCCTGCAATCTATTGACATTTTTCAGACGAAACCACACTGTGTTTACTAGCAAAAGTTCAATTGCAATCACAATTGGGAATAGCAATTCAAGTCATTAAGTATACCAGTCACTAAGTAAAACTGTAAGTATGATCCCACTTTAACTTTCCTTTGTTTACAGATTTACAAAATTATTGATTGTAAAGTTACTTTTTCATCTCTGTCATAACTGCGAACAGTTATTAAACCAGGAAGTTGCTAAACAAGTCACCCTGTAACTCTCCAATGAGTTCATCAGTATCAATTCTTTGCTTCCGACTACACAAACTTTCCACTAAAAACATGCATTTATTTTTCCAGTCTGCACGAGGCCCTTAGCAGCCTATGGATGCCTATGCTAAATAGCATGCTAATGCTGCTATTTCTTGAATTCTCCTCTCCAGATTGCCTTGCCAGATGTTTGGTAGGGAAGAAAACACCTTATTCCACAGAACAATTAATGTTTGGTTGCCAGGCAGCAACATGTTGTCTAGCTCAGTGTTTCCCAACCTTTTTTGAGTCGCGGCACATTATTCATATTTTCAAAATCCCGGGGAACACTGAAAGGGGGGGGGGCGGGGCGGGGGGGAGGGCTAAAGAAAAGTTTGGACAAAAAAACCCTCTCTCTTCCTCCCTTTCGCTCTATTTCTCCCTCTTTCTCTTTTCCTTCCTTCCCTTCTTTCTCTCTCTCCATCCCTCTTTCTTTCTTTCTCTCTTTTTTGCTCTCTTTCTCTCTCCCTCCTTCCCTTCCTCTATGTCTTTCTCTCTCCTTTGCTCTCTCTCTCTCTCTGTCTCTCTTGCTATCTCTTTCTTGCTTTTCTCTCTCTTGCTCTCTCTCTCTCTTTCACTGTCTTGCTATATGTCTCTTTCTTTCTCTTTGCCTCTCTTGCTATCTCTCTTTCTTTCTCTTTCTCTCTTTCTCTCTCTCTTGCTATGTCTCTCTTTCTTTCTCTTTCTCTCTCTCTCTGTGCCTCTCTTGCTAAGTCTCTCTTTTTCTCTTGCTATGTCTCTCTTTCTTTTTCTCTCTCTCTGCCTCTCTTGCTATGTCTCTCTTTCTCTGCCTCTCTTTCTTGCTGTCTCTCTCTCTCTGCCTCTCTTGCTATGTCTCTCTTTCTCTCTCTCTCTTTCTCTGCCTCTCTTTCTTGCTCTGTCTCTTTCTCTGCCTCTCTTGCTATGTCTCTCTTTCTCTCTCTCTCTGCCTCTCTTATATGTCTCTCTTTCTTTCTCTCTCTCAGCTGACTGCAAGCGGGAGCCCTGACGGGGCAGCTGGACGTGCTGCTGGACACCGTATATGCCAGGCCCGCAGCGCCAGCATGTACGACGTCTAGCAGCACGTCCAACCGCCACCGTCAGGGCTCCCGCTTGCAGTCAGCTGAGAGAGAGAGAGAGAGCGCTCCCTCTCGCCGCCGCCATCTCCCCACGACTGCCTGCGGCCACTGCGGCCGCCCCCGCCCCCCGCTCCCATCGCCAGTGCCCTCCCGCCGGGCCACAAAGGAAACTTGCCGTCGACGCAGGAGAAGCTCCAGCTGGGCGGGGCGCTGCCGGTACTTCCGTCTTGGGGCTCCCGCTCGCAGCTGTCAACCGGCTCCTGCTCGATGCCGCGGTTTTCGGCGCTCTCCTGCTGGGTCCCAAAGAAGGAAGGCGGGGAAAAGGCGCGAAGAATAAAGCTCTCTTTCTTCCTGCCTTCCTTCTTTGGCGCCCAGCAGGAGAGCGCCGAAAACCGCGGCATCGAGCAGGAGGCGGGGGACAGCTGCGAGCGGGAGCCCCAGGACGGAAGTACCGGCAGCGCCCCGCCCAGCTGGAGCTTAGCGGCACACCTGGCCATGTCTCGCGGCACACCGGTGTGCCGCGGCACACCGGTTGGGAAACGCTGGTCTAGCTCTTCTCCCTCCTTTCATGCCAAAGTTCTGCTCCATCCCCACTTGTACAAAACAAAGGGTGTACATTTCTGTCATTTTGGACTCACCATGGCAGCATGGTTATTGAATCATGGGAGGAGAGGTCATCTTGCTCCATTGATGAGCCCATGTTTGTTCTCTGTGCCATTTAAACAATATTACTATCAATAGCTCTGCCTGCTAAAGCTACCATACATAACACCCTTAGTCAAAATAAACTAAACATATACCAAGGGGTTTTTTTTAGAGCGCTCTACCCTTTCTGTCATACAAATGATATAGGCAGAATTGTTGCAAGCAGTTTGTTTCAGATAAAAAAATATACGCAGTTAAATACTTTTAATTCCTGGAAGTTGATTTTTAGAACATAATAATAATAATAATAATAATAATAATTATTATTATTATTATTATTTATTAGATTTGTATGCCGCCCCTCTCCGAAGACTCGGGGCGGCTCACAACAAACGATAAAACAATATATGCAGGCACAAATCTAATATTAAGAAAAAACTAAAAACCCTATCATAATTAAAAACCAAACAGCACATACATACCAAACATAAATTATAATAAGCCTGGGGGAAAGGTGTCTCAAATCCCCCATGCCTGGCGGTATAAGTGGGTCTTAAGTAGTTTACGGAAGACAAGGAGGGTGGGAGCAGTTCTAATCTCCGGGGGGAGTTGGTTCCAGAGGGCCGGGGCTGCCACAGAGAAGGCTGTTCCCCTGGGGCCCGTCAGACGACATTGTTTAGTCGACGGGATCCGGAGAAGGCCAACTCCGTGGGACCTTATCGGCCGCTGGGATTCGTGTGGTAGCAGGCGGTTCCGGAGGTATTCTGGTCCAATGCCATGTAGGGCTTTAAAGGTCATGACCAACACTTTGAATTGTGACCGGAAACTGATCGGCAGCCAATGCAGGCCACGGAGTGTTGTAGATACGTGGGCGAATCTGGGAAACTCCACGATGGCTCTCGCGGCTGCGTTCTGCACGATCTGAAGTTTCCGAACTTTGATAAGCTTTGATTTGCAACTGACTTTTTAAATTAGCTAATAAAATGTTGCTAGAATAAACAAATAACTCTCCCTGAGCTGTATGTTCTTGTTTTAGAGCCAGGCTAGTAGCCAAGGTAGATATTTGGACATACAAGTTCAATTCCTTCCAGTTGATTTAATTCAACCCTCAAGGGAACCAAGCAATTATATATGCACTACTGCTTTGCAGTTCTACAAAATATATGAAAACTATATCCGTTTCCTTTACTTTATTCACCAAAATGGATTCATGTGAATTCTTCATTTTCTATATGTGTAATATCTGCATCTTGTAGAAAGAATGCTTGAATTTCTTTGAAGTTCCTAAGTGGTGTATCTTAATAATTAGGTTTTATTTGAGCGAACAAGATGTAATAGCTTCTGAAGAATTAGTGGAATTCTGCTGTTTTAACTTCACAAGTAAAATATGAAATCGGTAGCCTCTACAGATAGAATGTACTATTTTTAATAAGTTTTCTGTCTTCCATATCATTTTGTTCCATAGACATTTCTGCATTTCACACGTAGAACCATAGTAAAAGTGCTCTATATAACTTGAGGTTTCTATTTCTTTTCCTTTCCTTTTGATTCTTATTTTTGATTTGATTGGATTGGATTTGTATGCCGCCCCTCTCTGTAGACTCGGGGCGGCTAACAACAGTAGTAAACAGCATATGACAATCCAATATAAACAGTTAAAAACCCCTATTGTAAAACCAACATACATACAGACAGACCATGCATAAAATTGTAAAGGCCTAGGGGGGAAGAGTATCTCAGTTCCCCCATGCCTGGCGGCAGAGGTGGGTTTTAAGAAGCTTACAAAAGGCAAGGAGGGTGGGAGCAATTCTAATCTCTGGGGGGAGTTGGTTCCAGACGGTCGGGGCCGCCACAGAGAAGGCTCTTCTCCTGGGTCCCGCCAAGCGACATTGTTTAGTTGACGGGATCCAGAGAAGACCCACTCTGTGGGACCTAACTGGTCGCTGGGATTCGTGCAGCAGAAGGCGGTCCCTGATTCTTATTTTTCTAAAATTAATTTAATGAAAGCATATCAAAATATTCTTAAATAAAGAACCAAACTATCAGCTGGACTTATGTTTGATATTAATTAACTTTGATAGTACTAAAATAAAATCTAAATTTTATAAAAGTAGGGTTCTTGCTTTTAGTTAAAGGTATTAACTGAATTGTATTTACCCATACACAAAGTTTTCTCACCTACTTTTTATACATGAAGAACTCAAGCAATATTGTATGTATTTAGGAAAGTAAAACCAGAATCATGCCTACAACTATTCTATAATCTTCTGCCCAAACAAATTCAGCAGGTCTAGTTTATTAAACAGGGAGGAAGGGAATTTGATACATTTTTAAACAAATGAGTTTACCTTGTTATTAATGTATGCGTTCACTGTTGTGTGCTGTTGCATTTGTGGGTGTCTGCTTTCCTAGTAGAGGGAACCAAAACTTGTAGCTCACTTGTCACTTGATGCACAAGAGGAATAGTATCAGTTATGGCCCTTGAGTCAGACAACAGCCAATGCAGTATGGAAATTTGTTTTCTAGTGCTCATTTGGAATAGAAGTTAGAGATATTCTTGGTTCGGTTTTCTTGGTTAAAGCCTGTCTAGCTTGGGAAACATAATGACTTCTAGAAAGAGAAAGAATTCTGGTTGTGAATAACTTCTGAATCTAAAAGACTCTGCCTATTATTTGTAATTACAGGTAGTCCTTTATATCACAATTGGGACCAGAATTTCCATTGGTCAGATGCAGTTGTAAGGTGCAATGTCACCTACAGTGACGCCTTACACCTGCAGTGTAAACCTAATCCTATGTAGTTTCTGCTCTGGCAATCTCACACTACTTACCAGAGCTTACAAAACTTTTGCCAGACCCATCCTCGAATACAGCTCATCTGTCTGGAACCCATATCGCATCTCAGACATTAACACCCTTGAAAATGTCCAAAGATACTTCACCAAAAGAGCCCTTCACTCCTCCACTCGAAATAGAATACCCTACGAGACTAGACTTTCAATCCTGGGCCTAGAAAGTTTAGAACTAAGACGCCTTAAACAAGATCTAAGTATTGCCCACAAGATCATATGCTGCAACATCCTGCCTGTCAGCGACTACTTCAGCTTCAACCACAACAACACAAAAGCACACAACAGATTTAAACTTAATATTAAGCGCTCCAAACTTGACTGTAAAAAATATGACTTCAGAAACCGAGTTGTCGAAGCGTGGAACTCATTACCGGACTCCATAGTGTCATCCCCAAACCCCCAACACTTTACCCTTAGATTATCTATGGTTGACCTATCCAGATTCCTAAGAGGTCAGTAAGGGGCGAGTACAAGTGCACTAGAGTGCCTTCCGTCCCCTGTCCTATTGCTCTCCTATATCTCCCATACCTTTCTTTTATTCCTATATCTCTTCTTCTATTCTTTCATTGATATGTTCTATTACTATACCTTATTTTCTATTATTTCTTAGATGTATTTTACTATGAGTATCTCCTCTATAACTTTCATCATGTATTTTACTATGTGTATATAGATATGTATATCTATATATATGTATACCCACTAAAACCCTCATTGTGTATTGGACAAAATAAATAAAATAAATAATAAATTACTAGATCACTTAACAAATGCAATTTCCATATTTCCCATTCCTATCATAAACTGAATTCCATTAGCTGGGTACCCACTCTAGTCCAAGCCTTACAGGTTTGGTCCATCCTAGCCCTGAGTCTCAGTGAAGGTAAGGAACTTCCTCTTCAACTCCTCCTACCCAGTTTTCCCCCCATTTCTGTCTCTTTGAGCATCCTGCGTCCTGCCAGCTCAGTAATATATTCAAATGAAAACATTTATAACTATATAAAACATAATTAAATACTCTACCACAGTTACATTAAACGGTAACAGATGGTGGTCGCAATAAAATGACATTCAGCTCTATAGGCAGAGAGCTGTCTATAGACAGCTACATCAAAAAGCAGCTACAGCTCAAGTGCATTATAAAATTATATTTAAAAAGTGCAGCAAACATTATGAGTTCCTAATGGGGTTGAGCCAGTGGAACTTGTAGAATCCCACTTGAAAGGCTGGGAGAAGACCTGTCCTTTTTGCTTACAGCTACAACCAAGACTTAAAAGTAGATCTCATTATGTAGGCAGAGTTGTTTGCCTAAGGAGAATCCTTCAGGATTTTAGAAAGTAGAACCAAGAAGTACAATACAGTGGTACCTCTACTTAAGAACTTAATTAGTTCCGTGACCAGGTTCTTAAGTAGAAAAGTTTGTAAGTGGAAGCAATTTTTCCCATAGGAATCAATGTGGAAGCAAATAATGTGTGCAAACCCATTAGGAAAGAAATAAAAACTCGAAATTTGGGTGGGAGGAGGAGGAGGAAGAAGAGGAGGACAGTCGCTGCTGAAGGAAGAAGGTGAGGTGAGGTGAATCAAAAAATTCCAAAACTTTAAGGCTTAAAAAAAAAAGAGGGAGTTTGAGGCGGCGAGGAGCAGCATGCGCCTCCCATACACCCATCGCGAGGCTGCCTCCCATACACTGCGCCAGAGAGAGAAACCCAGGGGGAATGGCAGGAAACTGGCCGGGCCTTCATGCCGCTCCCAAATTTCCTGGGAAATTTTTCCGTGCTTGGGTTCTTAAGTAGAAAATGGTTCTTAACAAGAGGCAAAAAAATCTTGAACACCCAGTTCTTATCAAGAAAGGTTCTTAAGTAGAGGCGTTTTTAGGTAGAGGTACCACTGTATTTAGATTGGATAATTCCCCTGGCAATATATAACTAATAGAATGGAACCGTTGCACATTCTGCCACTAATTCATACAAACAATATGAAATATATTTGTCTTAATTCTCCATTCCTTTTAACTGATATCTACGATATATTGTCACACTCAGAAGTTCTAGCTCTAACATTATTGGGAATTTACTTTAATGGAATCTTGCAAGTTTCATGTCTCCCATCTTGCCTTATTAGGGAGGAACCTATATCGCCAGGCATAGGGGAACTAAGGCATCTCCCACAGGCTCTCTTATATTCTATGTTTGGTATGTATGTGTTGTATGGGTTTTTTTAACAGTTGGTTTTTTTTATATAATTCTTATTATTAGATTTGTTCTATTATCTATACTGTTTTTTATTGTTGTGAGCCGCCCCGAGTCTTCGGAGAGGGGCGGCATACAAATCTAATTAATAATAATAATAATAATAATAATAATAATAATAATTATTATTATTATTATTCTGATACATTTTCCACATTCATTTGCCAGCCTTTCTTACATGATCCATATCTAGACTTTGGCACTTCCACTGTCTCCCAAAATCCTTCCTGCAATCCACCCTATCCATTGTAAATTATTTCAAAAGCCGGACCATTTCACTTTTACATGACAGGGATCCACTTTTTAAAAAGAATATAAAAAACTCTTTTTTGCTTTAAGTAGTCCCAAATAAAACATGCAGTCCCATAGATAATGGCCTACAATGACCTTTATGCTAGTCAGAATGCCCACAGAATGGAACAATAAGGGAACAGCAATGACATTAATTGGCTATTTCAAAATATGGATTGCATGGTGCTTGCTCAACCACTTTTCCTTTTGTCTTGTTCTTGAGTTTTGTGCATTTAAGTTGTTGCAACAGCATAACTAGATTTTTTTTTCTCTCCAGTGCATTCACTGTTTGTGGGGGTGAGGGTTTGCCGGTGACATCATATACATTTACATCACTGCTTTGCAGTTTTTCAGAATGTTAATTTTAACAGATATAATTGCTAATGTTAAAATATAGAGCAGAAGAAAAATCTATGACTGAGCAAGTGTTTTTAATTTTGGTTTTCAAAATTATTATCAAGGATAATATAACAATACCAAAGGAACATAAAATACAATAATCAGGATTATATTTATGGCACTAGCACAGCCAAAATGTGTTAGTACCTATTTCCTTCATTTAAATTTCTCCTGCCTCTTCATCCAGGTGTTCAGTTTTCTGTTCCGAAATATCAAATTGCAGACAGTACTATAAATTCAGCACAGAGGCATAAAGATTATTCATAGTGGCAGTTTTAACCTAAACCTTAAAAGGTTTTTGGATTTTCCTGTTTCCCAAAAGCTTCAAAAGAAAACCACTGCCATCAAGAAAACTGCTAATGAATGAAAAGTAGTAGGACAACAACCTTGAAATTACTGACTGTCACTGTTAGAAATGGCAACAAATAGAATTGTAGTTGTTGTGGTTAGCTCTGGCCCTGCTCCTGCCCCAAGGACTGTGGATGTGTGGGAGACATCCACATGCTGCAGGCCTGTTTTGCCCCCCTCCCCTGTGGAATCTGCTGATGAAGGCTCCTCTGACCAAGAAGACATGAGTGACAGGGAGGAGGAGAGTGTGGCAGACAGCTCAGAAGGAGATCAATTATCTAGCTCCTCCTTGGATTCAGAACAAGAGTTAATGATACAGCCATGCATGCGGAGAGCAATGCATAGGCAACAACAACTGAGAGATTATTATCAAAGAAAATGAGGCCACCTGTGGTTGGGTGGGGCTGTGGTAATTAGTGAGGCTGCTATAAATAGAAGCCTGTGGGTTTGGCCATTGTGGAGGATTATCTGATCGTTGTGTTTTGTGACTGCTTTACTGACTTTGACGTTTTGTGTGCTGATTTTTCCCCGCTTTGAAACTAAAGCATAGCAAAGTGTGTTTCACTTTGTGAAAGAAGAAGGACTGTGAATTGCCTCACAGCTGCAAGCTAAGTATCACAGAACTGATAAGGGACTTGTACAAATTACCAGTTTGTTTGGAGACGAGTGCTCTTGGCTATACCAAAAGAGGGCTTGGTTTAAGTGAATTTTCATTATAAAGAACATTGTTTTGAATTTTCAAACGTGTGTGTGTGTCTGAAATTTGTACCTGTGAATTTTTGGGAGGATTCTACCAGAGAGCCCGACAGAACAGTAGTAGCTGTTGCCATTGTCAGTGGTATCAGGGCAAAGACTGGCCTAAATTGTCCCAGGCCACATTAACTTTTGCTAGTAACAGATTTGAAATATTTTTTTTAAAATTCCACTGTCCTTGCCTACAGATTGCAGTCACAAATACTCTGAAGGATTACATATTTAATAGAGTGTGCAGTGTGTTAAGTATTAAGCATTTGTTGGACAGCTTAAATTCACTCATGACTAACACACAAAAAACTCCAATAGAAAGAACTATACTGTACTGCTAAAAAATAAATAAAGGGAACACCCAAATAACACAATCTAAATCTGAACAAATGAAATATTCGCATTGAATACTTTGTTCTGTACAAAGTTGAATGTGCACAACAGCATGTGAAATTGATTGTCAATCAGTGTTGTTTCCCAAATAGACAGTTTGATTTCACAGAAGTTTGATTTACTTGGAGTTATATTGTGTTATTTAAGTATAGGAGCTCTGCTCTTATCAGAAGTTTCTGGAGAAAAACCTTTGCAAATCATATCATACAAAGAAACATATACTTACATTTTCTATTATTTACAAATTTTTAGCTATTTAGTTCTATACAATATTTTTAATTATTGAATTATTCCTTAATCTTCTGTTCAACCAATCATAGAACTTATCCCAGACTTTGTAGTACTCTGCTTCCTCTTGTCCCTTCAACCTCTTCGTCATCATATCCATCTCAGCGCGCTCAGTGATTTTTTAGATTATCTATTTTTCTTTTGGAATTTCTGCACCCTTCCATCTTTGTGCGAAGACTATTCTTGTTGCCATTAAGACATGTATTATCAAATGTTGAATTTCTTTTTTATATCTTTGGGGGAGTGCCTAATAGGAAGAATTCTGGTGTCTTTCTTAATTCCAGTTTTATTATTTCTCTTAACCATTTCTCAATGGTGTTCCAATATAATTTGGCTTTGGGACAAGTCCACCACTGTTGATAATATGTACCAATTTCATTTTTGCATTTCCAACATTTGGGCTGAATACTAGGATACATTTTTGAAAGTCTGTTGAGTGGTAAGTGGTAATATTTTACCCAATGTTTGTTATATATATTTTTGTGTTGTTGGGGAAGATTTGCCATCTTGTTCTTTGTTGTTCCTTCTTGTTCCTTTCTATTTTATGGTTTTGTTTGTTAAATTGCAAGACACAAAGTTATTCTGGAGTCAGGCGGGATCAATAAATCAATAAACAAACATCTTAAATGTAACTGAAGCTAGTCTTACAAAGGCATGTGTAATATCACTTCAAACAGCAATATTATTTTCTTTCTTTTTAATTTGATTGTGCAAAAGACAGGGCCAAGTCAAGGTATTTCAATGACTTATGACAGTGAAAGTCAGAAAATGAATCCCAGAGTTCTATTGTAAAGAGGAAATTAAACATTTTTATTTTGGAGAATAAAAAACATTCATGGTAGAACGTAGCTGGAAGATTGAGAGGAAATTCAGTCTGTTCTGCCAGGCTCTCTGGTAGGAGCCTCCCGAAAATTCAAGAGTACAAATTTCAGACACACACATTTGCAAATTCAAAACAATGTTCTTTATCACAAAATTCAAAATAAACTATCTTTGTATTGCAAAGATCACTCGTCCCAAAACAACCGGGTAGTCTGTACAATTTCCCTTAAGCAGTCATTAAGTACTTAGCTAGCAGCTGTGAAGAAACTTCACACCCCTTCTTCTTCCAACGAAGTGAGACACACACACACACACACACACACATACGTTGCTCTGCTGTGGTTTCAAAGGCGTGAAAAATTAACAAAGTCCAGAAAACAGCAACACAGCATTCCTGAAGAACTGCGATCAGATACTCTTTCACAATGGCCAAACCCACACGCTGCTATTTATAGCAGCAGCCCTAATTACTGGAACCCCACCCAACCACAGGTGGCCTTATTTTCTCTTGTAATAATCCTTCAGTTGTTGTCTCCTATGCATCATTCTATGCATGCGTGAATGTGTCATTAATTCTTGTTCAGAATCCAAGGATGATACAGATGATTGATCTCCTCCTGGACTGTCTGCCAAACTCCCCTCTTCCCTGTCACTCATGCTTCCTTGGTCAGAGGAGGCTTCATAGATTCCATCGGGAGCAAAATTGGGCTAGTGTGGTAGTAAAAATTTTGGTAGCCCTTCACTGTGTAGGTCCCTCACTCTGATAGCTCGTTGTACCAAATTGTTGGGTCAGAATTTATGGAAAGAAAGAAAACTTTCCAACACTGGCATTTGCAACTTCAAATTTTCCTTGCACTGATGTTAATAAATAAAACTGTAAAACCTGTAAATTGCTTTTTAATTATTTTTAATTATTTTATACATATATTCTGCAGAGTAATTATAGATGTATTTTGTGTAAGTTAGGTATTATTCTATGTAACATGCAAAAATAAATTCAGGCTTAGACTGTGTTTTGCTTAGCTCTAGCCCAATTTTGCATACAAATCTAAATAATAATAATAATAATAATAATAATAATAATAATATATTATATTTGAAGTATACATTTTTTTTCTTTTAGAATGTTTTAGTTCTTTAGATACTTATCTTAGAATAAGTCCTGTTTGATTTAGAAACTTCGTTCTGAGTGTACCAGTGGATCCCATCTATATCCTATGCACTCTCTAATACAGTATGCTTTGAAGCAGTTACAGTATATACTAACAATAGTCTATAAAACATAGAAACATAGAAGACTGACGGCAGAAAAAGACCTCATGGTCCATCTAGTCTGCCCTTATACTATTTCCTGTATTTTATCTTAGGATGGATATATGTTTATCCCAGGCATGTTTAAATTTAGTTACTGTGGATTTATCTACCACGTCTGCTGGAAGTTTGTTCCAAGGATCTACTACTCTTTCAGTGAAATAATATTTTCTCACATTGCTTTTGATCTTTCCCCCAACTAACTTCAGATTGTGTCCCCTTGTTCTTGTGTTCACTTTCCTATTAAAAACACTTCCCTCCTGAACCTTATTTAACCCTTTAACATACTTAAATGTTTCGATCATGTCCCCCCCTTTTCCTTCTGTCCTCCAGACTATACAGATTGAGTTCATGAAGTCTTTCCTGATATGTTTTATGCTTCAGACCTTCAACCATTCTTGTAGCCCGTCTTTGGACCCGTTCAATTTTGTCAATATCTTTTTGTAGGTGAGGTCTCCAGAACTGAACACAGTATTATTCCAAATGTGGTCTCACCAGCGCTCTATATAAGGGGAAGAGGTTAGGATGACTGGATTAACTAAAGTTACACTGTGAAGTTCAGTGAATGATTCAGTATTTGAAGCAAGATGATTTTCAGATCAGATTTAGCATTCAAACCATTACATTAAAGTAGCTCTCCTCTGATTTCCGTTTTGACATAATTGTCAATTCATTTCTTTGCTACATTTTTGTCCTTTTTTTAACGTGCAAAATGTTTTCTTTAACCTATCTGCAGATGTCACTTTAAATATTATTTTCCAGGGTTTTATTTTCCAGAAAAACAGATGTCTGTAATTATCTCTACTTTGACCTCTGAGACTTATCAAAGTCAAATAGGCAATCATCCAATCATATGAGCTATCATTATTAGAGGAAAAGTAATTATAATCTGAATATGTTTGAACGTGATTATTATAAATCTAAACTGTTGTACTTCTGATTGGGATTGAACTGAAAAAATTATCATTTATAATTCAAATTATATAACTTCATTTGTTTTTCTATTTTTAAGAGTAGAGAGCAACATGGTTTAATAATATAATTTTTTAACTGGGAACAAAAGACAGAGTGATATTTTAAAAGCCATAAAAACTGTCTTAATTCAAGTAATGAAGGAAAAATCAGAAGCCTCAAAATGAGTGAATAAGGTTTCTGGAAATAAAGATATCACAAAATCTTTAATTCAAAATTTTTGGAGAAGACAAGTAAGTAACAAGTCGGGCAAGTTTTTGATAAACGTGAATACTATCTAATAGGTCTCCATGAGTATAAAGAGAATCCTTGAAGAATTAAGCCTATTCAATTAAGTTCTTATATTAAAATTGTCTGACCAAGTTGTATTTACATATGGGGATAATCATATTCTATTTATATACTTAGAATTATTTAAGAAAGTGTATATTTACTAACATAAGTACATTATCATCCTCAAGTGTCTCTTTAGTAGCAGCTTTTTCATTATTTCTCTAATCCCACTTCAATTTAATATGTTTCTAGAATCTCATTCAGGATATTAATATGTATGTACTGTATGCTGTAGTAGGCACTTGTACACATGGGCAGTTCTGCTTCATTGTGTTCTACAGGCTCTTGTATATGGAATACAAGTGCACTAGAGTGCCTTCCGTCCCCTGTCCTATTACTCTCCTATATCTCCTATATCTCTTCTTCTATTCTTTCATTGATATATTCTATTCCTATATATATATGTATGTATATGTGTATGTATGTGTATATATGTATATATGTATGTATATATATATATATGTGTGTGTGTATATATATATATACAGAGCTGAAGGGATTGGATACTGTAGCCTAGAGGATAATTCTCTGCCTTACAAGGCAAAGGTTGCAGGTTCAAGTCCCAGTGGGTATGGCTAGCTGATGAGGCCAAAATAAGGCCGAAATAGAACTATCCTAGTCTCCCTTAATTTTCAAATTCAGCTTAAACATGTGACACACACACACACACACACACACACACATATATATATATATTCTATATATTCTATATATTCTATTCCTATATATTCTATTCCTATATCTTCTTTTCTATTATTTCTTAGATATATTTTACTATGAGTATCTCCTCTATAACCTTCATCATGTATTTTACTATGCGTATATTGATATATACTCACTAAAACCCTCATTGTGTATTGGACAAAATAAATAAATAAAATAAATAAACAAATGAAAATTATTTTGTCTCAGTGGTTTCAGTGGAAGAGTTAAGGTACAGGGTCTTTCAGTTAAGTTGAACCACTGGTGGATAAATGTAGTATGGGTTTTTTGGTAGGAATATACAGATGAAGTTTGCTATACTTTTCTCCTGGGGAATCTGTCCTTAAATGGTTCCCCCTGAATTCAATATAGCTGAAATGTTTTGCTCTAAATAGTTTTTGCAAAGTCATGTGCTTCAGTGATTCCATGTTCAAACCCGGAGTATTGGATGGTTTGTTATTTGCAACAGAATTGTAATAAATCCACAGGCAAGCTCCTTCTGGCAAGTTGAGATTTAATCCACATTCAAATATAGAATCTCCATGTTCACTAGCAATGAAGATCATATCTCAACTCAGATTAACCCATCCAATCCTTTCTGGTATTCTGTTACAGGAAAAAATGCAAAGATTTCACTGCAGAGTTGTTTTTATATTAGTAACAAATCAATAGCATATTTAATCTGTTTTGAGCTTTATTTATTTTTTTATTTGATTTGATTTGATTTGATTTGATTTGAATTGAATTGAATTGAATTGTATGCTGCCCTTCTCCGAGGACTCGGGGCAGTTCACAGCATATAATATAACAATAAAAAACAAAGGAAAATCTAATTAAATTTAAATTTACAGTTTAAAAGTCCAATATTTAAAAACAATCATTCTAGTTCAGTCATACAACATATATCTCATTTCATTGGACAGTGGGCTGAGATCTAATTACCCCAAGCCTGGCATCATAGGTGGGTCTTACAGAAAGACTCTTACAGAAAGCAAGATTATATAATCTGTATCATATATAATATGATATAGGTTTCTGGGAGAAGAAGTTTAAAATCATCTGCTTTTCAACTTGTGGCCATTACTGTCCTTTAGTATTAGCTTACATTTTCAAATTTTACATCCAAGAGAGTTCTCGTTTGTATGGTCTAATGTTGATGAAGCACTGAACTTGAGGGTTTAGGGATTTTTTAAATCCTGATTTTATTATTTTCACAAATCTCACAGTGGTGAACATATGAACACGTCTATATTCCTTCTGCCTCCTATTTTCTCCACAACCCTGTGAAGTGAATTGGGCTGAGAGAGAGTGATTGGTTCAAAATTATCCAGTTGGCTTTCATTATTGATGTAAATTTACTTATTTATTTTGTCAATCTCGTACTAGATAATACAGTCTGCGGAGAGGGGCGGCATACAAATCTAAATAAATAAATAAATATACTGTAAGTATATACATAATTTGAATACATAAAATGAATAAAAGTAAAAGGGGAACATTACGACAGACAGGAACAGTAGGCCCACAAGTGCACTTAAGAATGCCAGTTACGGACCTCTTAGGAATGGGATGAGGTCAACAGTAGACAATCTAAAGTTAAATTTTGGGGGGTTTGGGAATGAAACCACAGATAGTGTATTCCAGGCATTGATCACTCTATTGCTGAAGTGGTGTTTATGCAATTGAGTCCAATTTAAGTTCATACCTATTGTGTGCTTGTGTATTGTTGTGGTTGAAGCTGAAGTAGTCATTGACAGGTAGGACATTGTAGTAGATAATTTTATGAACTACTCTTTGGTCATACTGAAGGCAGCATAGTTCTAAGCTATCTAAGCCCAATATTTCAAGTGTGGTGATATAAGTACAGTGATACCTTGTCTTACAAACTTAATTGGTTCCGGAACACGGTTCTTAAGGTGAAAAGTTTGTAAGATAAAACCATGTTTCCCATAGGAATCAATGGAAAAGCGATTAATGCGTGCAAGCCCAAAATTCACCCCTTTTGCCAGCCGAAGCGCCCGTTTTTGCGCTGCTGGGATTCTCCTGAGGTTCCCCTCCATAGGAAACTCCACCTCTGGACTTCTGTGTTTTTGCGATGCTGCAGGGGAATCCCAGCAGGGGAATCCCAGGATCGCAAAAACAAGCGCTTCGCTGGCAATGGAAGTCCGGAGGTGTGGTTTCCATGGAGGGGAGCATCAGAAGAATCCCAGCAGCGCAAAAACGGGTGCTTCACTGGCAACAGAAGTCTGGAGGCGGGGCATCCCAGTGGCAGCGGTGGGTTTGTAAGGTGAAAATAGTTTGTAAGTAGAGGCAAAAAAATCTTAAAGCCCGGGTTTGTATCTCGAAAAGTTTGTATGATGAGGCGTTTGTAAGATGAGGTATCACTGTATTCTGTTGCGAGCAGAGAAGTGTAGGACTCTTCTTGTGAAATATCTGAGCCAGGGGGGAAATGTGAAATTTTTCCCTGCCGGTTCTGTGGGCGTGATTTGGAGGTCATATGACTGGGTGGCTGTGACCAGGTTGTCATGTGACTGGGTGGGTGCACCCAATTTAGCAGTTCATTTCGCTAGGGAGCAGGGGGTTGGACTAGATCACCTCTGATGTCCCTTCCAACTTTTGCTGTGCTATTTCATAGCATCCTCTGAAGCTGTGTTTAGTGCCAGCCAGGTTCGTGGTCCTCTCTCTCTCCCTCCCTCCCTTCTCCCTCTCTCTTTCTTTCTTTTGTGGGAAGCAAATATTACTCATAATAAAGACTCACAGAAAAATAAGGAAAAATCAAGCTTCTAACAAAGAACCTGCCTGAAACTCATTCCACATTCCTGCCCGATAGAGATAATGAGATAATGACTGTATAGAAAGTGAAAGCCTGACATTTGGCTCCATTTACACAAGCGGGCAAACAGATCCATAGAAAACCCATTCGAAATGGGATATTCTGAAATTTCCCCATGGCAATTTTTTGGCAGCTAACAAAACTGAGTAGTAGAATCAGAATAAGCAGCCCCAAACTCAAGACTTTACCCAGGACGAAAGTCATTTAGCCACAATGGGAATCATCCAAACCCTTTTAGAAACACGAAGCCCATATTGCACAAACCCCGAAACTTAGATACGAGTACTCCGAGGTCCTTGACAGAGCGAGGGTTGTCTACAAGGTCTGGTCCACTCAGTTTGTATTTTGTATTCTGATTCGTTTTGCCGATGTGTAATACAGAGCATGGTTGAGATTTGGAGTTTGACCATTTGTTTGACCATTCTGAGAGAAAGTCAAGGTCTTTTTGAAGGGTAGCAGTATTTATTTACTTATTTTATTTATTTATTTATTAGATTTGTATGCCGCCCCTTGCCGTAGACTCGGGGCGGCTCACAACACAATAAAACAGTTCATGACAAATCTAATAATTTACAATTTAAACTTTAAAATAGTTAAAAAAACCTCATTTTTAAGCAGACATACGTACAGACATACCATACATAAATTATATAGGCCCGGGGGAGATCAATTCCTCCATGCCTGACGACAAAGGTGGGTTTTGAGGAGTTTACGAAAGGCAAGGAGGGTAGGGGCAGTTCTAATCTCTGGGGGGAGCTGGTTCCAGAGAGTTGGGGCCGCCACAGAGAAGGCTCTTCCCCTGGGGCCCACCAACCGACATTGTTTAATTGGTGGTCATCGTATTGTTGGTGGCCATCGTCAAAGAGGACATAGTTACTTATAATATGATTGCAAAGGTCATGTATGTAAATTACAAAGAGTGTTGGTCCTAGAACACTGCCTTGGTGGACACCACTGTTAACAGGTACAGGATTTGATAGGGCGCTCCCTATTTTGACCACTTGTTGTCTGTTTGACAGGAACACAGTTATCTAATTATGTAGAGGTCCAGAGATGCCATAGGATTTTAGTTTTAGAAGTAGTTTGTTGTGTACCACTGAATCAAAGGCTTTACTAAAGCCTATGTAAATTGTGTCTATTGCTTTGCCCTGATCAAGTGTTGTAGTCCATGTGTTTTTGCTGTGTAGAAGTTGTAGATTACAGGATATTTTTTAATTAAACCATATTGTTTAATAGAGAGTAGGTTGTTTCTAGTTGGAGAGTAATGGATTGATTAATGATTGATTCCATGACTTCGCAGGTGACGCAGCATAGAGAGATTGGTCTGTAATTTTCAACTAGGTTTCCCTTTTTGAAGATAAGGATGACCATAGCTAGTGACCATTGGTTGGGTAAGGAGTTCGTCCTGAAAGATTTTTCAAAGATTATGCTTAGAGGTTCAGCTATACCAGTGGAAAGCTTTTAAAGAGAAGTATGCACGTAGTCCATCAGGCCGGATAGATAGTGATGGTTTTAGGTTGAGTAATGCCTTTTCAATTTTATCTCCTGTGAAATCTATTTGGGTTATTCATGTCTAAAGTGAGATTAGAACTCACAGTCACCTGGTTTCTAGTCTGGTGCTTTAAATAGACTAAACTGGTTCTTTGAAGAAGTTTTGTTTTGGGGCGGCTTTGCGGGATTCTAACAATTATTCAGAGTTTAGTTTTCCTAGAAACAAATAAATGGAAACTGATAGTTCCTTGCTATAAAATTTATTCACAGTTATATATATATATATATACAATGATACCTTGTCTTACAAACTTAATTGGTTCCGGGACGAGGTTCTTAAGATGAAAAGTTTGTAAGACGAAACAATGTTTCCCATAGGAATCAATGGAAAAGCGATTAATGCGTGCAAGCCCAAAATTCACCCCTTTTGCCAGCCGAAGTGCCCGTTTTTGAACCCCACCTGTAGACTTCCGTGTTTTTGCGATGCTGCAGGGGAATCCCAGCAGGGGAATCCCAGCATTGCAAAAATGGGTGCTTCACTGGCAACGGAAGTCCGGAGGTGGGGCTTCCCAGCGAAGGGAGCATCAGTGAAATCGCAGCATCGCAAAAACACCAAAGTCCTCGAAACCCCACCTCCAGACCTCTGTGTTTTTGCGATGCTGCAATTTCACTGAGGCTCCCCTCGCTGGGAAACCCCACCTCTGGACTTCCGTTGCCAGCGAAGCGCCCGTTTTTGCGCTGCTGGGATGCTCCTGCAGCATCACAAAAACACGGAAGTCCAGAGGTGGGGGTTCCCATGGAGGGGAACCTCAGGGGAATCCCAGCAGAATAGAAACGGGTGCTTCGCTGGCAACGGAAGTCCGGAGGTGGGGCATCCCAGCGGCAGCGGTGGGTTTGTAAGGTGAAAATAGTTTGTAAGAAAAGGCAAAAAAAATCATAATCTGGGTTTGTATCTCGGAAAGTTTGTATGACGAGGTATCACTGTATATGATAACTTTATATAATAATATATCATATATGGTGCATTATTGTTATAGCAGATTTCTGTCTCTAATAAACTGCCTGCTATCCTAAATTGAGATTAGCATAATGGAACAACAAGCATAATGCTCAGTATAGAAAGAAAGGAACTGCACTTGATGAAAAGATTCCTGTCGAAATTGGATAGATTCTGTATTGAAACATTTCCATATTCAGTCCATAGCTAACAAGTTTTTATAGGAGGATTGAGAAACCTGGGGTAACCAAGCTAGAGATACTACAGTAGTCCCTCGCTATATCGCGCTTCACCTACTGCGGCTTCACTTCATCGCGGGTTTTCAAGAAATATTAATGAGAAAAATCATTCACGGATCTTCGCTGGTTCGCGGGTTTCTGAGGAAGTCGATCGGCAGATTTAAACAGCCCACGGAACTCGATTGGCAGGTTTTTAAAAAATATATATATCTAAAATTGTAAATACTGTATTTAAATACTGTATCTAAAATATTGTGGGGGAAGGGTTTATAAACACTTAAAACAATGAAAACTTACGAAACAATTACAATATAAATACTTAAATAAGTACTATCAGTCAATAAATTCCCCATCGCGGATTTCACCTATCGCGGCCGGGTCTGGAACGTAACACCAGCGATAGGTGAGGGACTACTGTATTCATAAATCAAATGTCTCATGCTTAAAATACAGGACGTACACAATCCCTACCTCCCTTTCATATACAGTGTTAAACTGGGAGATTATTAATCCCTCCTAGTTCCTTTCCCTATCATAACATATTATTTGTTGTCGTTGGCTTGCCCCCACACCACTGAAAATACGCAGCAAATACAACTTATATGTTCTAAAACTAAAAATCAGTATAGGGTATATTGAGCCGGTGATTAAATCACATTCCTGCCTTCCCTCCACTTCCTGTAGGAACTTTGCTGGCGTAAGAATCCCACCAGGAGCGGAATCAGTAAATGAGCTAATTGTCTCCACAGCCCCAATTTACTGAAATATTGTGCTCTTAGTCACTTGTGTGATTTAGTACCCTCCTTACTCACAACATACATGCAGGCACCAGACACAATACAAAAGGAATAGGCTTTGCCTCGTGTGGGTGTCTGCGTGTCTCCCAAAGGATATTATTAAGATTATTGAAGAAAACAGTCCTCTTAGCTCACCGATGTAATTGCAGCTTTGCTGAGTTGCATCTATTGTTCTGAAAACAATAGAATCACATTCCTTATATTGACAGCAAATGTCATAGTTATGGAAGAAATCTACATAACAAATTTTGGGCACTTTGTCTAGAAATGATTATCGGGGGGGGGGTGTTTGCGGCGGCGGGGGGAATGCCAATGTACCTAGGAGAGAAAGTATTTGGACATCCTTTGCACATATAATTAATCTTTATTCAGAATTTTAAGGCTGACATTTGTAAGCCAATAAGACGCCTAGGGGGAATAGAAGGCTAATTCTTTTGTCCTCTGGAGACAGCGATCCGTTTAACATTCACTTAGTACCAACCTCACTCTCTTGTGGGCTTGTAGGAATGGCGTTTGGCCAGTAGATGGCAGAGCTGCTGCAGGTAGCAGCCAATCTGTAGGGACAACAAGGCAAGAAGTATTCTAAGCAACCAAGCAGTCCAACTCCCTTGACTCCCCCTTTGCTTGTCAGCAGCTGGAAGCCTGACAGAGACTAGGGAAAAAAAGAGCAGCTTGGGAAGAAGGAAGGGGAATGGTGCTGAGCCAGCATTCCACACAAAGAACCAGCAGCAGGTTGAGGCGCTTCCAACACAGTGTGTTTCCTGCTGGTGACAGCTTTGGCCCCCAAAAAGCGAGAGGTGACATCGGTTCAGAATCCCAAAACCTGCGCCAGTCAAAAGCCTTTCTACTGCTGAGAACAAAGAAGGGCAGAAATTTGAGAAGAGCTAAAGGCGGGTTTGATTTTAAGACCACAATTCCCCAAGTGATGCAGCTAAGAACAGTGTTTTAAGCATGTGCAGATTTATTTATTTATTTAGACTTCCATGCCGCTCTTCTTAACTGAGTCAACTTACTAAATATTGTACAACGTGTATAGAAGTCTAATATTAAAATTAAAAACTAAAAAAAATATATCTAAAACCCCATTTATCCTAAACATAACCATCCATTGTTATTGTTAATGGCGAGTATTCTGAGCAGAGACAGGTTACAAGCGGTGTGCCACAAGGGTCTGTTCTGGGTCCTATTCTTTTTAATATGTTTGTGAGTGACATAGAGGAAGGTTTGGTAGGGAAGGTTTGCCTATTTGCCGATGACTCTAAAGTGTGCAATAGGGTTGATATTCCTAGAGGGGTCTGTAATATGTAAATGATTTAGCTTTACTAGATAAATGGTCAAAGCAATGGAAACTGCAGTGTTTCCAAATGTAAAATACAGTAATGCACTTGGGGAAAAGGAATCCTCAATCTGAGTATTGCATTGGCAGTTCTGTGTTAGCAAAAACTTCAGAGGAGAAGGATTTAGGGGCAGTGTGGTCGGGCGATAGGAAAAGCAAGTAGGATGCTTGGCTGCATAGCTAGAGGTATAACAAACAGGAAGAGGGAGATTGTGATCCGGCTGTATAGAGCCCTGGTGAGACCACATTTGGAATACTGTGTTCAGTTCTGGAGACCTCACCTACAAAGATATTGACAAAATTGAACGGGTCCAAAGACGGGCTACAAGAATGGTGGAAGGTCTTAAGCATAAAACGTATCAGGAAAGACTTCATGAACTCAATCTGTATAGTCTGGAGGACAGAAGGGAAAGTGGGGACATGATCGAAACATTTAAATATGTTAAAGAGTTAAATAAGGTTCAGGAGGGAAGTGTTTTTAATAGGAAAGTGAACACAAGAACAAGGGGACACAATCTGAAGTTAGTTGGGGGGATGATCAAAGGCAACATGAGAAAATATTATTTTACTGAAAGAATAGTAGATCCTCGGAACAAACTTCCAGCAGACGTGGTTGGTAAATCCACAGTAACTGAATTTAAACATGCCTGGGATAAACATATATCCATTGTAAGATAAAATACAGGAAATAGTATAAGGGCAGACTAGATGGACCATAAGGTCTTTTTCTGCCGTCAGTCTTCTATGTTTCTATGTTTCTATCCACGTTCATCCAACTGGATCTAACCAATCATAACATCGGCTGGAGTTACTCAGGGGCCCCCATGCTCACTGGCAAAGATGAATCTTCAAGGCTTCGTGAAAGGCCAGGAGAGACGGGGTAGTATGTATCTCCGGAGAGAGTTTGTTCCAAAGGATCGGGGCCGCCACAGAGAAGGCTCTTCCCCTAGGCCCCGCCAGACAACTCCCAGCAGTCGATTAGGTCCCACAGAGTTGGCCTTCTCCGGACCCCGTCGACTAAACAATGCTGGCTGGCGGGGCCCAGGGGAAGAGCCTTCTCTGTGGTGGCACCAGCCTTCTGGATCAACTCCCTCCAGAGATTTGAATAGCTCCCACCCTCCTTGCCTTCCGTAAAACGCTGAAGATTCACCTTTGTCACCAGGTGTGGGGATAATTACCTCCCCCCTTTGTTGTGTTTTCCGGCCTCTGTTGTATGATGGATTGGGTTGAATGTCTATGTTTGTGTAGTTGGTGATTTTAGAATACTGGTTATGTTATCAATGCTTTTAAATTGATTTTTAAATTTTATTATTAGATTTGTAATGTATTGTGTTGTTGTGTTGTGAGCCGCCCCGAATCTTCGGAGAGGGGTGGCATACAAATCTAATTATTATTATTATTATTAATAATAATAATAATAATAATAATAATAATAATAATAATAATTGTCTGTCTGACCGACGGGACTTGGAGAAGGCCGACTTTGTGGGACCCAACCGGCCGCTGGGATACATGAGGCAGAAGACGGTCGTGGAAACAATCTGGTCCTAAGGTATGTAGGGCTTTATAGATCATAACCAACACTTTGAATTATGTATGGAGAACAATCGGCAACCAATGCAGCTTGTGGAGATTATCATTATTCACCACCATTTAGCAATCACAGAGATTTTTCACATATTTTTCTTGGGAACTGTAACTCTAGGCAACATATTTTTTTTATTCTGTGTCCCCATAATGTAGCCTTAATCTCATCCCGACTAATCTCAGTAAGATTTGCTTCAGTTAAAACTGGCTGTTCTGGCCTCTCTCTGTGTGTTTTCTTACTTCAAAGGCAACCTCAACATAAGTAAAATTTCTTAGGCTTTGTCATCCATTGCTTGGAGAGAGATCAAATGATTGGACAGTACAAGCAGGATAGGGATTAGCAACATGGACATCGTATTTCATTCGGATATAGTTTTCTCTTGACTCAGGGATAGGCAATGAAGAGTTGGTTGAGCTTCTATTTTAGGATGGAGGTTGATTATTGTTGTCCTCCACCTATCTTCTTGGGTAGAGTAACCTTTCCTTCCCCCTTCTAACCTCCAACTTCTGTTCACCTTTGTTATGGCTGGCTCTGGCCCAGCTCCTGCCCCAGGGAATGGGGAGGTGGATGCAGGGGAAAATTCAACATGTCACAGGCCTGTGTTATTGCCGACAGTATCAATTCAGAGTTTAGTTTCCTCGGACGAAGAAGAAGGTGGGAGTGACTCAGCAGAGGAGGGCTTGGCACACAGCCAAGGCAGTCAACCTTATCCTCTATAGCTTCAGATGATAACATTTTGGACCTACGCAAGTGCAGAATTATGCGTAGAAGAGACCAAGTAAGAACATATTACAGGAAATAAGGGAGGCCACCTGTGTTTTGGGTGGGGCTTCAGTAATTAGGGCTGCTGCTATAAATAGCAGCATGTGGGTTTGGCCATTGTGGAAGAATATCTGTTGCAGTTTCGTTAGGAATCTTGTGTGCTGGACTTTGTTGCTTTTTCACGCCTTTGAAACCAAAGCAGAGCAGTGTGTGTGTGTGTGTGTGTGTGTGTGTGTCTCCCTTTGTTGGAAGGGAGACACACACAGCTTTTCCACAGCTGCTCGCTAAGTACTTAAGGACTGCTTAAGGGAAATTGTACAGACTACCTGGTTTTGGGAAGAGTGCTCTTTGCAATACAAAAAGAGTGCTTAGTTTATTTTGACTTTTGTGATAAAGAACATTGTTTTGAATTTTCAAACGTGTGTGTGTGTGTCTGAAATTTGTATCCTTGAATTTTCGGGAGGCGCCAATCAGAGAGCCCGGCAGAACAACCTTCTGGCAATTAAAAGGCTTAAATACAATTATTGTTGATTTGTATAATACTACTACTCACATGGTTCCATCTGTATGTTTGTATACACCTTTGATTAATACCATTCAGCGTGTTTTACAGAGCTGAGTAAAATTATTTCTCTACTTTAGTATATAACTTCCTTTATTTCAGTAATTCTCTTTTCTATTAAGAGGCTTGTTCACCCATCATAGCATGTTAAACTATAACATGGTTTGATTTGATTTGAATCGGTTTGACTGTCACATAAATTGAATCCAAATACTTTGATTTTTCAATCATAGTGTAGTATTAATTTGTTCCAGGTCAAAATAAAATAAGATAAAAGAAGATAGGACTCTTAAAACCCCCAGTTTATATAGAATCAATAACTGTAACATTCATGAACCACTGAACCTTTTCCTTGTAGTCCGGGAACTTCCTTCGCGGAGCTGTTACTTATTTGATACATGCGGCATTATTATTTCCTCCCTCCAAATCACAGCAGAAAAAATACCAATACAGTACCTGCCTAGGTTAATGGATTAAAATTTCATATTTAATTTCTGGCTTGTGAAGGGTTGGCTCAAATGCCCGTTACACCTAGAACTACTACTTATCTACTACCAAATATTACCTATTGTGTTCAGTTTTGGAGACCTCACCTACAAAAATATATTGATCAAATTGAATGGGTCCAGAAAACAGGCTACAAAAATGGTGGAAGGTCTTAAGCATAAAACTTATCAGGAAAGACTTCATGAACTCAATCTGTATAGTCTGGAGGACAGAAGGAAAAGGGGGGACATGATCGAAACATTTAAATATGTTTAAAGGGTTAACTAAGGTTCAGGAAGGAAGTGTTTTTAATAGGAAGGTGAACACAAAACAAGGGGGCACAATCTGAGGTTAGTTGGGGGAAAGATCAGAAGCAATATGAGAAAATATTATTTTACTGAAAGGGTGGTAGGTGCCTGAAACAAACTTCCAGCAGACGTGGTTGGTAAATCCACAGTAACTGAGTTTAAACATGCCTGGGATAAATATATATCCATCCTAAGATAAAATACAGTACAGGAAATAATATAAGGGCAGACTAGATTTATTTATTTATTTATTTGTCCAATACACAAATACATAGGAAGAAAAATAGACATGTAGTAATATATATAAGGGTAAAGTGAACTTAGAGGAGAGGATATATGAAAGAAAGAAAACGAGTCTTCGGAGAGGGGCGGCATACAAATCCAAATAATAAATAAATAAATATATGATAAGTGAGAGAAAGGAAAGACAATTGGACAGGGGACGAAAGGCACACCAGTGCACTTATGTACGCCCCTTACTGGCCTCTTAGGAACCTGGAGAGGTCAATCGTGGAGAGTCTAAGGGAGAAATGTTGGGGGATAGGGGTTGACACAATTGAGTCCGGGAATGGGTTCCACGCTTTGATAACTCGATTGTTGAAATCATATTTTTTACAATCAAGTTTGGAGCGGTTCGTATTAAGTTTGAATCTGTTGCGTGTTCTTGTGTTGTTGCGGTTGAAGCTGAAGTAGTCATTGACCGGTAGGACGTTGCAGCATATGATCTTGTGGGCAATACTCAAATCGTGTTTTAGACGCTGTACAGTAGTTCTAGGCTTTCTAGGCCCAGGATTGTTAGTCTATTTTCGTAGGATATTCTGTTTCGAGTGGAGGAGTGAAGGGCTCTTCTGGTGAATATCTTTGGACATTTTCAAGGGTGTTGATGTCTGAGATGTGGTATGGGTTCCAGACAGATGAGCAGTAGTCTAGGATGGGTCTGGCCAAAGTTTTGTAGACTCTTGTGAGTAGTGTGAGATTAGTGTAGATGGACCACAAGGTCTTTTTCTGCCGTCAATCCTCTATTTTACTATGTTTCTACCTAAGAAAAAGCAACTCTTTTTGTAAACTGATGTGTAACCTATGAGCAACAGAGAAGCATTCTCTTCTTTCATTTGAGAAGGGCCTGACCACAATGACTTTTAAGACAATCCCTTTCTGCACTTGTGTATGTGAACTGAAAGAAAAAGGTCCTAAACATTCATAGAACTGGAACCTAAAAAGAATCAGAATCAAAAAGTCAACTAAAAATAACTCTGACAAAAGAAAATATAAAACTTCTATGAAACATTTTGGCTTCCAAATACAAAGACCCTTTCAGAGGTTATTGTGTTAATGTAGGAGCTACTTTACTCTTTTTACATGCTTGAAATAATAAGATGGTTGTGTTGGACTTTCTCATGACGTCTATGAGAACCACCACTTGCCCACATGATCTTAACTTCATGTGGAAGTAAACTGAGCTGGGTTCACATATCATACTTTGTTATAATCTGATTAATTTTGGTTAATTTATTACAACATATATAATACCAGCTCCGCAACATATATAATGCCAGCTCCTACTCTCTTCATTCTCTAAATCAATGACCTCTGTGACCATATCAAAAGCAACTATGTTCTTTTTGCCGACGATGTGAAACTTTTCAACACCACTGATAACACACTCACTCTCCAAAAAGACCTGGACTTTGTCTCAGACTGGTCTAACACCTGGCAACTTCAAATATCAACCAACAAATGTTCTACCCTCCACATCGGCAAAAAGAATCCAAACCGCACATACGAACTGAATAAACAATCTCTCACTGCTAACCCACATTCCGTAAAAGACCTTGGAATACTAATATCGAATGACCTAAGTGCTAAAGCCTACTTCAACAATATCGCCAAAAAAGCTTCAAGAGTTGTTAACCTGATCCTACGCAGCTTCTGCTCAGGCAATCTCACACTACTCACAAGAGCCTACAAAACTTTTGCCAGACCCATCCTAGACTACTGCTCATCTGTCATACCACATCTCAGACATCAACACCCTTGAAAATGTCCAAAGATATTTCCCCAGAAGAGCCCTTCACTCCTCCACTCGAAACAGAATATCCTACGAAAATAGACTAACAATCCTGGGCCTAGAAAGCCTAGAACTAGGCCGCCTAAAACACGATTTGAGTATTGCCCACAAGATCATATGCTGCAACGTCCTACCGGTCAATGACTACTTCAGCTTCAACCGCAACAACACAAGAGCACGCAACAGATTCAAACTTAATATGAACCGCTCCAAATTTGACTGTAAAAAATATGATTTCAACAATCGAGTTATCGAAGTGTGGAACTCATTACCGGACTCAATTGTGTCAACCCCAACCCCCAACATTTCTCCCTTAGACTCTCCATGATTGACCTCTCCAGGTTCCTAAGAGGCCAGTAAGGAGCGTACATAAGTGCACTGGTGTGCCTTTCGTCCCCTGTCCAATTGTCTTTCCTTTCTTTCACCTATCATATATATTCTCTTCCTTTCATATATCCTCTCCTCTAAGTTCCCTTTTACCCTTATATATATTACCACATGTCTATTTTTCTTCCTATGTATTTGTGTATTGGACAAATGAATAAAATAAATAATAAATAAATAAATAAATATCCCGTTGGGAGGGAAGGAAGGAAGGACCATTAAAAGCTAAAAACTAAATTTGTCTCTACCTTATTCAGCTACAACTAGCAGTGTGGCCAAAGGTGAGGGCTGCTGGGAGTTGTAGCTCAACAAATTTGAAAGGTGACAAATTCCTCCCCAGGAATCTTCAGGGAATTTTACATAGTCCCTGCTGAATATCCAGCAGGGAATTTTACATAGTCCCTGCTCCATATAAAATGAAGCTGTTGCAGTTTTGCAGCTAATAACCTTTCACCCTAGAAAGAGGACGATTTGGTGGAAACCCCCACTGCTTTTCCATGTAAAGTTCTTGATTTTAGAAAAAAAAAATTAACATTCTGGATTCATTACCTACCTTCCATATAATGCCACAAGTGGTAAAGTTCCTTCTAGTTTAATTGGACTCCTTATAACTTTACTTGTGCTTTTATCCTTAAACACTGCTGCTGTATTTCCATGACATATTTCACATGATTTATTCAGTGAATCCAATGTTTAGAGTTCATGAGAAATCATGCTGTAGCCCCTGCCTTATAGAATATTCTCCTTTCGGAGATTAGAATGGCCCCCACCTTCTTGGCTTTTCCCAAAGCTTTAAAAACCTGGCTGTGTTCCTGGACCTATGGCTTGGAATGTTGTTAAGGCTCTGTTACTTCGCTGTCATCACGGCTGCAGCTTATATGTATTTATTTTGTGGCTGTTCTTAATGTTTTTTTTAAAAAAAATCCAGAATAACTTGATTGAGTTAGAGGGGGTTATATAAATTGTATAGGTAGGTAGGTAGGTAGGTAGATAGATAAGGTAGGTAGGTAGGTAGGTAGATATATAGATAGATACTAGAGAGAGAGAGAGAGAGAGATACTGTAGATAGATAGATAGATAGATAGATAGATAGATAGATAGATAGATAGATACTGTAGATAGATAGATAGATAGATAGATAGATAGATAGATAGATAGATCTAGTATCTGAGAGAGATACTGTCGATAGATAGATAGATAGATAGATAGATAGATAGATAGATAGATAGATAGATACTAGAGAGAGAGAGATACTGTAGATAGATAGATACTATAGATAGATAGATAGATAGATAGATAGATAGATACTAGAGAGAGAGACAGACAGATACTGTAGATAGATAGATAGATAGATAGATAGATACTAGAGAGAGAGAGACAGATACTGTAGATAGATAGATAGATAGATAGATAGATAGATAGATAGATAGATAGATACTAGAGAGAGAGAGAGAGACAGATACTGTAGATAGATAGATAGATAAATAGAGATAGATAGATAGATAGATAGATAGATAGATAGATACTAGAGAGAGAGACAGATGCTGTAGATAGATAGATAGATAGGTAGATAGGTAGATAGGTAGATAGATAGATAGATAGATACTAGAGAGAAAGAGACAGATACTGTAGATAGATAGATAGATAGATACTAGAGAGAGAGAGACAGATACTGTAGATAGGTAGGTAGGTAGGTAGGTAGGTAGGTAGGTAGATAGATAGATAGATAGATAGATAGATAGATAGATAGATAGATAGATAGATAGATAGATAGATACACGGACAGATAGATAAATAGATAATAAAGTAATCACATTGACTTGTCTTCAGATAACACACTAGGCTAAAAGGTGATTGGCTAGTTTGTGGTTTAGTGTCTGGTCAGGACACAGTTTCTACCTGAATACATGGGTTTTTTTTTTTAACCGGTTGTCATAAGAACACCCAAACTGCTGACGCAGGCCTCCCATCCATCTAGCTCAGCATTCTTCCTTCAGATAATTGATGGGGTGGAGACAGCACAGGCAAGCTGACAAGTGGGAAGGACGTTATGTTGGGCTCCACCACCAGCGTCTGGATTCTCTGCAATGTAATGCTTCCAGAAAGGAAACTTGTAGATCCCGTAAAAACAAGGTGCCGGATTTATGGAGTAAAGAGGTGTCAATCTGACTTGGCTGCCAGTGCCATAGAAAAGGCATACGTCCACGTGCCATGCCTTTAAATCACCGTTTCCCAACTTTGGCAACTTGAAGATATCTGGCATTCGCTGGCTGGGGAATTCTGGGAGTTGAAGTCCAGATATCTCCAAGCTGCCAAGGTTGGGAAACACTGCTTTAAATGATACTGGTCTAAAGCAAAGGTAGCTCCTGGCTAGGCAGTCAAGCTGCCTTGTCCACTTAACACCACTCTCGGCTCAATACAGCAAAACCCAGGGATTCCTGGCTCTTGTTTCCTGAAAGTTTTGGAGAGGTTTCTGCAAGCTTCTCCACTGCAGCCAAGCTTGGAGTAGGTGGGGGGAAGAGATGGAACTGCTCTCTGGGCACAAAGATGCTGCTTGGACTGCTCTCAGACAACTCTGAACAGCTGGTGATAATTATGGGCTGCAGCTTCAGAGGAAGTTGCTGGCTGTGGGGAGTGTGCAGAACTTGGCTGCCGCTCCGCTGCTCTTAAGGGTACAGCCAAGAGAGATGGTGGGAGGCAGAGCAACAGGGAGAGTAAAAAAAGTCTAATTATCCTTCTACCACCAGAACCCGCTCCCTTGTCAAATCATTACATCTTTGTGAGAGAGACCCTCAGCATACATAGGAATTCATAGCACCAGGCAGCGAAAGTTAGGAAGGAAAACAAAGGAAAACAAAAAAAACCCAACCCACACAAAAGAATCTGTCTCCATCTGACAGTCTTTTGTTGTTTGCTGCTGCTGTTTCTTTCTTTTTTTAAAAATAATAATTCAGCAATTATTAAGAAAAAGAATTCTTTTATATTTAGGATGATATTGGAACGGGAGCTGTTGGCTGTGATATTTTTCACAGTTAAAATGGTTAAAGACAAAGCTAGTTGGTGTATTTATTTACTATTTTAATTCACAGTACGCACCTTATAAACTTGTTTTTCTTGGGCCTAAAATGTTACTTAGATTTATCCCTCTTTCAAACCAGAGGTGGGTTCCTCCTGGTTCAGATTGGTTTGCCCGAACCAGTAGTGACTTTCTGGTGATGTCACAATGACGTCACCAAACCGGATCGGTTGATGCTGGTTTGTGGGTGCCGCCATCTTAGAAACATAGAAGTCTGACGGCAGAAAAAGACCTCATGTTCCATCTAGTCTGCCCTTATACTATTTCCTGTATTTTATCTTACAATGGATATATGTTTATCCCAGGCATGTTTAAATTCAGTTACTGTGGATTTATCTACCACGTCTGCTGGAAGTTTGTTCCAAGGATCTACTACTCTTTCAATAAAATAATATTTTCTCATGTTGCTTTTGATCTTTCCCCCAACTAACTTCAGATTGTGTCCCCTTGTCCTTGTGTTCACTTTCCTATTAAAAACACTTCCCTCCTGAACCTTATTTAACCCTTTAATATATTTAAATGTTTCGATCATGTCCCACCTTTTCCTTCTGTCCTCCAGACCAGTGATTTTCAACCTTTTTTGAGCCGCGGCACATTTTTTACATTTACGAAACCCTGGGACACATGGAGCGGCGGGGGGGGGGCGCTAAAAAAAGTTTGGACAAAAAAATTCTATCTCTCTCTTCCTCCCCTTCGCTCTATTTCTTTCTCCCTCCCTCTTTCTCTCCCTTCCTTCCTCTTTCTTTCTCCCTCCCTCTTTCTCTCCCTTCCTTTCTCTTTCATTCTCTCTCTCTCCATCCCTCTTTCTTTCTTTTCCTTCCTTCCTCTCTTTTTTGCTCTCTTTCTCTCTCCCTCCCTACGTCCCTATATGTCTTTCTCTCTCTCTCTCTCTTGCTTTCTTTCTCCCTCTCTCTCTCTCTTGCTTTCTTTCTCTCTCTTGCTTTCTCTCTCTCTTGCTTTCTTTCTCTCTTGCTTTCTCTCTCTCTTGCTTTCTTTCTCTGTGAGCTTTGCGGCACACCTGACCCTGTCTCGCGGCACACTAGTGTGCCACGGCACACTGGTTGAAAAACACTGCTCCAGACTATACAGATTGAGTCTTTCCTGATACCTTCCACCATTCTTGTAGCCCGTCTTTGGACCCGTTCAATTTTGTCAATATCTTTTTGTAGGTGAGGTCTCCAGAACTGAATCTTTTTATTTATTTATTTTTATTTATTTATGTATTTTCCTTCTGAGCATGCGCAGAAGTTGAGTTCTGGCACTGTGTGTGTGGTCGCCATCTTTTTTTCAGCTTTGTTTTTTATTATTGTTTTCAGAGAGGGGCGGCATACAAATATAATAATAATAATAATAATAATAATAATAATAATAATAATTTTAAAAAATCCCCTGCTACTTCACGGTTCATCTTTCACAGATTCGCTACTTCACGGGTTGGTTGGTTTTTTTAAAAAAAATATAATTTATTTATGAATACCAAAAAAAAAGGAAGGGAAGGGAAGTATGAACAGAAGAAGAAAGGGGGTAAGGGAAAAGGATACAAAATCAAGGAATTTGGAAAAATGATAATGTTATACATCATGGTACGTAAATTTCTTAGTGTCAATATAATATTTCTCAAGTTATGTAAATAAACAGTATCCTTATTATTACCAATTATATCTTAAATTGTAGTAGTAAATCTTACATCCCGTTTCCAATGAAATATCAATTTCTAATACATGTATATACATATATGTATTAGCTAATAATAGATAAATAAAGATGATTTATAAAAAAAGAAAATAAGAGCAAAGGAGTAAGGAGTAAGTTTTCAAAGGGGGCTTAAATCCATTAAATCCATTAAAAAGATTTAATCCATTAAAAATTCATAAAATTCTTCTACAGTACTATTGTACTCTATTAAAGAAGCTGGTAGTATCACATGTAGTTCCAGCTGAGAAACCTTATAGAATGACTGTTTCATGCAAAGGGTGGGTTTTAAAAGTCCAAATACTTGTTAAATACATAAAAAAATATCTTTCCTCTACTTCACAGAAATACATTTTTCACGGGTGGTCTTGGAATGCAACCCCAGCGAAAAACGAGGGATCACTGTATTTCCTTTTAATTTCTGTATTATGCATATGCTTTTAGAATCATACATTTGGAAGAGATTTTGGAAGGCAGGAATTCTATCCTGGACAAAGAGTTATCTAATTTTCTTTTTTTTTTAAGACTTGCAACAATGGATTCCTCCCCACTCCGAGAGGCAAGGTGTTCCATTGACTGTTCTTACTGTTTTAGTTTTCTTAATCTGACCATCATTTCACCTTTAAAGTTTGTGATTATTTTCTGATTCTAGTGTATTACTCCCTTTAGAGCAGTGTTTCTCAACTTTAGCCGCTGGAAGATGTGTGGACTTCAACTCCCAGATTTCCCCAGCCAGCAGAGCTGGCTGGGGAAATCTGGGAGTTGAAGTCCACACATCTTCCAGCGGCCAAGGTTGAGAAACACTGCTTTAGAGTGTTGTGTTAACACTTGTGTCATATAAATACAGTGGTACCTCATCATACGAACTTAATTGGTTCCAGGAGGAGGTTCGTAAGGTGAAAAGTTTGTAAGATGAAACAATATTTCCCATAGGAATCAATGTAAAAGCAAATAATGCCTGCAAATCCTTCAGGAAAATCCCAAACTTTAGAAGGGAGGCGAACAGAGGGCAGGGAGGAGCAGCTAAAGGGGGCGGGTGGAAGAAGCAAGGCTAGGCTAAAGGGTGAGTGGGAAGGAAGAAAGGCAAGGGGGCGCCCCTCCCTTTTCTTTCTTAAAAAGACACCGTTTCAGTGCCTTTGCAAGCACGTTGTTCTCTGCAAAATCTTTCCTCCAAGCTGCCCCTCCCTTTTCTTTCTTAAAAAGACACCCTTTCAGTTCCTTTGCAAGCACGTTGTTCTCTGCAAAATGTTTCCTCCCCCAAGCTGCCCCTCCCTTTTCTTTCTTAAAAAGACACCCTTTCAGTTCCTTTGCAAGCACGTTGTTCTCTGCAAAATGTTTCCTCCCCCAAGCTGCCCCTCCCTTTTCTTTCTTAAAAAGACACCCTTTCAGTGCCTTTGCAAGCATGTTGTTCTCTGCAAAATCTTTCCTACTCCAAGCAGCCCCTCCCTTTTCTTTCTTCAAAAAAGGGGAAAAAAAGAAACCCCTTCATCCCAGCAGCAGCTGCTTGGGTTCGTAAGGTGAAAATAGTTTGGAAGAAGAGGCAAAAAAATCTCAAACACCGGGTTCATATCTTGAAACGTTCGTTAGAAGAGGCGTTCGTAAGATGAGGTACCACTGTACTTGCCATTTTTCACTAGTATAAATGCTTAATTTCACTGATTTTATTGTACATTGTAGTTTTGTTTTGTCTTTTTCATCAGGGTTTTTTGAAAAGAGAATTCTAAATTTACCAAGATAATATGGGCCCCAGAGTAGAGAAGCCAACCAACAACCCTATTTTTAATAAAGTTTTTGGCTTAGCTTTTTCTGTTTTATTGCTTTGTTAGTCATGCATATACATTCCATTGCAATGTTAGACATATTCAGTAATTTATTTAGTAACCTGGTAAATGCAAGGGGTTCAAACACAAATTCCCAGAGGATATACAGTATTCCCTCGCTTTTCGCGGGGGATGCATTCCAAGACCGCCCGCGAAAGTCGAATTTCCGCGAAGTAGAGATGCGGAAGTAAATACACTATTTTTGGCTATGAACAGTATCACAAGCCTTCCCTTAACACTCTAAACCCATAAATTGCGATTTCCCATTCCCTTAGCAACCATTTAGATTATTACTCACCATGTTTATTTATTAAAGTTTATTTAAAAAAATATTTATTAAAGGTGGACAAATGTTTGGCGATGACATATGATGTCATCGGGCAGGAAAAATCGTGGTATAGGGGGAAAAAACTCGAAGTATTTTTTAATTCATATTTTTGAAAAAACGTGGTATAGACTTTTCACGAAGTTCAAACCCGCGAAAATCGAGGGAACACTGTAATAACAACACGTTTGGTTCAAAAAAAAGCCCACTCATTATTTCTCCTTAAAAGCTCGTTCTCACCCATACTATAATATTTTATCTGTTTTGGATGGTTATACACTATTTCCCTGTGGGGAAAGATTAACACAGCTAAAATATCAGCTAGGTGAATTACCAACAGAAAACATCACATACGCTAGCTGAGTATACAAGTTTGCAAGGAAATCAGGCTTTTGTCTGCCATTCTTCTTCTTGTCCTTCAACACATTTCTTTTCAGTGTTTCCTGAAGCCTCACCGCTAGAATATATGTAGCATTCAATAAATGCATTGTGGTTGTCTCTAAAGGTTTACCCAGCAAACAGTATCAAGACTCTTGTATTGCACCAACAATTCACAAAGAGTTGCTTTGAAGTTGGTTCTAGGTGAAACAGCTGGAAGTATCTTCTAATCTTTCACACAAAAGATTAAAGCAGTCTACTAGACCATAAAAACAACTGGGTCAGGGCCTGTGTTATCATGCTGTTGAATGTGAGAAATAAACAAGAGAAAAAAACTTAAAATCAATTGTGACTGAAGCTCCTGAATTGGTCTAAACATTTTTTTTTCTTGCTTATGCACACATATACTGAAGACATTTTGTAGATTCATTCAGAGTAAATGATATTTTTTTTGTAAATATTTTTATTGATTTTTAACAATTTTTATATCACACAACATAAAACAGTGCATAGTGAATTGTGCCCACCACCCCGACACGCACACATTCCCCACCACCAAATTGGGGGTGTTTCTTGTATAATCCACTTAACCCAAGAGCAATATATCTGTTTACATATTATAGAGTGATTCCAATTTATTCCTTGTAGCTTGGTCTCGGATTCTGCTCGTCATATATCGTCTTACCTTGTCCCACCGTCCCATCAGCTGTCCCAACTCAGTTTCATTATCCGAATTTATCCTTTTTTCCATAATTTCAAATTGAATATGGTCCACCATGTACCTATACCAATTTTGCATTGTCCATTTTGTTGCATCCTTCCAACCCAAAACTATTACTGCCTGAGCACTTTCTATTGCTGCTTTTTTTATTTCTCTAAATTCTCCCATCGCATTGCTTTTTACTAGTACTGCCATTTCCTTAGTGATTGTCCATTGTATATTTAACATTCCATTGATATCCTCTTTCACTTTTTGCCAAAATTCCTGCACTATCGAGCATTCCCAAAACATATGCATAAACACTCTTTTGTCTTGACACCCATGCCAACAATTCCCCCTGACATTCTGCTGAAAATGTGCGAATTGAACGGGAGTAAAATACCACTTATGTAATATTTTCCTTCTCATTTCCCTGATTCTTGTATTTTTAATTTTCCTTATATCTTCTACTATATTTGCCATTCCTTGTACCTCTACTGGTATCTCATTTTGCCACCATTTAGTCAATCCATCAATCGTATCCCCTTCTGACTGCACTAGCAATTTGTATATATTGGTTGCTTGCGCCTTTATCCCCTCACTTTTTTCTCTTATTATTTTCTCTAACCCTGTCTCCTCCCTCCATAATACTTCTTTATTCTCCCTTTCATTAAGATATTTACATATTGCATTTATTTGTAGCCACCTTCCCTTACCTAACCACGAGAACAAGATTCAGAGTAAATTATTGCAAAAAAAAAAAGAGCCTTGTTTTTGCAGCTACATAAATTTATGAATTATAGGAGCTGTGTGGTAAACCATTGCCTGGCAATCAAGAAACAAATCAGACTGTTTTAAGCTGAGTAACCATAACTAGTTTGGTCAATGTTTATTTTCCAATTCATTGGTAAATGCTAGTGAGCTAGAGGTTTGCTATGCTGTTAGGAAACGTGAACAGTTCAATTAATATTAACTTTTGGAAATAGGACAATCAAGTCAAACAGTCCGGTCATTCAAATCAGTCAATATCTCTCAATGCAATAATAATATTACAAGCGTGTCTTTGTCTTACATATAAGACATACATTACACCCTACAAATACATCAAACTAACACAGAGCTTACTACATCAGTCACAGTGAATCAGCAGAAAGAGCAGAGAGAGTAGAGAAAAAAATCATGCTTTTTGCTCCCTCTTATGGCAACTTTAAACACTACTCTTAAAGCTATAGTACTTCAATAGAAACAAACATTCGTTGTTTTAGCTTGTTTATATATTGCAAACCCAACTGTTTTGTTCAGAGTACTAACATACTTACTTCTTTATCCATGTCTATGTGTTTCCTGTGCAGCTCCAAACAATTGCTTTCTTTGGACATTCACTTGTTTTTCCTAGAAGATCAAATCAATCAATCAATCAATCAATCAATCAATCAATCAAACAAACAAAAACCTCAAACATACAAAACAGAAATAAACAAAAGTGTCTTATATGCGAAAGACAAGGAGGAGGAGGTAATCTATTGTTAGTACTATGTACAAGACAGTTGGGTTTGCAATATATAAACAAGCTAAAAATGGATGCTTGTATGTATTGAAGTACTACAGCTTAGTGGTAGTGTTGCAATTTGCCATAAGAGGGAGCCAGAAAGCACAATTCTCTTGGTTCTCTCTGCTGATTCACTGTGACTAATGTAGTAAACTCTGTGCGTTTGATGATAGTTTAATGTATTTGTAAGCTGTAATATATGTCTGATATGTAAGACATATATTACACGCTTGTAAGATTATTATTGCATTGAAAGATACTGACTGGTTTGAATGTGCATGACTAGAATGTTTAACTTGACTGTGCTAAAAGTAAACACTATTTTATAAACTTTAATGTGTCTCTTGTATGTCTGAATAATAACTCATATCTCCTGGATATCTGCTGGAATCCCACGTTTCCTTTGTGTACGTCATTGGTAATTTAAGGGTTCTGTACACTACTTAACTGCTAATAAGTTTGTTAAGTTTTGGAGTGAAAGCTTGAGCTGATTGAGATAAAGTCTAACTTCTTGCCGTTCCAGGCTTATTTTATTATTTATTTATTCATTCATTCATTCATTCATTCATTCATTCATTCATTCATTCATTCATTTGTCCAATACACAATACATATGGAAGAGAATAGACGTGAAGTAATATATATAAAGATAATATGTAAAAATAGAGGAGAAGATATATGAAAGGAATAAAATATATATGATATATGAGATAAAGGAAAGACAATTGGACAGGGGACGAAAGGCACACCGGTGCACTTATGTACGCCCCTTACTGACCTCTTAGGAACCTGGAGAGGTCAATCGTGGATAGTCTAAGGGAGAAATGTTGGGGGTTAGGGGTTGACACTATTGAGTCCGGTAATGAGTTCCAGGCTTCGACAACTCGATTGTTATTAAAGTCATATTTTTTACAGTCAAGTTTGGAGCGGTTAATATTAAGTTTGAATCTGTTGCGTGCTCTTGTGTTGTTGCGGTTGAAGCTGAAGTAGTCATTGACCGGTAGGACATTGCAGCATATGATCTTGTGGGCAATACTTAAACCGTGTTTTAGGCGTTGTAGTTCTACGCTTTCTAGACCCAGGATTGTTAGTATGATGTTCTGTTACGAGTTATTTTCTGCTTACTTCCCAAAATGCTTCAGGAATATGCAAATCATCTCAATAAGTCAGATCACAGGCTGCTGGCTGTAGTTGATGAGACAATTCTGCTCACTTCCAAGAATAGAGAATGTAAATTATCCAAGGTGTTAGGTAAGTGTACAGTATAATGGAATGGAGAAGGGGAATTCTCAGCTGGAGGGATGGAATGAATGTTGCTGTAATATTATATATCCATCATTATAGATACCAGCTTGAAGATGTGAAAGATTCATGATGGAGGATGTGAATAGTACAATTTAATGGCTCAATGTCTATCAAAGATAGCTATTGAAACAGTGAATACTGGTTTGTCATTATCAGTTACTTCTGACTCTTTGTGACTTGTGACTTCAACTAGTAAGAGATGATTTGTTCATCTTGTATACAAGATATTCTTAGACATTTTCTATAATATCGCAATTCAAAAGCATCTTTTTTTCCCCTTTGTCCGCCTTTTCTGATAACTAGCTTTTATGTTAATGGGAAGATTCTTGTGTATTGCCTTTGTACTTTAATACTGGCTTTTGGGGGAGAAAATAATTATTTTGAAATCTTATTCTTTCCTGTTTTTCTATGCTCATATATTTAAAGAATATAAATTATTTCTTTAAAAAATATGTAAAAATTCAGCAAAACAACAAAAAACTATTTTCATCTGATGGCATATCCTGAAACATTTTCTAATCAATTTTTCACTTATTAATTATTCTGCCTGACTGGGCTCAGGCAATTAGTAACAGTCCAAGGAAAAGAAATCAAACACACACGTGCTGTTCTAATCAGCAAACTTGTATTCAACAAACAAACAAAAGTTAACCAAAACAGTCCTTGTTGTCAGGAATAAACTATAGTGCAAGGCGTAAATCAGCCCAAATACAAAACACAGGAAAAAGCAAACAAAGACAACCTGCATGGAGCAGAAACGTTTCATGAGTCCTTTGAATCTTAGAGCAAACAGCAAGTCCCAGAGGTTTCACCTCCCACTTGCCTGAAAAGGCTGGGTTGAAATCCAAAAACACAGAACAGAAACTTCAGAGCAGGAACCACAAAGTAACACAGTTAAACAGCCACAGTTTGCCTTGTGCCTCTGTTCCCTTTTATACCTTTAGCCCTCGTTAAGGGAACCACACCCAGCCCTCAGTATAAGAACCACACCCGGCCCAGGTGCTACTCTGATCACTGATAATAGTCCTTTAATTGAGCCCTCCTTTGCATAGCTCTTCAGCTACGCATGTCTATGAATTGGTCTGCAGAGGAATCCAAGGAAGACAGACTGTCTGAGTGACTGCATGCCAAATCCCCTGGGCTGTCTGCTGAGTCCTTAAAATAATTGCATTTTGTTAAAGTGGACAAATATTTTGGAAGTATGTGAAAGCCACACCAAAAGTCTGTTTTCAAGTACGCGTATATGCACAAACACACACACAAACACATCCACAAACACACACACACACACAGATTTCCAAGCATTCTTCCAAATCATTTTCAAAGCACATACAGCATTTAACTTCTTGAAATTGCTTCCAGATATTCCCCTTAGCAAAATTAACAAATTAATTTACAAAACTTGGTATCATATATGTATTGATATCATAGTGAGATATGAGCCTAATAATTTATAAAGAACAGAATTCATGTTTGCTATTTTGCCTAGATGCATATTAAAGCTGTGATTGAATTTACACAGTACACACAATTATTATGTCACTTATTTGATTTTTATTTACTCTGTTCTTAATTACTGTTTACAAGCCATGGTTTATAGTTTAGCATTTTGTGTGTAAACCCAGGCAATGATGACTTATTCAATAAATCATTGTTTTAAAAAATTATAGGGTAACACTAAATTTGTATTCTAGACCAGTGTTTCCCAACCTTGGCAACTTGAAGATATCTGGACTTCAACTCCCAGAATTCCCCAGCCAGCTTTTGCTGGCTGGGGAACTCTGGGAGTTGAAGTCCAGATATCTTCAAGTTGCCAAGGTTGGGAAACACTGGTCTAGACCAATGCAATCTTATATGAATTAGTTGGAAGGTCTCACCAAAATTTAGTTATATGGTAGTTTTCTACTAAGCTATTAAAATAATTAATGATAAAACTTACATATTTACATTTTAAAATTTTATGTTGTTGTTTTATCTTACTATAGGCTGACCCAGGTCACTAGATAGCAGCATGGATGGCATATAAATAATAAAATAAAATAAAATAATTGATGCTTCTGAGTGCCAATCCCAATCCCCATATCATATTTTGGAATGATACATGAACTCATTACTTATCTTTCTCCTAACTTCTATCTTTGGCAACATCTTGTATTTTGATAACAGGACCAAACTTCTAAATTTATTTATTTAATTTATTATTTATTACTTAGATTTGTATGCCGCCCCTCTCCGAAGATAAATATGATTTCAGATTTGTATAATACATGGCATTTCTTTTAATAAAATAAAGGTTCTAAACAATATATGTATTAAAGAAGCAGCAAAATATTAATATAGTGAAATATTAAATACGCCGTACTGCATTAGATTTCAACAGTTACTATATTATCTATTGTCATTTATTACTCTACTTTCTACTTTCTGAAGGGTCATATATATCCTAATAGTCTTCTCATTTAATAAGAGAGAGGTGCAGAAGAAGCTTGAAGGGCAATAATGAATTCTGACAGTTCAGTTTTTGTTGTTGTTGTGGTTCAGGGATGACACACTACCTTTCTCAGCAGTTGCCTGCCTTTCTCTTACACACCTAAGGTTTAAACATATTCATAAACCTATGCCTACACAAGACTAACCACTTGCAGGTGAATACTTAATAAGATTGTGCTTTGTACACAAATGCGTCTGTGACAAAACTATTCCTGAAGGTTTAAGACTCAGCAAGTCCCCTAGGAGGATCTGTTGCATGAATGTGGACACTTGGAAATGGTAAAGGAGGATTTATATTTCTGTATGCTTTATAACAGTGGCATCAAATTGGCCACCTTTAAGCCAGTCAAATGTCCTTTAAACCAGTGTTTTTCAACCAGTGTGCCGCGGCACACTAGTGTGCCGCGAGACATGGTCAGGTGTGCCGCGAAGCTCAGAGAGAGAAAGAAAACAAGAGAGAGAGGAAGAAAGAAAAAGAGAGAGAGAAAGAGAGAGAGAGAAAGAGAGAGAGAGAGAAAGAAAGAGAGAAAGAGAAAAAGAAAACAAGAGAGAGAGAAAGAGAGAGAGAGAAATAAAGCAAGAGAGAGAGAGAAAGCAAGAGAGAGAGAGAGAAAGCAAGAGAGAGAGAGAAAGAAAGAAAGCAAGACAGAAAGAGAACAAGAGAGAAAGAGAACGAGAGAGAGAGAGAAAGAAAGAGAGAGAAGGAAAGAAAGAGAGAGAGAAAGAGAGGGAGGGAGGGAAGGTGGGAGAGAGAAAGACATAGAGGGAGGTAGGGAGAAAGAGCAAAAAAGAAAGGAAGGAAGGGAGAGAAAGAAAGGATGGAGAGAGAAAAAAGAAGGGAGAGAAAGAGGGAGGGAGAGAGAAATAGAGCGAAAGGGAGGAAGAGAGAGAGAAAAAATTTGTCCAAACTTTTTTTAGCCAACACCTGCCCCCCCCCCACTCAATGTGCCCCAGGGTTTTGTAAATGTAAAAAATGTGCCGTGGCTCAAAAAAGGTTGAAAATCACTGCTTTAAACCACCCCCAATCAAGCCACTCCCATCTGGTCACATGGCCGGCAAACCACACCCACAAGATAAGCCACACCCACAGTGTGGTAGTAAAAGTTTTCGCAGCCCTTCACTGCCTCCAGGTCTAGGTGTTTACAGTAATGCCTCGCTACTTCGCAATTCATCTTTCGCAGATTTGCTATTTCACGGGTTTTTTCAAAAGGAAAAGAACGCCGGGGCAAGGACATTTTGTGTGTGTGTGGGGAAGGGGAACTACAATGGCGGCCTCCTTCAGCCCACGTGATAGCTGAGAGAAGCTGGTCTCAGTGGTCAGCAGCGGTGGGTTGTTAACAATACAGGGAGGGTTTAAAAGTCCAAATACTTGTTAAATACATGAAAAAATATCTTTTCTCTACTTCACGGAAATTCATTATTTGTGGGTGGTCTTGGAACGCATCCCCCGCGAAAAAAAAGGATCACTGTATATGTATATTTGATAAAGGAAGAGCACTTTCTCATATGAGCCTCCTCTGAATTGATATAGCTTGAGGTGTTTGTCATCTCTCACAAAATGAACTCATAGCTAAACATAGCTCGAATAGGACAATATGATTTAGTATGTAGATATTTATTTCTTAAATTAATATGCTGCCCATCTCACTAACAAAGCCCTTCATAAAGCCCTTCATAAAACCCTATAAAGCCCTTCATGGCATCGGACCAGAACACACCCGGTCCACCTTCTGCCGCACAAATCCCAGCGACCGGTTAGGTCCCACAGAGTCAGTCTTCTCCGGGTCCTGTCAACTGAACAATGTCGTCTGGTGGGACCCAGGGGAAGAGCCTTCTCTGTGGTGGCCCCGACCCTCTGGAACCAGCTTCCCCCAGAGATCAGAAGTGCTCCCACCCTCCTTGCCTTTCATAAGCTCCTTAAAACCCACCTCTGTTGGGGAAACTGAACTACCCTTTTCCCCCTAGGCCTATACAATTTATGCATGGTATGTTTGTGTGTATGTTTGGTTTTAAATAAACCCCGAGTCTATGGAGAGGGGCGGCATACAAATCTAATTAATAATAATAATAATAATAATAATAATAATAATAATAATAATAATAATGGTTTTTAATTATTTTAAACATTAGATTTGTTATATGCTGTTTACTACTGTTGTTAGCCGCCCCGAGTCTATGGAGAAGGGCGGCATGCAAATCTAATGAATGAATGAATGAATGAATGAATGAATGAATGAATGAATGAATGAATGAACAAACAAATAAACAAATAAATAAACAAGTGACATATTTCCTACCATTTTTTCCCAGCTTTGCAAATACTGTACAGTACATACTATAATTTGGCTAGGATTGCTGTTGTTCTATTTTATAGATCAAGATTGAGACAAAGAGAATGTTGCCTTTCCAAGAACTATTTGTCCTGAAATCTTTTTATATTTTGCAGAAGAAACACCACGATGTTCAATAGTAATAGTCCAGTTGAGGCTGCAATTGGGAATAACAACCCAAGTTATTAAATGAACCAATTACTAAGTGAAATTGTAAGTATGCTTATGATCTTACTTCAGTTTCCTTTGTTTACAGACCTGCAAAGGTATTGGTTGTAAAGTTACTTTTTTATCACTGTCATTAAGTGTGAGCAGTTATTAATTGAGGCAGCTGTTAACTCTCTGATAAGAGTCATGTTCACGGTAAAAGTTTATCAATATTGATTCTCTGCTTCTGGGTGTTCTGTCTGGGTTCCCCCAGACCTCAACACCAACTGGAAAAAACAGCCAGACACTCTGGTAAAAGCCAAAAGTACTTTATAGCTGGAAAAAATAAACACAGAGGAAAACCTGTTCTTCCCAACAGACAGGCTATAATACTTTACAGCAGAGTCCTGATGTCCAGACAATACAGCAAGCTTCTTGCTGGCACACCCACCCCAAGGTTACAGTAGTCAAAGGCACAAACCAGGATTCCAAGACGCCAAAGTTCACAGCCAGGTCCCAAAACTCTCAAAGATAAAACTCCACAAGCCAGGAAGGGTGGGTCTGCCTTTTAGCCTTTCCAAAGAGCACCACACCCAAACCCAGCTGTTGCCTCTTTAATGCTGAAAGTACTTAGCCAATTGATCCCTTCTCTGAGTAGCTCTTCTCTGTCGCAGATCAATTATGGCCTGTGCAATTTCCTCTAAGGAATCCAGGCTGCTTGCTGGGGAGAGCTCCCTCTGGGGGGACTCTGGCTGTCCTCCCTCTTCTTCAGCCTGGGATTCCTCCTCCTCGTCTGCCTGCACCTCCTGTTCCTCAGCCTCTCCCTCTGAGCTGGAAACCGACAGAAGATCAGCCATTCCCTGAGGGGCCTCAGACGGAACCACAACACTGGGTTACACCAACTTTCCACTAAGACAAGTGCATTTATATTCCCAGTCTGCATGAGGCTCTTAGCAGTCTATGGATGCCCATGCTAAAGCTGTTTTTTGAATTCCCTTACCTGATGTTTGGTGGGGAAGAGAACATCTTCCACAGAACAATCCTTCTGCTGACCAAATTTAAAACGAAACATGTGTAAGGATTGCTGAGAGCACCACTGTGCTTGGAAAGAGGGCTCATCAATAGAATTGACCCCAGTAATCTCTTCCTCTGTGCAAGGGATTGGAGAAGATTAACCACTACTACCAACTCCCTTGCAATCCCACTGAAGTAATTGCCTCTCTCAACAATCTTTGCTCCACTTCGGTTGCTCCCTAGGAAAAGGCTGCTTACAGCCTATTTCCACTCAGCAGCCTCTTTCATAGCCAGTGAAATGGTTTCCTTGGTATGAAACAGAATGTGTGAATTGATGGGTGTATACTGCTTGACACATTAAACCAAATCAAATACAGTGTTCCCTCGATTTCCGCGGGGGATGTGTTCCGAGACCGCCCGCGAAAGTCGAATTTCCGCGAAGTAGAGATGTGGAAGTAAATACACCATTTTTGGCTATGGACAGTATCACAAGCCTTCCCTTAACACTTTAAACCCTTAAATTACCATTTCCCATTCCCTTAACAACCATTTACTCACCATTATTACTGGTACTCACCATTGAATAAGGCACTTAGTGATCCTGATATTTATAAACATAATTATTTATTAACAATAAATTTTTTTGTTATTTGTTTGCAAAAATTATTAGTTTGGCAATGACATATGACGTCATCGGGTGGGAAAAACCGTGCTACAGGAAAAAAACCGTGAAGTATTTTTTAATTAATTTTTTTAAAAAACCGTGGTATAGGCTATTCGCGAAGTTCGAACCCGCGAAAATCGAGGGAACACTGTACTGTATGTTATTTATTTATTTATTTATTTATTTATTTATTTATTTATTTATTTATTTATTTATTTATTTTGTCCAATACACAATGAGGGTGTTAGTGGGTATATATCTATATACACATAGTAAAATACATGATGAAGGTTATAGAGGAGATACTCATAGTAAAATATATCTAAGAAAGAATAGAAAAGAAGATATAGTAATAGAACATATCAATGAAAGAATAGAAGAAGAGATATAGGAATAGAAGAAAGGTATAGGAGATATAGGAGAGCAATAGGACAGGGGACAGAAGGCACTCTAGTGCACTTGTACTCGCCACTTACTGACCTCTTAGGAATCTGGATAGGTCAACCGTAGATAATCTAAGGGTAAAGTGTTGGGGGTTTGGGGATGACACTATGGAGTCCGGTAATGAGTTCCACGCTTCGACAACTCAGTTACTGAAGTAAGTTTGGAGCGGTTAATATTAAGTTTAAATCTGTTGTGTGCTCTTGTGTTGTTGTGGTTGAAGCTGAAGTAGTCGCCAACAGGCAGGACGTTGCAGCATATGATCTTGTGGGCAATACTTAGATCTTGTTTAAGGCGTCTTAGTTCTAAACTTTCTAGGCCCAGGATTGAAAGTCTAGTCTCGTAGGGTATTCTATTTTGAGTGGAGGAGTGAAGGGCTCTTATGGTGAAGTATCTTTGGACATTTTCAAGGGTGTTAATGTCTGAGATGCGATATGGGTTCCAAACCAATGAGCTGTATTCGAGGATGGGTCTGGCAAAAGTTTTGTAAGCTCTAGTAAGTAGTGTGAGATTGCCAGAGCAGAAGCTACATAGGATTAGGTTTACAACTCTTGAACCCTTCTTGGCTATGTTGTTGCAGTGGGCAACAATATGTAGCACCTTAGAGTTCAGCAGTGGCCACTATGAACCTCCTGGGAGAAAATTCTCCTACTCCTTAATTAAGGGCTTAATTAAAACCCGCTTTTAGGTTTTGAATACAGTACGATAATATTCTGAAAAGGATTTGGTAATGGTTAGTGAATGGCAGCTAATGCTATTCAGCACTAGCTGTACATTGATTTATTTTAGATTTGGATCATTGTACCTTTTTGACAGTGAAAAGCTAGAAGATTAACTCGCATAAAAGTGATTAAATGCTGATTAGGGTTTTTTACTCCACCCTTCAGAAACTGTCACTGAAAGACGTTTAAGTTGCACGTGCTGTCAGCATATTGATGTTTTTTGGCGGTCTTGCTCTGAATAACTTTTTTTCACTGGCTTTCCTGCATATTTCAGCATTAAATGTCTTCTTAATCAGGCAGATTTCTGTCACGACAATCACACCGAGAATTTGTGTGACTATTTTTATATCTTATATAGTTCTCCTATCTAGGCATAGTGTTCTCTGATGAACAAAGTGATCAGTAGAAGTCAGCATGGATTTATTAAAACAAATCATGCCAGACAGACCTTCTTGGATAAAGTAACTAAACTCGTGGATCAGGGAAATGCTGTGGATATGCTGTAGTTCTCTTGGACTTCAGTAAGGCATTTGACAAAGTAGACCATAACCTACTTCTTGTAGAACAATGCGGGATAGACAGTACCATGGATTCGCAGTTGGCTAATCAACTGCCTTCAGTTTATAGTTCTCAAGGAATTACAGTGTTCCCTCGATTTTCGCGGGTTCGAACTTCGCAAATAGCCTATAGCACGGTTTTTCAAAAAATATTAATTAAAAAATACTTCGCAGTTTTTTCCCTATACCACGGTTTTTCCCACCCAATGATGTCATATGTCATTGCCAAACTTATAATTTTTGCAAATAAATAACAAAAAAACAATTATTGTTAACAAATAATTATGTTTATAAATACAGTATCAGGATCACTGTGTCTTATTCAATGGTGAGTACCAGTAATAATGGTGAGTAAATGGTTGTTAAGGGAATGGGAAATGGTAATTTAGGGGTTTAAAGTGTTAAGGGAAGGCTTGTGTTACTGTCCATAGCCAAAAATGGTGTATTTACTTCCGCATCTCTACTTTGCGGAAATTCGACTTTCACGGGCGGTCTCAGAACGCATCCCCTGCGGAAATCTAGGGAACACTGTACTGTAGTTCTCTTGGACTTCAGTAAGGCATTTGACAAAGTAGACCATAACCTACTTCTTGTAGAACAATGCTGGATAGACAGTACCATGGATTCGCAGTTGGCTAATCAGTTTATAGTTCTCAAGGAACTACTTCTAAATGGAAGAAATAATGCAGTGGGATACTTCGAGATTCTGTTTTAGATCCAGTACTCTTCAACATCTTCATAAATGATTTAGATCAGGGGAACTCAACATATTTGCGGATGACACCAAGGTGGTGGTGGTGGAATAACCAACACTGGAAGATAGACTGATGATGTTAGCCTGCAATGCTGCATTCTAACCACTACACCACCACAGCTCTATGGAGTAAAGAAGCTAAGGTGGGGAGGTTGCTGTTCTTATCTCTAAGTCATGCAAATGGCACTTGGTGAGAGTATGTTTTAATGCAGAACTATACGCCAGTAAAGTACTCCTCAAACCCAAGTCCAGTTCCCCATTGTTGTAGAAGCATCCGTGTCTGTTCACGCAGGCACCAGGAGTTCAACAAGCAACAGTGAAACAACCAGCAAGGCTTAGATGAATGGCAAAAGGAAAACGCACCAGCAGTGTGTTGCTCACAGGTTGACTTTAAGAGTTCCAAAGCCACACAACTCATCAACAAATTTCTACTGTAACGCTCTCTACATGGGGCTCCCTTTGAAAAGTGTTCGGAAACTTCAGATCGTGCAGAATGCAGCTGCGAGAGCAATCATGGGCTTTCCCAAATATGCCCATGTTACACCAACACTCCGCAGTCTGCACTGGTTGCCGATCAGTTTCCGGTCACAATTCAAAGTGTTGGTTATGACCTATAAAGCCCTTCATGGCACAGGACCAGATTATCTCAGGGACCGCCTTCTGCTGCACGAATCCCAGCGACCAGTTAGGTCCCACAGAGTGGGTCTTCTCCGGGTCCCGTCAACTAAACAATGTCGCTTGGCGGGACCCAGGGGAAGAGCCTTCTCTGTGGGGGCCCCGGCCCTCTGGAACCAACTCCCCCTCCAGAGATTAGAATTGCCCCCACCCTCTTTGCCTTTCGTAAGCTGCTTAAAACCCACCTCTGCCGCCAGGCATGGGGGAACTGAGACACTCTTTCCCCCTAGGCCTTTACAATTTTATGCATGGTATATCTGTACGTATGTTTGGTTTTATAATAAGGGTTTTTAACTGTTTTGGTATTGGATTATTATTATATGCTGTTTTATTGCTGTTGTTAGCCGCCCCAAGTCTATGGAGAGGGGCGGCATACAAATCCAATAAATAAATAAAATAAATAAATTTCACCAAGGAAATGCAAGTCCAGACAGGAGTCCCAAAAAAGCAGAAGTTCTGGCAAGGAAATTCACAATGAATAGCACAAGAGCAAGATACAGGGGAAAAAAGGAAATCACAGAGTCAAAAGCATTGCGCCAGGAAAGCGAACAGTTGCCTCTGACAACCAACTGATCTCCAATGCCTGATTAAATAAATCCAAACCTGATGTTTCTCATTAGGGAGAGTGCGTCTGCTTCCTTGTGAGTAGCCTCACTGACCCCCTCAGTGTTTCCCTTTGTTTGGCTCTTTGCGTCCACAAAGAGCAGGTGGGGGCAGTAGTTGTTTGTTTGTTTGTTTGTTTGTTCATTCATTCATTCATCTGCACCTCTGTCATCTGCATCTGCACCTCTATAACTGTCTGGTTTGGTGCTGCAACCCAACAGGACCGACACAGACTTCAGAGGATAATCAGAACTGCAGAAAAAACAATTGCTGCCAACCTGTCTTCCATTGAGGACCTGTATACTGCACGAGTCAAAAAGAGGGCGGGTAAAATATTTACTGACCCCTCACATCCTGGACACAAATTGTTTCAACTCCTACCCTCAAAACGTCGCTACAGAGCACTGCACACCAAGACAACTAGACACAAGAACAGTTTTTTCCCGAACGCCATCACTCTACTAAACAAATAATTCCCTCAACACTGTCAGACTTTCTACTAAATCTGCACTTCTATTCTACTAGTTTTTCTCATCATTCCTATCACCCATTTCCTCCCATGTTGACTGTATGACTGTAACTTGTTGCGTATATCCTAAGATTTTTATTAATATTGCTTCTTCATTGCTTATTTGACCCCTATGACAATCATTAAGTGTTGTACCACATGATTCTTGACAAATGTATATTTTATTTTATGTACGCTGAGAGCATATGCACCAAGACAAATTCCTTGTGTGTCCAATCACACTTGGCCAATAAAATTCTATTCTATTCTATTCTATTCATTCATTCAATTTTTATGCCACCCTTCTCCTTAGACTCAAGGCAGCTTACAACATGTTAGCAATAGCACTTCTTAACAGAGCCAGCATATTGCCACCACAATCCGGGTCCTCATTTTACCCACCTCGGAAGGATGGAAGGCTGAGACTTTGAGCCGTATCTGTTTTTTTCCCAAGAGAAAGCTGCCCGTCTGTGGAAATTGTTGTGAGCTGCCCCGAGTTTGTTGTGAGCCGCCCCGAGTCTTCAGAGAGGGGCGGCAGACAAATCTATCTATCTATCTATCTATCTATCTATCTATCTATCTATCTATCTATCTATCTATCTATCTATCTATTTATTTATTGGATTTGTATGCCGCCCCTCTCCGCAGACTCGGGGCGGCTAACAACAGCAATATTATTATTATTATTATTATTATTATTATTATTATTATTATTATTATTATTATTATTATTATATTCCTGTGGAATAGGCAGAGAAAAATAAAGTAGCCAGTTTGAACTCTACACATTGGGTTTGGTCCAGTAGTAGAAAAAGACACCAACTGGTAGTAAAAGTTGAGTTTCACGCACAGCTTCGGGTGTCGTTGGTGTGTGTGCTTCTGTGCATGTACAGGAAGCAAAATCTCGTGAGGGCACGCACATGTGTGATTTCAGCAATTTTTTTGCTTTCGGTGCATGCGCAGAAGCAAAAACCCACTGGGACACACACTCGTTCCCGCAAGACACCCGAAGTTGCATGTGCTGTGCACCGGTAGTGGCAGTAGGAGCAATATGCTCCTGGTCTGGTCAATTCTCCCTGACACCCTCCAGGACTTGAATTTTACCTCCCCACATACTACACACACACACACTACACATTATATAATACACACGCACATTAAAAACACATTAAAAATCCAAACACAAATAGAATCGATCTCCTGGTGAGAGTCCCCTGATTTATTTATTTATTTATTCATTCATTCATTCATTCGATTTTTATGCCGCCCTTCTTCTTAGACTCAGGGCGGCTTACAACATGTTAGCAATAGCACTTTTTAACAGAGCCAGCATATTGCCCCCACAATCTGGGTCCTCATTTTACCCACCTCGGAAGGATGGAAGGCTGAGTCAACCTTGAGCCGGTGATGAGATTTGAACCGCTGATCTACAGAGCTACATTCAGCTTCAGTGGCCTGCAGTACAGCACTCTACCTGCTGCACCACCCCGGCTCTTCATCCCCCACCAATCACCCCCTTCTCACCTAGAGGGAATAATCAGACCGTTTGCTAGGGCCCTGATGGCGATCTATGGCCCGCGTGTCACAGGTGGCACGCAGAGCCATATCTGTTGGCATACGAACAGTTGCTCTAGCTCAGTGATTTTCAACCTTTTTTGAGCTGCGGCACATTTTTTACATTTACAAAACCATAGGGCACATTGGGGGGGGGGGTTAAAAAAAGTTTGGAAAAAAAATTCTCTCTTCCTCCCTTTCGCTCTATTTCTCTCTCCCTCCCTTTTTCTCTCCCTTCCTCTTTTTTCTCTCTCTCTCCATCTTTCTTTCTTTCTTTCTTTCTTCCTTCCTCTTTTTTGCTCTTTCTCTCTCCCTCCCTACCTCCCTCTGTCTTTTTCTCTCCCACCTTCCCTCCCTCTCTTTCTCTCTCCCTCTCTCTCTTTCTTTCTTTCTTTCTCTTGCTCTCTCTCTTGCTTTCTTTCTCTCTCTTGTTCTCTTTCTCTCTCGCGCGCTTTCTTTCTTTCTCTCTCTCCCATTCTCTTTCTTTTTCTCTCCCTTGCTTGCTTTCTCTCTCTCTTGTTTTCTTTCTCTCTCTCTTGCTTGCTTGCTTTCTCTCTCTCCCATTCTCTTTCTTTTTCTCTCCCTTGCTTGCTTTCTCTCTCTCTTGTTTTCTTTCTCTCTCTCTTGCTTGCTTGCTTTCTCTCTCTCTCTCGCTCTTTCTTTCTCTATTTCTCTCTCTTTCTTTCTCTCTCTCTCTGAGCTTCGCGGCACACCTGACCATGTCTCACGGCACACTAGTGTGCCGCGGCACACTGGTTGAAAAACACTGCTCTAGCTCATCTCCAGCTGAATTTGCATTCTGGTCAGCTGCTTTTTGGATCACACAGAGATTCTGTGAGGGTGTTTTCAGCCTCTGGAGGGGCAGAGGAGGGCATTTTTGCCCTCCGCAGGCTACAAGAAACCCTCTAAATCCTGGGTGGGCAAAAAATGGGCCTACCTGGCCCTCCAGAAGTCAGGAAATGAGGCAGCGGGGGGGGGGTGATGAGGAGGGTACAGGGGAATTGCAAAGGGGGCAGGGTACATGGGGGGGCAGTGAAGGGCTACCAAAATTGTGACCACCACACTGTGGGCGTGGCTTATGCAGGGTTCTCTGTATTTTCTTTCAACATCTTTCAGTGCAAATTGGGTGCTCTGGGGTGGAGCTCCATTTTTGCTACCCCATTGCGTCCTCCCCCTTGTCCAGGCAGTAGCAAAAGCCCTGATGGGGGTTATTAAATTGTAGGTGTGGGCACATGTGTGCGTGCAATAGCACACATGCACAGGTTTTTGGCACCCGAGACAAAATAGATTCACCATCACTGTGCTAGGGCAATGATTTTCAACCTTTTTTGAGCCGCGGCACATTTTTTACATTCACGAAACCCTGGGGCACATTGAGTGGGGTGGGGGGGCTAAATAAAGTTTGGACAAAAAAATTCTCTCTTCCTCCCTTTCGCTCTATTTCTCTCTCCCTCTTTCTCTCCCTGCCTTCCTCTTTCTTTCTCTCTCTCCATCCCTCTTTCTTTCTCTTCCTTCCTTCCTCTCTTTTTTGCTCTCTTTCTCTCTCCCTCCCTACCTCCCTCTATGTCTTTCTCTCTCCTTCCCTCCCTCTCTTTCTCTCTCTCTTTCTTTCTTTCTCTTGTTCTCTTTCTCTCTCTCTTGCTTTCTTTCTCTCTCTATCTTGTTCTCTTTCTCTCTCTTTCTCTCTCTTGCTTTCTTTCTTTCTCTCTCTCTCTTTCTCTCTCTCTTGCTTTCTTTCTCTCTCTGAGCTTCGCGGCACACCTGACCATGTCCCACGGCACACTAGTGTGCCGCGGCACACTGGTTGAAAAACACTGTGCTAGGGCATTCAACACAGGTGGAATCACTTTGTTCTTTTCCTTCTTTCTCCTTACTTTTTTTCTTCTCTCAGGGTTATTTAGTGAACAGGCAAAAGCTGTGGGAGAAACAACTCCACAGAAGGCTGCCACTGTACTGTTGCTTCCTCCTAAACCTTCATGCTCTTCAACCCAGTTAGAGGTGTCTGGTTGCAGGAGCTACAGCAACAAGTATCCAGCCTACAGCATTCCTTAGAGTCAGCTTCCACCCAGACAAAGAACCTAGCCACAGCATTTAACAGGTCCCCGCAGAACATTCTGCAGTCACCTGCAATCTAAGGCATCTGGTAGTCATCTATAGTCAACT